>NC_136762.1:28101211-28771211 GCF_936440315.1 Barbus barbus
GTGTGCATATGTGTATCTACATGTGGGTTGTGTAATATTGACAAAAACAAATCCTCACAATTTCTGGACATATTGTTAACCTTTATAAGAGCAGTTTTCTAACATTATTAAATGTATGCATCATTTATGTCCAATACATTTAATTTATTAGAATAATAAAACACTATTAGGCTGTTAATCAAAATCCATCTTTGCGCTGCAGAAGTGGAACTGAAGCTGCATCTGCGGAAGCTTTATTTACACACTGTTTGATGCAGCTCAGAGATGGCATGAATGCATTTACACTGCAATTACAATCGCATAAATTAAGCTGAGATTAATGCTGAATATTTGAAATATGTAAATAAATTATTTTTAAAGAAATTAAAGGATTCTTTGCTAAAATGATTGTAACTGAACAGGCTGTTTTCCTGCTTATCAAAGTAACTTTGTGCTTCACCTGTCTGTTTCTAAAGCTGAGAAAACCTCTACTCTTCCCTCTTTCTGAAGCAGGACTGAATGTGAAATCTGTTTTCTGTGCTGTGGGAGTGTGTGTGTGTGTGTTGTGTGGGTCAGGAGTTTCTCTATCAATCTCTCAGTAAATGACGGTGGGTTGGGACAGGCGTATATATAATCACTAGACTGTTTCTGACCATAATGATGAGGAGCCAGTTGATCTTGTTCACTTCTTTGAGATTAAACCTTATAGACCCTTATAGACTTATAGGGTCTTGTAGACCCAGTTAAACACATCCTAACTGAATCAGTTTCTCTGCTAAAGATTGATATAGCCTTCAGTAATATATACTACATCTGTTAGTCTACCAACAGGGGAAAACAATCCAATCAGACTGAATTTACTGACTTAATTTGACATGTAATAATAAAATATATATCAGAGTTCAAAAAAAGCGCACATGAGCACTATTAGGCATGTTTTATTGTCTAAAGACAGGTAAATCTATTAGAAGTTTAAATGTTGAAACTAGGGCTGTCAAAATCAATGCGTTAATAGCGCATTAACAGAAATTCATTTTAACGGCACAAATTTTATTAACACGCGATTAATGCAGCGTACATTTTCTGTTTGACCCGTGGTCTAGCCAGTAGTTGGAGAAATGGAGAATCACAGTGTTGTAAACTTTTGTAAAGATTTTGTGGCTTTTCAGACCCCTTTAGTTTTCCCAGCGCACACATCTCTTTTGAGCGGCGGAGAGGAGCAGCGCTTTCAGTTAAAACACATATTATGTTGCTTCTCTAATTGTCCATGCAAGTATAGCCAAAATCACAGCTAAGCTATTGTCTCTGTCTTATGTGTATCTGATTTCATCAGACGACGGTTCGATTATTAAATTTATAAATAAAACAGGATTCTTGTGCAGATTAACATCTTGGAAGGGAGAGCTGGTTATGTAGCCTAGTCTTAATGGGTTGCGTTTCAGTCACTATTTCATATTCATTCTGTTGTCTGACAACAGAAACAGAAAAATATATCAATGAAAACAGTTTTATTGAGAATTTAGCTGCTTCAAAATACAGTGTGTGGGCACAAAGAGGCAAACAAATCTAAAAATAAATAATAAATGTACATTTTAAATGTTCAGAAGAAGTGATCTGCCCTGTCCTGCAACAATGTAAACAGGTTTGTGTAAGGAAATTGCTCAGTGCAAAGACAGAGAAGAAATGGTATTTCTATGTTCTTTTTTCACGTGTCTTATAGACATGAACAAGTTCTTTGAAAAACATCTATGACCTTTGAAACATGTCTAGTCTTCATGCTCTATGTTGACTATGGTTTCAATAATAATAAACAAAAATAATCCATATTTGTCCATGCCCATGCTGATAAGAGTATTAAAAACTTGAAAAGTATTAATTTAAGGTACATTTAGAACAGATAAAAATACGAGTTAACTCATGACAATCATGCGATTAATCACGATTAAATATTTTAATTGATTTAAATATTTTAATTGATTGACAGCCCTAGTTGAAACACAGATCATAGTTAGTTCTGATCCGAGCCTTCAGCTGAAATTAGGGATGCACCGATACCGATACAGGTATCGGGTCGATACTGAGCTCATGTACTCGTACTCGTTAAAATGCCCCGATACTAAACGCCGATACCACGCATGTGATCAGTGCCATATTCAGACAAAGAAACACCAACAACAGAAAAACAGACAGCAGAATGTAGTTATTAGAGATTAAGGATGTCTAAAAATGTACATGCAATTAATATAATGTTAAACATTCAGTATTAATGCCTGTATAGCTGATGTGAGCAAGCTGATAAGCAAAACACGCTGAGTGGATCCAGCGCGCGGCGGCGCAGATGCGCGAGCTTGTCGAGTGAATATCCCTTTCTCACAGATATCACTGGAAAGTTTGTACTTCGGTCGGAAATGTCAAAAACGAGTAAGTAAAACAATGCACAAGTTACTTAACAGTAGGGAGAGAGAGATAGAGAGAGCGCGCACTTCTGTGGTGTGATCTTTATTGATGTTCGCTCAGCACGCATCATTTGAATTAAAACTAAATCGTAAATATATGACAACATATAGGGGCATTCATTCACTTTAAACATCATTTATTTTTAACCTTAAGCATTGAACACGAGTGAAACACAAGTGAAACTATCAGCCTGTGTGAAACGCGCTAGGCTGTTCTGTACTTGTCCCTTTCATCTGCTCCGGTACACATAAGTGCGCGCGCTGTGCGTGTTTTCCTTGCATCATGCGTGTTTCTGCAATTATATGGCTTTGAAATCTAAATGTTTCAGATGAAAAAAAAAAGAAAAAAAAAAAAATTATATATCTGAAAATGATTGATTTATAACGAGTGGTTCCCTGCATAATTACAGCAAAAAGCGTGGTTACAGCACTGAGCCGCTGCAATGGAGCAGCTCTAATGCTAATTAAGATGATGTACCATAGAGCAAATAAATAAAGAAAAAATTAACAGTGAAAGTAACAAAAAATTGTAAATTACATTTTAATGGGCATAATTAAGTGTGAAAAATAACCGAAGGATATACAGTCAAACCAAAAATTATTCAGAGACCAGATATCATTTTTTATTTTTTTTACTAGTGGGTGCAGGACACTATAGTTAATTTAAGTAACTGAGGATAGCAAAATAAAGTAAACTGTGACAAATTATACCCAAAAATTCTTCATACAGTGGACTACCAGTAAAATTGATACAAAAGTGAGACCAAAAATGATTCAGACCAAGTAATGGAAAAAATGTAAATTCAGGCTTTCATGCCCAGGAGACTACAGGCTGCCATTAAGGCTAAGGGTGGGCCGACAAAGTATTGATAGTTGTGTAAATATTGTCATACCAACAGCTGTCTGAATAATTTTGATTGATTGATAGAAAGGTATTATCAAGCTAAATTTGTTCTGACACAGTTTAACTTGGAGTTCTTGTAATATTTTATTAGCATTTTCTAAACTATAGCGAATAAAATGTGAGATGTTGAAGGTGTCTGAATAAATGTTGGTTTGACAGTATCTATTTGATAAATGAAGTTAATCAACTAACATTTTACATACTCATTTGTTTTCTTTACCCAATATTTAAAAAATGTAAAAATACAATAAAAATATCGGTATCGGTACTCGGTATCGGCAAATATCAAACATTTACGTATCGGTATCGGGCGAGTACTGGAAAAAGTGGTATCGGTGCATCCCCAGCTGAAATACATTTACAGAGAGCCTGCTGAGCCTGATCTAAGTTGGGCTGGATTTGGTTGGTTTTGTAAAGTTCAGTTCAGCCATGGATTACAGCACTTACCATGACAAAGGTACAATTATTTTTAATTTCATGAAACATTACAGGCACAAATCCCTTTAAATATTACATAATGAGATTGAAATGACTAAAACACTTAATATAATAACAGCTTTTAGACTTTTTGTATTTTTTGTGGAAAGTGCCAGTAAGCGTATGATCCTCATGCAGAAAATGAAAGTGAATGAAGTTTAAGGTATAACAGAAGCAGCGACAGGTGTTTTCTTATGTATCTGAGTGAAACAGAAGCAGACAGTTTCCAGCAGGGACGTGTACAGACATTTTGAGGGGCAGGGGCTCAAGCGGAAAAAAGGGCACTTCTCATATTAATTTAATTATTTTCTAAACAAAACGCTAAATATATTAGGGGTGTGCGATATTGGCAAAAGATATATCAATATTTTCTGTGATTTTATCAATATTTTGCTGTGTTATTGTGCTGATATCTTAAGGACTACCATGGACAGCTGACTCCTAAAGTTTTTCATATTTTGCATATTCTGTGGTGATCAGTTCACAGCAGTGGTAGAAATTAATCTTTTCCAATAAGTTTAAATTGATTTTTTACGTTTTATGGGCATTTTTACCTTTATAAAGCCCTGCATGAGTGTGCATCATATTTTCAGTCAAATTCTTAAATTGAATCAGTCACTTAGAATAAGTCATTTAAGCTGTTACCAAGCAAATAAAATTAGTATTTACTAAATTAATCTTTGCAATGCAGAGAAAACACAGAAGCTGCATCTGAAGTGGCATTTAGATGCATTTACACACTGTTTAATGCAGGACATGAATGCATTTAACCTACAGTTACAAATGCATTAATACTGTTTTGATATTTTAAACATAAAACATTGAATACTGATAATAAAAAAAATGAATAGATACTTTAAATGTGAAATTAAAACTGCCAGTAGGTGGCAGCAAGTCACTGTTAATAAGTGAGTCATTGCAACTGAACCGAATCATTAAAAAAACTGATGATTCATTCAGGAACAAAACAGCTGTTGCTCAGAGACGCCAATTAAAATTATATTTGTTGGTGAAATAGAGCAAAACAGTCAATATTAGAGCTTTTCGCACCGCAGGAACCTTTCCATAGTACCCGAACTAATTGTGGAACTACCCACTTTTTGGCGTGTTTGCACCGCGGGAACTAGGAACGGTTTTAGTTCTAGGAACTGCGTTTGGAGGAACTAAATTAGCTCCTACTTCAGAGTAAGGTCTAAAACAGTTCTAGGAACTATCCGTGACGTAAGTGTACGCTGATTGGCTAAACGCGTACGAAAACGCCCTCACCCGCCATGATTTAAACCATGTAAACATATACTGTGTAAACATTGTATCATACTGAGAGCATTTATAAACTGCATTTACCTGAAGACTTCGTCTACGGCGTTTTGTGCTTCTATCAGCCTCAATGAAATGTAGCACGGCAAAATGTCGTTGGAGATTCTTTAGTCCTCCTTTCCGTTCTTTCAATCGCTTGACGTATACGTCGAAACTCCATGTCCATTATTGTGAAACCCGCGAGACACAACAAATACACAGCTCCGATCACAGCATCCTCCAACCTCCTGTTCTTAGCGTTGTTCTTCTTTGTTTACGTTGTTGAACGCCGCATACAAATAGCTTACGTCACTTCTTAGTACCCACTGTGGGTGAGAATGCAACCCTTTAAATGGTTCTGGGAAATAGTTTGCGCAAAATCGTCCCAGTACTTTAGTACTGTACTTTTAGTTCTGGAACTAAAGCGGTGTGAAAGGCCCTATTGTGTCTAAAACATAAGTGTGTTAATATTAAATTCTTGTTTATTTAACTGCTTTATAAAACCAATAACACATTTGTAATCATGTTGCTTTTTGGTAGGGAAAAACAAACCAAAAAACCGTCAGTCTTCGCGTGATACTGATTAACTATATGAAATGATATAAATATATACATTTCTGCCTCGTAATGCTCTTTTATACTCACGGTCTCGCTCCCGGTTCTGCTCCACAAGTCTCTCACGAGCGCATCTAGCAGTATGGACGCGCAGCCTGTGTCCACTCGCGCCTGGCTCCGCGTTTAAAACTAATGTAAATAACTGCTTGCCAATGATGAAATAAAACATTCAGCACATTTCCCACTTGTTCTTAAAATCCCAAATACTTAAAAATGAATGAATCAGCCCGTGTAACATGTAATACTTTAATAATTGAATAAAGAAATACAGTTCTTTATTTAAAATAAACCTTTCCTGTGAAATTCAGTAATTCTGTAAAAGTAGTAATAGCATTATAATCTTCCCTGCAGAAAAAACAAAAAAAAACAAAAAAACAGTAGAACCCCTCCCAAAACACAACAGAACATGTAATGGATTTAAGGGTTATGATGGGAATTGTATTGGTTTTAATGTAAACTATAACGGTGTCTGCTGGTATTTGATGCATTCTACTGCTGGGATGTAATCTAGCAGATGGCAACCATTAGAACAACAGTAATTCCTGTTGGAATAATGCCCAAAACAAAAAGGCATTTGTATTGGTTTTTATGGAAACTGTAAGAATTTCTGTGATGGTTTCTATCATTTTGTTTTTTCAGCAGGGTAACCATACTCATACTATGCTACACATTATTGACAATATTGAGCTGAAGCTTGACTTTGCAAATTTAAAAATCGCAAATCAAATCGCAATGTATGTCAAAAATATCGCAATTAGATATTTTCCACAAATCGCACAGCCCTAATCGGAACTCGACAGCGTCTCAACATTTTCCGACCCGACCTGATATTTGGATTTATTTGTTTGACAGGGAAAGCTGTGCGCAAACAGAAACACACACGCATACATAGGCCTATATTCATTTATAAAAAATAAATAAAAAAAATTCCCCAGAAAAAAGGGCAGTTTCTCTCGAGGAAGAAAAAGGTCAGGTGCTCCAGCCCCCTTTTATGTCTATGTGTGCACATGCCTGGTTTCAAGTAAGACAGGGACTTGGTTCAATCTGAATATGAGCATGCACTCGACTGAATAAAGGGCAGAAGAGCTAAATGAATGGAGAAATGTGGCACATGTCACCAGAGAAATGTCTGTCATTTTACCAGAAGATCAAGTAATGAGATTTTGAGTAAAGATTATGGGCTCAAATTAAAAAATAAACATCATCTGTGGTTGTGCATGGATGAGTCGTTCACAATACGATCAATAAAGATGCAGTTTGTATGAATTTCCATCTCCTTCTGACTTTAACACCCTTGATACTCTCATTTAAAACATGTTTGAGATGAAGTGAAACAGAAGAGCCTCTCAGTGATGCTGAACTCCAGCAGATGTGTGTGTCTTACCCCGGTCTTATCACACAGTCTGAGCGTGTGGAAGGAGCCCATGGCGAAGAGCTGTCCGTCCGGAGCCCAGGCCACTGCGGTGATGGGGTAATCATGAGCAGAGCTGGAGAAGAGCAGCCGGCCGTAGCTGTCCCACACCTGCAGCACACAGAAACACTCTCAGACACTCAACTCAAGAGGAGCCTGTCAATAAACATCAGCTGCTAAATAGATCTTGGTCAGATCATGTTAAAGAAGACTGTGCTGATGAATATGACGGTTAGAGGCGTGATTACCCATGATTACAGGTGAATGTCACTAACAATGACAAAACTCGGTCCTTAAAAGACGTAAAAAATACGAAGATGAACATCCATAAATAAGGTTTTTTGAGCAGATAACTGCTTTCTCCATCTATGGTTTGGTTTCAAATCCAATGAGATCTCGTCCAATGTTGACACGAGTTTTGTTCAATTTCTCAGAAAACAAGACTTCATATCTTTATTTTGCCTCTTAAGTAAATGTATGATTTAAAGGGCACCTATTATGCAAAATCCACTTTTACATGGTGTTTGGATATAAATGTGTGTTGGCAGTGTGTGAACACGACCACCCTACAATAATTTAAAAAAACCACCCACTCCTCATTTTGAATCCCTATTAAACCAAATCAGTCTCACTAGGCCTGCTGTTTTGATTCTCAGAGCAATATGACATCACATTGCTTAGGCCCCGCCCACAGCGGCTGATTGACAGCCCTGCATTTCCTCTGCGCTCGAGCAGCTGTAACATCAACAATGTCTTGTAAGCAATCCCTGTGTTCTGTGTTTGGATTAGGGCTGTCAGTTTAACGTGTTAACTTAATTAATAAGTTATGAAAAAACAACGTGATTGAAATATTTTAACGCAGTTAACGCACTGGTCCCGCCCCCAGAACTGTACGTCATCTTACATTTCATACAGTGGACTGCTGACAAATATGATGCAGGGCAACGACTCTATAATGCAGTTATGCACTAAAATTCAAGATATTGGGACAGAAATGCTGCTTTATGAGTTTTTGTCTCATATTTGTTTCATATGATAAGCGATATCACAGCAGCAGCGAGAACAATATCACACAGTCTGTCCCAAATGCAAATGTGATTTTATACAACAGTTCAGTAAATAAGAAGTTAATATTGTGCTATATTTTAAACACAATATTGTCTATTTATGCTCAGTTTTGCCAACAAAAATATTACCTATAAAGAGCGGTGTTTAGTTTCTGAATGAATCCATGTTTTGAACGAATCGAGTGAATCAATGATTCAAAGGCCCATTCATAAGGTGAGCCGTTACTGAATTCCTGAATCAATCAGCCTTTTGAATCGAATGAATGACTCATAAAGACATTTACTGATTTAGTTTCTTATTTCATAGAAAAAAGGGGGGTATTCTCAGGGGGGTAGATTAATTAATCGACACATCATGTAATTAATTAGATTGAAAATTTGAATCGACTGACAGCCCTAGTTTGGATGTAAGACTGAACATGAGTCTTCATTTTCTCCCAACATCTGAGCTGCTGAGGATGCAGCGGATTACTTCTAGTTTTCAAGTTAATGCGCTTCAAAATCTACCTAAATACGTTTATTTCTGCACAAGTCATTTCACTCCAGACTGCTTTGTGAATGTGATGTCGTTATAGTGCTCAGCATTTTAACCGTGTTTGTGTGCATACATTATAGAAGTATTTTAATTGATCAGTGCTGTTCGTTCGGTAGCGAGAGCTCTGTAACATTGCGCTGTTTCGTCCCATTTTCAGTGCATTTGGCTTCCCATATGTGCGGCTGAATCCCCAGCTGCTGTTTATTGCTGTTGATATGCAATGCAGAGAGATGTATACGCGACACCCTTTTCTGGAGACAGGGCGGGAATATGCAGCTCATTTGCATTTAAAGTTATACACACCAAAACAGCTCTTTTTTTCAGACACGCCTCAAAAATGACATTTTCCAGATGATATAATAAATGATCTGTGGGGAAACTTCACAGACACATTCTAGAGGCACGCTAGGCCAATATTACATCTTGTAAAAAGGGGCATAATAGGTGCCCTTTAAGGATGCTTAAATATTTGTATTTTGTTGGAAAACAAAACTTTCTGCTTTGATTTAAAACCTTTTAAGGTCTTCATTTGTGGAAGGGTGGATTAAGATGTTTTAAGGTCTGCAGAAACCCCGTATTTGCATTGATCTTTACCTTATATTTGCAGTCTTCTCCTCCTGACAGTATGAGATCATTGACAGCACTCCAGTCCACCTTCAGAATGACTCCGTCATGAGCTTTCCACTGCAGACACAGATCAAACACACACTGTCACGGACATGTTGGCATATTGTTCAGGTGCAGGATATCATCAGCTCCTGCACTGGCTGGGAATGGATCTGTGAGCTTGGTGTGGTGCTCTGTGAGGCTCCTGACAGGAGCGACTCCTCATATCATGTGTGCTGCACTACTGTAACTGAGTTTGACCAGATCAGTACATGCATGGACATCTGTGAATATATCTGACGTGAGTCTGGATTCAGACATTCAGCATCATCTGGCTCTGGCAGTGAGTCTGTGTGTGTGTTTAACACTAAAGACCTGCAGTAACTGCATCAGTGCTGTTTCTGAAAGAAGCTCCTGGGCCCTCATTTATCAACAAGTGTGTAAGCACAGTTTGAACAGTTTCATGCAAAGTGTGGGATCTACCAACTTGTACTTATGTGTGCGCACATTTGATAAATACCATTTTTTTTACTTACATTCTAAATTTGATTCGTAGGACAGAATCTAGAACCTTTTCTATGCACTCTTGATAAATGAGGGCCCTGGAGAGTTTGATTAAAGCACTGTGATATCCAAGTCGTTTCAGTGGGTTGCATCATACACACACAATGCCGTTTCTGATAATGAGTGTAATGCTCACTGTAGTACAGTGAATACTGTATTAGCTACATATGACAGCACAGCCTGAACACACGTGTACTTGTGCTAATCTGTGTTCTGCTGTCTCTATTGTTATTTCTAGAAACCAAATAACAACATTCTAGGTTTTATATTTATTCCACCATCAAATAACGTTCCCAGAATGTTGCAGGAGGTCATTATTTTTTTAAGCTTAAGCTTAAGTTTAAAAACAACTTACAGGACACAAAACATTCCATAATGGTTATTTTTAAGTTAATTAACAAACAAAAAATAACATTTCCAGAATGGTGCATGTTTTGATGTCTTTGTGTGACAACCTAATAAAAACTTCTCTATTGATTATTTTTATAACCATATAAACTAACCTGCCAATTAAAACAATGCACATGTTTTTGTGTGATGATCTATACAGAGTATTTTATAATGTTCGTTTAATTTTTCATAATCATAAATTACATTTTGTAGAATTTGACATTGTATCACATTATTTAATAAAATGCAGAAATTGCATCACAGTCAAAACATGTCAAAATGATCAGATGAATCCAAATGTCTGGCTGAAAATAGTAAAACAGGGTAAAACATAGTGTTCATAATAAACAGGAACTATAAATATGTGGGTTTGTTTCTATCTGTATTTGTATTTTCCACAGAAAGCCATCCACTCATATCATTTAAAAAAGCAATGTTCATTTGGTTTATTTGGAGCAAATATATATTTGTCAGAGATTTGAAAAGAACATTGGGTCTCATTCACTAAACATGCGTACGCACAAATTTGGGGTGAAATGTGTGGACGTTTTCACGAATAAATCATGATTCATCAAAAACTTTCGTACTAAAATTTATTGTAAATGTACGAAAAAATTCAAGAACAATTTATACCACACGTGCGCAATAATCATGTACGCCCGGGGCCTTATAAGCATGTATAAAGAACCCTAGATATAATTAGATATGTTATTTACAGATATGTTTGCTGAGAGTGACGAATGGCTGTTCAGTCACTTTTAAATAACACATTTTTTTGTCTTTTGTTTTGGTGCCATAATTGTCTTTCTCTGGACGTGTACAATTATAAATACGAAAAACGTACGCAATTAATAGTGAATGAGACCTATTATGTTTACCAAGAAGTTTTTGTTTACTGTCCAAACAGAAAGAAACTCGTCCCAATACACTCTAGTGGCTATTCAATAGTAAAAAACGCTATCCTAGTTAACAGTAAATGTAATTAAAAAGTCTAGTAAATGTTGATGAGTAATTGTCAGTTTATGAATTAAACTCTTAACTGTGTGGAAGTCATAGATTGTAAGTCGTGGTGCTACAGTGATGTGTGTGTCAGTCGTGATCATGTGTGTAATGCTGTACCTGCTGGACTTTGGCGCTGGGCTGCAGCGGCTTGACCACCAGCTGTCGACCCGATGTGTACAGAACCCGTCCGGAGTCCGGAGCCCACGCCACAGAGTACACAGGAGTCCCTGCACACACACCCAGAGACACACATGACCAGTGTGCCAGATACACGCCACAAAACAGCCTTTCTGAGGAGTGCATGTCATAATTAAAGTAATGGAGTGTCTATTTCCACTAAGTCCTCCCTTTTCAAATCTCACATCACATCGGAAAGGCATTTATTTCAATAAAAATTAAGGAAATAATCAAAAAGTTGAAAATAGATTCAAGATTTTTATTCGTCACATACACAATATATATATATATATAGTATAACCAGCAGTGAAAGGTAAGTCAGGTACGCTCCAAGGACAGTGCAATTGTATAGACAAATATTAAGAAAAAGAAAAGTAGAAAAAAAATAAAAAGAATAAAATAAAAGATAAAAAAATATAAATATAAATGTGCAGGTCAGTATGTTGTTAATATAAATAGTAATATAACAGGAATGTGCAAAAGAATGTGCAAAAAAGTTGTACAGGGTATTTAAATAGCAGCATATGAGGTAGAAAAAATTATGAATAGCTTATTGATATGGTGATATTTACATGGAGTCAAGTGATGTTATGACACAGAGTTAGAGTTTAGGAGCCTGATGGCCTGGGGGAAGAAGCTCCTCCTAAGTCTCTCAGTTTTTGCCATCAGGCTACGGAAGCGCTTACCAGATGGAAGCAAAGTGAATAGACGGTTACCAGGGTGATTAGAGTCCTTGAAGATTTTAACAGCTCTATTTTTGCAGCGTTTGAGGTAGATGTCCTGCAGAGAGGGGAGAGCAGACCCTGAGATGCGCTCAGCTAAGCGCACAACTCTCTGTAGTGCTTTGCAGTCCTGATTGGAGCTGTTTCCATACCACACTGAGATGCACTGAGTCAATACACTTTCTATGGTCCCTGAATAGAAAGTTTTCAGGATTGCTGGTGAGACCCTGAATTTCCTCAGCTGTCGCAGATGGTACAGTCTTTGTCTGGCTTTCTTAACCTGTGTTTGGATGTGTGTAGTCCAAGTCAGATTCTCTGAGATGTTTACACCGAGGTACTTGAAGCTACTCACTCTCTCCACAGGGTCCCACTGATCATAAGAGGAGTGTAGGGCTGCTGCTGTCTCTTCCTAAAGTCCAGGATCAGCTCTTTAGTTTTGCTCACATTCAGAGAGAGACAGTTGTCCTGGCACCATGATGTGAGTCTCTCTACCTCATCCAAGTATGCGGTCTCATCTTTGTTGGAGATGAGGCCCAGAACCACAGTATCATCAGCGAATTTGATAATAGATGTGGAGCTGTGAGAGGACACGCAGTCATGCGTGTAGAGAGAGTAGAGCAGGGGACTCAGGACACAGCCCTGTGGGGCTCCTACGTTCAAGGTGATGGAGTTTGAGGGTGCTTTCTCACCTGCCTCATTTAATTCAGTTGAATCACACTAGAGTTCGTTTTCCCTCTTGGTGCGGTTCGTTTGGGCAGGTGAGAAAGCAGCAATCGCACTCGGGTGCGCACCAAAAGCGGACCAAACAAGCGTACCAAGACCTCCTTGAAGAGGTGGTCTCGGTACACTTTCAAACGAACCCTGGAGCGGTTCGTTTGTGGTGAGAACGCGATCCGACCTTAAACAGACCCAACCGCAAAAAGAACTGCGCATTTTTGGACTAAACCAGCTGCCGTAGTCAGCTGCGCTGTGCATTATAGGATGAGGAAGTGTTTGTTGACAGTTTGCAGTTTAGCATGGCAGGTCGCGGACAAACTTGGGGTTGTGAGGAGGTGCGGAGCCTCAAAATAGCAGTGTGCTGTCTGCTGCATTTTACTCCTGTCTTTGTTTACTTCCGGGAGTACCGTTGGAATTTTCCTGCACGCTCTTTCTGACCAATCGAAAAGCAGTTTAGGGAATGTGTTCAAAGACACATCTAGCCAACAAGTGAAGCGGATGTTGTCACGTGACTGCATTTTGGTTCGTTTCAGCTGGTTCGGACCAGAGCAAACTGTGTGGTGTGAAAAGGAACCAAAACGGCTAAAAATAGCTACAATGTATAATTTTTTGCCTTTGGTCCGGACCAAATGAACCGAACTACAGATGTGAAAGCACCATGAGGTGAATTGGCCAACTTTCACCACTTGAGGTCTGCCGGTGAGGAAGTCTTGAATCCAGTCACAGAGTGAGGAGTTTAGGCCGAGGTCAGTGAGTTTAGATGCCAGCTTGATGGGGACTATAGTGTTGAAAGCTGAGCTATAGTCAATGAATAGCAGCCTTACATAATTCCCATTGTTGCTGTCCAAGTGTGTGAGAGAAGAGTGGAGGACGTGAGAGATGGTATCGTCTGTAGATCTGTTTGGGCGATAGGCAAACTGAAGAGGGTCCAAAGTATCAGGGATGGAGGAGCAGATGTGGCTCTTTAAAAGTCTCTCAAAAACCTTCATGACTATAGATGTGAGGGCAACTGGGCGATAGTCATTCAGGCAAAAGGGTTTATTGTTCTTAGGCACAGGGATTATGATGGATTTTTTGAATGAGGTGGGAACCACGGAGGTAGCAAAGGACTCATTAAAGATAGACGTGAACAAACCACTGAGCTGATCAGCGCCGGACCTCAGAACACGGCCGGTTATCCCATCAGGTCCGGCTGCTTTCCTGACGTTCACTTTCTTTAGCGCCCTCCGAACCTCATCCTCCGACACGGTGATTACAGGATCATCGCTGCTCTGCCTGCTGCTTCCTGACGCGCTGGACGGCAGAGACGCGCCGCCGCCGTTGCAATCGAAGTGACCGTAGAAGGTGTTTAACTCGTCGGCCAGCAATGGATCTGCTCTCACCTCCGCGGAGGATTTGTTTCCGAAGGCACAGATGGTCCTCAGTCCCTGCCACATCCGTCGAGAGTCATTGAGCTGGAAATGAGACTCAATTCTCTCTCTGTATCGGTGTTTAGCGGCTCTTACTGCGCGTCTAAGAGCATAGCACGATGCTTTGTACTCGCTCATATTCCCGGTCAGAAGAGCCTCATTGTAAGCGGCAGTGCCTGTGTTAACCGCAGCACGGATAGTTCTGTCCACCCACGGTTTCTGGTTGGAGAATGTCCTTATCGTTATTGTTTCTGTAGCTTGCTCGGTTAGTGTGTTTACAAAGCTCAATGCTACATCCGTGAACTCGCTGACGTCAGAAGAACTCGCCCGTAACATGTCCCAGTCGACGTCATCAAGAGCCGCCTGCAGCATAGCCTCTGAGTGGGAGGACCAGCGCGTCACTACTCTCTGCACCGGGGGATCCTGAACGAGCCTTTGTCTATTTTCCGGTGTGAGGAAAATGGCGGTCCGATTTGCCAAAAGCCGGTAGTGAGCAGGCTTTGTAGGCATTCTTGAACCGAGTGTAGCAATGATCCAGTGTGTTTGGTCCTCTAGTTGGACAGGATAAATGTTGGTGAAAGTTCGGCATGACCTGTCTGAGGTTAGCTTTGTTAAAGTCCCCCACGATGATAAAGGCGGGGTGGTGATGGCGCAGTGGATAAGACACATGCCTTTGGTGTGAGAGACCCGGGTTCGAATCCACTGTGAGACACCAATGTGTGTCCCTGAGCAAGACACTTAACCCCTAGTTGCTCCAGAGACGTGCGACCTCTGACATATATAGCAATTGTAAGTCGCTTTGGATAAAAGCGTCAGCTAAATGAATAAATGTAAATGTAAAAGGCAGCATCAGGATGTTTGTTAATGTAGCCGCTGAGCACATCGTGAAGCTTAGACAAAGCCAAGCCAGTGTCTGCCTGTGGTGGAATGTACACAACAGTAACAATGATCGATGAAAACTCCCGGGGCAGATAAAATAAATAAAGTATCGGGTAGGGTTAGGGTAAGTGTAGGGAGGGCTTTATTGTCCCAATAATGTAGCATTCATATTATATCATTCATTATAATTTACACTCAATACATTATTACTGCATACTGTTTTAGAATATACTTCAATACTGAGGTGCAGACAATTGCATTAAGTAGTATAATGCACTATTTGCATTAAGTAGTATAAATAACAGAAAATCCTGCTATTTTAACATAGTTTAAATAGAATCTATAGCTATTTGCACTTAGTGTAAATAGCATCCATTGCTAAGAAAATGTTATTTTCACTCAGTGTAAATAGCCGCTGCCTTATAGTAACGGTCTTATAGTTTCCTCAGCCTGATCGGGATCTGTAGAGACAGGAATGGAAGAATAGTGAGGCTTGAGGAGTGACACATGGAATGTAGGATGGATTCTGTAGTGAGGTGGCAACTCGAGTTGGTAAGTAACATGATTGATCTGCTTCGCGATGGTAAAGGGGCCAATGTATCTGGGACTGAGCTTTCTACATGGCATGCGCATCCGGATGTCCCTGGTCGATAGCCAAACCTTTTGATCCGGCTGATAAGAAGGGGCTGTGGATCGTCTCAGGTCTGCCATCATCTTGCGCTGGCGTAAAGCTCTTTGTAGTTGGTGGTGCACTGTGTCCCAGACCCTCTCGCTCTCTCGGAATCAGTGTTCGACAGATGGTACGTCGAATGGTTCGCCAGACCATGGGAAGAGAGGGGGTTGGTAACCGAGTACGCACTGGAAAGGGGTCAGTCCAGTAGATGGCTGGCGAACTGGTTCCAAGAGTTCTGGTGGCCGTGGCAGAAGGTTTGTAAGAAACGACCAATCTCCTGGATCTTCCTCTCCAACGTCTGCCCGTTCGACAGAGGGTGGGATCCTGAGGAGAGACTGACTGACACACCTAGGAGGGTGAAGAATGCCTTCCATACCAGAGATATGAATTGTGGTCCACGGTCTAATACGATGTCCTCTGGGATTCCATAATATTGGAACACGTGATTAAATAAGAGTTCGGCTGTCTCCAAGGCCATTGGAAGTCCCTTGAGAGGAAGCAGACGACAGGACTTAGAGAATCGATCAACTGTTACCAGAATGCAGGTATTATTGTCTGAAGGTGGAAGATCGGGGATGAAGTCCACTCCTAGGTGTGACCAGGGGCGACTTGGAACGGGCAGCAGGAAGAGCTTGCCAGATGGTAGGTGGTGAGAGCTCTTGGAGATGGCGCAATCCGAGCATCCTTGCACGAACCTTCGTACATCCTGAGCCATGTTGGGCCACCAGAAGCGATCTTTTAGCAACGAGAGGGTTGCATTGGCCCCTGGGTGGCCAGTGCCCAAAGATGTGTGAGCTGAGTGAATGAGGGGAGTGCGCTGTGTCTTAGCAACATACTGTCGTCCTGGTGGACAGCCCGGCGGATCGTTGTTGGAGATGTTGGAGGAGGGTACGGAACTCGGTAACCATTGGATGGGGCTCACGATCATCTCCTGTGGTAAGATGGGCTCTGGTTGGTCATTGCTATCATCAGGAGAGTGGAGACGGGATAAGGCATCTGCCTTGATGTTCTTTGATCCTGGTCGGTACGAGATGGAGAAATTTAAGCAGGTAAAAAATAGAGCCCACCTGGCCTGACGTGGATAGAGTCTTTTGGCCTCTCGGAGGTACTCCAAGTTCTTATGGTCCATGAGGACTGTAAAGGGATGTTGGGCACCCTCCAACCAGTGTCTCCACTCTTCAAGAGCTAATTTTATAGCGAGTAGCTCTCGATTACCAATGTCGTAATTTCTTTCCATCGGCTGAGTTTGCGGGAGAAGGCACATGGATGGAGTCTGGCTGGAGTCCCCTGCTGCGGAGATAGGATAGCTCCCACTCCAGTAGTAGAAGCATCGACTACGACGATGAATGGTTTGTTGGGATCGGGATGCACGAGGATCGGAGCACTGATGAAGGCGTCTTTGAGTTTGTGGAAGGCTTCAGTGGCAGATGGTGTCCAGGACAGTGAATTGGGCTTGTTCTTCAGAAGATTCGTAAGGGGACTGGCTATGGTGCTGTAACCACAGATGAATCTTCTGTAAAAGTTGGAGAAACCTAGGAAGCGCTGGAGTTCTTTAATTGTGGTAGGAATGGGCCAGTTCTTAATGGCTGCCAACTTCCCCTCGTCCATCTGGATACCATCTTGGTCGATGTTATAACCAAGGAACTGCACTGAGGTTTTATGGAATGAGCATTTCTCGGCTTTGAGTAAAATGTGGTACTCCCTCAGGCATTTCAGGACCTCCGCAATGTGGTGGCGATGTTCAGCCATGCTCCGGGAGTAAACGAGGATATCATCAATATAGAGGAGCACAAACTTATGGAGAAACTCCCGGAGTACCTCGTGCATGAAGTCCTGGAATACGGAGGGGGCGTTGACTAAACCATACGGCATCACGCAGTACTCATAGTGGCCAGTAGGTGTTACGAAGGCTGTCTTCCACTCGTTCCCCTCACGTATCCCGATGAGGTTGTAAGCGCTGCGGAGGTCCAACTTGGTGAAAACTTTGGCTCTGCAGAGATGTTCCAATGTTGCTGGGACGACGGGAAGTGGATACCGGAATTTGATGGTTATTTTATTTAAAGCCCGGTAATCTATACAAGGCTGCAAACCACCGTCCTTCTTAAGTCGGGCTCACACTGTGCGATTTTTAATAGTCTTTTGCGATTGTTGCTTGTCACACTGTACGAACATGATCCCCATGTCAGACTGTAGGATCTCAGTTGTCTTAATGTCAGACTGTACGACAGTCAAGACGCGACAAAAACGTACGTACTCAAGAAGACTTGTCCGGAGTTTTACGTCATCAATACGTGACCAGCGTTCTCTCGCTGTAATGGTAGCTAGCAAACAACAGCAACGTGTAGCGTTAGTTTTATTAATTACATGCCTTGATGTTAAAAAACCCCCCGAACGGGAAGATGGCGGCGCGATCGATCGCAGCGGCTACTCCGGGTCCCAAAGACGGTGCTTTTATGTCGTTTAATGTCGTCTGTTCGTCTCCAAATAGTGTCAGTTTACCGCTAACTCTTAAGGAAATCACCCCGGAATTCATCTATGATCGCCAAAGTCTTTTGGATATCAGCAACACATACGAACATCAACTCTCACCGGCGGCTACTGAGAAGCTACGAGGCCTTTGTTTACTGCTGGAGCCGGACCTCGAGACCGCGGCCTCGCCTACTGACGCTACCCGCACAAGGCAGTGTCGCAAGCGGTGTGAGAGAGGACGGAAGCGCGGTAAGCGCGGAGGTATACGAGCTAGGCTAGGAGCTAACCCCTCAAGACCGGCTCTTCCAACACTCATGCTCTCAAACGTTCGCTCTCTGGAAAACAAACTGGACTTAATTCAACTCAGTCGATCTACACAGCATGAGGCAAGGGACTGTTGCGTGTTTGTTTTCACCGAAACATGGCTAAACGACAACATCCCGGACTCCGCCATTCAATTGCACGGGCTAACCAACGTCCGAGCGGACAGAGATTCATCACTGTCTGGTAAGACACGCGGAGGTGGCTTGTGTGTGTATATCAACAAAGACTGGTGTAACAATGCTGCGGTATTATCAAAACACTGTTCATCGCTGGTGGAGTTTATGGTTGTGAAGTGTCGACCGATCTATCTGCCGCGGGAGTTCACGGCCATTGTTGCGGTTTACATCCCCCCGTGTGCAAACGCTAAGGACGCGCTTCGTGAACTGTATAGCGCCATCAGTGAACAACAAACATAAAACCCCGACGGCTTTTTCATCATAGCCGGTGACTTCAACCACGCAAACTTAAAGACAGCTTTGCCAAAGTTCTACCAACATGTGAACTTTGCAACAAGGGGAAACAACACACTGGACTTTGTTTACACAACCACAAAGAACTCTTACAAGGCTGAACCCCGCCCCCACCTCGGGTACTCCGACCACATCACTGTTATGCTAATCCCAGCATATAGACCACTTCTCAAACTCACCTAACCGGTTGAAAAGCAGATCACAGTATGGCCAGACAATGCCACCTCAGCACTGCAGGACTGCTTCCAGGACACAGACTGGAACATGTTTAAAGAGGCAGCCACCTACAACAACCACACAGACCTGAATGAGTACACTGAAACTGTGACTGCTTACATCAAAAAGTGCACTGATGATGTGACAGTCACCAAGACCATCACCACACGTGCAAACCAGAAGCCATGGATGACAGCAGAGGTTCGTGGGCTGCTAAAGATCAGAGATGAAGCATTCAGATCAGGAGATAAAGCAGCCCTCAAAACAGCAAGAGCCAATCTGTCCTGTGGCATCAAAAAAGCAAAACGGTCATATGCTCAAAAAATCAACAACCACTTCACAGACAGCAGAGACACACGGAGCCTGTGGCAAGCCATTCAGACCATCACTGACTACAAGCCCCCGCCACAGGCCTGTGATGAGGACACATCCCTCCCCGATGCACTCAACCACTTTTATTCACGGTTTGAAATGCAGAATGACACACCTGCACAAAAACTGCCCACACCTCCCAACGACCGGGCGCTCTGTCTGTCTCCAGCCGACGTAAGGAAGACCCTATCTAGGATTAACCCACGCAAGGCTGCGGGTCCTGACAACATACCTGGCCGTGTTCTGAGAGACTGTGCTGCACAGCTGACAGATGTCCTAACAGATATCTTCAACACCTCGCTGAGCCAGGCAGTCGTCCCCACATGTCTCAAATCCACAACAATCATACCGGTACCAAAGAAATCACCTGTGTCCTTTCTCAATGACTACCGTCCCATAGCACTGACTCCAATCATGATGAAGTGCTTTGAGAGGCTAGTCATGCATAACATCAAAACCAGCCTCCCCAACACACTCGACCCGCCCCAGTTTGCATACCGTCCAAACCGCTCTACGGACGATGCAATTTCCACCTGGACCACCAACACCATGTCACTCTCCAAAAAGGCACAACAGCGCCTACACTTTCTCCGCCGGCTGAAAAGAGCAAGTCTCCCTCCACCCATCCTCACCACATTCTACAGAGGCACCATTGAGAGTGTGCTGACCAGCTGCATCACTGTCTGGTACGGGAACTGCAGTGCTGCTGACCGCAAGACCCTCCAGCGGACAGTGAACACAGCTGCAAAGATCATCGGTGCCCCTCTCCCCTCCATCCTGGACATCTTCCTTACACGATGCTCCAGCAAAACCAACAGCATCGTGAAGGACTCCACCCATCCCTCCCACAGTCTCTTCCAGCTCCTACCATCAGGAAGACGGTACCGGAGACTGCCAGACAGCTTTTTCCCCCAGGCTGTGAGAGCCCTGAACTCAAACCACCCCGCCCCCCTCTGAAACCCCATGCAAACCCCTACCTACTGAAACATGGACCACCCCCCACCCCAAACCTTACCACACCAAAGAAAAACTGTATGGAACTTTAATTTTTTTAATTTAATTTTATATTACGTTGTTATTACGTTACAATGATGTCATCAAAATTATTAAGTCTTTTTCACTTTAATCTACGTTAATTCTATCTGTTCCAATACTTTTGGTAACATGACAAATGGGTGGGTTCAAACAAAAGGTGCTATCTTCGAAGTTGTGTATCAGATCCAGATGAAAATACCTGTAAATAAAAGCTGAAATGTTAATCTCTCATCTCATATTCATCTTTTGATGTCAAACCCAAATGTTTTCAGTCTACAGCTAAAATAAAGGAATTGGCCTTACTGTTCCAATACTTTTGGAGGGCACTGTACCTCTGAAGGTTCTGACGTTTTCAGAAAAGATTCGAAGGTGTTTCGTTTTTATCTTCGCTCCATGTAATACCTAATAAAGTAGTGTTCTTTACGGGAAACAGCTGTAATTCTGCTGCTTCATCAGCGCCACCTGCTGTCAGAGACTGGATTTACAGAGACTCACATTCACATTCAGTCTGTGTGCAGTTTCTGTCTGGACTAAACACAGACCGGATTTACATGCTCTGCTGTCATTTATGACCGGTTGATGAAAAACAAGCTTGTGTGGATTCTACACATTTAAACCATTAGGATAAGCTATATAGAGTTATCATTGGACAGATAAAATACATGTAATCATTTATAAATCAGTTATCATTTTGACTTAACCCTTTTCTTTATTTAAAGGTTGAAATGTGAGGTTTACCATTTCATGAAACTTTTATTGTTTCGTACATTAGATAAACTGTTGTCAGTCATGTTGTCATTTAAAATCTGGACATCATTGGTTAATGTTATTGTTTTAGTCTTTTTAAAAAAAAAAAGTTAAGTAATTGTATTTATTGTTTGTTGATTTTTAAATACACAACTTGGTGAATTTAATAATGTGTCAGTACTTTTTGAACATTTCCAGCACATTTTAACAATACCGATAATTTAGGTCACTATAATCATGATACTAAGTTTTCATCAGTTACATCTCTAATAGTAACGTAGTACGATTTTTTTCTTTCTTTCGTGTTCTGCAGAAGAAGGAAAGGCATACAGGATTGGAAGCACATGTGGATGACTAAAATGTTTTGGCAGGTTGTCTGGCTTAAAAACTGGGTCTGTTTGTAAAGTGTGACACTAACAGCTAGCAGTGTGTCAAACTGATTCTCAGACGTTCCTGTATGATCTCCCATTGCAGCAGATGCTTGAAGGCTGTGGCAGTCCCCTCACGCATGTCAAATCCAGGCGTTTCAGTAGGGCAGCAAACAATAATTCATATTTTAAACTGGGGAGTAAGCTTTGAGTTCTGGAACTTGCATCTTGCATCTTTTTATTGAAAAGTAACTGCAGTGTAAAAATCAAGAACATTCTCCATTTCATTACCCCTTTAAATTCAGTATTTAAATAAGCACTGTATTTCATGTGTGTGTGTGTGTGTGTGTGTGTGTGTGTGTGTGAGTGTGTACCTTGTTGGGCCAGAGTAGACCTCAGCATCCCACTCTTAGACCAGATCTTCAGCTGTCCGTCTTCACCAGCTGACACACACACACACACAAAAACAACACATAACCTCGTAAACACTCTGATCCGAGTGGAAAATAGTGGAAAAATAAACCAGAAGCGTATTAACTAATCTTACAGTTCAACTGAATAATAACATGGTTAAATAACACTGAGAGTGTTCACGCTGTACAGCCAGAGAGGAACTGAGTCTGGTTTCCTTCTCCAGAAGTCCTTGTCTTGCTCTCTAAACGCAGTATGGCATGACTATCAAACGAGGTTTTGATCAAACTGTTCAAACAGGGACTTCAGAGACATCACAGACACTACTGTATTACTTCCTGTTACAGATAACTTCCTGTAAAGCTGCTATCAAACAATGGGTATTGTAAACAAAAAAGTGCTATACAGATAAATATGACTTGACTGATGTCATTTTTTTATTTCTCGGCTATATAAAGGAAAGTCATATAGGTTTGAAACACAAGTGGGTCAGTAGAAGGTTTGTGTTTGCAGTTCTACCTGCACTGAGTAGCCTGCGCTTCAGAGCTCAAAACACAACAGACGCTTGTGGTTATAACATGAGACAGGCGAACCCATTTTGAGAAAGATTTCTAATTTGTAGGCAAAACTATGTTTGTTCATTTCTGTGGCTGTGGCTTTATCACTGATTTATTGACTTGACAGCTATGTGTTGTATAGAGCTGTTCAGCTGCAGTCTTTTGAGGGTGTATATAGCAGTGGACCTGTGATAAGAGCCGTCCCGTCATGATTCCAGCGTCCGGCGAGCACGGCTCCTCTATGGGCCTCCACGCTCTTCTCTACACGTCCAGATTTAGACACCAGGTGGAGTTTACCTGCACAACACAACAGCACACATCAGTCCACACACACTCTCACAAATCAAGCTTCTGTACTGCACTGATGCTGCCACAAAGACACTTTCACAACCACTCAATCTTACCGTTACACACAGTGGAAAAAGCTTCTTTAGATTAATCAACTGTTCTTCACAGTAGGACAAAATGGTTCTTTCGAGAGCTGATCACTGAAAGGTTCTTTAGGGAACCAGGAATGGATCTTGAAAACCCTTTTTAGGAACCTTTATTTTTGCACCACACTCTGCTCAACAATACTAGATGAGAATAACAAACCACTAAAAGGCAAGGCAAGGCAAGGCAAGGCAAGTTTATTTATATAGCACATTTCATACACAGTGGTAATTCAAAGTGCTTTTACATAAAAGAAAGTGAAATAGACATTAAAATCAATAAAAACATGGAAATAAAAATAATAAAAACAAGGAATTTTAAAATGATATAGAAAATGATTTAAAATAAATTTAAAGAAAATGATTATACCTAAAATTTATTGCAGTCAGTTCGGACATACAGCACAGTGCTCATTCAACATAAAAGACAATAAAACTATTCCTGTATTAGAGTATTGTACTGTTAAACTGGTTCACATCAGCATTGATAACTATAATGAAATCTACATCAGAATCCATACTAACAGTTGTTAAGTTACTGTTTATTAAAGCATGTGCTGCTGCTTTATGCCTCTGCTGCTCCTTAAAGTCAGGGCAGGTTCTGATTGGCTGTCAGTGGTTTCATCATTCAACACCTGGAAAAAGTCATTCTGAAAGAGATTCTAATGATTTTATTCCTCTGTGTCGTCATCACTATGAGCTTATTTATGATTATTAAAACGTTCCAGTTACACAGTAAAGCATCAACATCATCATGACCCTAACCCAGTCTAAATAGATTCATCACTGCAAATACTGAGTATTACAAATGAATGAAAAAGTTAAACATCTGGACGCTTGGCAGTAATGAGAATTTGAGAGAAATATTAGTCTAACTGCCATGAAAATATTTTGGTAATGCAATGGTCCTAAAACAGGCTTCAGTATGGTTTCCTCTTGTGTTTTAGAATTATGATGTAGAAATGTTTGCATGAGATTTATTCAAGACAGAATGGAGCTTTTTCATGTTTATTTTTCCTTCGTATACATTATCAAATTGTCCGAAACTCACAAAAGCAGCCGTCCATGTTCTCTCTGTGGTTCTGGACTCTGTTTAGCACAGATGTAGTCTTGTGTGTGTGAGTGTGTGTGTGTGCTGCACACAGACGGTGATCAGGCATGGAGGCAGTTATTGAGGACTCTAGCCAAACGTATACTTTGTGGCGGTGTGTATTAAAAGAATCCTGAGTGTTCTGTGTCATTTGTGGTCCCTAAAACTGCAAATCATCATGCTGCTGCCCTGCGCTCTGCTATATTTAGTGGATGTGAGCACAGTCAAGCCCACAAAATCAGCTTACAAGTACACAAGCATGAAATACTGTGCAAATGAGATGTGTTACCATGTGTCCAGGCCCTCAGAAATACAGTTTCTGTACAGTAGCTGTCAACACCTCTGGCTTTGTCTAACATCTGTCAGCAGAACCGTGGCGGAGCGCTAAACCCATGTGCTCAAAAACTACACTAGCAGTCAGAAGTTTCTGAATAGTATAATTTGTTTTTTAAATAATTTTTTTTGCTCACCAAGCCTGCATTTATTTGATCCAAAATACAGCAGTAATATTGTGAAATATTTTTACTATTTAAAATAACAGTTTTGAATATATTTTAATTAGTGCTGTCAAATGATTAATCGCATCCAAAATAAACGTTTTTGTTTACATAATATATGTGTGTATTGTGTGTATTTATTATGTATATATATTATATATATATATATATATATATATATATATATATATATATATATATATATATATATATATATATATATATATATACACATACAGTATATATTTTGAAAATATTTACATGTATATATTTTTATTCATATAAATTATATCATATATAAATATATTTAATATATAAACGTAATATATTTTTCTTAAATATATATATGCATGTGTGTGTATTTCTATATACATAATAAATATACACAATACACACATATATCATGTAAACAAAAACGTTTATTTTGGATGCGATTAATCATTTGACAGCACTAATTAAAATATATTCAAATAGAAAATAGCTACATTGAATTGTAAAAATATTTCACAATATTACTGCTTTTTCTGTATTTTGGATCAAATAAATGCAGGCTTGATGAGCAGAAGAGACTTTTTTAAAAACATGAAAACTCTAACTGTTCAGACTCGTTTGAGTGCCAGTGTGTATCCGAGCACAGAGAAACATCATCAAGACTTCTGTTATGGCCTTTACCGTCAGTGCTGGTGAGGGCGAAGAGCTCGGCCCCGGCCTGCTTCTTCCCGCTCACGCTCTTGGGGAGCCAGTGCAGGTCGATGGGGTAGATCTGGTCCTGGAGCTTGACGAGGACGCTGGTGTCGTTGGTGAGCAGGTTCCAGCGGAGAATGTGATGGTCATCGCTGCAGGAGTACAGCTCATCAGTGCTGGTCCATCCCACGCAGCTCACCAGCTCTCTGTGTGCTCAGGGGTCAAGGGCCAACAAACAAACACCTCATCTCTCAACAGTGCTGGAAGGCTGATTTTTACGTCATAATCATGATGCAATACTGTGTCACTACATCGAATCTCAGCAATATATTTTCTACGTGGTAATTTGGATTTATTCGTAAAATAATATAAATGCATAATATAATTTTAAAATATAAATTACTATTTTTAAATAGATTGAATAATTGGAAACGTACATATTTTTGAACGATCACAATTTAAATGTTTTTTTTTATTAGCTAGTAAACAAGTAAAACTATACATTCTGAACAGTTACAGTTTTAAGCAGTGTATTAGTAGTCCGTTAGTGTGCTACACTCGAAGAAAAGTCTGTAAAAATAGGGCACAATCTTCTCTGTTAATATGGAGGGACTTTCCGTATTTATTTCTCCACAGGTTTTTTTACCTGCATTATTATTTATTTATTCATTGTATTTTGTGTTTTCGGGTTACAGCAGATAATGGATAACGGATAATGCCCTGGAAAATTATTAGTACCTTTTCCATTTTTCTAGATATTTTTCTTACAGTGTATTAACAATCGCAGGTACAAGGTATTAAGGTATTAACAATCACAGGTTTGTTGCTAAAAAGTTGGCAACACTGTTTCTGAATGTTCCTCCAGTGTTTTAAACGTTTCTCCTTTATGCAGTGTTAATGGAATATTTAATTTGATCATTCTGCAGACATGAGAATGTTACATTTGTATGTTCTGTGAACATTCGGAAACAAGCAGAAACATCTAAGATAACAATATTCAATGCCATCTGCTTTATATTTCATCTGCAACAACACAGTGCACTTTTCCATTTGGTCATTAAGCCTTAAATGCCTTCTTATGCAAACATCTGAGTTCTCTGCATGAAAGACACTTGCAGATCAACGTGCCTCTTCATTTCTCCACAGAACGGTATGAAACTAATTGAAAGGAGATGTGGAGGAAGATGGCTGGATGCGTGTAACTATGTGACAGAGAGCGCTCCATTAAAGACACAGTTATGATGAAGTAGTTTGTCCCAGTGCTTGGCTTCTGATGGTACGAGCATTAGAATAATGGACATATAGAGTGAATCCAACAATGTTCTGTAAATGTTATTATCAGTACGGACTGGAGAGTCTTTTTAGTACTTCATATTATTCCAGTCTAGGTCAGTTACGGATGCTTGACCCATTAATTTCAGGGGACTAAAATCATGCTTGTCATTTGTAACATGGATGAGATGAGATCTGTGCATCAGTCCAGTAGATAAATTATACATGCAGCTGTGGTCAAAAGTTCAAACATTTACATACCCAGGTGAAAAAAATACACTTCCATAATGTATTATTAACTTGTAGTACACTTGAACCAATCTTTCAACACCTCCAGTTTGCATACCGTCCAAACCGCTCTACGGACGATGCAATTTCCTCCACCCTCCACCTGGCTCTTACCCACCTAGAAAATAAAGACTCCTATGTTAGAATGCTGTTCATTGACTTCAGCTCGGCATTCAACACAATAATCCCACAACAGCTCATAAATAAACTAAACCTGCTGGGCCTTAACAATTCCCTGTGTAACTGGATCCTGGACTTTCTAACCGGAAGACCTCAGTCAGTCCGTGTCGGCCACAACACCTCGAGTTCTACCACACTGAGCACAGGTGCCCCACAAGGCTGTGTGCTCAGCCCGCTGCTCTTCACACTGCTGACCCACGACTGCACTGCCAAGTTCAGCTCCAACCACATCATCAAGTTTGCTGATGACACAACAGTGGTAGGTCTCATCAGCAACAATGATGAAACGCACTACAGAGAGGAAGTGGAACAGCTGGATGAATGGTGTGGCACCAACAATCTGTCCTTCAATGTGGAGAAGACAAAGGAGGTTGTGATGGACTTCAGGAGAAACTCCGTTGACCACCCCCCACTGACCATCGACAGCTCGACTGTGGAGAGAGTCAGCAGCACTAAATTCCTGGGGGTGCACATCACAGAGGATCTCAGCTGGACCACCAACACCATGTCACTGTCCAAAAAGGCACAACAGCGCCTACACTTTCTCCGCCGGCTGAAAAGAGCAAGTCTTCCTCCACCCATCCTCACCACATTCTACAGAGGCACCATTGAGAGTGTGCTGACCATCTGCATCACTGTCTGGTAGATGTTCTCAAGTTTATCAACACGTACTAAAGTGTTTTTTTAGTATATTAAGCACAAAATTAGTGCGTGAAAATAGAGCACTTTAAGTACATTATAGAAGTACACTTGTTTTTCACCTGGGTACAGTTTATCATGGCAGTCTTGGGTTTCCTCTGATTTCTACTCTTATTCTTCTGTGATGATTATGATGATTGTGATGATTATGGTCACAACAACATGTTTATGAATTTTGGTTCTTTTATGAATTTATGAAGGGTCTTCTGGAAATGTGACCAAATTGGTCAGGAACACATAGAAAACAGTGCTAGTATTTGGTAATTTCCCTTGGCTGTTTTAATAATACATTTATACATTTATGAAAAAAAAACAACAACATAATTTGTGTCTAAATGTGTTCCAATCATCATCACAGAAAAATAAGAGGTCTCAATACTAGCATGATTCATTACAAGTGTATGCAAGCTCGTATATGTTCAAACACACACACACACACACTCTCTCACACACACACAGACACACACACACACAGACAGACACAGACAGACACACACACACACACACACACACACACACAGACAGACACAGACAGACACACACACACACACACAGACAGACACAGACACACACACACACACACACACACACACACACAGACACAGACACAGACACACACACACACACACACACACACACACAGAACACAGACAGACACACAGACACACACACACACACACAGAGAGAGAATGTATATTCTGTTAAGAGTATGAATGCGTGAAATGTAAAGGATATGTTTGGGTTCCTTCAGCAGAGATGTTTTCAGCCGCATGCTTCAGCGTCGCTCCGATGCTTGTAGTGTGATATGTCCCTGTTTTAAGGAGAAATGCGGTCTGAAATCATCTAGCATGAAGACACGAGCATGTTTACCTGACTGAACACGCCGTTGCCACGGAAACGCGTTAGCTACTGCCCTGCTAGCCAGCTACTTCTGACGAAATCGCTTCGAAAGCATGAAATAATCTGGATGACGAACACTTCTGAGTAAACGCTAGTCGCTTAGTCTCCTTCTTATTTCTTATTTTACCGTTTGCTTTCTTTGCAGTACACTAGAAAGTGAACTGATTAGACAACTGCGCCCCACATCTCGCGAGATGTAGTTCATTCAAAACTACTGACTTACTTCTCGCGAGATGTCCCTCGAGTCTCAGCTCTTTTTGTGAAAATTATTTTGTGTATTTTTTAATCTCTGTTTTAATTCTTAATGTTTTCAAATTTGTATGTATTTATTACATATTTACTGAAGTACTCATTGACTTAAAAAAGCTGTCTATTTTTATTTATTTTTTGTTAACTGTTTTTACTTTGTTAACGGGTTGACTGTTTTTTCTTTAGCTACTTAATTCATGATGCTTTTTTTTTATAAACTGCTTTTAAATTGATTTTTATATGTTCAGTGTGCCTTTTGTCACTAAAAAATAAATAAATAAACCCGCCCGGTCACGTGACGCGTTCCCATGAAGCACTGCGCGGCTGCAACGGACTCGGGTTCGTGCTCTGAGTTTGCGCGCCATTTACGAGCGTTTGTTCTGTAGAGGAAGTACAGCGCGCGGATTTACCTTCATTTCACTCTTTAACGCGCAGAATACAGAGTAATATCGACGACAGCGAGGGAAATCAGCCGAAACACAGGTAAACGATCACATGTACTCGGGCTGTTTGTGAGGTGTCAGTTCCTCAGAGCGCACACGCCCGTTTATTAACCTTAATGAATTAATTACATCATTAACAGTCGCATCAGGCGTTCAGAAACCACCATATATCTCCATAATGTGAACTAGTACTAGTTTAAGCTGATTTTTAATGAAATAACAGATTCATTGGTTGTTGTGGTAGTTATTATCGTGACGCAGTTAGACGTTAATTATGTCTTATTTCATTTAAAGTGAATAAGTTAGATGTGTTAATACATATATTATTTATTAAGTGTCCGAGGGCAGTTAGCAAACACATCGCTGTCATGTCGCTTATAAAGCTGTGAATATTCGCGTTATTATTGCGCTGAAGCGCAGCATCTCGGTGTTAATGTTTGAAATCTTTCAGTTTAAACCGTTGTTAACGAGCTCGTGCTGCTGGTGTAGTTTGAGGTGTTCTCCACAGTGCTGTCGCGTCACGCGCTCGGTTAGTCGTGTTGTAGTTAGCTGTCAGCTGTGTGTGTTTTCCTTTGTGTGAGCGGCGAAACCCCGCCGTCAGTACACACACACACACACACACACACTTCACTGTATTATGATGTACATATACATACATTTCACTGTATTATGATGTACACACACACTTCACTGTATTATGATGTACATATACATACATTTCACTGTATTATGATGTACACACACACTTCACTGTATTATGATGTACACACACACTTCACTGTATTATGATGTACACACACACTTCACTGTATTATGATGTACACACACACTTCACTGTATTATGATGTACACACACACTTCACTGACTTATGATGAGACGTAATGAAGTTTTCACCACGTATGCAATGATTTGTTGATGTTTCTGTTTGTTGTGCATCGTGTTCCTGAACAACACAGACACGGGCTGTGTCCCTCATCAGTGCAGACTAACCCGGGCTAATGTGCTTTCAGCTGCCGTGGATCATGCCTGTGAAAACCAAGAGCTCGACGGCTGCGAAGAGAGCGGCAGAGTCCGATGAGGAGCAGAGTGCCGCCCGCAGACCCCCGAGCGCCGCCGCGGAGCACGGTGAGACCGCAGACTGTCCCGGGAGAGACGTCTTTACTCTGCAAACGCGCTCATGTTTCCTCTCATCCCGACACGGCTCTTTTGTTTAGTGAAGTCCGTTAGCCTGCTGCTAATGGAACTTAATATTCACTCGACTAAACAGCAGGAATGACCAACAGCGTTCAGGAGCAGCAGTTCTTCTCATCTGACTGACCCATCACAAAAATATATTATATGTCGCTAAAGTTTCATTTAACCTGACGTTTCTTCATAATTTGAACCTGGAGCACAAAACCAGCCTTAAGGGTCAATTTTTCAAAATTGAGATTTGTACATCATCTGAAAGCTGTATAAATAATCTTTCCATTGATGTATGGTTTGTTATGATAGGACAATATTTGTCTGAGATACAACTATTAGAAAATCTGGAATCTGAGGGAGCAAAAAAATCTAAATATTGAGAAAATCTCCTTTAAAGTTGTTCAAATGAAGTTCTCAGCAATGCATATTACTAATCAAAAATGAAGTTTTGATATCTTCTATTTTAATAATATCTTCATGGAACATGATCTTAATATCCTAATGATGTTTGGCATAAAACAAAAAAAAGTATAATTTTGACTCATACAATGTATTGTTGTCTATTGCTACAAATGTACCTGTGCTACTCATGACTGCTTTTGTGCTCCAGAGTCACAAATATGCATAAGAAGTACATTTCAATATAATTGATTCCACCACAGAAAAAACAAATGCTAACTTTTTGTTCTCACAATGCTTAAAGTTGTAATTGTGGGCAAAAAGTGAGATAAAATCCTCTCTAGCAGAAACAAAAATTCTCATGGTTTTAACAAAAACACAACTATGTTAGAAAACTTGTCCAGATGCAGGTTTGTAAATCAGAAGCAGTATTCAGTAAATGACAGAACGTGTCTGAGTTTAATCGTGGCATACAGACACAGGTGTAATGTGATCAGCAGGCACAGTGAATGCAGCAGTGCTCACTCTGGCCTGAAACAAGCCGAGCAGTCATGTTTGCATGGTTTAGTCAGATGCACACGCAGTTCTTCAGCGTGTTTGATCGGATGAAGTGTGTGAGAGTGCTTTGACTGTGGTTGTTTCTGTAGATGCGTCTCCGGGCGAGTCTGCTGAGGAGCTGGATAGCCGTAGTCTGGAGGAGATCCTGGCCAGCATCCCTCCTCCGCCACCTCCCGCCATGAGCTCCGAGCCCGGGGCCCCGCGCCTCATGATCACACACATCCTCAACAGAAACTTCAAGTCCTACGCCGGAGAGCAGGTTCTGGGCCCCTTCCATAAGGTATCTCCAGCCCTTTCTGCTTCAGAGTTCAGTTTCCTGATTCATTTGTGCTCCATGTCTTTGCATCAGCTGTGTTTTGTTTTTAGTGCAGTCAGTTCTTCACATAAAATCATATTCCACAATGGAAGTACTTCAAATGAAACTCAATACAGTGTTATTAGTATCAGTAGTATGCTATTACTATACTATTAGTATCATTTACATACTACTATAGTTTTTGTTAATATTTTAGTTTTAGTAGACAAATTAGAAATGTTGCCTTAGCGACTAGCTGAAATAATTGTAAATTATTTATTTATTAAATTAAGTAATGGGAATGTTTTTTTTATGGCTTTAGTTATCAGCAGTAACCCGGTCTCAAACATCAGTTGCACAAACAATGCATTTATTATGAGTTTCAAAGTTAAACATTACAAAGTCATTGAACATGCAGTAGAAATGAACGTTCACACTTTAAAGGTCCCATATTGTCAAAACTGAAATTTCCTGGCTTTTTTCATTATAACAGAGATCTAGGGGCTATGTAACTAACATTTAAGTTTCAAAACAGTCAGTCCACCGTAAAGTGCACACAGCCTGCATAAAGTTGCTGTGTTTTTTCATGAGCCGCTGTGACTTCCGTAAAAATGTGACGTCCGAACAACTCAGTCACCGCCTCCAGTCACCATCCCGAGCACCGCCTTCCGTCCTTTTGCCAAACCCCCAGACAGCATGGCATCCATGAGCAACAACAACACGGAAACATGTCAAAAAGGTTCACTTTAACGTACGAAACCAGATCGGCGACCTGTAACGTTACACCCTTCACTCAAAGGATGGACGATCTGACAGGACTGTTACTATGAGCTGGATCACAGCTAACATGTATAGTAAAGACAAACTCACCGTGTCTGTCTAGTCATGATGAAGATGTAAATACATTTCAATTTCAGCAGGCAACTATTTTTACTGCTACAATATTATTCCAGCCACAGTTAATCACAACAATGTATACAATTACAAATGATTATATATAAATCGTCAGTTTGTTGTTTTACACACATGCACACAAGCGTTATTTCATACACGACAGTCGTGAGATGCAAGAAATCTTCAGACGCGCCCATGACTACAAAAGACAATACTTTATTGAACCGTTTCTGATAAGAAGTGTGCTGCAAACACAAACATTTATGACTATTGTTTCTGTCCAGCTGCTCGTTTTATCACGTTTAACCACAGCTGTTGCTGGTTTTTGTCTGGCAGTGGCAGCAGGTATGTGATCAAATTTCTATGTCGATTCTGGCACCCAACATCACAACAAGATGAATCTGCTCTGGTTTGAATGGGCCACCTCCAGGGCAATTTTCCCTTTGTATTGCTTCCAGCTTAGTGCGGTGACGTAATTGTGACGTCGGTCCTACATGACCCTAGTTACCTGTGGCTGGCCTAGCGGTGCGTCACTCAGAAAACAACAGGCCAATCAGAATATATGCTCATGAATATTAATTAGACAGGCCAAATCGACCTGTTTTTATCAGAGCTCATGAGAAAGGACCTGTAAAATTATATTGAGATGGTTTTTGGTGCTTATACCGTGAATATATATTCTTAAGGACATAAAACACCAGAAAGGTGTACAATATGGGACCTTTAATTCATCCTCCTTCTGCTGCCGTCTGCTCACACTGAACAAAATTCACTCAGTTAATAGCCAGGTTTGGTGTTTGCAGTAGACAATAAAACAGTGCTGTTTGATTTGTTAATTGCGCCCTATTGAGTATTGTTGATTTCTAAAATATGAAATAATGATTTTTAATTCATTTAGCAATTTAGAGCAAATTAGTTATTTCTTCAACTTTGGGGGGACTCTGTTGCGTTTCAAATCATACAACATTCTTTGTTTGAAAATTGTGAGATCTAGCTTTTACAATCATTCTCGCTTGCTTTATTGCAGTGTCGTTTAGACATTAAGAGTGATCATGTGTTCAAATACTTGAGATGTTGTTTCCACAGTCTTTGAGTGTTGTACTGCATCACCTCTCTTAGCTTCACTGATACTATGACACTAGTGTGGGAAAGTGTTCCCTGAAGTGAGTTGATACTGTTTTCAGGACATTCTGTTTAAACCTTTGTCATCAGCGTTTTTCCTGCATCATCGGTCCAAACGGCAGTGGCAAGTCCAATGTGATCGACTCCATGCTGTTCGTGTTTGGATACAGAGCTCAGAAGATTCGCTCGAAGAAGCTGTCGGTTCTGATCCACAGTTCTGACAGCCATCCGGACATCCAGAGCTGCACTGTGGAGGTGCACTTCCAGAAGATCATCGACCAGGTGAGCCAGGCCTAGTGATGGAGAACAGATTTCTGTCTCCACAGTTAATTCAGTTTCATTTGAAAGTCAGAAAATTAGAGGCCATAAATTATTATTTTATTTTTAACTGGCAGTACAAATTATATCTACACTGTCAGCAGTATACTTCATCTAAAGCGTTGTTAAATATTTTTATTTTTGCATAAATATCACACTTGCAGGGCCTTAAATTTTGAAACTCATTTCCAAAATTCTGTTTCCTCACTTTAATTTTTTTAAACATGATTCTCACCTAAATGATTGCGTGTTCACTGCATTTGTGTTTGTACAATACATATGTTAAGCTGTTTGATGAAGAAGAGTGCTTTACAAATGCTCTAAAAAAACAAAGCTGACCCTGTACATTATGCTTCTGATTAGTTAAGTTTTGTCTGCTAAAGCATTTATATTATTAGAGTAGGATTGTGCCGATAAACGATAGTATTGTGTATCAACGATAGATGTCAGAGATATCACCTGTGGCTAATGCCTCTGACGATTAGGGTTGGGTACCGAACTCGCTACTTTTAAGGGTACCGACCGAATTGTGTCGGTACTACAGCGTACCAATTCACAGTAGGGTAAACGTACCCATTAAGCACACTTTCATTTTTGAGCTCAGATTATAAAAAGAAAAAATGTATTATCCTACTTGATGTCTTAACCAATTGATGTGTTTGTTGTTATATACTGTAATTTGAAGTCAATCAGATCATTGCACACTGAGATATGAATCAGACGCAGAGAAACTCTGCCTTTGTTCATAACCACTCCTCTAGCCCCAGCTGGCCCACTTTGGCCCAAGGGCCAAAAAACCCTGGCCGTTGGAAGCACCGACGAGCACGATCAAGCCCCGGAAGTGACAGTGGAAACGCGACTGGCCCTGGCACACACTAGCACACCCGCTTTTGGCCCGACAGTGGAAACACTACTATTGAGTTTGTTCATCTTTGTGGACTAATCTACTCCTTCAACCTACATATACAGTGAATAAATACTTGCAGGAAGGAGTAAAATTATGCACAATACCCAAAATACTGTGCTGAAATTCAGGCCCTGATTTTGTTTTTAGTAGCTTACTTGAATTGAGGGACTGCACTGCATATTTGTACTTTAAAAAATCTATTCGTTACATTGGTTGTTCGATGACAGTTTCAAACCCCTGAAGTCAATTCAGTTCAATATGTGCTTTATTGGCAAGACAAATGTTACAATGTTTTATTCCAAAGCATAGTGTTTACATTGAATCTAGAACACATATATGCAACAAAAACATGCATGTAGATCATTTAAAAAGTAGAACAAATAAACATTTTAGAATTCTTTGAACCATTTATCCATATTATATCTGTGGTGTGTGTGGTCTACCTGTCCCTGTTGCCCAGTGCTGAAGTGTCTCTTCTGTGTGTTCAGGAAGGAGACGACTACGAAGTCATTCCCAACAGCTCTTTCTTCGTGTCGAGAACTGCTGCCAAAGATAACTCCTCCTCCTATCACATCAATGGCAAAAAAGCAACCTTCAAAGATGTGGGCACACTGCTGCGCAGCCACGGCATCGACCTGGACCACAACCGCTTCCTCATCCTGCAGGTAATCATGTTACCTCTCTTGAAGCGCTGCATGCTTTCATCACAGCTGTTGGCCTCTTGTGTTTTCTGGAGAGTCGTAACCGGGCTAAATCCACCTTAGGCCGCTATAGCAGCACATCATGGTTTTCAACATGAGGGAAGGTGCAAACCATCATTTGCTGCTCTAGAGTTTTAAGGGACTCTCATACGCTAAACCTGACAATTGCACACGGTTTGTAAACATGGACTGTCCAAAAAGGTCAGAGGTCATCATCTGTCCACTCTACCTTCCTCGCTTTAGCAGCACGTAAATATTGGTGTGTTAAAGTCAAGGCCAGCCCCAATATTCTGTGTGTTGCTTCAGTGAGGCAGGAGCCAGCTTCCTTCTCTTCCTTTGCATCATTATTCACTGTGAGTGCTGCTGTCATCTAGGGCCATGTTTGGACACTCTTTGCACGGTTAACCCTTGTGTTCAGTTTACCGTTGCAACTGTTCTCTTCTGTGTGATTGATGTGTTAGATTGAAATGTAATCACTTTGCTGTGTCTGTCAGCACCCAAAAACTATCAGTGCGTTCACATCGTAAAATGACTGCTAGAGTCTCATTGCTTTAATATAAGATGAATTAATATCACAGCTGTTGTGGTTTCAGTGGCTGATGTCAAACCACACATACAGGACTGGTCAGTTCCTCTATCATACTTCCTGTAATGCTGTAAAGCACGGTTTCTAATGAACGTAAACAACGTTGATTACATTCTGGGGTACTCTCTAAAATGGCGGAAGACTATAACTCTGGGAGAAGAATTGTTGAATAAAACGTTATTTTTGTTTTCTTTGCGCACAAAGTATTAGCTTCGTAAACCGTTGAACCCCTGATGTCACGATGGACTATTTTACCGATCTCCTTGCTACGTTTCTGTGCGTTGATCATGTTAGGATCCTTGCTGTCTATGGAGGATCAAAGAGCTCTCCGATTCCATCAAAAATATCTTTATTTGTGTTCCGAAATCTTCCGTTTATGGGTGAACTATCTATCCCTTTAAGTTGGAACAAATTCTTAACTCATGGCCACGAAATCTTTAATTTCCCCCCGCATGTTTACCACAGTTAGAGATGTGAAAGCAGGGATTAAAAGTGAATGACAATAAAATAAACCTGCCAAATTAGAGAGTCAGACGGTGAGGATTTGGGAAAAGAAACAAATATGATTAAGTTTGTGTAAATTTGTGACCAAAACCGAACACAAAGCCGTGTGTGGCTTTAAATGTATCGAACGGCATGAATCCAAAAGCATGGTCATGATGTAACATTTGCTGCTAACCAGTTATTTCTCTTATAAACAAAGCTTTGCACCTCGCTTGTGTCAATAGTCACATTCAAATGTTTCATGTGATCGACCGTGTGTTTTACTGCAGCACCGCCGGTGAAAGCGGTTCACTGACCTCTCGGCACTGAAACACACGCTGTACTTAGTTTAGGATCATTTTATTTTAAATGACAATGTAAATTGCAAACATTGCGATTTGTTTTTTAAAATACAAGCAAGCACCATGAAACAATTTAAAAAGGTGCATTCATCGCTCTCCATGAAATGGCCAACAAATAGTAATGATCCCAAACATAGCCCAACTATGGCACATGTGAAAGTTACGCAGTTTACACCGGTCATCCAAAAAGGTCAGAAAGCACAGAAATTAGAAAAGTGGAATTTGAATTTTATCTTCCTGGGCGGGCCACCCAGGTAAAGCTCATGTATGGGAAGCACTGATATAAATATATACATCTAAATATTTTCAGAATATATACTGTATGTGTGTATTTAGAAGTACATAATAAATATGCACATTACACACACATTATTTAAGCAAACTTTTGTTTTGGATGCAATTAATTGTTGCCCAGCACTAATTTTCATATGAACTATGTTGGGTTGTCACAGTCTAGGTAATTAATGGGAAATACTGGTTAATTGTTAATTGCAGTGCAATAATGGTTTGCATGGTTAAAAGAAAACAATTTATATCTTTTTTTTTTTTTTTACTCCATGTTTGTTTGCTTTTGCAACAGAATAGCAGAATCTTTAGCAGTTGACAGGTGACATGTAGTGACTGTTGAACATCTCACTGCTCATTCCTGACTAAATCTGTGTGGAGATGAGAGGTGCGTCAGACTCGGTGTGTGTAAGTGCTGTTGTGCCGTTTCATTGTCAGGGCGAGGTGGAGCAGATTGCCATGATGAAGCCCAAAGGACAGACGGAGCACGATGAGGGCATGCTGGAGTACCTGGAGGACATCATCGGCTCCTGCCGTCTCAAAGAGCCCATCGATGTCCTGTGCCGGCGGGTGGAGCTCCTGAACGAGCAGCGCGGAGAGAAGGTACAACAATACCCCACTGAACGTGCCGCCATCAGATCCTGATGCAGCATTAATCTTCATGAGCAGTAGGGCTGGGCGATACGGCAAAAAATATAAATCTCGATTTTTAACTAGTCAACTTGAAAATGTAACTACAACATGATCCAAATAACTTTTTCTGTATTAACCTTCTATTTAAAGAAAATTCTATATTCCAAGTGCAGCACACATGTTGTCAACATGATGTAAATGTTAAACAAATCACTTGTTAAATATCTTTGCAGAAAAGATGCATGAACTACAACTACATCTTGTACAAACTTGTCTTATAAATATTATATGTTCAGAAATGATACGAGAAAAATGCTTAAAATCTTAAGTCAAGGTAATTCAATTTCAAAATGACTGAAGGTATAGCAGCAGTAGACTATTATAACTATAAATGTTCTGTAAAAACAGCAGCTGTCAGTCTGTCACCATGATGCAAACATCAAATATCAGACATACAGTAGTAGTTACAGGTTTTTATTCGATTGTGCTGCTTTTCCATTGTTTTTTCTGTGTAAACATGGATGTTTGACTGTTGCACTCGTGTCTCCTGCAGCGTCTCATACATGAAACTGCTTTCTAAAAACACTGTGCTCAAGTCCACTGCCCGCGTTGCATCTTTGTCAACACAAAAGCACATTCTGTGTGAGGCACCTCGTGATATGAGCGCGTCACACGTAAGGTTGGGTATCGAGAACCGGTTTCAAATTTCCAATAACCAGGTATTCAATAAGACGCGTGCATTTCGATTCCACTTAGCGATTCCCACGTTCGCAATTTAAAGTGATTTTTAAACCATTAAGCAGAAGAAGGGAAAGAACTTGTGCAATGTTTGTGTGCAGCGCACGCGTCTAAAGCACGAGCTCAGAGAACAGCGGGTACCCAGCATGTCTGTTCTCGAACCGCTCTGTTCAGTTCCACTGTAGAAACGATTGTTCCCACCCGGAATGGACTTCACTTTCACTTTTACCAACCAATATGCGCAAAATACATCAGTATGTAATCAGAAACACAGCTGTTTTTTTGTCTTAAAAAACGTTTTGATGTCCACATTCATTTAATTACAGTGGCTATAGCCTTTCTGTCCTAAAGAAATGGCCAAATATTAAGTGGACATTTGAATTGAATGGTGCTTGGTCAATATTAAACCAGTATTAGATCGGCAGTCATGTGTAAAAATAATCATCAGGTCGTTGGCGCCCCTGCAGGCCTGTGTTTTAATGCGTAATCTACATTAACTCTTATAATGCATTATGTATTTTAACAGTTTTGTTCAATAAAACCATATGATTTCTTGCTTTTGATACTTTATTTGAACTAATTATTATTGCATCATTGCTATTATACAGTGTTAATTTCGTTGACGAAGACGACGATGGAAAATATTCGTCAACGAACCTTTTTTCTGTGACTAAGACGACGTTGACGAGCTAAAACTAGTATCTGATGATAAAAACTATGACGAAATTTATGCGCGTCTTCATTAACAAGACGAGACGGGACTAAAATTTTATTTGAGAACTACCGGATATTCAAAATATATCCTATAGGCCAAGTTAACTGTCTTGTCTTTCAAAATGTGCGTCTCTGTTATTGGATAAGGTGCGTTTGCATGGCAGCCGCAGTGGACGGATAGGCTACCAAAACGCGAACTATAGCGATCTGAAACAATGGCCTCAGCACCCGAAGGGTTAGGGAGTGGGTGACCAGACGTCCCGTTTTTCCCGGGAGTCACAATTCATTGTGGATTAACTTAAAGTCAGTGAAGGTGCGATAGGCGGAAACGCGCTGACAGAAGTGCTCTCTCTCGCGCGCGCTCCACTTCTTCAGTTCTCATACAGCGCGCGATCAGTTCTCAGCGCTCAAATACACACACAGCAGTCCACATGTCTCTCATGTAGAGCATCTCACGGAAATACAGTCCGTTATGGTTTAAGTGAGCTTAAACAGGTGGGTGAAAACTGAATGTATGTCAGTAGGCTATTACATACATACCTTCCGTCTTAAATGGACAGCATTCCTAATTATCTGTCATAAATGTTAACCAACAAAAGATGTTAAATAAATGTATACTTGTTAAGTAAACCTACTGTATCTGAAAAATGAGTTTAATTTATATTTCTACCAAAAAATGAAAATTTATTCCAGTTTTTCCAAATTCAATCCTTGATTCAAATTTCTCATAACTAAGCTTAATTGATTTGGTCTAAAGAGAGAAGAATTGATGACTATTTTTGTTTGAATACTACATATAAAATAGCTACCAAAATAAATGTTGGTAACTGCAGTTTGACTAAAAGTAATGACTAAAAGTTGACAAAAATGCAATGACTTTTCGTCGACTAAAACTAAACTAAAACTATGAAAGACTCAAATGACTAAAATGTGACTAAGACTATTAAGCATTTTCGTCTCAAGATAAAGACTAAGACTAAATCAAAAATGCCTGCCAAAATTAACACTGCTATTACATATGTATTTTAAGCCATTTTAAAAGCTATTCTTCACTTTTATTACCACAAAAAATGTTTTACGTTTTATTTCCAAATTAATTTTTCCATTTTCATTTTTCTTTACTCCATTTTAATTGTTAAATTAAATTTTAATAATCAAAAGCATCTCCAGTTCATTGATTTTATATTTATTTTTTTTATTTTATTTTATTTTTTTTTCAGAAATACTGCACATTTACATTTTTCACCTAAATAAATTCTGGTAAATAATATTTCTGGTAAATACTTCTTTAAAAAGTGTTTGATTATAATTTTAGTATTAGTAAATGTTGTCATTCTTACACTATAATACTGAACTGATTTCAGTGATTTGGACTATGAGATGGACACTTGCTTGGCTGGGGTCGACAATATAATTGGCCCGGTGGCCCGGACGTACTTTTAAAACCGTCAGGGCCACCAGATCGCTCCAACCACTAGCCCGGTGGGGCCAGTAAAAATAATGCCTCGATTAAAAAAAGTCTAATTTCACATTAATTACCTGTGGTTCTGTGTTTTGATTTCTGTTTAATCGTCTCGGTAACCACCGCTAACACGTTACGTGATCCCGACAGCCTTACGCTCCGTCTGCACCGCCTTGCTCGCTCCCGCGGTTACGCGCGCAAACTGCACACTGCTGCTCAGCACCTACCTATAGCTATTAAGCTAGGCTACATGTTTCTGAAACCCACATCACCCGGCCAAACGCCGGGTAAAAAAGAGAAGGCAAGGAAGAGAAAATCACCAGAGGAATTGAGGGAAAGCGAAAGGGAATACGAAAAGAAAAGTCAGAGAAAGTTTCAGCCCCAGTGGCGAGACCGCTGGAATTGGCTGGGCTTAGGGTGTGCGATATGACGATTTTTGATCGTGGACGATAAAACTGTCTCCACGATCTGCTTTTGAAGAAATATGGTAGTATCGTGCTACAGCACACATTATGTCAAATACAGGTCTGGTCTCCGTCTCTATATACTGTACAACACGACATACAGCAGTAGAGTTACTCTGACAGGACACTGCACTTATTCGCGATCGCAAAAGTACATTATTTGCACAAGCCTTGCTGGTTAAATGTTTAATTCGCGCGCTGGTCTGTGCTTTTTCTGAGCATACAACTGAAGCACGCGCACTAAAAAGCCTGTCTAACAGCGCCTGATTACTCAACTAACTTATCTTTTGCGCTAATACTGTCAAAACACACAAGGTTTACATACAGACTGAGTTGGTTATCTCTAAAATGAAAGTAAATAGTTAAGAGAGAAACGGATGCGTGCCTGTATATTAGATGGGAGCAGCTCTTAAAGGGACAGGACACTAAACATGCTGTCGACTGTCATTAAAGGGATAGTTCACCCTAAAATTTAATTTCTGTCATTATTTACTCACTCACATGTTGTCCCAAACCTCTATTAATTTCTTGTGCTGAACCCAAAAGAAGATATTTTGAAGAATGAGGGTAACCAAACAGTTGCTGGTCCACATTGACTGATAGCAGGACAGAACAATCCTATGGAAGTCACTGAGGACCAGCAACTGTTTGGTTTTCCACCTTCTTCAAAATAGCATTTATGTTCAGCAGAAGAAAGAAACTCATTCAGGTTTAAAACTACTTTTGAGTAAATGATGGTACAAAAATAAAACATTATGACAGAATTGACAGACAGATGACAGAATATTTATTTTTGGGGGAACTATTCATTTAACGTTAACAAAACAACAAAACACAAAGAGAAAAATCACTCACTATTCTTGACTGAAACACTTTAATACAGTTGCTTTAGGAATCAGTCTATCTAGTGTTTTATTTTTATATTTGTTCATTTAATTTCATTGAATGCTCTGCTAAATACACCTATTGTACCTGAAAATAAAGCACTGTTTGTTTTATTTGTATATTGTATTTGTAATGTGTATCTTTGTTCTTATTTTTTAATAAGAAAGATAGAATGATGACTAGGGCTGGGTATCGAGTTTGATACTTTTTAGGTATCGACCGAATTGCCTCGATACCACCGAGTACCGAAAAACGTCTTGTCGTTCGGTTCCAAATTTCGATACCTAAGGGGTTAATCTCATCACCGTCAGTGAGCCAATAATCCCGCAGCACTAGGTGTGTTTGACTAGAAGCGGCAACGCGCTGATAGATCAGTGTTTGACCTCCGCGAGAGCGTTTCGAAAGCGCACAGAGCAGTCCGCTCTTTAAATCGCGCGGTTTGTTTATTACACACAGACTGAAGCTCGCGTGACGCCCGCGGTGATTTCAGCGTCTGCCGCCTCTCTAAATGAGGACATAAACACATGAACAACATCTCCAGACCTGCTCTGAGAGTCACTTCGTGAGCATTTTACCGTTTGATTCGAGTAAAACTAGCGTCATATCATATACACACAGAACTGTAAAGGTATTCCCGGAAACCCGTCAAAATAAAAGTTCGGATTAACTTTGAAGACACTGCTGCAGAAATAAATTAATATTGTTCAGCAGACAGTACATACTGCTACTACTAGGCTACTATTAAAACTTTATTCATTTTTTAGTAATGATCGCACAACAGTTATTCCATGTTTTAATTTTAATAGTAACCCCCCTTTGTTTGCCAAAATAAATAAACTTTGATTTTCAATAATTTAAAGATAAATTAAATTAATGTTTTATGTCTTCATTTGAAAACCAGAATACATTTAAATAAACTTAGTTGTTTTTATGCATTCAAATAATTAGACATACTACACCAGAATTGAATAATAATAAAACATATGGTGAAAGAAAATAAAACACCCACTTATGAAAGTGGATGAAGATTTAAAATTTCTTGAAGTCTTTAACAACCTAGAAATGATGATTCTGTCTGAGCTTTGTGTTTTAAAATGAACACGCACTAATGTAAACGTAGCCTAACAGATGTGTAAACTGAAAACTATTTGAACTTTATTAAAATTATTTATTTATGTATTGTGTTGGATATATTTAGTTCCTTTGTGCAGTGGCTCAGGAGATGAGGCTTTGAGTCTGTATAAATATCAACAAGCTAAAAAAAAATAGTTTTTTGAGATAATGTAATCTTATTAAAACTGATTTCATAAAACTGCTATCGAAAAAAGTATTGTTCAGGAACCGGTATCGAAATCAAGGTATTGTTATCGGTATCGATATCGAAAATTTTTGAACGATACCCAGCCCTAATGATGACACAGATTTTTATCTTCGCCCACTTTGGCCTAAATATCTGCCATGTCTTTTTTTTTTTGTATTTTGTTACCTTGAAAGGCTTTGTGTTTCTAGTTTGGCTGTAATGCTCAGACAACTTGTAAAACCAACATGAGAAAGAATCGTGATATTTCTAAAAAAAATCGTGATATGATATTTTTCCCATATCGCCCACCCCTAGCTGGGCTACGATCAAGAAAAAAAGAGGTTTACTGTGAGCTCTGCAGATCAATGCCCACATATGCAGACAAGTAAGTTAGAGAAAAGTTAACGTGTATGAAACCTATGGTATGAACATAATATAATGAATTGCTGTGTGACTACGGAGAATGAATCCTATGCAATAGGTTTATTTGCACTTGTTTCATGTTTTTGCACAGTTTTGCTGCACTTTGCACTAAACCTACCTTAAAAAAAAAAAAATGTTATTCATGTTGTTCAAGCAAACTGTTCTTTTTCGTGATTATTGGGATCAATACCCGACGCGTTGACCTGGGCCAGTGAACTTCAAAAGACACAAAAGGCAAATTTCCCTTATTGTCTACCCCTGCTTGTACTCTGTTGCACTTTACTTTTGCTTTAAAAAGGATTTCATAGAAATTTGGATTTCATTTGGTTTAATAACATATTCTCAAGTAATTATTTATTTTTTTATTTTTTGTGTGTGTGTGGGAAATTAATAGTTTAGATTAATCGATAATTTAGATCAATCTAAATAAAAATAGTCGTTAGTGGCAGCCCTAGAGTTAACCCATTCCTCTTATCGGCAAGACATATCGACATAATTTTTCATATCAAGCCGATGCCGATATTTACATTTAAAGCCATTATCGGCCGATTCCGATATCAGTCCAATAATATTGTGCATCCCTAGTAACTATTGTTGGGTATCGTTTGAGTTTTTTATTGATTCTTAGTCACACGTGAGCAGTTCATCAGTGCGCCTACATCAGTGCGTTGGATCATTCTTTTCTTTTTACTGTTATTATTGGCATGTTGTCGGTCTAATTCTAACGTTTGGTAATATTTCTATTAAAAATTGTGGCAAAACATTAAATTTAAATTAATCGATAAAATCTCCCAGCCCTACTGAGCTGCTTCACACGGGCGAGGATCTCGCAGTAATTTTACCTTATCTACTTTGGCTCTAAAAATAAGTGAATTACTCATGATGCCGGACACCAGAGCTCACTGTCTGTCAACATTTTATTGGATTGCAATAGTTCAACTCCTCTGAGAAAATGGTTTTGTTCTGTTGATGCTCTTGTTTTTTTTTTTTTTTTTTTTTTTTATAAACGCTTTAATCCTAATTTTGTTTTAGAATTTTAGAAAAATTTTCTAAATCTTATTTGGTGTCAATTTTAGTTTTCAAGCCTGAAAACGGTTTCATGAATTTATGATTTAGTGGATAGGCTGGTGAGATTGAACCCTGGGTTCCTCTGTGCTGAGACTGGACCTCGCTGATGCCTGTGCTTGTGTGAGGATCATCATGATATTAGAAAGATCAGGAACCTCATTGTAATTTACAGCAGCCAGTTTGGTACAGGCTGGAGAAAGACATTATGACTGGGGTACTGATTGATTCTCACCAAAAATGTTCATATCTAATCACCCTGTAGATAAACTGTGATTTTTCTGTGGTTCGTGAACTGTGTCAGTTGCAGTGTGTGTGTTTGTGTGCAGCTGAATCGAGTGAAGCTGGTGGAGAAGGAGAAGAGCGCTCTGGAGGGAGAGAAGAATAAAGCCGTGGAGTTCCTCACCTTAGAGAACGACATCTTTAAGAAGAGGAACCTGCTCTGCCAGTTCTACGTGTAAGACACATGCACACCTGTGAACAACTCCGACTGACACACCGCTTCAGTTCAGAGCGTACTTCAGTTTTGACACAAATGCTTAGTCTATAAGTACAGTCGGATGTTTTGGATCACATGTGCAAAGACAGATGTGCTCTAGAAAGATGTGCTTTCCCAGTAATTACCTAGACTGTCCAGTAGATTCATACTGAACCAGGAGCGTTGAGCATATAACACAAGATCTACGGCTGTGTTTTGAGCCGTTACTTCTGCAAAGCATCTCTCTCACTGTCAGTGAATGGTTCAGTGTCCCGATTCAGCAGAGAGACTCATTTCATTCCTGAACGAGTTCCTGAAGTGTAAAGATTGTTGAAACTGATTTAATTTGATTAGTAAGTTTCACAGTGATTGTTTGCTGTTGATTTGATTTCTTCATGGTCAAACTCAATGATTTCATGCTGTGTGCAGTGAATTAGTTCCTCAGTAATGGCATTGTGGTGTTGCTCCATCAGAGATGTGGAAGGCTTGGTTATTCAGAGTGACGTTTGTGTTTCTGCAGGCATGATCTACAGAAGCGTGCGTCAGCCAAAGAAGCTGAGAAACAGCAGATTCAGGAGGACACGAAGGAACTGAGTGACAAAAGCAGCCAGCTGACAGAAGAAATGAAGACCAAGAACGAGGAGCTGAAGGGCGTGGAGAAGTGAGAGAGAGAGTTTCATCCCTCTAAAAACATGAATAATGCCTGAGTGGCATCTGCTGCTCGTACAGTCGTGTTTTGATAGATGTCTTATAGTTGAGGGGTGTTGTGCTTGTTTTTTCTTGAAAGGAAACTGACCAAGCTGACCAAGTTCATAGAGAGCCAGAAGGAGAAATTTACCCAGCTGGACCTGCAGGATGTGGAGGTGCGCGAGAAACTCAAACACACCAAGAGCAAAACCAAGAAACTGCAGAAACAGCTCCAGAAAGACAAGGAGAAGGTGAGGTGTCCTGATCTCCAGATGATGAGCAGCTCTGTAGCCTCTTGACTGTAGATTTCCATGAGCGCTTGTGTTCTGTGCAGCTGGAGGAGGTGAGGAGCGTTCCCGCGAGCAGTGAGAAGATCATCACCGAGGCGTCTGCTCAGAAGGAGGAGCTGGAGAAGAAGAGGCTGGTGGAGGAGCAGAAGCTGGCTCAGGTGATGGAGAGCCTGAAGGAGGAGACCAGCGACCTGCAGGAAGATAAAGAGGTGAGATAACGTCTCGGACGTGAGCGTGTGTGACGCCAGCTGATAGCACTCTATCGTCTGAAAGAAGCTGTGAGAATGCAATTAACACCAAACACGCAAAACGTGCTTTTCATTTGTGCTGGATGCAAGAGGCCCGTGAGTATAGCACATTTCCCACCTGCTGCTCATTTCACTTTAAATAGGTAATGCATAAAGATGAAAATGCATGATGCAATTAGCTGCAAACTGAAATTTAAAATAATTTATTTAATAATTGAGTCAAATTTTGTCAACACTGAAGTGGAGTTGTACAAACCCTAAACACTACTCGTTGATTGTTTGTTTCTGAAATATAAACATTGAACCGGTGGATGTATTCAAACACAAATAAATAATGTAGACAACAGGTTTAGTATAAATATAATGAATAAAGTTTATCATCAGAAAACAGCTCAGACTGAAAGATTGATCCTGAGATTCAAGAATCAGTGTTGATCTTGTTAATCCAGCAGTAGTGTCACAGCTGACATGTTTACGGTTATAGTTTATCTGTGGAACAGCAAGTTTTGGTTTGGTTATTTATTTTATTTTGTGTAGTTATGGAGGTTTTTTTTGGGGGGGGCTAAATTTTTTGGTGCATAACTACTTTAAATTTCTTTTAGGCTTTGTGTGTGTAATACATGTTTATAATGAATATCTGTAATTTTATCATTTTGTTTCTTAATTCCTGTTGTGTTCTGAATTACGTTGAATTTAAATGGTTTGTTGTGGAATAAGAGAACTAAAATTTTTGTAAACTACATATTTACGCTTTTGTATCGTATCAGTATACATTTGTATACAAGTATTTTCCATTATTTCTGAGTGTAATGACAAAATGTGACTTTCTCTTAGCAATGCAGTTTTGAGGGGTGTTTTTCTGTAAAATATCGCTCCTACTCAATCTTTGCTGCTTGTGTGTGGTCTTCTGCAGAAGAGAGAGCAGGAGCTGCTGGAGCTGAGTAAGACGGTGAACGAGACGCGCTCACGGATGGACGTGGCACAGTCAGAGCTGGATATTTACCTGAGTCAGCACAACACGGCTGTGAGCCAGCTCAACCAGGCCAAAACCGCTCTGCAGGAGGCTGTGGACACGCTGAGAGAGAGGAGAGCCACCATCAAAGACCTCAGCGCCAAGATACCTCAGTGTGAGGAGCAGCTCAAGAAGGTCTGTGTGAAGACCCCGCTCCTTTGGGATCAGTAAGCTTTTTAATGTTTTTTTAAGAAGTTTCAAGCAAGGCTGCATAAGAATTTATTTGATCAAAAATACAGAAAAAAATAATAATTTTGTGAAATATTATTGTAATTTTATTATAAGTTTTCTATTTTAATATACTTTAAAATGTAACTGATTCCTGTGACGCAGCGCTGTATTTCCAGCATCATTACTCCAGTCTTCACTATCACATGATCTTCAGAAATCATTCTAATATTCTGATTTATCATCAATGTTGGAAACAGTCATTGCTGCTTTTTTGGGACCTGTGATACTTTTTTCAGGATTCTAAACGTCAAAAAGAACAGTTTTATTCAGAATGGAAATTTTGTGTTATAATATACACTATTCAAAAGTTTGGGGTCAGTAAATTATTATTATTAATTTTTTTCTTTAAGAAATTAATACTTGTATTCAGAAAGGTGATGAGTGGTAGTAAAGACTGTTAGAAAAGATTTCTATTTTGAATAAATGCTCTTTTTAACTTTATTCATCAATGAATCAAAGAAAAAAGTATCACAGGTTACAAAAAATATTAAGCAGCATAACCGTTTCAACACACATATTGATATACAAATCAGCATATGAGCAATTCCAGCGTTATGGACGTGACATTCGCAGTCAAAACCTGAAATATAAATTCTCATAAACTGTATTCTTTACCAATATATTGAACCATCTCTTTATATTTTTCTAAACCCCTTAAAATATAGTCCAGATACCAGAACAGTATCAGTCTATAAACCTGTTCTATATTTTAAATGAGGGAAATACACGTGCGTTACGGACGTGACAAAAAAAGACACGAGCTTCTGAGGGACAACATATTTTAGACTTTCTGTGAATTACAATAATGCACAAACCAGAAGCAACAATATCTGCAGAATGGAGAAGGGTTGGCATTTATAAAACCCAAAATATCAATTTTAAGTTTTCGTTTCTGTGTGTCAGAGGAAAAATCAATGTTACGGACGTGACATCTCTCCGTTACGACGTGGCCGTTCTGAAAGCGGAATATATCCGACTATGGAAACGCGTATAAAATGCTTTAAAACTTTAACGGAAACTTCTAGAGGGTGTTTAGTAGGGCTGCCCCCCACTAAGGATTTTTCTAGTTAACTAGTTTGTTTAAGCCATTATTTAACTAATCACACATTTATATTAAGTCAATAGACCTATAATCCATATTCCGCTCAAGCACACGTGTACAGTTTTCCACAAAGCACAAGCAAAAGTAGATTAAATTGATGATTATTAAAGTATAGAAAAATGAGATTTTAATTATTTATCAATAAACTAATGCTTTCTTGTCAGCTGCAGGAAGAAATTCCCAGTGCTGACTCTCGTCTCCACAGTAGCCTACTGGACGTGCCTTTAGAGAGAACTGTAACCTTCATACAGATTATATAATCAGGGAGTATTTCATTTAGTTTTTAATTGATTCGTTTAACAGTGTACATGTCAAGCTATAGCTGTTTCTCTTGTAGCCTATGTGAGAGAGTTTTGGTTCTTGTTTTGAGACGCGCTCCAGTTCAGTGACAGACGGCAAAAAGCATATCCTGTTTGTTTTCATTATTTTACTTTTTTTTTTTTTTTTTGGTCATTATGAATTTACATAAAATCAGTTTCGAACTGATTTTAATTAGTTTCATTATCAGGAAAAAGTGCAAGTGATCTCACGGGCGCCTGCCTCCCTGTCATGCATGCTCATTGATATTCCGCACAAACACTTAAATATGGGCCAGAAATGTAGCACGTATATACAGGTTAAAGCTAGAGTTTGGAATCACATTCAAATAAATCTTCACCAATCTAGATCCGAGACAGATGCCGTTCTAACCTGAAAATAGAAGGCTATTTGACATTTTAAAATGATCTAACAGACCAACGCAGCTCCAATTCGTTGATCAGTTGTTGATCAAGATTAAAAGGAGGCCGCTGAAAAAATGTTTAATGACTTGCTTATGCATTAAATAACTAAGATAAAATACAGGTTAAGTAAAATATGCTGAATATATGAACCGATCAGCGTATGTGTGTTTGTGCTGAGGGAGCTTTAAAGGTGCCATAGAATGCATTGATACAGTATTTTAAATTGTTCTCTGATATCTACACAGAAGGTATGTGGCTTAGGTAAGGGCAAAAAATCTCCAGAAACCATTTTACATGTCCATTTACAACCCTAGGATTTCTCCCTAGAATGAAACGGTCTGTTATTGGCTTATTTGGCAGGGTCATGAATAATAATGAGCTTTGCTCTGATTGGCTGTTTCACAGTACGGCTCATCAGCAAGAAGGAAGCACAGGGAGGAAAATATATATTTAAATACTTTCTCTCGCAGTTATATCGTCGGGTAATTATACTGTATATAAAACGCGGGCATCAGGGAGCCGTTATTAATATGCGAGGCATTGAAACTGCTTTTGAACGATCCATCGATCGCGTTATAGTTTCACTTTCAAGAGACGCGATCACACAAACTATGTTTACATTATGGAGCAACAGTACTTACCACACATTTCACAAGATCAGATGCTTGTCAGTGGTGCTCAGGATCTGTAAGTCATTCGCCATCATCCTCATCTCTCCTTACTGAGAGTGAAATCTTATGTACTGTAACAGGCTACCGCTAGCAAGGAGCTAACCATGTCCCTTTAGTGGCTCGCGTTATTTGTGTTATGTTCTGATTCGCCTGTTTTTCAGTGCTCTTTTTTAATCACGAGATTTACATATGAAGGAGGAAACTATGGTGTTTGAGGCTCACTGTATGTCATTTCCATGTACAGAACTGTTATTATTTAAATATGCCAGGGTAAAGACAGTTTTTCATTCTATGGCACCTTTAAAGGTTTCTAACGTAGGCCTACTTACAACGTGTTTTGCAGCGTTGAGTAATGTATCACAGACGCATCCTCTCATTATAACAAAACAAGTGTAGACTGTGTAAATGAGATTCATTGTGCAGTGTAAGGAGCTTCGGTGATTATAAGGGAGTTTGCAAATGTGATTAGATTTAATACAACAGTTCATTAAACAAGAAGTTAATATTAAATGACTCATATTGTCTGACTACAACACTATTGCCTTGTTTAGCTCTATTTCATCAACGAAAATAGTTTCAAACAAAGTCCCAGCCAAGCCGCTGCGCATCTTCATTCAAACACAGCGGTGTTTCGTTTATGAATGAACTGTGTTTTTAAACGAATCTAGTGAGTCAATGATTCAATTACCCTTTCATAAAGACAGTGACGTACTTCCTGAATGAATCAGCCGTTCGAGCGAATCATTTAACCCTCTGGTTGTGTTCGGACTCCGGTCACACTCGTGGTGTTCCCGGTCAAAAAGGACCGGACTCCAAACAACTGCTTATAAATCTGTCATTATGCTATATTATCACCAAATATTGGATTCAATCTTTTTGTCAACTTGTTTTCTTTCATTTAGGACTGGTTTTGTGTTTCTATTTGCTTTGATTAATATTAGGCCTCATTTATCTGAAAGTATGTATCTAATTTTTTGAGTGAAAAAATCATTTATGAATAAACTTCACAATGAGAGAAAAAAATATTAGTTTCTCACACTAGTGTGCTTTAATGTTTAATCAGGAAATTTGCTTTTAAATGCTTTTATTTTGTACAAAATTGCACAAAGTAACACTTGTCAAAAATGGCTGGCCATTGAAAGTGAATGGGGACGAATGAAAGAAACAACTAGTGTTCAGGAGCATGTTGTGCTTGCAAACATAAATGCCTTGGACCAGTGCGTGCATGTATACTCACGCTATCACACTCACACACACACACACACACACACACACACACACACACACACATCTATGCATACAAACTATTGTATTACACCTATTTCATCCTACCCTGAACTGTATGCAATATCCTTTTATGACTCTGATATTATATCTCTCTCTCTCTCACACTCACACACTCACACTCACACACACACACTCACACACACACACACACAATGCACACAAATGCTCAAACTGCCTTGTCTTTGGCCTGCATTGACTTCAAAATAATCTTTTGTTTCCATCCCTCGACCAGAACGTTACATCAACTTCAGCTGGGTCCTCAAAATCAGAAGATTGCTTCTTTTCAGTTGTTGCAAGGTTTTCAGCTTGTCCAGTGATATCTTTCTCTTCCAATATATCTTGCAATGCATCGTCACTGTAAAAACCAAACTTCCTGATTAAACATTAAAGCACACTAGTGTGAGAAACAGCGCAAATTTTTATTTTTTGTTTAATATTGTGAAGTTCATAAATGATTTTTTCACTCAAAAAATTAGATACATACTCTCAGATAAATAAGGCCTACGATTAATCAAAGCAAATAGAAACACAAAACCAGTCCTAAATGAAAGAAAACAAGTTGACAAAAAGATTGAATCCAATATTTGGTGATAATATAGCATAATGACAGATTTATAAGCAATTGTTTGGAGTCCGCTCATTTTTGACCGGGAACACCACGAGTGTGACTAGGTGAAATAAAACCCACAAAAAATGACAAAAATTAATGAGAAGTACTTGTACCCTATGTGCACAAAGTCAGTAAGTTTGAGTCCAATGCGATAACGTTAACTAGTATTTTCAGGAAAAAGAGACATTTTTTCACCTATTTCACACAACCTATTGAACACAACCAGAGGGTTAAATGAATGTGACATACCGCCACCTACTGGTAGTTTTAGTTTAATCTTTAAAGTATCTTTTCTATTATTTAAATCATTTAATATTTCTTCATTCAAAATTGTATATTTAAAACATTAACCTCAACATGAATTTATGAATTTAATTGCACTCATTAAACATCTGAAGATACACCTACAGCCACTTGTGTTCTTCTGTACCTCTGTAGTACACATTTATTCCTTAAATACTGATTTCATTTGATTGGCATCTTATTCTACTTGCTTTTATTCTTTTGTTTTAATTAGAAATGATAAAAAGCTTATAAATATATATTTTTAATTTGACATAAAAGATGACATACTTTTAATAAAGTTAGAAAAATGCCACTACAAAGGTAAAAACTAAATTCCCGGTAAATCACTTTGAGTCAAATATCACCTCGTAATGGGAAGGTTCATTTTTGATCAGAGTTTTTGATTATTGATTTGAAGCTGCTGCTAAATTTTGGCACAAGCGCTCCTAAAAGAAAAGTAAGCGTAGAGCCCTGAGATATATTTCTCATGTATGTGAGGAGCCCCAATTTTAAGTTTTCTTTTTTTAAGTTGTTTCATCATCAGGAAAAAATGCAAGTGATCCGTGCGAGCACCTCTCTGTCATGCATGCGCATTCTTTTCCACACAAACACTTGCATATGAATAATAGTCTAGACTCTAGAGCATAGCCTCATAAACTTGTTTATAAATCGCTTGTGCATTAAAGATACAAAACAGGTTGTTAAATATGCTGAATATATTGTTCAAATATTTATAAAATGTGAAACTAGCTAATCTTATTTGCAGTCTAGCAATTTGCATCTGCATAACATAGTGAATTGTTTTTAACATGCAATGATACAAATTAAAACCAAACAAGATTTGTAATGAAGAAAAAAAAAATATTTAGACATAATGATGTAGCCCACATCTCATGAATGCAACGCAGATAGCGACACAAGTTTGTTTGGAACAAATCAAAAGTTTAAATAAGATAATAATATTAACAATGAACATTATGACATTCAGTCCGCCTGTGCATTTCTGACCCAAACAGCAAAGCAGTCTAAATCTCCGCGATGTTCTTGTTAAATATGCAGTTTCTGAAATATTACAATGAATTAATTTCTAAGAAGTTATGATATGGAAAGCCTGAAACAGATCACAACAGTGTAGCCATGCACAGGCTATCAGTCATGAGCTACGTGGTAAACATGCATGCCAGTATGCATCTGATTTAATATGAAGCGTCCGTAACGGTCACGTCCGTAACGCATTATTATGTTTGATAAGAGCAATTAATGGAGATGAGCTGTTGATCATAATTAGCATGGCCATAAGTTGGCTGTGTACAGAAAGTTTCAAGTTAATTGCATTAATAATTACTATATGAAATAAACTTAATCTTTAAAACGTTACGGACGTGACACAGCGCTGAAGCATCCTGACATCATAAATCTAGCCCTTATAAATCCAAAAATCATCTCTGTTTAGACTGAGTGTATTTACTTTTCAGACAGGCCTCCATCTTTCTACAAAATACTTACTGTTGACACATTTAAAAATGGGCAGTCTTTGATATCTCATTTCAAAATATGAAATGCAGTCAAATGAAAATGTATTTTTACTATAGGGCCACCCCTCATATGTGGTGGATAAACATAGCGATTTCCTTCACATTTCTATTAAAGCACATTAATGCAGTAAAATACAGACCTAAACACACAACTCAAACAGGGGTTTGTTCTTTTGGTAAAAACTTCGTTTTTTCATGGTAAGGTTGACATTTGCATGGAATTGTTGATATTAGAATGATTTCTTTTTTGATCTTTTTTGATCAAATAAAAACAGCCTTGATGAGCAGAAGAGACTCCATTAAAAATCTTGCTGATCCCAAACTCTTGAAGCGCGGTGTATGGTTCTCAGATTTGTCAAATCCTTGATCGAACCCTAGGAGAACACAGCTGGTGGATGTACAGTCCCCTGCATAAGTATTGGAACAGTAAAGACAAAATTGCTCTGTTGGCTGTGGAGTCAAGACATTTGCAAATATGATTAAAAGATGAATATGAGACAAAACTACAGAATGTCACATTTTATTATTAGCCGTTTCAACACATACATGTTTTACCAAATAAAAAGAGCAGCACTTTTAGAGTTCATCCCACTCATTGATGTGAGCATAAGTATTGGGACAGTTGAACATAAGGCAGATATAAAAGATTAAAAGCTATTATTTAGTTGCAGATCCCTTGCTCACAATCACAGCAGTGAGTCTGTGACCCAGAGACATCACCAGACTCTTGCTCTCATCCTTTGAAATGCTTTTCCCAGCCTTTAATGCAGCCGATTCTTTTGGCTCATATTTGGTTTTGTCTCATATTCATCTTTTAATCATATTTGTAAATGTCTTGACTCCACAGCCAACAGAGCAATTTTTCTTTCCTGTTCCAATACTTATGGAGGGCACTGTGTATGGCTTTGGTTGTGAGATGGTGTGTTTGTGCTGCAGGATGAGCAGGAACTGGAGCAGATCTCGCAGCAGGACCAGCAGAAGAGGCTGCAGGTTGGAGACATGAGACAGAAGGTGGCTGAAGCCAAGAGCTCTCTGTCCACCAACCGCAGCCGCAACAAAGTGCTGGATGCCCTCATGCAGCAGAAACGCTCGGGCAAGATCCCGGGCATCCTGGGACGGCTGGTACGTCCCTCACCTTCTCCTTGGCTAGAGACACTCTGGGTGCTTCTCAGTTCTTATTTGTGCATCCTCGCTTCCTTTCCTCGCGTCTTGGCTCCAGCCCTTCAGGATGCGAGGACAGAGGAATTGAATCAAGTGAAATGATATATGCTCGCTCCCTTTAGCGTCACTTCAAAGCATTGTCAATTAATGATGACTCTACACCACTAGATTTAGCTTGCACGTCAGGATTCTTGAACATTACGGATAAGTATTTATATTGTAATACTTTCAACCTCCACAAAATACCAATATTTTGAATACCCAGAATATATTGTTGTATGAATATCTGCACATGCAATACATCACAATGAAGAATGAAGATCAGATCGTCTACTTTCAAACAAAGATTTTTTTATTCTAGCTTCAAGCATTGTTTTTTTTGTTTTTTTTTATCAACACTTGAATGTGGTGTCATTAAAAAAAAAAGAAGCTAAATTTATCAACATTTCACTCTGTATCATTAGGCAGTTTTCATTTATATGCGATTAGTGTTGATGATGGCATTATTTTTCATATGCTTACATATGAGATTGCTGGTTTCTGTGTCTTCCTGGTCTGTTTTTGATCAAGTGATTCTAGACTCATTCAGGAGATGCGTAATAGTGCCCCCCCCCCCCCAGCGTTTAACAGTGAAAACACGGAAACACAGAATATTCTAATATAAGAGTAAACAATGAATTATTCCCAGTTATTAACTGCTTTTTGCTTTTTTTGTTTGGCATACATTTGTGTCTTGTACATGTAAACAGTAATAATAATTAATAAACGGTTGCAAAAACACCATTTTTACTAAAGCAAATCACAAAAGTTTTCAAAAGGTCTGGGTTATTTAACTATGAATTTTACACCACAGCGAAACAGTTTGAAATAATATGCAACACATTAACAACCCCTGCAGGCATAAACTACAAACATACTGTGTAAACAACACATCAAAACTAATTAACTACAGACCTACATTAAAGTCATTCTCTAACCAATATAAGAGGCATTCATTTAAAAATTAAAAGCAATAAGCCATTAAAATCAAGAGATGTAAATAAACGTAATTACAACTGCTGAAAAGTACACGTTATACATCAAAATGAAAGGCACTGTCAAAACATAACCCACATTTACAATAACTTCATGCTTTAGACACGTTTGTGTTTGTGTATTTTCTGCCATGTTTAGCACTTGATGCAGATACTGGCGAAGGGGGAGGAGAATTTATACATGCGTCATGTTTAGTCAAAGCACTTCTGTAAAGGATGCATCTGTGTATCCTCGCTCATGGCTCCTGAGAAGCACCCTTTCTGTGTAGATAAACAGGGTCATGTTCCTGCCGTTGTCTCAACAGGGTGACCTGGGAGCGATCGACGAGAAATATGACATCGCCATCTCCTCCAGCTGCGGCTCGCTGGATAATATCTTAGTGGACTCCATTGACACGGCACAGAAATGCGTCACGTTCCTGAAGGCCCAGAACATCGGTGTGGCCACATTCATCGGCCTAGACAAGGTGAGGAAAGGACATTGCTTGCTAGACCTGATTTCAGAGCTGGAGTCCAGTGCTGATGGTGTTTGGTGCTGTTGTTCAGATGAAAGTGTGGCAGCAGAGCATGGGCTCCATCTCCACTCCGGAGAACATCCCTCGTCTGTTTGACATGGTGCGTGTGAAGGACGAGAGCGTGCGGCCGGCGTTCTACTTCGCCCTGAGGGACACGCTGGTGGCTAAAGACCTGGAGCAGGCCACGCGGGTGGCCTTCCAGAAGAACAAGCGCTGGAGGGTGGTCACGCTGCAGGGCCAGATCATCGAGCAGGCCGGTCTGTTTACTCCCGTCTCTAGAGCACTCGTAAATCACTAGCTTTTACTAAATTCAGCTTCAGTTTTGCTGGGTTCCGTTTTAATGGTTAAATTAAATATCAGTAATCAAAAAGAACATCTAATTCAACAAATTACATTCTAGGGCCCTATTAAATTACATTTACTGGTAAGATATTAAATATTACTAATCAAAAGGTCTAATAAATTCATGAATCTTACAACAATTTATCAAGTTTAACACAAATTACAGTTTTAGGGCCCTATGAAATGTTTGTTCATGTTTTTCTTTTTTTTGTGGATTGTTTTAAAGGTCTAATTAAATGAATGAATTAATAAAAGGTTAACAATTGAATAATTTATTATTTTCTTCAATAATTGGGCCTTATGAAATGCTTTATTTTCTGTCTTGTCTGTTTTTTTTATATATTTTTGGATTTGATTTAATACAAATTCATGATCAGAAACAATGTTAATTAAATAGGCAATAAAATATGAAATTTATGCAAGGCATAAAATATGAAATATTTGTTATAATTTCTTCAAATGAAACCGATTTATTTTGGCATGTTGTAGTGAAGAGTTATTCGAATTCCATATTTCTGACTGGATTCTGTCAGCGTTTTTCCTGCGTAGTGGAGTCATGTGGCTCTATAAGTGTATGTCTGGATGACAGTAATGAGCTCGCTCTCGCTTTCATCCTCAGGTACCATGACTGGAGGAGGAGGACGAGTGATGAAGGGCAGGATGGGCTCCTCGGTCAGCGCTGATGTCACTCAGGAGCAGGTCTGATCAGATAACTCTTCTTCATTGGAGCACAGCAGGACGTGTTTCCAGACGCTGCTTGTACAATGGCACTTTTAAAACTGTATTATGTCCAATTGATTTTTTTCCAAGACTGTTGTTATTTGACTCTTTATTTTTCAATTTGATCCATTATTTTATTACTAAATAAATATTTTCAGTTCCGGTTTTCGGCACAAAGAAAACTTACATTGTTTTTTGTAAAAGCATTGAGTGCATCACTAGCTGAAGATGTGTGATTGTACGCAGCTGGATAAGATGGAGAGCGATTTGAACAAAGAGCTGACGCAGCTGCAGGACTGGCAGCAGAGGAAACATCAGCTGGAGGAGAAGGTGCACAAAGCCCGGCGTGAGCTGAGAGACATGAAGAATACGCTGGAGAAATACACGGCCACCATCCAGGTCAGACAGCCAAACCTCAGCTGAACATCAGCGTGAACGTGTGAGCCCTGCCGTCTGTTAACCAGTGATGTGCGTTACAGAGCCTGACAGAGCAGGAGCTTCATCTCAAGACTCAGATCAAAGATCTAGAGGCCAACGTCATCTCCGCTGCTCCTGATAAAGCCAAGCAGAAGCAGATGGAGAAGAGCCTGGAGGTCTACAGGAAAGGTGCGTTTGTACAGCATCTGTCATCAGTCACTCACAGTCCTGTCATTCCATATCTGCATGACTTTCTTCTGAAAACAGAAGGCATTCTTTGGGCTCTACTCAACATTGGACACTACTGTATAAACAAAAAGCTTCACAGTCTCGTGTGTTGGTCGGTTGATCTGTGCGTCTCCTTTATTGTTTTTTTGTTTTTGTTTTTCATGAAGACTTTGAGGCAGCGTCCACTAAAGCAGGAAAGGTGGAGGCGGAGGTGAAGAGGCTGCACACGCTCATCGTGGACATCAACAGCCATAAGCTGAAGGCCCAGCAGGACAAACTGGACCAGATCAACACACAGCTGGACGAGTGCTCCTCAGCCATCACCAAAGCCCAGGTGGCCATCAAGACGGCTGGACGGTCAGTTATCACAACAGCCAATATTGATACTGTTTTTTTCTTTTAACTTCAGACACTGTCAGATCTAAAAAAGTGATTCCACTTTAAAGTCCAGGGTCAGTTGCACCAACTGGACATAAAACAGTTGTTTGTAAGGCCTTCCAATAAATGAGACCACTGTACTGTATATGTTGTTATGTGTCACACACGCACAAGTTTAGCTTTTATTCCCTTCAAATGAACCGAGTGCCTTGCTGCATTCACTCCAGTGATAGTGTTCACATTACCAGTAATGTATTTTGTTATTTGATATCTATTTACAAAGGAAAATGTCACGGTTCCAGCTATGCTGCGCATAGGCGCACACTCACTCTTTGCACCACCTGGCCAGTTATAGGCATTTAGGCTGATCACCTACTGTATGTGATGCAAAAAAATACAACTTTCTAAATCAAACAAAAAAATGTCCTCTGTTTTAAAGCAGAAGTGACACGCTTGACCTTAAACCATTTCTCCACAGTAAACCAGCTGATCAAAGACATTGATTTCAGCCCGCTCAATTAGATTGTGCTTTTAAGCAAATCATGAGCACATTTGACTGAAATTTCTGTTCATCCTGTGGGATATATCAGGAACTGAGCTTTGTAGAGAGCCAGTTGGTTGGTTTCTAAAGTGAATGTTGTCCTCTGACATGGCAGCAATCTGAAGAAGTCTGAGGACAGCGTGGCTCAGCTGGAGATGGAGATGTGTGAGAATCAGAAGCTGATGGAGGAGCTGACGGAGCAGCTGAAGAAGCTGGAGGAGGAGGCAGGAGAGATCATGCAGGGGTACCAGCAGGCTGAGGTGCTTCTGTCTCGTCCTCTCTCAGACGGTGAACACGTGAAGATGCTTGGCGCTGATTTCTGAGTGTGTGTTTGTGTAGGAAGCTCTGCCGGAGGTTCAGGAGCAGCATCGAGGAGTGCTGCAGGAGATCAAGGCTGTGCAGGAGCAGGAGCACATGCTGCAGAAGGAGTCTCTGAGCGTGCGGCTGAAGGTGGAGCACATCGACACGGCCATCACTGAGTGCCACAACAAGATCAAACACTGGGAGAAAGAGGTACTGCGTCACAGACTCGCGTCACATCTGCAAATAGACAATGTTGTCTCTATTCCCAGGGATTTTGCTGGTGCATTATATGAAATGTTTAGCTAACAATATATTGTGAGCTACAATGTATAATCATGTAGGTCGATCATTAAGTTCCCTTAAGACCGTATTTAGACTAATTTCATAGGAGATTTAAGCTAGTATGAGCTTTACATTTTAAGCTTTTTTTTAATTTTTTTACTTCATTGGTAAAAGCAGCATTGGATTTAATTTCCATGTACAGGGTTCCCACGGGTATTGAAAGTACTTTAATTTCAGACATGGATTCAAGGCCTGGAAAGTACTTGAAAACAAACATAGGTCATTTAAAGAATGGCCCTATATGTGCTGTCAAAGACAACGAAACGGCACTAATGATTGGGGTGGAGATGGGGTAGCATGGAAAAAAACTAGAGTTTTCTTAAGCCCGCTCCCGCTGAGTTTCTGACTATTACTGCACACTCCCGCAACGTGTGTCCCGCTCCCGCAAACATTGTAATATTGTATCATTTTTTGCGCTATCAATATGCGGGGTATTAAAATCCCATTTGAATGAGCGCTCGGTTCACTTTTGATGTGGTGATCACACGCACTCTGTGTAACGTGAGCACATCTTACAGTGCGTGCATAATTAAGACACGTTGATATTCTCAACTTATTTTTTTTCCCAAGCACATTTTACCAATACCAAACCACATCAATCTAAATAACTACTACTGTATTAAGTTTGTATTTAGTAATTTATAAGTGATTATATAGAGTTGTCCATGAAGGCTGGACGTGGAAAAACACCTTATATTCAGGTGTGCAGAATTATTAGGCAGGTTTAATCTATAGATGAAACGAGCCAAAAAAAGATTAACTCCCCATGAGAAATATTCAAAACTAATGCAATACAGAAATTGCAAAGTGAAGACATGACCATTGGTCAGCGAAATGTTCCCTGGGTCAGCAGGTTAGATACAAACAGGTGGAGAAGAAAAGACATGTTAACTGCAGAAGAATGAAGAATTAGGTGTTTGAAGAATCTATCTGCCAGTAAATTTTGGGATTTTATTTTAGTCAGTCTCTGCAAGACAGACTATTCAGGATATGAGATGGACTAAAAATTAACTCCCAAAACTTACTGCGACGTGGAGCTAAGGAGAAAATGTAGAACTTGAAAAATAAGAAAAGCAGTTTAGTGAAAAGTGTTTACATTTTAAAAGCAAATAAAAAAAATAAAATAAAAAAAAGGGACTTTCTATTATTTTCTTTATATTTTTTGGCAGATTTGCGAGGTTAAACATTTTTCAAAAATATTTCATGAATGTTTTTAAGTTTTGAGCACCTGCATATCTCTAGGTCAAAGATGAAAAAATGGGATTTATAAAATAATTTTGACTTAAGTTTGTTTATTAATGAGTAACGTCTCTATTGAGAGTGTGCAATTTTTAATGTTAACAGGTTTTACCGTGTTATTACAACATTTAACCACTTTTTATTCATTTAAAAATTGCAAAATTCTTTCAAATTTAAATCTTGTACAAGAACTTGTACTTAAGTACTGTAAGGTCTGTAGGTGTACTGTAGGTGCTTGATTTTAAAAAGAAATGGTGCTTTAAAAAGTCCTTAAGTCCTTGAATCTGGTGATCATGAAAGAGTGGGAACCCTGTATGTATCATTTGTTCTTTTGTGCTGTTTTCGGTGTTCTGTGTGACCGCAGGGTAGCAAAAAAAAAAACCGTTTTTCTTTTTAAGTCAATATAAAACAATGTTTTTTACCAATCTAGTTGAAGAAAGTTCTATTTCAAGTGCAGGACACATGCAGTTTAAATTCAAAACAAATCACAACGTCTTTACAGAAGAGCATGAAATATGAAGGCACATATTGTACAAATGTGTCTTAAATGCGTCATAGGTTCCAAAATTATCAGAAAAATGCTCAAATAAAATTCAGATTCAATATGACAACATTTAGAGTTAATAGTCCACTGGCGTTATACTTTGTCAAAACAGAAAATAACTGCATCAGACATACAGTAGTAGTTCTGCACAGGGTTTTCATTCCACTGATTTCTATGTAAACATGTTTAATGGGCGTTTTTGACCGTCTCTTGCATTTAAATGACATTCTAAAAATGCTGCACTCAAGTTAAAAAGTTATTGTAAGAATATAAAAAATGTAAACTAATTCAAATTTGAAGTTCTGCCACCATTTTATTTTTATATTTTGAAATATTAAAGGATAAAACCTCAAATTCCCCAGCCCTAGCGCATGGCTTTGGGTTTGATTCCTGTGCCATGTGCTGTTAGGCTCTTCTTCCTGAGCCAGACCAACCTTGATTTGCTCGCCTACGGGGTGGTGTGTGTGTGTTTAAATTAGCCCGTACTGGCCTGTGCGCTTTCGTCTTCTCTCTGTGTTTACAGTCCTGTGTGTTTTAGGCCAGCAGGCTGTCGCTGCACCCCATCGATGGAGCTCCAGAAGAAGAGCTGCCTGCACTGAACCCAGAGCAGCTGGAAGACATCGGCAATCCAGATGTCATCAAGAACGAGATCGCTCTGCTGGAGGACCGCTGCTCCAACATGAAGCCCAACCTGGGAGCCATCGCAGAGTTCAAGAAGAAGGTACCAGAGGTTCACTCGGTGTGGTCAGCTGATGAATGAGTGCGTCAGTGCACTGACTGCGTGCGTGTGTGTGCAGGAGGAGCTGTATCTGCAGCGGGTGGCGGAGCTCGATAACATCACCACACAGAGAGACTCCTTCAAGAGAGGCTGTGAGGACCTGCGCAAGCAGAGGCTGCACGAGTTCATGGCTGGATTCAACATCATCACCAACAAACTGAAGGAGAACTACCAGATGCTCACGCTAGGAGGAGACGCTGAGCTGGAGCTGGTGGACAGTCTGGATCCCTTCTCTGAGGGCATCATGTTCAGGTGTGTGTCTCTGCAGGTCAGCCGTCTGTTAATGCTGCAATACTCGCACAGATTTTAACATCTGAGCATGTTTTAAAGCACTAGTAGGGCACTATGATTTCTGTGATGTGGAAAACACGGACGAAATCGTGGAATCCAATCATAAAACCGGATTTTATTGTATAACGTGGAATGTCACAGAATTTGCAAGTTTTGGATGAATAAATCAGAAGTAGGCCAGCACACTTAAATCAAGACGCTATATGGACTAGTGTCTGTGAATGTTAAAGTCCCTGTGAAATCAAAATTAAAGTGTTTTTTTGGGGTGTTTAGTATTAATATTAAGTTTATCTATAAGCCAGTGCACTCCGAAACAGTAACAAAATTCGAATTTAGAAGTAATAAGCATTCGAAGCTTGCAGTTCGTCACTTCCGCCAAAACTCACTTGTTCAGGATTTGTGATTTCTGTACGGTGAATGGCATGTAGTGCACTATATAGGGGATAGGGAACGATTCAGACAGTTTAAATATGCGGTCTTGTTTACTACATATACTGAAGCACGCCTCGCACGTGCAGTGATGAACATCATCTCTAGAACTGTCACTTCATGAAAAAACTATCGTCACATGTACAAACTGAAAGGTCTTCACAGCAACCCGTTAAAGTTTGTTTTAACTTGAATAAACGTGAATTTTTTTTATTTAATCAATTCATTAGAGATACTTTAAATTATGGAATTTTGGAAAAAATAAAACCGATTTTAATAGAGCCCTACACTAGGCTTGCCAGTGTTTACAGAGAAAATCTAGGCATCTGTCGTACACTAAAAGTGTGAGAGAGTCAGTCATTCAAAGCAGTTCAAGCACAAGTCTTGTTTTTGTGAGACATGTTGAGTGGATGATTGCAGCAAAGCAGTGTTGGTCCTAGTCTAGCCAGCCTGGTTACAGCTTTGTGTTTTCTGTGCGTTCCCAGTGTGCGTCCTCCTAAGAAGAGCTGGAAGAAGATCTATAACCTGTCAGGAGGAGAGAAGACGCTCAGCTCTCTGGCGCTGGTGTTTGCGCTGCATCACTTCAAGCCCACGCCGCTCTACTTCATGGATGAGATCGACGCTGCCCTCGACTTCAAGAACGTCTCCATCGTGGCCTGCTACATATACGTATGTGCACTTACCTTCTTTCCTGTGGTTAGGGCTCTTAACACTAACATGATGTGACCAGACATTTTCTCCATAGTGAACACACAACTGTTGCTTGGCATTCGATGTCACCGCAGGCAGGGTACGGGTGGCCTACCCTTTATTATTCAGTATGGAATTCAGTATACTAGTGGAAATCTGTCAGTCAGTATAAATCCATTAGCATTTAGTAGGCCTGGGCGATAAAATGTAGGGCCCTATGAAATCAGTTTTATTTTTTCCCAAATTCAGGTTTTTCTGTTTTTCTGGATTCCATTTTTTTCCACATTTTTCTGGACTTTTTTTTTTTTTTTTTTTTTTTTTTTTGGTATGGGTGAATTTTATTAATCAAAAAGCATGTCTAACCGTTAAACCTAAACAATTTAGCCCCCTAATTCTAACATTGATTCTAACTGAATTTTCCCACGTTATTGCAGGAGCAAACCAAGAATGCTCAGTTCATCATCATCTCCCTGAGGAACAACATGTTTGAGATGGCCGACCGTCTCATCGGCATCTATAAGACACACAACACCACGAAGAACGTGGCCATCAACCCCAAAACCATCGTCCTGCGTGAGATCGAGACGGCATGAAGAGGGCAAATACTGTCAATCACTCGTTTGTTCTGATGGTTTGTCTGTTCATCACTTCTCTCGCCGTCTCTAAACCTCCTATACGTCTCATCCATTCTGTGCTCGTTCTCTTTTGTTTTTAAATGTTTTATACTACATAGTAACACATGGAATATTATCATGCTTTTACTGCACTGCAGTTGAGTATTTTAAATAAACATTAAATTTGGCGTTTTGAGTTTTGTGATACTTCTGTCTAAACTAAAGCACAATAATGTTCAGCCTCTCGTTTGAGTTTACGTGATGAACAGCCAGAAGAAAGCATTGGTCCAGAACAGTGCTGTTTCTGAGAGCTTTATTCATCTTCAGCTCTAAAACTGTTCAATTAAATCAGGAATGAAATTAATCTGAAAGAGCAAAAAGTTTTATTCAGTAAGTATAAGTGCAAATAGTGTTTCAGTAATCATTTGTAGTAGCACAAAGAGTAGAACAAATTAGACGGACATATAAAGTTCTTACAATTAAGATGAAAAGTAGGTCCCAAATGTCTTGAAAGATTCATTTAGACATCTCGTATTGTGCTCATCTAGTCAGTGTGGTCCATATATCCACAAGCCCAATGACTGCATCTGAAATCACGTATTTCCCTACTATATAGTAGGTGAGAAACAGGAAGAAGTATGTCTGAATTCACAGTACTCCTAAAAGAGCAGGCAGAAAGTACTTGGATGACCTGCTACTTCCAGTGTGATTCTGAAGTGTGCATACTATGGATGAATGCAGTACATCCAGATAACATTCATACTATATAGAGCATACTCTTTTCATGGTCGCGAAGCAATTATTTATTCAGAGATTACCTACTCAAGAGAGTATGCAATTTCAGACGCAGTCAATGGCTACAGTGCCATCTGTGGAGCGGTGGGACGATGGCATCATGGGTAATAGTTACTGCAGGGTACATCATGGGTACTGCAGTTTTAGACTTATTTTTAGTAACAGACTGTTTTATAAACTACACAATTTAAAATGAACAAGAACACATTCTTCAGAACTGAAAAACACTGGTTGTCTGAACGGCAGATGTTAAAGGGGTCCAGACATGGATCCTGATGAAGATTACATGAGTGTTTTGTAGTCCATGCACAATTTAATGCAACGTTCACAAAGATACTGTTGTTAAAATTTATGTTATCTGTATTAGATCGGACTGTGACTGCATCACAAAGCTTCATAATGCTTTGTCTATAAATAATGGTTTTATATTTACGGATGTTTTCAAAATACTCACGTGCAATACTTTTTCCTTATCCAATGATGTTAGATACGTGAATGTTACAATAGCACAGGCATGCCAGGCCCCCTGTAAATGATGAGCATTATCAAAGATGAACTGCAGTGTTTGTACATAATTGGCCTCATTCTTGAATGAGCAGAACACGTGTGAATGGTTTGTACACACAAACCCGTTTGACCCAGAAATGCCTTCAGCTCGTGTTTCACCGGCTGAATATCTGCATCATCTCCAGCACTGAACACTAGTGCAGTGTTTTGAGAAAGCGGAGCAGATGCTGGTAGGTGTTTTCTCCAAAACTCGAAATAAACACGTTTAATTTGGTGTTGATGTTCTGTAGCAGACAGCAGAAGAACGTCCCCATCTCATGGAGCGGCTGGGTGAGTTCACTTGAAACATTTTCCACTGCATGAAAGAGACCAGGAAACCCCAGAGCGCTTCCACACACTGAATGTAAACACAGTGCTGTGAGGACCAGCATGAGCAGCAGCAGCAGCACGACTGCTGGAGGTGAAGGAAGACGCCGGAGCCGAGCTCCATCAGCAGCCTGAGCACCGGCCTTCGAGCACCTGTGTGTATGGCATGAGATTTGAGGAACAGGAGCGTCTCTCAGACCTCTGATGGTCACGTCAGACCAGTGCTCCTCGAAGAAGCGCTCCGCTCGCGGAGCCAGGTGAAGGCTGGGGACCTCGGGCAGCGGCGTCTGGATCAGAGCGTTCACCCGCTCCCTCAGCTGATGCACCGTCTCCAGATACGCCAGCGGACACTCCTCACTCTCCACGCTGGAGCTGAGCGACATCAGCGCGCTGTGCTCCTCCTGCATGTCCTTCACCTGTCAACGAGAATCTGATGACTTGTGCTCTGCATTTTTAGGATAAGCTGGATGCTTTATGGTGGGACATTTGGTGCTGAACTGACCACTTCTACTAGTGAGCAAGCTCGGCCTATCCAAACTTCTCCTTGACTAACCCCAACTTAATTAGTGAAATAATACAGAAATCCAATTCTTCTTCATGCCTGGTTGACCCTGCACCAACATTCCTTTTGAAACACTGAACCTCATTTCTGCTTCAATTTCACATCTTGTAAACATCTCATCTTTCCCACTGTTCCAGCTTCACTCAAACCTGCTGCTGTTACTCCTATTCTTAGGAGCCAAAAAGCCAAATCTGGACCCAACTGGCTACAATAATTATCGCCCAATCTCAAAACCTACAGTTTGTTGAAAAAAATAATAGAAAAGGTTGTCGCCACTCAACTGCAGTCATTTCTGGCTCTCAATGATCATTTTGATATATTTCAGTTAGGTTTTTGCTCACAACACTGTACTGAAACTGCTATAGTAAGGGTTATAAACAAACTCCTCTTTTCTGGTGACCCGGGCAATCTTTCCATACTCTTATTACTCGATCTCAGCTCAGCTTTTGATACCCTCTGTCATAAACTATTACTCATGCGCCTTTCAGATATTGGTATCTCAGGAGCCAAACAGACAATACTACATCACCATGCATAACTAAATCTCCCTCTGTCCCTCTCAAACAAGGTGTGCCACAGGGCTCAGTTCTAGGACCACTATTATTTATTATTTTCATCATGCCCCTCGGACAAATTATTATCTGCCATGGTTTTCAGTACCACTGCTATGTCGTCAATATTCAGATATACACTGCTTGCCGACCTGATTCTGTTCATCCGACTGCATCAACGAGTGAAAGACCGGGCTTAACTCCAATTCTCTCAGTTTGAATTTGCCAAAAACGGAAATCTTACTTGTCGGTCCCCCACCTGCAACAAAACACATAACTAATGCCCCTAGATTTGACCTTGAAGCTACATCAATTATTCCATTTGCCACCATCAAAAACTTAGGTGTCATTCTTGACTCGTCACTAAACCTAGATGCTTATATTAGTAAACTCTCCAAAGCTGCAGTTTTTCAACTTCACCACATGCCAAACTCCATTCCTTCGCCAGCCCAAAAGATGCTGAACCATTATGCATTTATCACATCTCGCCTCAATTACTGTAAAGCTCTTTTTTTTTTTTTTTGGACTACCAGTGTGCTCCATCTCCCATCTGCAATATATTCAAAATTCTGCTGTGAGAATGTTAACTTGCACGGAATCTGCTCATGTCTGCTCATGTCACTCCTATTTTACCTGAGTCCTCTCATATTATGACATTCTTCTGCTTACTTTTGTCACTCTGTGGTCTTGCTCCTACTTATCTCTCTGACTGGCTTTTTCCATATAATCCCTCTTGACCACTTCAATCATCTGGAGGTGAGCTTCTTTGTGTTCTGAGATTTCACCTTCCATCTATGGGAGGCAGGTCTTTCTCTGTTATGGCTCCTAAGCTTTGGAATTCCTTACCCCTGTCTCTTTGGACCATAACCACACTGCATGAGTTTAAGTCTAAACTCAAAACCTACAGTCAAACCAAAATTTATTCAGACACCTTCAACATTTCTCACATTATCACAGTTTATTTGCTATAGTTTAGAAAATAGTAATAAAATATGACAAGAAATCAAGAGTTACATTTTTGTCAGAACAAATTCATCTTGGTAATGTCAGATAACTTTGATAGAAAGGTATGTAACAAAACATAGTCAGGTCAAAGTGTCAAATCAAATTTTGGTCCTAAATGTCTATCAATTTGACTAAGTCCACAGTATGAAGAATTTTCGGGTATAATGTCTCAGTTTAGTTTATTTTGCTATCCTCACTTACATAAATTAACTATAGTGTGCTGCACCCACTAGTAAAAAAATATCTGGTGTCTGAATCATTTTTGGTTTGACTATATATCTGTTTAGTCAAACTGCTCCCCGGGCGCAGCATTGGCTGCCCACTGCTCCGGGTGTGTGTTCAGTACTGAGTGTACACTTGGATGGGTCAAATGCAGAGCACAAATTCTGAGTATGGGTCACCATACTTGGCCACACACCACTTCCCCCTTCCCCCCCTTATTACCTGCCGGATGAGCGGCTCGTACGCGTGGGCCAGCAGGACGCTCGCCTGGTCCAGCGCCTGAGTGAACTGCTCCTTCTTCTGGGCCAGCATGAGGTCAAGGCCCTGGAAGAAGCGTGACACGACCTCGCGGTCGCTCTGGATCAGAGCCTGGCTCCGGATCTTCTCCTGCTGCAGGCGCTCGGCCAGACCACACAGCTCCTCCCAGCGCTGGCCCCTCAGCCCCTCCGTCAGCCGGCCCTGGGCCCCACGCTCCTTCTTGAAGGCTGTCTGGAGGTCATCGATGGTGTGGCCCTGGTGCTGGCCGATGGTCAGGCAGAAGCCACAGATGAGCTTGCGGTCCTGGACACAGAGCGACCCACCACCAAACAAACCAAATGTGGGACAATTACTAAGTTTGTGTTGGACATGTTACCAACACTAATACATAACCTGAAGCTGTTATATGTGACCATGGACCACAAAACCAGTCATAAAGGTCAATTTTTTTTATTATTTAATTGATGTATGGTTTGTTATGATAGGACAATATTTGAAAATCTGGAATCTGAGGGTGCAGAAAAATCTAAATATTGAGAAAATCTCCTTTAAAGTTGTTCAATTGAAGTTCTTAGCAATGCATATTACTCATCAGAAATGAAGTTTTGATATATTTATGGTAGGAAATTTACTAAATATCTTCATGGAACATGATCTTAATATCCTAATGATTTTTGTCATAAAAGAGAAATGTATAATTTTGACCCATACAATGTATTGTTGTCTATTGCTACAGATATACCTGTGTTACTCATGACTGCTTTTGTGCTGCAGGGACACAAATATGAACAAATTGCTCTGTAAAAACCTTTAGGAACAGGAATAAAAATGTAAAGTGCTACTGAAGTGGAGATTTATGGCTCGATGTAGGAGACAAAACTCATTTTGAGAAAACGGTCTTTAAAAATATGAATTGTAATTGAAATCTATTGACACAAACAGATAAAGTGCTATAAAAGAAACACTTAATGTCTTTTGGATGTTTTTTTTTTTCCCACTAGTCTGGAAAAACACTTTTATGAAAAACCAAAATCTCAAACTTGACAGGTGCATGAAAAAACAGTGTGTTTGCCTGCAGTGTCTCCCCTTAATTTGACAATTAAAAGGAAATGATGAAACCGCGGGCCGTGTTCTCAGTGTGCGGCGAGCGTGCCGGTGGTCACTGCACCTGGACGCAGTAGACGTTGAGCGGCTGGCGCGGGTGCTCGGGGCAGGCCGGGGAGCGGGGATGGCCGTCGCTCTGGTACTTCTCCACGATGGCCCGCAGGCAGACGTTGACCGGCAGCGCATCCAGGCCGTTGGTGGGCAGCTCCGTCACGCTCCGGCAGCTGGGGCACTTGAGCGGGAGACGCAGCGGGCGCCAGATGGAGAAGCTGACGGAGGCCTGCAGCACGCTCTCCAGACAGCTCCTGCAGAAGGTGTGCGAGCAGGGCAGCACTCTGGGGTCCGAGAACAGCCCGAAGCACACCGAACACGTCAGATCCTCCTCCAGATCATCCATCACCGGACAAACAGCTGGAGGCCTGCCCTGCAAACAGATGTGCAGATGGCCATCCTTTATAAAGATGTGAGTGGTTTATATTCAGAAACAGCGGATGGGCTGCCCATCAATCATTCATAAAGGTTTACACATTAGTTTTTTTTCAAATGTATGTTTGGTTGTTGAACAGTTGGCTTGTTTGTTCCAGGCCTTGATTTGGGCTAGCTCACCCAAAATGGGTAGGATTGCTCTTGTTCGTCTTCAAAACAGTTATATGTAATGAAACCTAAGGCTTGCCTCCATTGAAGCAGATGTTTGACTGTGTTTCAGCTACATAGAGCACATCAGACACGCTCGGCCTGCTTCACAATCGCTCTCATTCAGAAATACTGTCATTAGTGTTTGAAGATGCAAGTCTTTTGGGTTTGGAACAACACAAGCATGAGTAAACCATGGCACACGTTTATTTCTGTTGTTGTATTAATATTGTAGACCTTAGTCGGAACATAAAGAAATTTAAAGGTGGGCTTAAATGGATGGTTCACCCAAAAATGAAAAAAGTTGTAAAAGTTGTGAGCTGTAAATATCAAAGTAAAACAAGGTGTGTGCGTAACATACTGACGTATAATAAAGTGACATCACAGAAACAGCCAAACTAAAGTTCTTCAAACACCATCGTATGCTCACTACCGAGACAACGAGGAAACATTAAACACAGATTAGGACTCGCAATATTCACAAATATATTAAAGTGCAGAAATAAGCGCTACTGACCGTCAGAAGAGTCCAGCTGCGCATGCGCCGACTCACTACTGTCCACCAATCACATCTCTGCATTCAACCCGTCTCCAGTGCTACACTTGTTGCGTCTTAAGACGAGGAATGTGATTGGTGGAAAGTTGTTGTTGAAACTCGCATGTCCGTTATAACTGTGTGTGTGTGTGTGTGTGTGTGTGTGTGTGTGTGTGTGTGTGTGTGTGTGTGTGCGCGCGCGCGCGTGCGTGTGTGCATGTGTATGTGGTTTATGAGGACACAAATTTGTATAATGACATGGGTATGACAGAGGTATTACAATATGAAGGTGGTTTATGAGGACACTGCCTATGTCCCCGTAATTCAAAAGGCTTAAAAAACATACTAAATGGTGTTTTTTTGAAAATCTAAAAATGCAAAGTCTCCTGTGAGGGCTAAGTTTAGGTGTAGGGTTGGTGTAGGGCAATAGCACACACAGTTTGTTCAGTATAAAAACCATTACACCTATGGAGAGTCCCCATAAACCACAAAAACCAACGTGTGTGTGTGTGTGTGTGTGTGTGTGTGAGAGAGAGAGAGAGATTGGGAATGTGTGTGTAAACCAGGATCATTACTGAGCTCAATCCTCTCAGCTGACTTGGCTTTGGGAACATTGGGAAGAAAGTTCTGTTCCATTCAGCAAATACCAGACTCTTTCTTTCTTTCTTTCAGCAGCACAAGATGCTGGACCATAATATTATAGCACTAATAAGAGACAACAATAAATAGATTTAATAAATAAATATTCTACTGAATCTATTCAATGCACACACTTTAATGGATTTTTTTTAACTTTTTATTTATTTATATTTTTATTTGTTTTGTTATTTACTATTATTATATCTAGGCATTTCCTTTTAAGAATAACAATAATTCATTATCACAACCAAAGGACTGAATCAACAGCCTAGCTCACAATTTCAGATAACTAAACATATGTAAATGGTTTCGCAAAACACAAAGATGATGGACTCTGACCTTTCAACTGAGAGCCCAGATGCATATGAGGTAAATTATTATTATTATTATTCAACATTCTATGCTGGCTCTAAACTAATCATCTGTCTAATATTCATAGAATGTTTTCTGCAACCCAGTTTTCCAGCTTGATGAAGAAAATGAAGAAACCAAAAGACATTTCAAAATTGACATCTACCTTGAACCAACTAAAACGCCAGCTGCAGGTAAGTGCGCGTAGCAATCATTTAGGGCTATTTAATATTGAATATTCCTAGCATAAATACAGCATTATGTAATGCATTTGTATTTTGTAGAAGAAATTGGTGACTCTGCAGTGAAACTGATTTCTATATTCCACATTCTGTATGTTTGGCTTAACGTCTGGTCCTTTGTAAAGGTCCCAGTGTGCTCAGTAACTGTCTGCTGACGGTAAGAGCTCATCTGGCTGGCCGTGGAGCAGTAATCGTGTCGGCCGGTGTGGTGTTGATTGCAGCTGTGCTTTGCCTCATTCTGCTCCTCGTTCTCAGACGTGAGTCAGCAAAACACTTTTACTTCATCCATGTGTTGCTGTTTTGTTTTGGTGTAATTGTTGAAATTCTGTAAAAGAATGCTAACTGTAAAATAAGAATGAGACAGTAGTTTCAAAGAGTCACTACTAGTGCTGCTACAGGTCTGTATATTTGACTTTTTATGGCTCTGACAAGTTCTGATATTTCTGTTTGCACACAAATCCTTTAGTAGCATATATCTTGCATTTTTAAATGTTATTCTCATTCTCTAATATGATGTTTTAATTTTCATTGCTTTTGAATTATGTTAAAATAACATTCAGCATACAATGCATCTTCATTGTTTACTGTGATCAATTATTAAAGGCTTACCTAATAGCTTTGGTAGTATAACAAAGCTTTTATAAGAACAATCTTCCTGAAAATTTTCAGGTAAGGCTTAAGAAGAAATCGTAGAGGGACATCTTGCCTCAACCTCTGAGAAAGAGAAGGTTTTATCAAAAGAAAATGCTCTTGACTCTTCAATTAGGGAACCTCAAAGAGAGGCTCAAACAATAGATACCATAAGATAACTGCCTACTTAAAAACCCCTAAAGACAGGGGGAGGCAGCCCAAGCCTTACTTTTATTTTCCTAAGGAGGGCGAGGAACCCTACTTTTCATATCCATCTTAGAAGAGGGACATCCCACTCAACCCAAAGGATAAAGTAAACTGCTAAAAGGGTTAGCAAAAAAAGGTGGAACACAGACTTGGGCTGCCTCTCCTGTATTTAAGGGCTTTTAAGTCAGATTCCTGTGGGTGAAGAGGCAACAAGGGGAGCAAGTAACCCTGCTTTAATCAAACTTTCTGGAGAAAGCCATCTCGCTCAAATCATAAATCCAAAAGATCCAATAAATTTTGATTTGCTTTTGATACAGTTGATCACTGTATATTAGTTGAGAGGCTTAGACAGGAGGTTGGTATCTCTGGAACAGCCTTAAGCTGGTTTTCATCAGACAGGTCTTTCTCAGTAAGAGTTCAAAATTATACTTCATCAACAGCACCTGTGTCCTGTGGTGTTCCCCAGGGTTCTGTTTTGGCCCCATTGCTTTTTGCTTTGTATTTGCTGCCTCTGGGGCAACTGGTAAGTAACTTTGAAGGCATTCGCTATCATTGTTGAGCAGATGATATTCAACTATATATTTATTTTAAGTTTCATGAAATTACAAAAGTGTCTACTCTTTAAATTGCATAAATAGTCTGGATGGCAAATTATTACTTACAGTTAAACCCTGAAAAAACAGAAGTACTTATCTCGGCTCCTGTTGGTATTCTCCCAAAAGTGATGGAAAGTCTTGGTGCTTTATCACATTCTGCCCTTCGTAATGTAGGTGTTCATATGGAACAAGCCTTCAGTCTTGATCAACATGTGAATTATTTGGTTCGTAACTGTTTTTATCAGTTGAGAAAAAATTCATCGCAAAATTGAGGCCAGCTGTGTCCACAGCGGAAATGGAAATTATTAAACATGCATTTATTTCCTCCCACCTTGATTACTGCAACTCTCTTTTTACCTGTCTTGGTCATTCATCCCTCAAACGTTTACAAGTGGTTCAAAATGCTTCTTCTAAATATTTAACCAAGTCATCAAATAGATCTCACGTAACCCCAAATTTAATTTCTTTACATGGGCTCCCTGTCAAATTTAGAATTTTAAAATTCTCATGATGGAGTTTAGAGCGTTGCATGGTCAAGCCCCTGTGTATATAAAAGAGATGTTGAAACCCTATAACTCATCAGAGATCCTCAAATCAGATCCTGCTAGTTGTTCCACGCTCTAGATTGAAGACAAAAGGAGACAGTGCCTTTGAAGTAGTTGCTCATAAGTTGTGTTCCTCCTCTGGAACTGAGATCTGTGGACTCGGTGGACATTTTTAAAAAGCAGATGAAAACTCACTTGTTCAAATTTGCTTTTGTCTAATTTGTTTTGTTTTATTAATTGTCATGTCTATTTTATTCTTCATTTTACATTTTTGTTGTAAAGCACTTTGTGACACTTGCTCTTGAAAGGTGCTATAGAAATAAATATTACTACTAACTAGCCTATCAAAAAAGGGAACTGTCCTCAGACAGCTACTTTCTCCCAGAAATGTTAGGCTCTGATAAAATTACCTCCTCAAAAGGAAACCCCAGAAAGGGGATCACCCTTAGAAGAGAAACCCTTGGGTACTCTAAAAGCCCTAAGTACAGGGGAGGCTGCTCAACTCTGCTTCCAACTAGAAAAAAGGGGAGCAAGGAACCCCACTTTCATACCCTATCCAAATGGGGAGGGATATCTCACTCAGCCTTACATTACATGATAACCACCAAAGAGAACTGCCTTCAAACAGCTACCAACTCTGATGAAGCGGGAGCACCAGAAAGAGCTCAACATCAGAGGAAGCCCCAGGGTGACCGCCTAACTTGAAATATCTTAAATACAGGGGAGACGGCCCTGCTTCCAACTAGAGAAACGGGAGGGACACCTCAGTCGACCCTAGAGCTAAGTGATAACTCACTAAAGGGAGCTGACCTTAAACAGCTACCAACTCTGATAAAGCTACAAAAATGCAGGGCTGAAGGACGGGTGGCAACATGGAGCTGAACTTCAATGCCATCCTGAAAAACCTGCCTTGACCCAGATTCAAACCGGGGTTGCTGCGGCCACAACGCAGAGTACTAGCCACTATACGATCACGGCACACTACCACTCTGCCACTGGAGGGGCTCTTTGAAGTGCTACTGAATACCAAGCAGCCTTGTCCTCTTTAGTTTGCAGACAACACTTTTCTTTTACCTACATGACTCTTTCCAAAGAGTGTACTGTAATAGTGCCTGTTTTCTAAAGTTGGCAGGGCCCCTAGAAGGTCTCATCCAAAGGCAGGCTCAAACTTAGAAATAGTATCGACTGCATGCTACCTCTAAAACACCAGAGGTACAGATTAAACACAAACAGGGTGTTTTGTTTTCTCTTTCTGTATCCCATTGAGGCAACTCTTGTGTGGCAAGATGTGTGGAAGGGAAATAACCTCTTGTACAAAGAGACAACCAAAGGCATGGGAAGGAACAGTTCACGTGTCTCAGTGATGCCCACCCTGAAAGACCTGCCATAACCCAGGTTTGAACAAAGGTTGCTGCTGCAGGCACAATGCAGAGTACTCACCACTTACAAGCCACAGTGAGCTCCGGCTCGTACTAACCACTAAGCCACTTTCTGGTTAAATTAAGCTAGTTTTGTGGAGTGGTGCCAGGTAGTGCTGTCACAAGTTTATTATGTGTTTTAGTAGTCTTGGCCAAGTGGTAAAGCAACGGACTAAGGCTGCGTTCCACTCCACTTTTAGACACGCACTCGCTAACTTCCCTAAGCACTTCCCCATTTTGAAGTGCGTTCCACTTTGGGAAGTGGATGAGGGGAGTTTATATGGACAGACCCTCGACCCCTCGATTTTGACAGAAGGAGCGAGTCTGCTTCATATGCACAATTCAGGCCGCTCCATAGACCACAATGCAACACGATTTTAACGTCCTCGCTGATCAAGTTTAATTTATCCCTACCCCAAACAACTTTATAATATATAAATTATTTAGTTTTACATTTATAACAGCCCAAGCATATCTATATACACACAGAATGCTGCACCAAACAAATTTGTAAGGGGGAAAATGTAAGCAATAAACTGACTCCACAGTGGATTCTAAGTGATCAAGGGCTTAGGACGTTCCTAACTCCAGCCCATTCCAAGGGTTCCACCATTAATACTGTAAAGCTGCTTGCTTTAAAGCAATTTATAGTATAAAGTGCTATACACACAAATGTGACATGATTTGATTTGAGTGCCAAATTGCAGAGCTTGTGCAAACATTCATGTTGCTGTGATCAGGCAAAAGACGATGAGGCTCGTTTGTGTTCAGGGAAATCTCGGGACTGCCTCCAGACTGCTAGTTTGTTGTAATTGTGTAGTGGTTAGTAGTCTGCTTTGTGGCTGCAGCAACCCTGGTACAAATCTGGTTTATTGGTTGTCTGGCAAAGGCCTTTCGATTCTCTTGGTTGTCTCTTTGCATGAGGTTTTTTCTCCTTCAAACCAACTTGCCACACAAGAGTTGTTAAGTGTGCCACAAGTCAGCACAATTAAAAGCATGTAAAGATGCTTTCCAGTTGCTGTACATTTATTTAATGCCACAAAGGCAACACAGGTGATTTTTCATACAGGTCATTCCTAAAATTCTGTTTTATTTAAATAGGTTGCTTTGGCCATTGACACTTCAGTGTATTTGTTCTCATGAGAATGAAAGTTTGAATCAGGCCCGTTGCCCATTTACCTCCTCTCACAAAAAAAAAAAAGAAACCTTTAAAACTTTGCAGCTATTAGCTTCATTGAGAAACTTGACAGGTATTATTATTATTTTAATTCATTTTTACACTTACCTCGTAGCTGTTATGTACCAAATTTGGAAATGATTTAGAAGTAGAGAAAAGAGAAAATTAGCTTTGTCACTGTTCTACTCTTTCTTTTCACAGATGGTAAGACGAATAAAGGAGAGATTTTCCCTTTAGACTCTCGGTTTGGTGACAGATCTTCACAGAATCTTTCTCTGAGTCCAACTGCCCCTCATCCCATGAACACTTCCACACTCCCACCGCCTGGAAAAAAGCCCACCTTCTTTACAAGTCAGTTCATGGTCTTCTAACGGCATGTACCATTTCATATAAAGTGACCCCAAACGACTTCGCCTTTGCATTTCATTACAAAATATCAACCCAAGTGGCATTTAAGGTTGAGTTTATTGGGACATTTTAAGTGTGACTCAAGTGTCCAAATATAGTCAAATCAAAAATTATTGACACCAGATATAATTTTTGATATTTTTTTTACTAGTGTACTAGTGGGTGCAGGACACTATAGTTCTAGGCGAGATTTTAGATTTCCACCCCCCACTAAAAATATTCTGAAAATGCAGATTTTTCTAAACTTTACTATAATATAATATAACATAAATACTGTTAAGTATTAGCATAAATTAGTAGTAAATAAATTGTGATAATAAATAAATGCGCCTTGTAGGTATTTTATGAGTGACTCTGTTAAAACATTTAAGAGACCAGACATGAGTTATAGCCTACTCCCAAACAGAGAAATGCAACCCACAACTATCCTACAGTGACAACAAAGAAACATATGAGCAATATGAAATGCCTAATATTTCCGACCAAAAAGCAGCGTCCCCCAGTCATGTTGCGCCACGGGCCGGCCTGCTAGAGTTCATTTATGTAAGTGAGGATAGCAAAATAAAGTAAACTGTGACATATTATACCCAACATTTCCTCATACAGACCTGACTATGTTTTGCTTAAGTGTTTTTTCTTTAAATGCTAATGTGACCTTTTTCCACCACAGAAATATCTAATTGTGTCTTAAATTTAACAGCGGACATATATTCAACCAAATTAGATTAGATTAGATTAGATTCAACTTTATTGTCATTTATGCAGAGTACAAGTACAGAGCTAATGAAATGCAGTTAGCATCTAACCAGAAGTGCAAGAATATAGTGTTTTATATACATATAAGTGCAGAGTAAATGAAGATATGATTTACAGAATATACAGTGGAATTGCTATATACAGTATTGAGCAGAGTATATACAGAATATAAATAGGAATGCAATGTAGGGACTGTATGTACATTATGAACAGAGCAATGTAGGATTATATACATTATGAACAGCAGAAACGTGAGAACAGTGGTAATAAATAAATACAGCTGGATGAGTGTGTGCAAGTATTGATAGAACAATGTATTCTATGCAAAATAGCAGTAGTGCAATATTATAGAAATAGTTTACTGTGCTTTGTATAGTAACAACTTTATACAGTTTATAGTGTAATAACTTTAACGATGTGCAGTCTGTGCAAAATATGAGTAGTGCAAATGCATGTGTGTAAAGTACTGTGACCAGTGCAGTAATAAGCAGGTGCAGGTTAGATTGGTGGTGTGGCGTTCAGAAGTGTCACAGCCTCGGGGAAGAAGCTCTTCCTGAGCCTACTAGTGCGAGAGCGTAGGCACCTGTAACGCCTGCCGGATGGAAGGAGGGTGAAGAGTCCATGGTTAGGGTGAGAGGCATCCTTGATGATGTTTCTTGCCCTGCCCAGACAGCGCTTATAATAAATGTTCTCAATGGAAGTTAACTGGGTGCCGGTAATCCGTTGAGCAGTTTTCACCACCCGCTGGAGTGCTTTGCGGTCAGATGCGGAGCAATTGCTGTACCATACTGAGATGCAGTTCGTGAGTATGCTCTCAATGGTACAGCGGTAGAATTCCACAAGGATCCTGGGATTCAGGTGAACTTTCTTAAGGCTCCTTAAGAAGTAAAGGCGCTGCTGTGCCTTTTTGACCAGAGTGGAGGTGTTATGGGACCAGGTGAGGTCATCAGAGATGTGGATGCCAAGGAACTTGAAACTCGACACACGCTCCACTTCAGCTCCGTTGATGTAGATGGGTGTGTGTACATGACTCCTAGTCCGCCTGAAGTCCACAATGATCTCCTTTGTCTTCTGGGTGTTTAGCTGTAGATTATTGGTGGCACACCATACAGCCAGGTGCTGCACCTCATCCCTGTAGGCTGATTCATCGTCATCCTTGATCAGACCTACCACAGTGGTGTCATCTGCTAATTTGATTATGGTGTTGGAGCTATAAACAGGAACACAGTCATGGGTGAAGAGGGAGTACAGGAGAGGGCTCAGTACGCAGCCCTGTGGCACGCCGGTGTTCAGGGTGATGATGGAGGAGGAGAGGTTATCTTACTTAACGGACTGAGGTCTGTTAGTCAGAAAATCTAGAATCCAATTGCAGATGGGTGTGCTGATTCCAAGCTGGCTGAGCTTGGAGATCAGCTTGGAGGGGACTACTGTATTAAATGCAGAACTGAAGTCTATGAACAGCATTCTCACATGTGTGTTTTGACTGTCCAGGTGGGTGAGGGCAGAGTGAAGCGCTGTTGAGATGGCGTCCTCTGTTGACCTATTGTGGCGATAGGCAAATTGGAATGGGTCTAGTGTAGCAGGGAGACAGGATTTTAGGTGGGATGCAACCAGTTTCTCAAAACACTTGGCAATGATGGGGGTGAGTGCAACAGGACGGAAGTCGTTAGGGACCGAGGCAGTGGAGTGTTTCGGTACTGGTACGATGGTGGAGGTTTTGAAGATAGTGGGGACAGTTGTTTGGGCCAGGGACAGATTGAAAATGTCCGTGAAGTCCCCAGCTAGCTGCTCCACACAGGCTTTAAGCACACGACCAGGTATTCCGTCAAATTCATTACATAGCCTACCTTTCTATCAAAGTTATCTGACATTATCAAGATTTGTTCTGACACAGTTTAACTCTGAGTTCTTGTCATATTTTATTACCATTTTCTAAACTATAGCGAATAAACTGTGATAATGTTAGAAATGTTGAAAGTGTCTGAATACATTTTGGTTTGACTGTATATTCCAGGGACTCTGCTTAATTGTACATCAGCAAACACAGCATCCACAATCAAATGCATGCTATTGTAAATCACAGTTGCACTAACTATTTTGTATGCATGTTTTTTTTCACCTGTCTGTTCGATATAAATGGCTTTCCATCTGTTTTCCAGCCTGTGGCGGTGTGCTGACAGACTCCTGGGGGACGCTCAGTTCTCCCAATCACCCCGGGCCGTATCCTCCAGACTCTCACTGTGTGTGGGTGATCAGGGTGTCTCCTCCGCTCCTCGTGCAGATCCACGTGTCTTCTCTGGCTGTCGAGGGACCCTCTCCTTGCTTGTTTGACTGGCTAGAAGTCAGAGAGGAGACAGAGAAGACATCTGCTGTCACAAGGTGTGCTCATTTAATCATAAACAACAATCAGAACTGACATGGGGCTGCATTTAAGTTTAAAAAGCCTTTGATTAAAGTGCAAAAACTAACATCTGCCAGTCTGGATTGACATTTTATTTAGTTTTTTATTCATTTAAACAACCTCTGTGTCACATGTTCCCTATTTGGTGTGTTGTTTTGCACTCTTATGTTGAAGTTTCGTTTGTTTGGTTTCCTGTTCTCATTTTGTAGTCCTTTTGTAGTTTTTTGGTTTCCCTCATTATTGTTCATGCCTATGTCCTATTTCATGTATTTCTGTTTTCGGCTTTCCTGGACTCTGTCTATGTTTTGTTTTCTATCATTAAAAAGCTGCTCTTAGATCTGTATTTGACCTGTAGTTTCTGCAAATGCCCTGGAGCTGTCAGAAATCTACCAGATGGTGCATTTTGCATCATATTTCAAATTTTTTGCTGAGAAATAAATGAAAATATATCTTGGTGCAGATAACATGAAAAAAGACTCCACATTGTTAAAAATACAAATCCTTTAACTAAAAACATCAAGACAATAACCAACAAAACCACAGGAGTAAACAAGAAACTAAACAAGACACAGGTGAAGATAATCAGAAACAAATATAAAACAAAATAAGTGTCCTTGGGCTGGAGTAGAGGAAAGGAGTGTGGAGCAAAACTTGTGCAAGTGAATAATGAATATTGATTATTCTGTCATAATTTACTTGTCCTTATGTCATACTTCGGTTAATCTTCGAAACACAAATGAAGATATTTTTAATGAAACCTGAGAGGTTTCTGTCCCTCCACTGAAAGTCCAGGTAACCGAAACTTAAAAGATCCAAAAAGATTATGAAGGCGCCATAAAGTGATCATATCTCTCACAATAAATACACTGCTCGTTTCATATTTATTCATTCATAACATGATAACAGACATTTCATTTTTGGGTGAACTATCCCTTTAAGTATATCGGCTTTAAAGATTTTTTGTTATGCTTTTGTGATCTTGAGAAAGTCTTGCATAACTTTTCTTTTTTTCAAGAAAATTAAACAGATAAAAATAACTATACTCCATACATATACTCCATATCAGTGGTTCTGAAGTATCAATACATATTGTTCCAAAACAATAATAATAGCTCCATGAGCAAAACATCAGTGGTTAACATCTTATGTTAACTTACTTCAGTGCAGAACATGTGTGCCTTGGCTTGTAAAAAGACACAACATAACCTCTTAAAAATGTACCTTATGGAGTTTTTGTGAAACTGCATATATAGAAACACCTGAGTTATTGAATAATTTAGCTGTACAGGGCTGTTCTTGGCAATCACACCCAAACTGTGAATAAATAAGATTGACTTGTTCCTAGATTCTGTGGCAGCGTCGCTCCACCTACACTGAACACAAACAGCAGCACCGTGCTGGTGTCCTTCCATTCTGACGGGAGCATTGGTGGCGATGGCTTCACTGCACAGTATCATACCATATTACCAGGACAGAGTAAGGAAAACTGAAACAAACAGAGCATCATGTTTCTTTTAATAGTTTAAAACACAGGCAATAATATTATGGAAGATACTTCGGTAACACTTTAGAATACCGTGCCATTAATGAATAACTACACAGGAACAAATGACTAATGCACTATTAACATTCTAGTAACTACTAATAACTAACAAGAGACTCTGATTAATGATTTAGCAAGTAATCGCGCTCAGTTGAAACTGGTAGTTCACTGTTAGCTAATCAGTAACTACTAATATTTTAATATATCCTGGAGAACTACTGTATACAGCTTCATAATTAATGTGAATTATGCATAATGTATAATTAATTCTAATGTGAAGATTAGGGTAACCCACTAGTAATGACTGAAGTATTACCAAATCCTTCTAAGGAACTACAACCCGAAATGATGGGACGTTTTTTTACATTTAAAAAAATGAAAGCAGCTGTACAAATTTAAAACCCACCCCAACCCATTCCACCCCTTGGTAGACTTAAAAAAACATTAATTAATATTACTAGATAAACAAATAACAATCAAATAATTTTTACAAAGATTTTAGAAAAGAAGACACAACATTAAAAGCTGAATGCCATGAATCTACAGTTTTCACGTTAGATCCATGTATACGAGAAGTAGAGAGGTCCATTGAGATAATGTCCAACAAATACACAGTCCAGGTTCATCTGTCCATTGTGTGAGGAGGATTCCAACCGTTGACAAGCTATTTTTTTTGCTGCTGTGAGAGCAGCTAACAGTAAAGATCTTTGTTGGACGGACAAGGTGAAGTCCCAAAAGTCATTCTCAAGAGTCAAACATATCTCAGTAGCCAACAAATATGATAGGTCCTGTGAGAGCTGAGTCCAAAAAGGTGAGAGAGAGGGGCACTCCCAAAAAAATGCAAAAACGTGCCTAAAACTCCTTGAGAACAGAGATTACACTTAGGAGAAAATGACAGATCCATATAAAAATGTTTCATTGGAGTCAAGTAAACCCTATGCAGCAATTTCCAATGAATCATTTGGTGATTAGGATTTTTAGAAGACAATTTAAACATACCCCATACCTGATCGGAAAATAAAACATGCACATCCTCATTAAGATCCTTAGCCCAAACAGTTGGGATAGATAAAGGTTTGTATGCATGCTCAAGATGAAAGAGATAGATGACTGAAGCAGAGGAGGGATGATGGAGTATTCTAAAGTGTTTATATTTGTGGATCTAGTAGTCTATATTGTAGGGTGACAATAATGAAATTTAAATGAGATTTAAAAACTTCATATGCAATAAAAATGTGGTTTAGCCAAATGAAAAAAAAAAATTCTTTAGAATTTATAAATGTGATGCAAATGCAAGTTAAAGAGCAGCAAGCAGTGAGTATAACTATGATATTCTGATCACAGATTATAATAATACGTCACATGGTGTGTTATTTTTCTGTTTGTATCTACAAAGTTTTTCTTTTATATCTGTGATCAGAGAGCTGTTCCAGAGAAGAGTTCATGTGTGACGGCGGTCGTTGTTTGCTACCCGTTTCCGTTTGTGACGGCCAGCCAAACTGTCAGGACAGGTCAGATGAAGCCAACTGCAGCCAGAAACACAAGGGTAATTACATCACTACACAAAGTGTGACACTTCAGTCATTTATCTCACTTGAAAGTAAAAACTATAATCCATATCATGATTCTGTCTTTCAATATTCTGATTCTTAGAGTGTGGAGGAAAAATAACAGGAGAGTATGGATCGTTGTCCAGTCCAAACCATCCAAAGCCTTACCCACATCAACAGGTGAATGATTTCATCAGCTGCTATTTCTGTCAATCACTTCCTGAATCTAAATGCTAAATCGCATACATTTCCATGCAGTTTTATATAAATTGGCTATGCGCTGATCAATTAATGTATTAGGCCAGCTGTTAAATAACTAGCATTTGTTTCAGCGTCATGACTGTTTCTATCACATCTGTATTAATTGTAGTTATCTCTACCGCTCTCATAGTTGTGTACGTGGCAAATCTCTGTGGAAGATGGACAAGTGATTAGACTGAGTTTTCAGAACTTGAGTCTGGAAACACAAACTGTGTGTGAGTTTGACTATGTGGAGGTTTATGACGGTGCAGACGCAGATGCAAACACTGTTTTGGGCAGGTGAGAATACTGCACCGCTGCCTCTACAACACTGATTGGATTTTAAAGAGTTCTACTGCTTTAAAATGTTTACCGTATTGACCCGAATATTAGACGACCCTGATTATAAGACAACCCCCCTTTTCAAGGTGTACCTTTTGGAAAAAGGCTTTTTGAAAACCAAATATTGCATATTTTTCCTTTTTAATTTTTGTTTTAAAAGTATTGTAAATATAAGTAAAATGTACCACCAATCACAGTTTAAAATATACACTTTTTGATAAACCATAAAAATAGCAGGTAGCCCATCTGAATTATATAACAATTAGGCTATCCATCTCTTAGTAGCCTAGCAAAATGTCATTAACAGTAGAAATGAAATCTTATTGTAGTCTCCAAATCTGCGTACTGTCTTACATTTTAAAATCACTTTCAGAGGAAGTTTGGTCCCATTAGGCTAACATGACAGTCACGACTCATGCCGCTGTAAGCTTTTCTTATTCTTTTGTTTTCACTCGCGAAGTTCTAACATACATAACAAACATCTCATCTAATCTACAACAACGACAAACCATGGTTCACTGCCAAACTCAGACAGCTCCGTCAGGCCAAAGAAGATGCTCACAGAAAGGGGGATACAGTCTTGTATAAACAGACCAAATACACACTGGAAAAGGTGATCAGAGGAGAAAACTGGAATTATTCAGATAAGCTCAGGAACATTCTCTTCCAGTGATTCTGCTTCAGTCTGGAAAGGTATGAAAGTTATCACCAGTTACAAGACACCATCCCCCAGCACTGTGGAGAATCAACAACTGGTAGACGATCTGAATGAGTTTATTTATTTTTATTTGATCAGGGACAATGCACAAAAAACATTAGTCTAAAAAAGAAGAGATGTCATGTGCCAGGTTATAGCAAAAAATGCTAATTTCCACCGGCAGTCCCTGGACAGGTTGATATTATACTTACACAAATTCATAAAATATATACAAAATAATACATGGAAGCATTACTTCACTCACATCATAAAAATACTCTCCACTTCAGGAATCTATCACTCACTTACTCACAATTTACACCATTCATATCACAGTCATTCAGTGTGTTCTACTGCAGGTTTGAAACAAACAACCCACACCCGCCCAGAACACCTCTCCACACAACCATTAACACCTCCAGCAACCCCTCTCTCCCCCACACCTACAATTCAAATCATTGAAGATGATGTGCGCCAGGTCTTCAGAAAGAACAAAAGAAGGAAGGCACCAGGCCCAGACGGTGTCACCAGCCTGCCTAAAAATCTGTGCTGATCAGCTGACCCCCATCTTCACACAGATCTTCAACAGATCACTGGAGCTGTGTGAAGTCCCCTCATGCCTCAAACGCTCCACCATCATCCCTGTCCCAAAGAAACACAAAATTACTGGACTTAATGGCTACAGGCCTGTGGCTCTAACATCTGTGGTCATGAAATCATTTGAAAAACTGGTTTTGGCTTATCTGAAGGACCTCACTGGACCCTTACTGGACCCCCTGCAGTTTGCCTACAGAGCAAACAGGTCTGTGGATGATGCAGTCAACATGGGACTGCACTTCATCCTGCAGCATCTGGACAGACCAGGGACTTATGTGAGGATCCTGTTTGTAGACTTCAGCTCCGCTTCATCATCCCGGACACCCTTCAGAATAAACTAACCCAGCTCTCCGTCCCCACCTCCGTCTGTCAGTGGATCAACAGCTTCCTGACAGACAGGCAGCAGCTAGTGAGGCTGGGAAAATACACATCCAGCTCCTGTACTATCAGAACTGGAGCTCCTCAGGGCTGCGTTCTCTCCCCACTGTTCTTCTCCCTCTACACCAACGACTGCACATCTAAAGACCCCTCTGTCAAGCTCCTGAAGTTTGCAGACGACACCACACTGATCGGCCTCATTCAGGACGGTGACGAGTCTGCTTACAGACAGGAGGTTAAGGAGCTGGCTGCTGGTGCAGTCTTAACAACCTGGAGCTTAACACGCTCAAAACTGTGGAGATGATTGTGGACTTCAGGAGAAACCCCCCTGCTCTCCCCCCACTCACCATCATGAACAGCACCGTGACTGCAGTGGAGTCATTCAGATTCCTGGGCACCACCATCTCTCAGGACCTGAAGTGGGACAATCACATTGACTCTATTGTCAGGAAGGCCCAGCAGAGGTTGTACTTTCTTCATCATTGAATCCATCCTCTGCACTTCAACAACTGTCTGGTTCAGCTCAGCTACCAAATCTGACCTCAGAAGACTACGGAGAGTAGTCTGGACTGCTGAGCGAATCATTGGTACAACCCTCCCCACTCTCCAAGAACTGTACTTATCCAGAGTGAGCAAAAGGGCTGGTAAAATCACTCTGGACCCCTCACATCCAGCACACTCCCTCTTTGAACTGTTACCATCTGGTCGACGCTACAGAGCTCTGAGCACCAGAACGACCAGACACAGGAACAGTTTCTTCCCTCAGTCAATACATCTCATGAACACTTGTCATTAAACGTGGAACACACAACTCTAATATACATTATTTATTCATCACACATACTTATTTTTTCATTTCAAATTTGCACATATCAGACCTGTACACACATAGTTGTCTATATTATATATTGTGTTTTTGCTATGTTGTACATTGCCTATTTGTATATTTGTATATTATTCTTTTATTATCTGTGTCCTGTCCTGTTGCTGTCTTTCTGTTGCACTGTGGAGCATCGTCGTATGTGTGTAAACATACCTGGCCAATAAAGCTCATTCTGATTCTGACGTACAGTGTATACGTATTTCATGGCACACTCGTTTTACGCGTATTTGGCGCCACCTATTGTTGTGGGTGTATTATTGACATGTCAAAGTCTAGACCCTTAAATGTAAGACGACCGCATTTATTCTGATGCATTTCCAAGAATAAAAACATTGTCTTGTGTTCGGGTAAATACGGTACTTTCAGCAACAGTTGCTGAGTTTTAATCCAAATTAAAATGCATAGAACGCAAACATTTCCCTCATGAGCATTATCTTGAGGAAGCAGATTTAATTGTGTGTCATATTTGTTGTACTGGAGCGATTGAGTCATCAGTTTCACAGAATGTGATGATGCATTTCTTTAACAGTGTCAGCTACGGTCTCCCATGTGCCTCTATAAACGTTTACCCTACTACCACACGTCAGACCCACAACTGTGAAAAGTGTTCTTAACTTAAATATTGAGGGTTGAAACGGTGTCCCACAATATCTGTTTACAGAAAGCTTTCTGCTGTTTTTATAGTGAGTGCTTGACGTCCCGCTGTCTCTCTGAGCAGGTTTTGTGGGCCGGCTCTGCCTCCTGATCTCACTTCCTCTGGTCCTGTGATGACCGTGCTGTTTGTGGCAGATGAAGGTGTTGCAGACAGTGGCTTTTATGCATCGTTTAGGGCCGTGTCTCTTTCAGAAAGTGAGTGCTGCACGATTTCACCACGATTCATGAAGTAGATTTTGTGAATCTCTGTGAGTTTGTGACTCTTCCCTGCATCTCTGCTTTCTGCTTTGAGGAACATGCGCTCCAGCAGAGTTTGCGTGCGGCTCCGGGGAGTGTCTGCACCAGGACTGGCTGTGTGACGGATGGAGCGACTGCACAGATGCTGCAGACGAGCACCACTGCATTAACTCCACCTACCCTCCTTTCAGTGAGAACACGCCTCAGTTTGGACAGGACTTTTCCTGCTGTTTTGACTCCTTTCAATCCCTTCCAGAATAAATTGCTCAGCCAGTTAAATCTATAAATCTATTGCCCTAATAATCTCTTGCATAATCATTTATCAAATTATATATTATAAAGTGGTCATGAACTGAGAAACCAAAATTCCCTTGATCTTTTGACATAAGATGTCACTGTACTATAAAAAAAGTTTCAGAACTCAAAACTTTCTCGTTAGACTAAAAACAGCTTATACTGTGTTTCAATCTGCCAAAACGACAGCTTGTGGAATGTTCTACTCTATGATGTAATTGTGTGGATAAGCACCGCCTCCTCAGAAGAAGATCAACACCTGCTTCTACATCACTGTTTAGCGCCGCCCACTGACTCTATCATTGCCTGTTTAGCCCCGCCCACCGATTCTACAGCACTGCCTGATTAGCCCCGAAGACTGATTCCACATCACTGTCTGTCAAGGCACAATTCGACATGGTGTTTGAAACTAAAAGACGATGCTGTGTGACTCTATTGGATCTGTTTTCATTAAGTGATCTTTTTATTTTTATTTATTTAGTCATTTAGCAGACGCTTTTGTCCAAAGCGACTTACAAATGAGGACATAAGAAGCAATCAAAACCAACAAAAGAGCAACAACGTGCAAGTGCTATTACAAGTCTTGGTTAGCCTAACGCAGTACAGATAATTATTATTATTATTAATTAATTTATTTTATTAAATTAATTTTATTTCCTTGAATAAAAAGACATATAGATAAAATAAAATTAGAATAGAGAGTGCTAGAGTTAGAGGGTCAAGTAAAGATAGAACAGATGAGTTTTTAGCCGTTTCTTGAAGATGGTAAGGATTCGGCTGCTGGGATTGAGTTGGGCAGGTCATTCCACCAGATGGGAACAGTTCATGAAAAAGTCTGTGAAAGTGTTTTTGTGTGTCTTTTGGATGGCACAATAATGCGTCGTTCACTTGAAGAACGCAAGCTTCTAGAGGCATATAAGTCTGAATTAATGAATTTAGGTAAAGGGGAGCAGAGCCAGTGGTGGTTCTGTAGGCAAACATTAATGCCTTGAATTTAATGCGAGCAGCTATTGGTAGCCAGTGCAAATTGATGAACAGAGGCGTGATGTGCGTTCTTTTCGGTTCATTAAAGATTAATCTTGCAGCGGCATTTTGGATTAATTGTAGAGGTTTAATAGAATTGGCTGGAAGACCTGCCAAGAGAGCATTGCAATAGTCAAGTCTGGACAGAACAAGAGCCTGAACAAGGATCTCTATTGCTTTGAAGTGAAGTGAAGTGACATTCAGCCAAGTATGGTGACCCATACTCGGAATTCGTGCTCTGCATTTAACCCATCCAACGTGCACACACACACACACAGCAGTGAACACACACACACACACACACACAGCAGTGAACACACACACACACACACACAGCAGTGAACACACACACACACACACACAGCAGTGAACACACACACACACACACACAGCAGTGAACACACACACACCGTGAACACACACCCGGAGCAGTGGGCATTTATGCTGCAGCGCCCGGGGAGCAGTTGGGGGTTCGGTGTCTTGCTCAAGGGCAGCTCAGTCGTGGTATTGAGGGTGGAGAGAGCGCTGGACATTCACTCCCCCCACCTACAATCCCTGCTGGCCCGAGACTCAAACCCACAACCTTTGGATTACGAGTCCAACTCTCTAACCACTAGGCCACGACTTCCCATTTGTCTCCTCTTACAGATTGTTTGATATGTATTGAGTTAATTATGCATTTTAAAGCTAAATCACAGCAGCGTCCATTTGTGAGGAATGTACTCTGTCAAACATGCACAACTGTTGGGTGTTTACTTCCGAGTCTACAATCCATCTATTCAGAGTGTTCTGATGAGGGGGGTCAAAAACAGGACAGAAAATAGCATTATAAGTGGACCTCGGAGAACAATACAAAATAAAAAAGTGAGGCAGTTCATGACCCTTTAAATGGCATCTTTGTTTTTTTTTTTGTTTTTTTACACATTTCATACAGTGAGGAACAATATAAAGCCCATATGGGTCAGCAGTATGTGCAGTATTTATTGGCTTTTGGTAAATCTAAAGTATATGCAAACTCAAAAGTAGCTTTTTAGTTGTTGTTTTGTTTTTTTTTGTAGTCACAAGTGCATCTCACATTATTATTTTTTGCCTTTTTTCCTCAGCTTCATCTTGTGAGCCCATCCAGGTTGAAATGTGCAGAGGTCTGAGCTACAATCTCACGTCCTTTCCAAACATCTGGCTGTCTATTTCTGACCAGAGAGAAGCTGCTTCTATTCTGCTCAAGTACAGGGTGAGAATGAAAAGCAGTGATTCTGAGCAACTCCTCCGAACCCTTTTGTCATGTGTGATGTGACTGCAGGTGCTGATGGAGTTTGGCTGTTTCGAGTCTTTCCGGCGGCTTGTGTGCGGTGTGTTTGTTCCTCACTGCAGCGCTCAGAGTGGAGTCCTGCAGCCGTGTCAGTCCGTCTGCTCCAGCGCTGAGCAGCAATGCAGTCAAACCCTGACCCTGCTCAGTCTGAGCTGGCCCTTCAGCTGCCACCTGCTGCCTGCTTCACACGACCCCACGGACTGCTCCCTGCCATAGGACACGGCACTGAACAAAACCACTGCAGCCTGACATACTCCCCCGAGAAAAACAGGTGCAATGACTGTACAATGTCAAAATTATTGTTCAAAGTTGGAAATAAAACAAAATTACTTGAATACATTTTAAACAAAATTTTAGTCTTCTGCTTAAAAATGTCATGTTCATTTCCATGTGTTTTCTGCTGTTTCTGGTTACACTTTATTTTGATAGTCCACTTTAGACATTCTACTAACTATAAGTAACTTTGCAACTACATGTCTAACTCTCAGTAGGGTAGGTTTAGGGTTAGTAGAATAAGTTGACGTACTTGCAAAGTTTCTTATACTAGTCAGTATGTTGTATGTTGTGGACCCATCAAAATAAAGTGTTAGAAGATATTAATCAGACGGTCTACTAGTACTCTAATGACTGCTAGTAGACATGTAGCTGCAGAGTTACTTACTGTTAGTAGAATATCTAAAGTGGACTATCGAAATTAAGTGATACCAAATATCTGAGTTACTTTTTCAAATAAGTAACTTTGTTCCTGTGTTTCTGATGTATTGAGTGACAGCTCTGCTGTTGAGAGAAATCAGGAGTAAGTGTGAAGTGACATTCAGCCAAGTTTGGTGACCCATACTCGGAATTCGTGCTCTGCATTTAACCCATCCAACGTGCACACACACAGCAGTGAACACACACACACACACAGCAGTGAACACACACACACACACAGCAGTGAACACACACACACAGCAGTGAACACACACACACCAAGAACACACACACACACACACACACACACACACACAGCAGTGAACACACACACAGCAGTGAACACACACACACACACACACAGCAGTGAACACACACACACACACAGCAGTGAACACACACACACACACACAGCAGTGAACACACACACACACACACACACACCGTGAACACACACCCGGAGCAGTGGGCAGCCATTTATGCTGCGGCGCCCGGGGAGCAGTTGGAGGTTCGGTGTCTTGCTCAAGGGCACCTCAGTCGTGGTATTGAGGGTGGAGAGAGCACTGGACATTCACTCCCCCACCTACAATCCCTGCCGGCCGGGGACTCGAACCTGCAACCTTTCGATCACGAGTCCAATTCTCAAACCATTAGGCCACGACTTAAAGTGCAGAGTGTTGTGTGTGAACATGATCTTACTGTAGTTCTAGACTAAATATCTACATGATCTTACTGTAGTTCTAGACTAAATATCAACATGATCTTACTGTAGTTCTAGACTAAATATCATCATGATCTTACTGTAGTTCTAGACTAAATATCAACATGATCTTACTGTAGTTCTAGACTAAATATCAACATGATCTTACTGTAGTTCTAGACTAAATATCATCATGATCTTACTGTAGTTCTAGACTAAATATCAACATGATCTTACTGTAGTTCTAGACTAAATATCATCATGATCTTACTGTAGTTCTAGACTAAATATCATCATGATCTTACTGTAGTTCTAGACTAAATATCAACATGATCTTACTGTAGTTCTAGACTAAATATCAACATGATCTTACTGTAGTTCTAGACTAAATATCTACATGATCTTACTGTAGTTCTAGACTAAATATCAACATGATCTTACTGTAGTTCTAGACTAAATATCATCATGATCTTACTGTAGTTCTAGACTAAATATCAACATGATCTTACTGTAGTTCTAGACTAAATATCATCATGATCTTACTGTAGTTCTAGACTAAATATCAGCATGATCTTACTGTAGTTCTAGACTAAATATCATCATGATCTTACTGTAGTTCTAGACTAAATATCATCATGATCTTACTGTAGTTCTAGACTAAATATCAACATGATCTTACTGTAGTTCTAGACTAAATATCAACATGATCTTACTGTAGTTCTAGACTAAATATCAACATGATCTTACTGTAGTTCTAGACTAAATATCAACATGATCTTACTGTAGTTCTAGACTAAATATCATCATGATCTTACTGTAGATCTAGACTAAATATCTACATGATCTTACTGTAGTTCTAGACTAAATATCTACATGATCTTACTGTAGTTCTAGACTAAATATCTACATGTATTTACTCCTCTCACCTGCACTAAAACACATTCAGTGTTCCTCAGAATCAATAAAAACAGTCAAATACAAACAGTGCAATAATTAGCCTTTTTCACAAAAATTGTAAATTAGGTCAGTGCAGGGTAAAGTTAGTTCCGTTACAGGTCTGCACCTATTATATCAGTACGCTTTTTTCTCAAATAGCCTAATGCTTCTTACCCTTTCTGTTTTGCCTGTTTTCTAAGTTGGTTGTTATATAATCTTCAAAGAAATAACACTTTGCTTGTTTGTAACTCACATGCCACTCAGACCGCTGACTCGTGAGATAATACGCTCAACATAGCGCCGCATGGTTTCTATTCTCCATCTCCGACATCCCTTTTTAAGTAGTCTTTAATCTCCGGTACATTTGAGCGTATTATCTCAGTTTACTCCCTCGAATCACCACATCATGATAAATTACTTAAAAATGACAACATTTATGTCTGTAACGGATCAGCCAGACTCCACCACCACCCAATCACAGAGATCCCTCTCACCTGAGTTCTGAACACCTGCACCTGTCACACATCCAATTACCCAATCACCAGCCAAGTATATAAGCACACACCTCAGTCACCATCATTGTCAGGTCTCGTACCATCGAAGAGGACTCTCTGACTTAGTTCAGCATTCTGTATGATTTACCTCCTTTGTGTTCTGTGTTTCTACGCTCTCTCCAGTGTCTGTGCTCCTGAGGTGTGTGCTCCGTCTCTGCGTCTCCTGTTCTCCAGGTCATCTGTAAGCAAAGGATTTCAAGTTACTCTCTACACCGATCTCCAAGGAAGAAGTCTAAAGACTGTGATACTCACCAGTGCATCACCCCACTATCCGTCACGACGACTCTGTGCTAAATAAAGATCATTGTGTTTATTTACCATCTGTGTCACGCCAGTTCTGTTACAATGTCCAGATGCACATTTATTCCAAGAATATATTAAACAACTTTAACTGAGTCCGGTTGAAGCATATTAAACTCAACACAACAACATAATCTGATACAATAGGAATAAAGTCATTAATAATGCAAATGAGAGCAAGTAGAAAATGCAATAATACTTTAATAATAATAATAACGAAAAAACTTCACATGGAGAGTCATAATGCACAGCCAGCACCAAACAGGCAGAACGACAAAACTAACTGAATTATAACTGCCACCATTTAGAATTGAACAAACTTGTATTTGATGACCCGAGCTGTCGCAAAAAGTTAATTATGAAATGTTTGCAGAGTAAAGTACCTGCAGTTCAAGCATTTTCATGATCTCTAATTTGTATCAAAAGACTTTGATTCTCAACCTCATTCTTAAGTACGGCCGCTGTTGTCACCAGAAAAACGTTTACCCTGCAAGCACCAATCCTGAAGCTAGAAACGGCTAATTAAATATGAAAATATGAAAAAGGCTAATTAAATATGCTAAAGAACACAAATGTCCTTTATGTATTTAATCCCATTTTATTAACCGATATCTTTGCTGCTGACCTTGAGTTCAGTTCAACCATATGAATAAGAAAAAACTAATTATTGCTGAAGAGTGTTGAACTCTCTTCTCCTGTGTCGTTTTCTTCATGTAATCCAGAACAGCAGCACAGCTGAATGGTTTGTTTGAGCTGCTCTACTGTACAGATGCTCATTTATATTTCCTGAGGCGTATTCATTTCACTTTTACATTTTCCAAAAAGATCACTTTTTTTATATGAAAAACAAACAAGCAAGCCCAGCCCAGATGAGAAAAAGTAATGCAAAAGTAACAATGCATTACTTTCCATAAAAAGTAACGCAATTAGTTATTTCTTAAGGGAGTAATCCAATATTATAATTACTGTCATTAAATATTATAATGCATTACTTTTTAAAGAAACGGTATATATATATATACAGAATAGCAATGCTCTCACTGTTTGTTTGCTGTATATATTCATTCATTTAATTATACCATTAACCCAATTTACAGTATTGTGGGATTTGGCCCCAGCGTAACTGCCAGGAGTTACTTCACCGATATGATGTATGTTAGTTGCTTTTATTACATCTGCACAGATATGCATTTTATGTGTCATTGTGATCATATAAATAAGCACTTTGTACCCATAATCTGAATCGTCTCTGTGGGATTCATATAGTATGACATATGGAGAATGTCCTAAACCCTGAAGTGTTGACAGATTATAGCTGCTTAAGATACTGTGTGATTTCATTCAAATAAACAATTAGCTAGTTTGTGTCTCTGCTCATCTCTTCTTAATTTTCTATCATCTTTCTATAATAGTACAAATTTTTGCATCATGGCAAATTGTTGGATTGTTATTGGGAAGTGTATGGCCCAAATCAGTCCTGTGATTGATTGATTTTATTTATTTATTGAAGGAAACCTATACATATACTTTCAATATCATATCCTTAGTTGAAAATATGACTACATTTAACTTCTGAAGTAAAACATGGACGTTCACTTAATTTTTCCACTGTGAATGATTACTCAGTCTTAAACAACAACAAAAAGGAAAATTACAGCTGTTTGTGAGTTGTTAATTCAATCAGTTTGTTTTTGTCAGTGACCTAGACCACATTTTATAGGAAATGAATGCAGAAATGCAGGAACAGTAAGTTCCCTGGTGTTAAATCAATACCGTACATACGAGAACCACCAGCTTTTGTTGCAGTTTGACTCTTGGCTCTTATGTTACGTTTGTGGTCTTTATAACAGTGTTTATGAAAACATAATTTGTTATAAAAGAAACCATAAACAAGAGTGATCAGGTGATATGGTTTACACCATTAAGAAGAAGTCTAGTCCCATCACCAACCGAAAGTGGTTGTTCGTTATGTTCACCAACAGAACCTTCATGCCACAGAAGGCTAGACTTCCTCTTAATGGTGTAAACCATATCACCTGATCACTCTTGTTTATTGTTTCTTTTATAACAAATTATGTTTTCATAAACGCTGTTATAAAGACCACAAACATAACATAAGATCCAAGAGTCAAACTGCCCGACTAAACACTAATCACTATAATAGTAACCAAACATTTTCAATAAAACATCTAAACCTGTTAATTCTCAGAATTGTAGACTAATGAGAGAAATAACGTCAGTCTGGTTTGTAATAAGAGAGATTTCAAGACTTTTGAGTTGACTTCATCTAAGGCTGGGGCTGGAAGTCAAGTAGTTCTTGTGTTTCTCTTTCTTCAGTGATTCTGCTTGTTATCATCAGGTGTCTTCAATAATCAAACAATCATCACTTAATTAACCACTTAAATACCTAATTAACTAACACTGTTTCGGTGTTACTTTTAAAACCCTGCTGGTGGTTCTCATATGTACACCGCGTGGTGTTGATTCAACACCGGGGAGTTTACTGTGGGTAATTCTGAAGGATTCACAAACTTCTTCTTGCTACGATATGGCACTGTTTGGATGGAGCTCGTGTTCTCAATGACATCTGTGTTGTATTTATGAATGCAGGACACTGGTCATTCCGTGTACTTTGATGTTTGAATTGGAAAACTGAATATACAACCACAGGAGGAAATAAACAAGTTATATGTTTAAATGGCATTTGATGATGTGGTTCTATCATATTAACATTTTTAGCTATCATTTGATTTAGTAATAATAAATTATAAGAATTTTGGGTCTCGTAGATTTAAGATTAGGAAAGTTTGTCAAAAATCACGTTACAATAAAGTTCCATTTGTTAACATTAGTTAACTACATTAAGAATAATAAATGTTTTAGAAGTATTTTTCATTATTAGTTTAATGTTGATTCCGACATTTACTAGTACATTATTAAATTCACAAGTTGTATTGATAAATGTAGTTAATAGACTAAAATGAACTAACAATAAACAGCTGTATTAACTAACGTTAACAAAGATTAATAAATATTGTAACAAATGCATTGCTCAATGTTAATGTTAGTTAATGCATTAAACTTAGTTAACTAAAGGAACCTTATTGTAAAGTGTTACCATCACTTTCAAAAACTACACATTAGATGTGTTCTCTTTCCGTGTGAGTCTCTCTGTGTCTCAAACACGTGGACAGAGGCCGTTACTGATAGTGAGTTTTGTGTGTTTGAAAGCGGGGTGATTGACCGCAGGGACAGATAGCTGTGTGTCAGATGTGCTCACGCTAACATTACCTCTCATGACTTCACAGCTCATCGCCAACCCTCGCTAACTACCAGCTTCGACAGAAACGATAAGAGCCTTTCTCTCATCCACACTGAAGCCAGCGAATAGAAGTAAGTGCAACAGCAGAACTCAGGTGAAAAGTTTGGACATTTATGGTAGGAGCAGTTTGTAGACTGAATATGATCCTGCTATAAAGACACTAGCAGTTAAGGGAATGTTACTCATCATTCATATGTGACCCTGGACCACAAAAACCGGTCAAAAGTGTCAATTTTTTTAAATAAATAATCTTTCCATTGATGTATGGTTTGTTATGATAGGACAATATTTGTCTGAGATACAACTATTAGAAAATCTGGAATCTGAGGGAGCAAAAAAATCTAAATATTGAGAAAATCTCCTTTAAGTTGTTCAAATGAAGTTGCAATGCATATTACTAATCAAAAATTAAATATTAATATATTTACGGTAGGAAATTTACAAAATATCTTCATGGAACATGATCTTAATATCCTAATGATTTTTGTCATAAAAGAGAAATGTATAATTTTGACCCATACAATGTATTGTTGGCTATTGCTACAGATATACCTGTGTTACTGATGACTGCTTTTGTGCTGCAGGGTCACATATATTATGTAACTGATTCATGATTCATGACTGGCTCATGATTTCAATGCAAGACACGTCTCTTTCACAGGTTAAGTGACAATCTATATCAGGTCATCATGTGTACGGGTAAATGTGCTACATGCACTGCAGACCTTCTCTTCCCGCTCGGTCTCTTAGCCGTGGTCGGAAACATCCTGCTGTTTTTTCCCAACGGTGAGGTGTGGAGGACCGAGGAGATCACTGAGAAGATCTGGTTCTTCCCCGGGGTGATCGGAGCAGGACTGCTGGTGAGTCTGAGAGTTTGTGAAGGACATATGAGCGAGCGAGTGACTGTGTGTTCGTGTTATTTCTCCAGGCGTTTCTGCCAGCGTCGATCATGAGGGCCGCGGGGCTGGAGGGCAGTTGCTGCGCAAACAGATGCGGGGTGAGCAACTGACTTCATCTCTCAACAGATAACACATGCACTTTATATTTGTGTCAGCAGAAATTTAGTCTGCATCATCTTTGTTAAAAAATGTGTGGCTTCTTCTATAGTGCTCTTTTCAAACTTCACTTGCAGTAAACGAGTAGCAGAATGTTATAGGACCAAACCTGTCACACTACATGCAAGCACACTTTGCAGTAATGATGGGCTGCACTACTGTTCTACTGCTGCATGTAAAAGATAACATACAGTCAGTCATATAACCTAATAACTAAAAGATATCATTAACACACACCCACTCGCATGCACACACTTATCAAGTAGGCTGCATTTGACCCTGGCAAAGAAGCAATCCAATTGACTGAAGTGTGTGTGTGTGTGTGTGTGTGCTGTAGATGATGCTGTCCATGCTGATGTCTGTGTTGGGTGTTGCCGGAGCTCTATACTGTATGATCATCTCCGCTGTCGGCCTGCAGGACGGCCCTCTGTGTGACATAGGAGACGGGATCTTCATCTACCCCTTCCTAAACAGCACTACAGAGTAACAGCACTCACATTTACCTGTTTGTTTGTACACTATACAGTGTGTATAATGTGCATCTGTGATGATGCAGGAGAAACAAAATCTCATTCTCAGAAATGCACAAAACTCTCTGGCAAAACTTGATTGTGAAAACCCCAAACTGCGCGATTTGCTCATAACATGTTAGAACATACTCTGTTTTCACTTCATTTTCACATTAACACTTTCACATATTTGCTCTCCTCCATTCAGAGAGAGTTACCTGTTCAACCAGACGTCATGGGCAGTGTGTGTGCGGCCGCAGCATGTGGTGATGTGGAACGTGGTCCTGTTTTCCATTCTCTTGTGCATCGGGACTCTGGAGGCTGTGCTTCTGCTGGCACAGGTAGTCAACGGACTGATCGGATGTCTCTGTGGGACCTGCATGAACAAGAACCATGTATGCTTGCTCTCCATGTTTATTTTAACTGCCAAAAACACCAAACTATTGCTTTCAAAAGTGTGTAATACCAGCCTCATAAAAGATGTGTTATTGCTTTCGCTTCAGCAGACACAGATGGAATGAAAACCCAAGAACACACTCCAGTATGTGGGACCTGTGCAGAAATATATACGAACACAACGACATCCACACAGATCTACAGAAACACACGTGTAAAATACACTGAGCTTTCATAACAGACATCTGATGAATATCATGTCTAGTTTTTGTGAATCATGCCCTTGTCTTCAATGAAACCTTTGACAGGTAATGAATCTATAGAAGGTCAAAGCATCTCATGGCAATTCGTAGGTAATTTTACATTTCGGTGAATTGGTTGCTAATTCGCATGAATTAATCCGATCCTATTGATGGATATGTTTGGGGGTGGATCTTCATATTTACCATTTTATAAAAAAAAATCATATATTGAATTCATGCAATATCAAGTTTTCTCATGAGATCAGGTTGGAATATTTCAGACACATGATGTTTCATATTCAACTATCAAATATAATAAACATATTTTCCAAGTTTTGTAAAGCTGCTTACATTTATCCATTTTGTTAAAGTATGTAAAGATAAGTTAAACATCCACTAGTGTAAAAACGAATAAATCTCCTTACTAACCCTTGTTAGTTGACTTAATGTGCAACAGTTTGTTGAACTTGCTTGTGTAAATCTAGTCATGTGCATTGTCTGTGTCCTTTTGCATTAGTTACACAGAAAGATGCATGTTAAGATATATTAATTAATCAGTTCTGATATCAGCCTGTGATACCAAATACCAATACCAAAAAGATTCCAAACTGTGACAATGCCTTGCAAATGGACCTTAATTATTCTTGTGTAGACACACATTACACGTCACAAACAGAAGAGGAGACAATAATATGCAGATACTGGAGTTTGAAATACAGGGAATGTGCAGGTAAGTAGAAGCAGTCAGTATAAATTTCAGTCACTATTTAGTTTGGTTGTAGAAATCTGTTTCAGGTGAACAGTGAGAGAAGTGCAAGGGATGATGAAGACTGAAGAAGGTAAGTATCCAAAATCCAGGTAAGCAGTCTGTACACTGAGCAGTAAAAGATGAGACCAGAAAATGAGGTGGTGAACTGGGTGAGTAAATGGGCTTTTTCACCGGAGGAACCTTTTCATAGTTCCTAGAATTATTGGTGGAAGTTCGCACTTTCTGGCGTGTTCGCACCGCAGGAACTAGGAACAGTTTTAGTCCTAGAAACTCTGTTTGGGGGAACTAAATTAGCTCCTGCTTCAGAGTAGTGTCTAAAACAGTTCTAAAGGAACTATCAGTGACGTAAGTGTACACTGATTGGTCAAATGCATATGAAACACCGGCTACCCAGCTGTGGCGAGGGGGGCGTGGTTCAGCCAGGTCTGCAGCGAGAGAGAGAGATAGGAGATGAGCGATGCGTAAGTGGGTCAAGTGCAAATGACAAACCCCTGTGTCTTGTTTCAGTAATTGGCATAGAGAGACCGAATAAAAGCCACTGGAAAAGGAGGCTGGCGAGAGAGAGACTGACTGGGAACTCGTACCAAGCTGGGAGACTGAAGCTGGAGCGGAAGTTTATATTTGGAGTTATATTCAGAGCGTATGCTGAATGTTCAAAGCGCTTTGAGCGCGAGTGTTTTGTGTTGTTTTGGAAAAGTCAAATAAAATATGAGTCCCAGTCACGCCGACCCTGTCTTATTCCTTCCACTCTCTGAACCTTGTTACACTGGTGCTGAAACCCGGGAAGGAAGAAGATCCTTCATGCAATCCGTCATGCAATCTCTGCCAAGTTTGCCGTTTGCGGAGGTCATACAATCACTTGCCGGTCTGCACCAGGAACACCATCAGGTACTGTTAGGCATGAAGGACGACCAGGAATGGCGTTTCCAAGCCCTCGTCCAAGCCCAACAGGAAGACCGCGAGCTGTTCCGGAGCTGGATCGACGGGATAGGTTTGGGCTAGGGGAACCACATCTGCTCCAACCCCACCCACTGATGTGCCTCTCAACAAGATTGGTCCTCAAGATGAACCGGAGGCCTTCATAGACCTGTTTGAGAGGTCCGCAGAGGCATGTGGGTGGCCCCAAGTGGACTGGCCGGTGCGGCTTATTCCTCTGCTGTCCGGAGAGGTGCAGGTGGGCGCCCAACAACTGCCAGTCCAGAACCTCCTGGTCTACCAGGACCTGAAACACGCCATCCTACAGCGCTTCAGGTCACTGGATCTTGGAGAAAGTGGCTGACCCTTTGTGATGGCGCAACAGCTCCGGGACACCTGCTGCAGATGGCTCATGGCCGGGGAAAGCGTCGTCGAGAGAATCTTCGACAAGGTGGTACTGGAACAGTTCGTGGCATGCCTGCCTAAGAGGACAGTGCAGTGGGTCCAGTGCCACCGTCCGTCATCGCTGAAACAGGCATCCAACTGGCGGAGGACTGGATGGTGGCATGCCTCGGGGTCAGCGATTCCCTGCCATCTGTCTCTCTCACTCCCCCTTCCTCTGTGCTTTCTCCTTCTCTGTCTCCCTCCAAACCTGTCACGTTTCCCAGGACCCGAAGGAATTTCCTTCCCTAAGCCCCACCCCGGTGGAGGGGTAGTTCCACGCCGACAGCTGGCTCGAGGGTCCCCTTCGAAAGAATTGGCATGGACCTCATCGGGCCATTAGAACGATCTGCACGGGGGCATTGCTTTGCATTAGTTCAAGTCAACAAGGAGATGTTATAAGCAATCTTTGCTCAGTCTGTTTGAAATTGCTGGGGCTACATCTCTAAAACAAGAGAACACTGAAACAGGAAAAAACTGCAATCTTCCACAGCACCTGTATATGTCGCTGTTTGGGCCATGGGGCTGATGTGAACATCAGGTGAAGAAGTGGTGACTGAGGATAGTAGTCACTGACAGAGGTTGCGTTCCAGTCCATTTTGTATGCCCTTCACTCGCTAACTTCCCTGCGTCTCATTTACTCGGATGTATGTCATTGATTACATTGCATGAGTGTCCACTACTGGTGGACCCTTGCAATGGGCTGAATTCTAAGCCCTTAGAATTCTCACTTAGAATCCGCTGTGGAGTTGGTTTATTGTTTACATTTTCCCCTTTACAAATTTGTTTAGTGCAGCATTCTATGTGTATATAGGTATGCTAGGGCTGTTATAAATGTAAAAAAAAAATGTAAAAATAATGTATTATAGAGGTGTTTGGGTGAGTATTTAACTGATTCCTTAATGAGTGTGAACGGGTGCAGCTGGTTAGAATATGAGTGGGCCAAGCTGTACGATCTGGCACTGATGTTGTGGCTGATTCTGGGAACAACACAACACTGCAACGTTAAAAATCTAATTATTTAAGATCATAAGCCTTTGAAAATGATAAAATAGATAGATATACTGACAACTGTCACACATATGGACTGTTTTGTTGTGTTTTCTCCCTCATGGGCCCGTGACCTAGTTTTCCTGATTCTGATTGTGTCATTCTGTTCACCTGGGGTGTATTCCAGAAGGGAGTTTCAACAAACTCTTAGTGAAAACTTGAACTCTGGGTTAACAAACCCCAAAATAGGAAACTCTGAGTTTACAGTTTCAGAACAGCTGAGTATACTCAGAACAGCTGAGTATCCACTCTGAGTATGTTGACTCTGAGTTTAGCACGTGCACAACAACTTTGAAAAGCCATGATCAATGGAGCTCCAAAATTCACCAAGGCAACAGCACCCGACAAAAAGACTTCCGCATACTACGCAATACATAACTTTAAGTCTTAATCACTGTTATGATATCAGAGGTGAAAACTGGAAGAACGGTAAGTTATTGAAGTAATCTTCATTTTGTATGGTACCCCACGGGCAAATAAAAACTAAACGTGGCAGCAGAAAAAAATTAAACATAAAACATAATTCAATCAGGTAAAGCTTCAAGTGTAAAAGGTTTGTGGGTGTAGGCTACATGACTTTACAAACATTTGACATATTCACTAAATATCAAGTGTCTATTTCAATGTGCAGCGGTCTTTTCCACATAGTCTAATGATCTTTTCACATAATTAAATGTTCTCTAATCCAATATACATTTCTTAATTAGGGTAATGAAATAAACATTTGGCTTCTATTCAGTCAACAGCAAGAAGGCAGAGACTCGTAAAACGGGGGGAGAACCTGTACCAGCACCACTGACAGAAGAGGAGATGGCCACAATACCAATATTAAAATCCAACAGGGAAAAGAATAAGTGTTACTTTTGTATTTGTAGGAAATAAAGATGACCAAATTAACTGTGAATAATTTGTGTTTATTTAACAGCTGTGGTGGTGGTTAAGGCATATATCTCGAATTGCCCTTTCATCTGGCATCCTTCCACTCCATCCAGTAATTCAGAAGGTGCGATGAAGAGAATAAGTGTAATCAATGCATCCAACCACACTGGAAATCCTGAAGGAAATTCTAATTATTAGGTTACTTCCAGAGGTCGCAGCAAGATGTTATCAAGTGAACTTCATTTAAAAGTGGTACCACTTAAATAAATATGCATGTGGATATGGCAAAATAAAATTAAATAGAATCCTCTCCTGATGTAAATATAACTCCCCACAAATTAATGCAGCCTCCTCATCTACAGGATCCTGTGTAAAAAAAAAGTTTGTCACATTTACAGTGTCTGCGTGATGAACATTAAAGTGGTGTGGTGAGAAAAATAATCTTGAGTATTTTTCTTACCCCACTGGCAGACAATTTTACTTGTTTCCCCAGGAAACAAGACTAAATATCGTATTTTATTTTATTTTACATAGAAACTGCATCTTGATTAAGAATTTTTCGCTCGGGGAGGAGAGCCAAAGAAATTCTGGTTTTACCGAAGAAAACCTACTCCCGACCACTACGGTAACTTACCGAAAGGTTTAGTTTTGTCTTTTATAGGAACTTTTATATAAAACCCTGAGTTTCCCTTTTCTGGGGTTAACAAACTTTTCAACAAAACCCGTTTTCTGGAATACACCACTGTGTTCTGTTAATGATCCTCATTTGCCTCCCTCTTTAAGTTCTAGTTTGTTCAGTCTGTCTTTGTTCCGCTATTGTAGATGTCATGTGTGAATGTTCCCGACGTGTGTCTCCTGCCTGCCTTCTGTGAATTATTTCACTGTGAATTAAAATTTACAGTGAAATAAAACCAAAACAGAAATCATAATTTTTATTATAAAACCTGCAATCCTGAAACAAATCATAATATTGTATACAGGGCTTCTTATCAAGTAAACTGATGTTTTAGCTGGAAATCAGACAGAGGCATGTCCCGCTGTGTACTTGAGTGTTTATTCAGGGAATAGGAATGTGATCCAAATAAGAATGAGTTTTGCATTTATTAAATATACACCTACTGTGTAGAAGTAATCAGACCATAAACCAATTCTATCATTATTAAAGATTCTTCATTAAGATATATTTGCTCCAGATTTTCCATACGTTTCCATACGGTTTTAGAGTACGGGGAAATCGCGCGTCGGCGGGACATGCTTCTACATCAATGAAAGGTGGTGTACAGATGTAACTGTGTTAAAGAAGATGTGCTGTTCAGATCTAGAAATGCTTTTCATTAACTGTAAACCTTTCTACTCGCAGCGGGAGTTCTGCTCGTTCATTCTCGTGAGTGTTTACATTCCACCGCAAGCGCACGTGAGCACAGCTTTACAGAAACTCACTGATCTGATCACAGACACAGAACAACAACATCCAGACTCTGTTTTAATCATTCTAGGGGACTTTAATAAAGCAAATCTCTCATGTGAACTGCCAAAATACAGACAGCATGTTACATGTCCCACAAGAGTAATATACTGGATCACTGTTACATAGCAATAAAGGATGCATATCACTCTGTTCCACGCGCAGCTTTACGACTCTCTGATCACTGTTTGGTTCATCTTATACTGACCTACAGGCAGAAACTGAAATCAGTTAAACCTGTATTAAGGACTGTAAAGAGATGGACTAATGAGACAGAGCGGTTTTTACAAGCCTGTTTCGACTGCACTGATTGGACTGTTTTTGAGGCTGCTGCAAATGATCTGGACGAGCTCACAGAGACTGTAACATCTTATATCAGTTTCTGTGAGGATATATGCATTCCTACCAGGACTCATCTAACTTATAACAATGAAAAACCATGGTTCACTGCAAAAGTCAGCCAGCTCCGTCAGGCCAAAGAAGATGCTCACAGAAAGGGGGATAAAGTCTTGTATAAACAGGCCAAATACACACTGGAAAAGAAGATCAGAGTTGCAAAGAGGAATTATTCCGATAAGCTAAGGATCCAATTCTCTTCCAGTGACACGGCTTCAGTGTGGAAAGATCTGAAAGACATCACCAATTACAAGACACCATCCCCCAGCACTGTGGAGAATCAACACCTGGCAGACGATCTGAATGAGCTCTACTGCAGGTTTGAAAAAACACCATTAACACCTCCTGCAACCTCCCTCTCCCCCACACCTGCATTGCAGATAAGAAAAAATGACATGCGCCAGGTCTTCAAAAAGAACAAGAGAAGTAAGGCACCAGGCCCAGATGGTGTGACACCAGCCTGTCTGACACTTCATCCTGCAACACCTGGACAGACCAGGGACTTGTGTGAGGATCCTGTTTGTGGACTTCAGATCGGCCTTTAACACTATCATTCCAGACCTCCTCCTGCCCAAATTAACTTAGCTCTCCGTCCCCACCTCCATCTGTCAGTGGATCAACAGCTTCCTGACAGACAGGCAGCAGCTAGTGAGGCTGTGAAAATACACATCCAGCACCTGCACCATCAGTTCCTCAGGGCTGAGTTCTCTACTCCCCTGCTCTTCTCCCTGTACACCAACGACTGCACATCTAAAGACCCCTCTGTCAAGCTCCTGAAGTTTGCAGACGACACCACACTGATCGGCCTCATTCAGGACGGTGACGAGTCTGCTTACAGACAGGAGGTTAAGGAGCTGGCTGTCTGGTGCAGTCTTAACAACCTTGAGCTCAACATGCTCAAAACTGTGGAGATGATTGTGGACTTCAGGAGAAACCCCCCCTGCTCTCCCCCCACTCACCATCATGAACAGCACTGTGACTGCAGTGGAGTCATTCAGATTCCTGGGCACCACCATCTCTCAGGACCTGAAGTGGGACATTCACACTGACTCTATTGTGAAAAAGGCCCAGCAGAGGTTGTACTTTCTTCGCCAGCTGAGGAAGTTCAACCTGCCACAGGAGCTGCTGAAACAGTTCTACTCCGCCATCATTGAATCCATCCTCTGCACCTCAATAACTGTCTGGTTCAGCTCAGCTACCAAATCTGACCTCAGAAGACTACGGAGGGTAGTCCGGACTGCTGAGCGAATCATTGGTACAACCCTCCTCACTCTCCAAGAACTGTACTTATCCAGAGTGAGCAAAAGGGCTGGTAAAATCACTCTGGACCCCTCACATCCAGCACACTCCCTCTTTGAACTGTTACCATCTGGTCGACGCTACAGAGCTCTGAGCACCAGAACGACCAGACACAGGAACAGTTTCTTCCCTCAGGCAATCCATCTCATGAACATTTGAACTCTGAACAATAAACATGAAACACTCAACACTAACATACTTTTTATTTTTATTTTACACACATACTTATTACAGTTCAAATTTGCACCTAACATACCTGTACATGCTGAATTGTCTATTTTGTATATCGTGTTTGTGCTATTTTGCATATTGTCCATTTTGTGCATTTGTACATTATAATTTTTTTGTCCTGTCCTGTCACTGTCATTTTGTTGCACTGTGGAGCTACTGTCACTAAAACAACTTCCTCGTATGTGCAAACATACCTGGCAATTCTACCAAGCTAATTCTGATTCTGAAACATGGAAACACAATGTGTGTGTGTGTGTGTGTGTGTGTGTGTGTGAGAGAGAGAGAGAGAGAGAGAGTGTGTGAGAGTGTGTGTGAGTGTGTTTTTGACAAATGAGGACACATTTGTATAATGACACAGGTATGACAGGTATTGCAAGGTGAAGGTGACTTATGAGGACATTGCCCCATGTCCCCACTTTTCAAAAAGCTTATAAATCATACAGAGTGAGTTTTTTTGAGAAAGCAGAAATGCACAAAGTCTCCTGTGAGGGCTAAGTTTAGGTGTAGGGCAATAGCACATACAGTTTGTACAGTATAAAAACCATTACACTTATGGGATGTCCCCACTTTTCACAAAAACAAACGTGTGTGTGTGCATGTGCGTGTGTGTATGCGTGTGTGTGTGCATGTGCGCGTGTGTGTGTGCGCATCACCAGCTGCTAAACCGGTCTGACCAGTATCATAGTTCAGTCCTGAAAGTGAATACATCTTGTTGAATGTTCAGATCGGACAGACAGGAAAAAGAGCAAAAGGGAGCAAATACTGAAAGGGAAAGGGAAAGAGAAAACAACAGCAGAAAAGATAAACAGGGGAGATTAAGATAAAGAGTGGCATCAGGAAGCATGCAGCGACAGAATGGATAGCAGAGAAGGACAGGGTGAAAGTCTAGAGTTATGACTGAGCTATAAATCACATGTTATTTGCAAATAGATATATGGAGGAATCAGTCTAATGAGGCCTGCATGGATTCGTTTGTCTCAGAACACACAGATACTCTTCCTTATCTTCTGTCTCTGCCATTACAGTAAGTGTGTGTGTGTTTGTGTGTGTGTGCTTTGATGTTTGTATAAGTTTACAAAGATATCCTTTGGGACAAGACAAAAGTATGTTTTAGGGGTTAGTCTGTAGCCATAATAAATCGCTTTATATAGAAAACAACAGACGTCAATGTTATGTCCTCATTTATACAGATAGATCTGCGCACAAGTGTTATGAATAAAGAAAAAGTAATCACATGAATGAATATTAACAACAATAATATTGTTATTATAATGCTTTTGTTTGAGCTGTTCAGGTGTTTGTTTATGCGTCCTTTCAAACTAAACTTTCTAACATTAAACACTATAATTACTATGATAAGGTTATAATCCTGTGTGAAATTGGTGCTGCAGTATTTGGCATTGAAATGTAATATCACTGTATAATGGTGGCATAATACTGTTCTTAATCCCTGAACATATCATCACTTCAACATGGTTACACTTATAAGACTGCCACGTATGTGACTTACAGTTGAAGTGAATTCTGAAGGATTCTGGTGTGGAGACTGAATGAGTCAGGCCAGCCAAACCTGTTTCTGCCTCACTTTTCACTTTCTTGTCACTTGGTATTCTTTGCTAAGTTATTTGTATTAAAAACACTGTTTCAGAGCCGGGCTATATTTGGAAAGGAGCAGGAACAGGAATGGGGAGGGTGTGTCAAAGCGATATTTGCTAAGCTGGGATTGGCCAGTGGTGTTTTAAGGCAGGGCTTAGCAAAGGATCATTTCACCAGTAAAAAGAAAAACATTCATGCAGTTTCCACTGAAATGCTTTTGTTTATTTGATCATTGGTATTTAACTCAACCAACTTGTTTCTGCATGGCTTAAAGAGGGGTAATCATTAACTTACTGAGAAAGGACAGACACATCTGCTGGATGTTTTCATTCTTTTATGTTCTTACCCTAAGGAATCTTATCGAGAGGTCACTCCATCTACATCCACAGTGTGAGGGACACATCTTCACACCTTGATTATGTGGGGGGAAATGATGCAGAAACATGTTTGATGGGAATTTGTTTTGTAACACATCAAAACGTGTGACATGGGTTCACTTTGGCTGATTAAAGACCAGATGCACTGCTGCATTCTGGATCATCTGCAGAGGTTTAGTTACATTGACTGGAAGGCCTGCTGTAGTGCATTACAGCAGTCCAATCTTGAGATAACAAGGGCTTGGACAAGGAGCTGTGACGTGTCTTCTGACAGAAAAGGTCTGATGCTGTAAAGCACAACCGGGCCGTTGTTGAAATGTGAGTGGAAAAGCTCAGCTAGTATCAAACAAAACCCCCACGTTCCTTGCTGTCCTGGTTGGTGTTAGACACTAGTTGAGTAGTGATGTAAGAGAAGCCATGTGCTTCTATGATCGTGTCAAGTGAGGTTGTGTAAATGGAGAAAAAAAGAGGAGCGAGAACTGAACCTTGAGGAACACAGGTGATTAGCTGTTGTTACTCAGACACCCCACCTCTCCATGACACCTTAAAAATCTGCTTGTGAGGCAGGACTGAAGCCACAAAAGTACTGTAACTGTGATGCCCAAGACAGAAAGTCAGCATCTCGACAGAAGATGTTGTGAACAGCGTCTGAATGCGCTCGCTTGCTTGACTGAGAATTTGTGATGACGAAATGTAGGAGGTTGTTGCTCTGTGTAGTGCAACTGAGAGATCAGTATTTGTCTGCCCTGATTCTTTCAGTCTCTAACTTAAATTGGAGGGGGCATTTGCGGGGTAATGGTTTGAGAGGGGGACTTGTAACCTGAAGGTTGTGGGTGTGATTCTCAGTACTGGCAGGAACTGTAGGTGGAGGGACTGAATGAACAGCGCTCTCTAACTTGGGTGGGATAAATTCAGAAGACAAATTCTAAGTATGTTACTTGGCCTACGTGTTTGCAACCTCAGAGCACTGCTCCTGGAGGGCACAGAGTTTAGTTTAGACTTAAACTCACCTAAACCAGCTAATCAGCAGGATCGGACACCCCGTCACAGCACTTAGCTCTTTTATTAAAATGCATGATTATAAAACGGTTGTTGGCCCTCCATACAACTGATGATTCTGTGAGCACATTATAGTAATATGCTGATGTTACTATTTCCAATTCCAAATATTAAAATATTTCCCAAAAACCTCTGTCTAGCATCAGTAAGACATCTTCTGTCCCAAAATTTACATAAGACTCATCATACAAACAGAGCAATGTTTTGAAAGCATTACAGAGTCACAGTGTTGATAGCTACTCTTTCTTATCGTGTTAGGGTTAGGTCGTTATTAGTTTGAGGTCAACCAGCAATGGTTAAGAATACTCCATAAATGCTGCTTTTGCATATAACCAGACAAAGTATTTTAACATCCACTAAATCTCTCTGTTTGCTCTCTCTGAAGCTCAGGCCATTACCATTCAGGTGCCGAGGAGCACTATCACGGCACCGGTTCAGGGAAGCACTCTTTTCTCTGTGGACATCACATGCACCGGGACTCCAGCAATCAGATGGATGTTCAGTTCTGTAAGCAGACAGCAAAGCATCGCAGCCTGGATGCTCGGTGGCTCTGCAAACGTCACGCAAATGTACGAAGGAAGAGTGCAAACTCATCCCAACGGCTCTCTAACCATAACCGACCTACGTCTACAAGACTCTGGCTATTACACCATCACTGTGACCGAACCATCTGGAAACAGCAAGGACATGTGCATGGTGTTGAGTGTAACTGGTGAGCATGTAGTTTTTGATACAGAGACACAAATACCCACTGACATAATGCTTTATTCAGTCTGTCCTGTGTTTGAACTGTATGTTTCAGAGGTGCTGTATGAGGACATTCAGTACTTTATCGTGTTCATCATTGTGTTGGGGACGCTGGCTGCATTTCTGATGCTGTGTATGTGGCTCTTGAATAAACTACACAACTTCATAAAGGCCTGGAGACAACGGAGATGCTTACCAGGTACCAAACTACACTGACTGTCATTTACATTTATTGCAATGCACAGATGTTGCCGCACAGCTGTGTACACTCTTAAAAATGAAGGTGCTTAAAAGGTTCTTCAAAGCGATGCCATAGAAGAACCATTTTTGGTTCCACAAAGAACCATTCAGTCTTAAGGTTTTTAAAAAAACATTCTCTTCCTTACCTTTTTATAATCTGAAGAACCTTATTTCGCCACAAAGAAACAGAAAGGTTCTACAGATATTAAAGGTTCTTCTATGGCATCCTGAAGCACCTTTATTTTTAAGAGTGTATGTTAGATGTCCTTAACTTGCATACTAAGTGTCTAAATGAGGTAAGAGCTTATAATTAATGCTCATTAATGCAGATCACACACTCACTGAGAAGAGGAAAGGCTCTGAGCTGTGTTTCCCAAAAGCATCGTTAGGCTAAGCTGAGCGTAGCTCCATTGGTGGCAATAGGTCTTCGATGTACTTAGGCTTATGATGCTTTTGGGAAATGCAGCCCCGGCCATTTGATCCATCAGAGAGTGTTTGGCAGAATATGAATGTTTAAAGGTGTATGAGATAAGATGTAATATTACTTTTCATTTGTAAATGAAACTGAACCTCTATTTGTATTCTGCACAGAGCACAATGAGACAGAACTGCAGCCTCTGTGACAGAAACAAACAGCTTATAGACCGCAAACGGCCTGTTTCTGATTACTGACTGACCAGATGAGTGATGATCTGCCACGAGCGCTTCCCTGTACATCCTCAGACGAGTGTAGATCCACATGTTCATCAGAGCATCAGACAGACATCAACAACCAACTCTCTGAACGCTGCTCCTCAATATACTGCTGTGAAGAACAGCGGACCGGCAACAGGACAATCACATACTTATACTTGTGTTATTATACATTTACATTTAGTTATTTAGCAGACGCTTTTATCCAAAGCGACTTTTACAAATGAGGACAATAGAAGCTATCAAAACAAAATGCAAGTGCTATAACAAGTGTCAGTTAGCCTAACGCAGTACACTTAGCAAGGTTTATATATATATATTAGTCAACATTTGAAGTGGATCAAAAAAGTTCATCAAAGTTGTCTTAAGACAAGAACGCATACTGGTTTTAGGACAACTATGATGAAAGGTTTTGATCCACTTCAAATGTTGACTACTGTAAAATACATATAAATGGTCAAAGGACGTCCTCTCGGGTACCAGATGGTGGAAAAGTTATGAATGTTATTTGTGTTATTTTTAATGAATGAATGTTTTTAAAAATCATTGGATAATGCAGGGGCAAATTTCCATTTGTGGTTCAGATACCAGTCCTAGCAAAATTCATTTTATGTTATTTAGTGTACAAATGTCTGTCTCTTATAAAACAAAACGATTTGAATGTGGCTCAGTGTCATAATTGCTAAATAGTAATGTCTAACAAATAGCATATTCTAGCAATTCATATTTAATATACAGTATGTATTTTTTTTGGATAAGACAGGTCTGACCTTTTTGATTGTAATGGTTCAAAATAAATATCTTTGGTTGTTCTCATTAAACGTAGTTTGTTTTTTGATTTTCCAGTGCAGGTAATCATCATCATGCAGTGTATAGAAGGATTGCTTTCTTCTGTTTCTATATATCTGACCCTGAAGCACAAAAGCAGTCTTAAGTCTCTGGGGTATATCTGTAGCAATAGTCAACAATACATTGTATGGATCAAAATTATACATTTCTCTTTTATGACAAAAATCATTAGGATATTAAGATCATGTTCCATGAAGATATTTTGTAAATGTCCTACCGTAAATATATCAAAACTTAATTTTTGATTAGTAATATGCATTGCTAAGAACTTCATTTGAACAACTTTAAAGGAGATTTTCTCAATATTTAGATTTTTTTGCTCCCTCAGATTCCAGATTTTCTAATAGTTGTATCTCAGACAAATATTGTCCTATCATAACAAACCATACATCAATGGAAAGATTATTTCATATGCTTCATAAATCTCAATTTCAAAAAATGTACCCTTATGACTGGTGCTCCAGGGTCACATATGTGCTTTCACAACAAAGGAAGAATGCATAGCTGGAAGTACAAATGTTTTATTTCTAACAAGTGTTTTGGTCATCGTTGGCCTTTTCTTAGAAAAATGACAGCATGAGCAAATGGTAAAGAGATGCATCAAATCAATGTGAGACCACGACGGCTCTAGGGACACGGGGTCAGGGCAGCCATCAGCAGCTCCATTTTGTAAACAAAGTTTCTTCCTTCCATTCGGCCCCAGTGCACCTCCTTGTAAGGACCTCTCAGGTGCGTCCATTTGCCGTCCTGCACCACATCGCTCTTGGGCAGCTCTTTGGCTTGAATGCGCGGGAACTGAACCAGCACCTTGCAGCCGCTCTCTGGACCGTTGCGCACTGCAGACAGACAGACACCAGCTCTATGTACTGTCCTTTAGGCTCATCATGCATTACTGTTTATGGATCTCCATGACCTGCCGTGAGGTCAGATCACCGCTGTAATAATGCGTGTTTAGACTCACCGGAGATTGCGTATTCTCCGTTAGAAGACGCGACCGTGATGGCGGAGGCGTTCCCGATGCTCTCGATGGGACCGTGGCCCACGTGATTACCGAAACTCAACACGTGCCAGCCCATGACTTTAGCCAGCTGCTGCACAGCGTGAACCTGATGCTGCGACATCTGCACACACACACACACACACACACACCATCATGACAGCCAGAGATCAGACAAAAATGAAGATTTGCTTGAAACATGCTCATCCTCAGGTCATCTGAGATCTGCTTTTTCATCAGGTTTGTATAAATGTGTCTCTGCATCAGTGTCTCAGCAATGGTGATAAAAACACCACAATAATCCACATCACTCCAGTCCATCAGTTAACATCTGGAGAAGACAAAAGCTGAAACAAATACATCAAGACATTTTTAACTAAAATCATAATCTATAATAATGCTTCCTCCAGTGAAAAAGTCCAACTTCTGTTGTCTCTCACATCAAAATCTAGCCACATATTAGTTTAGAGCTGTTTTGTCTTGTAAACGCTGCTTGATCTGCAGATTTCTCTCCTGATTCAGACCAGACCACGTTTTCACTGGAGGAAGAGTTATTATGGATTATGGACTCGTGTTTTAGTTAAAAACATCTTAATGCTGGATTAGTTTCATCTTTTGTCTTCTCCAGATGTTAACTGATGGACTGGAGTGGTGTGGATTATTGTGATGTTTTTATCAGCTGTTTGGACTCTCATTCTGACGGCACCCATTCACTGCAGAGCATCCATTGCTGAGACACTGATGCAGAGACACATTTCTACAATCCTGATGAAGAAACACACTCATCCTGATCTCAGATGACCTGAGGGTGAGCAGGTTTCCATCAGATTGACGTGTGTGTGTGAATATCTGGTGGAGTGATCTCTCTGTGCACCTGAGAGAGCAGGAAGTCCTGCAGCTCCTGCTCCTGGTGTGAGAGCGTGATGACGCGTCCGTCTCGATGCACAACCCTGATCTGCTCCACACTGATGTTCAGCTGCAGCTGGATCGACCTGAGCAGGACATTTGAGACAGAATCTGTGTTAACGGTGAGTTGGGTAATTAACCCTCAAGGCCTTTTCACACTGAACGTGAACATTCGGCGTGATGATACCTTTGGATCAAAACAGGGCCATTCACACCAGGCGCGATCATTCGCAGCATGAAAAAGTGAGGATTCTGTTTCATTTAGATTACATTTAGCAGACGCTTTTATCCAAAGCAACTTACAAATGAGGACAATAGAAGCAATCAAAATCAACAAAAGAGCAACAACATGCAAGTGCTATAACAAGTCTCAGTTAACCTATCAGTACACGTAGCAAGGATTTTTTATTTTATGAAAGAAAACAAGTAAAATTGAATAGAAGAAAAAAAAAGAAAGCTAGTGTAGGAGGGTCAGATAACAGACAGACTAGAATAGAGAGTGCTAGAATTAGAGGGTCAAATAAAGATGGAAGAGATGTGTTTTTAGCTGTTTTGGCTTTAGCTTGAAGATGGCTAAGGACTCAGCTGCTGGAATTGAGTTGGGCAGGAGGGAAGAGTTCATGTAAAAGTCCGTGAAAGTGATTTTGTGCCTCTTTGGGATGAACAATTATGCGTCGTTCACTTGCAGAACGCAAGCTTCTAGAGGCACATAAGTCTGAAGTAATGAATTTAGGTAAAGGGGTGCAGAGCCAGTGGTGGTTTTGTAGGCAAACATTAATGCCTTGAATTTAATGTGAGCAGCTATTGGTAGCCAGTGCAAATTGATGAACAGAGGCGTGACATGTATTCTTTTTGGCTCATTAAAAATTAATCTGCTGCCGCATTCTGGATTAATTGTAGAGGTTTAATAGAATTGGCTGGAAGACCTGCCAAGAGAGCATTGCAATAGTCCAGCCTCGACAGAACAAGAGCTTGAACAAGGAGTTGTGTTGCATGTTCCGAGAGAAACAGCCTGATCTTCTTGATGTTGAATAAAGCAAATCTGCAGGACCGGGCAGTTCTAGCAATGTGTTCTGAGAAAGTCAGCTTATCATCAATCACAACTCCAAGGTTTCTGGCTGTTTTTGAAGGAGTTATGGTAGATGAGCCTAACTGGAAGGTGAGATTGTGATGAAGCGATGGGTTAGCTGAAACTACAAGCAGTTCTGTCTTAGCTAGGTTGAGTTGAAGGTCATGGTCCATCATCCAGCAAGAAATGTCTGTTAGACACGCTGAGATGTGAGTAGCTATCGTCGGATCATCAGGATGGAGTGAGAGGTAGAGTTGAGTGTCATCAGCATAGCAGTGATATGAAAAGCCATGTTTCTGAATGACAGAACCTGATACCATGTAGACAGAGAAGAGAAGTGGTCCAAGAACTGAGCCCTGAGGCACCCCAGTAGCTAGATGTTGCGACTTGGATACCTCACCTCTGCAAGATACCTTGAGGCACCTATCAGAGAGGTAAGACTCAAACCACTGGAGTGCGGTTCCTGAGATGCCCTTTGCCAATAGGGTTGACAAGAGGATCTGATGGTTGACCGTATCAAAAGCAGTGGACAGATCCAGCAACATAAGTAATGAAGATTTGGAATCCGCTCTTGCAAATCTTAGGGCTTCAACAACTAAGAGGAAGGCAGTCTCGGTTGAATGTCCACTTCTGAGACCAGACTGGTTGCTGTCCAGGAGGTTGTTCTGTGTGAGAAAGGCAGAGACTTGGTTGAACACAACTCGTTCAAGTGTTTTTGTTTTTATCCTGTGTGTCGATTTTTTCCCAGTCGCTCCACGATGAAACGGGCCGTCCAATCAGATTTGAGCCAAGATCATGTGCCTGGAGCAGTTGCTGTTGCACAAAAGGGTGAGTGGTGGCGCTGTTTCCAAAACCAGTGTAAACAAACACAGAAGAAGAGTATTCTGAGAGAGAAGAGGATGCGTTCTTGTTATCATTGGTATCCGAGTACAGATTTATTCTCACTTGTTCTTTACACAATATAATTTCTATTAATTCTTCACTGGATTGATCTGAAGAGCACTGTCCGTTTTCTTCCACGAGCGTGAGTGTTTATGAGTCAGAGCGTGTTCACTCTAGATCTGTCAATCATGGGATCATATCTCCTGCCTTTACAAATTAAAAAATGAGAAACATTTTTCTTTACATGAAATATGAAAGCAAATAGACATGATTATGACGATATATTTTCTGTATGTGTATGCAGCTCATGATATTTTTATAACAATAAAGGATGTTTATGATAAATGATAAGCTGTGTCATGTTCAATCCATTATAAAACATAAAGAGTGCTTGTCTGCCTATTATAGAATCAAAATCCAATTTAGATCTCAATCGGAAGTTATTACAAGCACTGGAAGATGATTTAAAGTGGGTTTTAAGAAAAATACATTGCTTGTCGGCGCCAGCTAGCGTGCAGGTGTGAATTGGCAGAAGGTGATCAATGGGTTCGCACTCGATGTGAAAGCACTGTTCGTTGCGATTTGCCTCGCTTTCTAGCATCGCGCTCAGTGTGAAGCGGCCTTTATGCAGAACTGTGTGATGTTTCATGTGTGAGGCCTGTACACTCAGTAACTGCTGCTGGTGTGTGTTTCTGTTATTAGGTCATACTTGCAGATCTGCTCGTATCCCTGCGAGGTGATGAGCACTTTGACGCTGGACTCATACACATCGTTGATGTTGGACCAGTGAGCCTGGATCTGAGGGTCCTCGATACGACTGGCCAGACTGTCAATGGTTCGCGCCGTCCTGAAAGAAAGAGACTTTATTCACCTTTGGTCAATATACTGCAATCACTGATCAGTGAAAATGACTAAAAACACACACACACACACACACACACACGTATATGTGTGTGTCTGTATGTATGTATGTATATATATATATATATATACATATATAACTATATGTATATATAACTATACATTACTATTCTGTCAGCACTACATCTTTAAGTGTCACTTTTTTGTTTTTCAAACTGCAGTGCAAAGATGGATTGTGTCGACGCTGATTTCATCTGACTTTGTGTCTTATTATTCTAATTGAATTTACTGATTAAATGTAAGAATTTGAAATAAAAGATGATGCATACATCTAAGGTTGAAAAAAAAAACCACCTTTATAAAAGTTAAAAAGCCCCTGAAAATCATTTTAAGCTTTGTGAGTGTCAGTTAATTATGAGAAGTCTAAATCAACAAAAACACACACACAGCAAAATACTGTTCAATTATGGCTATTGACAAAAATCATAAAACACAAATATATCTGTTTTTCACACCCCTACTTTATTTGTACTTTGCTGAAACAAGCCTGTCTAACACTCATTTCTTTACTCAGTTTCCCAGTTCAGATGCAGCCTTCCATAACTACACTTATTACTAGATCATCTTTACTACTTTAAGTGGAGAGATCTCGAGCAGACAAACACAGAGATGTACAATGACTCTCTGAATTGTGTGAGATGCTCACCTGCTCCTCAGGAAGATGTGTTTGGCCTGTTTGATGATCTTCTCCAGGAGTCCCTCGCTCTGCTGCAGGGAGCTGATCTCTGCTTTGTCGTAGGCCATGGGTCCCGCCAGCCGCAAGCGCTTGTGTCCGAACGGAGCGCTGGCAGGATGGGGCATCACCACCGAGCTCAGCGTCTGTTTGTGGAACTACACACACACACACACACACACACAGATGAGGAGGAGGAGGAGCAGGAGGAAGAGCGCTCCGGGGACGGGCCTGTACCTCTCGTATCAGCTGGTGGAGGTTGTGCTCTAACACATACAGATGGTCGTCTGGCTTGCTCTTGTCTGGAGACGCTCTCTGGCTTTTCTTCTCTCCAGTGGAGTGACAGAGAGAGATGGACAGCTGCAGACCTGAACACACACACACACAGAGTTACACTAATAATAATAATAACAGATGATCTTTAAGAGTCACAAATCATGACTGAAGGTGATGAGAACATGTTAATATGACTATAGGTCTTAAAATATGTAATTATAATATAAATTTTGTCTTTATGGAGCGTTAATACTTTAACACTTTATAAGACAACTTAATTTCATAACATTAGTTCAACTAACAACGAAAAATATATTTAAGGCATTTATATAATCTTAGTTAATTTCAACATTTACTAATGCATTATTAAACTGAGCTAACATGAAGTCAAAATGAATATCAAAGATGAACAAATACAGATGTATTGCTGATTGTTAGTTAATGCATTAACCAGCTTTAACTAATGCAACCTTATTGCCAAGTGTTTCCGTTAATACTAATTACTCACACAATGCATTAATACTTGACTTTAATGAACAGAATTGCAGTGATCATATGACAAGTGTGTGCATTGCTAGTGGCTTTGTGTAAAAGCGTCTGCTGAATGAATGAATGAATGAATGAATGTAAATACCAGGAAAGGGCTGTGAGATGATCTGGTTCTTGACGACGATGTGAGGAATCTGTGATTTGATCTGAACAGCTTCACGTGAGAGCTGAGCAAAGATCTCCTTACACAGCAGCACATTCTGAGCCGCTTCCAGCTTTAAATGCCACATCTGAGAAGCTGAGAGAGGAACACAGACCATGAGACAGAAAACCATCCACATTCAAGAGGAATGGGGGTCTAATGCTCTTTCATGCATGCAGTTATTTACACCGTTAAAGAGTTGTATTCTCTTGCTAAACATGGCCAAACTTTCTAAAAACGATTTGGATGAGTATTTCTGTGTCAAATACACTCCTTCCGTTTTCGTACAAGTTTCGGAAAGTTTAAGACGGTAAGTGAAACGCATCAAATGTCTGTGTTTTGTTGGCGATCGGTGCTCAAGTGCTCATCACTCTTTAACTCCGCCCACGACACGCCTCCAGGAGCTCGGCTCGTAAATCAGAAAGCTTTCTTTCTTTTTCTCTTTGAAGATACGAAGGACGCAGTACTAACTCTATAGGTACTCAAGATTAACATGAGATTGGGTGAAACTGTGTGTGTTATGCCCCCTTTAATAATTATTTAAAAGGAGCATTAAAGTCCTTTTCATATTCATAGTCATCCATATTCTATATATGGGTCAAATCTACTCCAAAGCCTAATATTTGTAATATCTAACCCTGGAGGGTGATGAGTAGCACAGGTATATTTGTAGCATATACTTCTTCTTACTGATTCCTACCGTAAATATATCAAAACTTCATTTTTGATTAGTAATATGCATTGCTAAGAACTTAATTTGGACAACTTTAAAGGAGATTTTCTCAAAATTTGGATTTTTTTGCACCCTCAGATTCCAGATTTGACTCTTATGACTGGTTTTGTGGTCCAGGGTCACATATGCCTGTATTTTCTGCCATTAGTCTTATATCTACAAAGGTAAGTATTGTTTGAAAGCAGCATTTCTCATCAGTCCCTCTAGCTGGCTTTACCGGGTTTGGCTTTAGGCTGTCTTCTGAAGAGATTGACTGTGCCGAGGTCTCCGATATCAGCAGACTGCTTCTGAATGGACACCTGGAGAAACACACACATACACACGGTTCATCTGGTGAAAAACAGCACGTGATGCCTGTGCTGACAGGAGCTCAACTATAACCGAGTGCTACCTTAATATACGCCGATCCCTCCAGGTCGCTGGGGATCTGCACGCTGAGCGGACAGTAATCATCAGGGACTTTCTTATCCAGGTCGAGGTCTGTGTTCTTGATGACCTCAAACGTGCCGTGATGGGGGAACAGAGACCCTGCAGAGCACCAAACACACATGAACACTTGAGTACTGTAGCGTCAGACATCGGCGCGCGAGAGAGTCGCTGCATTACCGGCGCTGCGGTAGCTCAGATCCCCCAGGATCTTGTCCCCGAGCTTGCGCAGCTTCCACTGTGAGCGTAGACGCAGCAGCTCTGAGTTGAAGTCCCGCTGTCTGCGCTGCTCCTGGTTCTCAGCCAGAGACTTGTTGAGCTTCTCTGCTCCTTTCAGCAGCAGCTGGGCCGCCGTGGCCAGAGACTTCTTCTTACTGATCAGCTGGAACACCTGCGGGGTCTGAACACTAGCGCTGTCAAAACGGCTGGAAAACTACATTCAAATTTTGTACTTAAACATGATCAATATTCGAATTACATTCAAATTTGAAAGGCATAATTTCAGTTGGGGGGGCTTTTGTCTTCTCTCCTGAGGTCACAAGAGGCCGCATCGAGCAAAATATTACTAATGCACGTTTCTTCAAACAATAAAATAACACGACTATCTTTGAAAAAAGTGCATAATGTTTAAAATAATGTTTATAAACCATATATAATTAAGTTGCTTAAACATTAGAAACAAAACAGCATTATGCATGTATGTATAGTTTAATACAAATGCAACATTTTTGCATTCGAATGTGGATTTTTATTTTAAATTCGACGAATATTTTAAATTCTATTTTTTTTGACAGTCCTACTAAACACAGCAGACGTGTCACGAGTAGCGCTGAGCCATATACATCGTCTGCCATAACATCCTAATTGTTCTTTTAACAATGTGGCATTTTACGTTATTGAGTATATATAATATTTGAATTTTCATTTGAATACAAGAATTCATTTGATATGGGGGCAGAAAATGTATATGTTTATATCATTTCATATAGTTAATATCACATGAAGAGTGCCGTTTTTTCCTTCAAAAATAAGCATGATTACAAATGTCATATTTCACAATACACTACACACAGATTTACAGCAGTCTAGATATATTTAAGTATTCATGCAAACATAATCGGTGATATCTTAAGTGAACGTTTGAGGAACTGTTGGGGACAAACATCCGTGTCTTAATACACAGGCCGTCTGTCGCATTAATGTTAATCTAACAATAAAAGAAAAGAGCGAATCACTCGCTGCTTGATTGCACTGCTTTTGTAGCTTTAATAATCAACTTATTTTTAATAAACACACTGAAGTGAATTTTACATTTTACTATTTGTTTTTCTTACTTGAATGCTTACGTTTAGATGTAAAAGGGGAAAACAGTAGGTAATAGGCCTACACTTGTTTCTTTCTTATATTTGTTTATTTTTTCGTTTGTTTATCGGTTCTTATAACAACAAAGATAAAATAAAAAATATCTATATTGTGATTATTAATCTAGTAATGATTATTAAAAAAAGAAGTGGAAGAAAAGATGTAATGTTGCTGGTGATTTTGCTTCGGAACCTTCAGGAAACTTTAAATCAGTTTTTCTCTAAACTGACTGCTGAATCCATCGGCCTCTAACAGGTGGAGCTCAGACATTTTCATCCACAAATCAACAAATCTTTTTGAAGGTCTTTAAATAGAGAATGTAAAAATTGTGCTTTTTTTTTTTTATTTGGTCATTGTGAATTATTTTCATGGTACAGGTCACGTACTATACCCCCCCATCTGTTAAAACATAACTGTGGCTTATCACACCTGAGTTCAGTTTCTCTAGCCACACTCAGGCCTGATTACTGCCACACCTGTTCACAATCAAGAAATCACTTCAATAGGACCTGCCTGACAAAGTGAAGTAGACCAAAAGATCCTCAAAAGCTACACATCATGTTAAGATCCAAAGAAATTCAGGAACTAATGACAAAGTAATTGAGATCTATCGGTCTGGAAAAGGTTATAAAGCCATTTCTAAAGCTTTGGGACTCCAGCGAACCACAGTGAGAGCCATTATCCACAAATGGAGAAAACATGGAACAGTGGTGAACCTTCCCAGGAGTGGCCGGCCAACCAAAATTACCCCAAGAGCACAGCGACGACTCATCCAAGAGGTCACAAAAGACCCCACAACAACATCTAAAGAACTGCAGGCCTCACTTGCCTCAGTTAAGGTCAGTGTTCATGACTCCACCATAAGAAAGAGACTGGGCAAAAATGGCCTGCATGGCAGAGCTCCAAGACGAAAACCGCTGCTGAGAAAAAAGAACATAAAGGCTCGTCTCAGTTTTGCCAGAAAACATCTTGATTATCCCCAAGACTTTTGGGAAAATACTCTGTGGCCTGACGAGGCAAAAGTTGAACTTTTTGGAAGGTCTGTGTCCCATTACATCTGGCGTAAAAGTAACACAGCATTTCAGAAAAAGAACATTATACCAACAGTAAAATATGGTGGTGGTAGTGTGATGGTCTGGGGCTGTTTTGCTGCTTCAGGACCTGGAAGACTTGCTGTGATAAATGAACCATGAATTCAGCTGTCTACCAAAAAATCCTGAAGGACAATGTCCGGCCATCTGTTCGTGATCTCAAGCTGAAGCGAACTTGGGTTCTGCAGCAGGACAATGATCCAAAACACACCAACAAATCCACCTCTGAATGGCTGAAGAAAAACAAAATGAAGACTTTGGAGTGGCCTAGTCAAAGTCCTGACCTGAATCCTATTGAGATGCTGTGGCATGACCTTAAAAAGACGATTCATGCTCGAAAACCCTCCAATGTGGCTGAATTACAACAATTCTACCAAGATGAGTGGGCCAGAACTCCTCCACAGCGCTGTAACAGACTGATTGCAAGTTATCACAAACGCTTGATTGCAGTTGTTGCTGCTAAGGGTGGCCCAACCAGTTATTAGGTTTAGGGGGCAAGCACTTTTTCACACAGGGCCATGTGGGTTTGGATTTTGTTCCCTTCATAATAATAAACTTCATTTAAAAACTGCATGTTGTGTTTACTTGTGTTATCTTTGATTAATATTTAAATTTGTTTGATGATCTGAAGCATTAAAGTGTGACAAACATGCAAAAAAGGGGGCCAATACTTTTTCACACCACTGTAGTCTAATTATGGTTTCGAAAAATCCCAGAAAATATCAAGATATAATTTTTTGTCAATAAGCCACACCCTTAGTCACGAGGAGACGGAGCGCCTTTGCCGTACCTTGGTCAAGCTGGGGTCCTGGGACACGGGGTCGAGCGCCATGTACTTCTTCTCCTTGAGCACGCTGAGCACGTCGTGCAGCACACACATCTCCGTCAGAGAGCTGCGCAGGTTATTACGCACCGAGTCCCACGGCCACAGCGACGGCTGGAACTTCACCGCACCTGTCAGCAGAGAGCAGTGCTTGAGCCACGAGCAGAGCTGCAGCCACGCAGTAAAACACACACACACACACACACACACACACACCCTCGTCCTCCTCCGGCTCCGGCTTGCTCCATGGCTCCCGGCTCTCCCGCTCCGGCCCGTCCTGCTCCGAGTCCGAGCTCTGGTCGAAGTCGATCCGCTGCGCCAGCTTGGCCAGGTTCTGAGACATGGAGAGCGGAGGCACGTACGTCTCCAGACCGTCCAGAGACACCTCCTGCACCTGACGCTCACACTGAGACTCGATGCTGACGCGCACCGCCGGACCCCCGGACATCATGCTGACTGAGATATCACACACTGAGACACACACACACACAGAGAGAGAGAGAGAGAGAGAGAGAGAGAGAGAGAGAGAGAGAGAGAGAGAGAGAGAGCACACACACGCACACACACAGAGAGAGAGAGAGAGAGAGAGAGAGAGAGCACACACACACAGAGAGAGCACACACACGCCCCGAGATCCCACACACAGAGAGAGAGAGAGAGAGAGAGAGCACACACACGCCCCGAGATCCCACACACAGAGAGAGAGAGAGAGAGAGAGAGCACACACACGCCCCGAGATCCCACACACAGAGAGAGAGAGAGAGAGAGAGAGAGAGAGAGAGAGCACACACACGCACACACACACACACAGACAGAGAGAGAGCACACACACACGCACGCGCACACACACACACACAGAGAGAGAGCACACACGCACACACAGAGAGAGAGAGAGAGAGAGAGAGAGAGACAGAGAGAGAGCACACACACACGCACGCGCACACACACACACACACACAGAGAGAGAGAGAGAGAGAGCACACACACACACACACAGAGAGAGAGAGAAATCTATAATTGAACCAATTGTTTTATATGGCAGTGAAGTGTGGGGTCCTTCTATAAAATTTGACTTCTTAAATTGGGAAAAACACCCGATCGAAACTCTACATCTAGATTTCTGTAAAAGAATACTCAAAGTCCAAAGAAAAACTCCAAACAACGGATGCAGAGCAGAATTAGGCCAATACCCTCTGCTTCTAAACATCCAAAAAAGAGCCCTGAAATTCTGGAAACACCTAAAAACAAGCGACCCCAACACATACCATTACAAAGCCCTAAAACAGCAAGAGCTGAGCGTAAGTAAGAGTCCCCCATCATGTGCACCTTCTACAGAGGCACCATCGAGAGCATTCTTCAGTCTGCTGCCATCAGGGAGGAGACTGCGGAGTCTCCAGGCGAGGACCAGCAGACTGAAGGACAGCTTCATACATCAGGCTGTCAGGAAGCTGAACTCCCTCCCGTCCTTGCCCCCCCTCCCCTCTTTCACCCCCATTTAACACAGCAACACACTAGGAACTCTGACTCTGTGACACCCCCCCCCACCGACCAACAAACTGTGACCGGCACCTGTCACTTGTGCAGCATTGGCTGATCACTACCCATCCAACATTGACCGCAAATTACCTCTTCGGATAGTCTGACAAAAACTATCCGAACTTGTCACTTTAACAGACTGATAAGCTCTTCTTGCACTACACTCATAACAAAACAAAACAAATCTGCACAGTTTTGTTTTTGTACATTCAACTGGTTTGCACTCCATCTATTCTGCCATGTGCCTTATGCACTTTATCTATCTCTCTTGTTTTTATTTTCTACAATGTCCTCAGACTGATAAGCTCTTTTGCACTACAAATATATCTACACAGTGTTGTTTATTTAACTGGTTTTGCACTCTATCTGCCATGCGCCTTATGCCACTTTATCGATCTAATTCTTATTTTTTTCTACAATATCCTCATTTGTATAATTGTATAGTTGTATGTACATATGTTTAAACTGTATTTATCTGTATCTGAACGTGTTTGATGTTAACTGTATGCACCAAGGGTCTGAGAGTAATGCAATTTCAATTCTCTGTATGTATGTGCTGTACATGTGGAAGAAGTGACAATAAAGCTGACTTGACTTGACTTAACACACTATTAGCATTTTTTTTTTTTTTGCTATATCTTAGCCATGTGTTTATATAATAATGCCTTTATTTAGTTTCATTATTACTAAATGTTCAGAAATTCTAAATCATTTTTTATGTTGTTTTAATGCTTTGGCAATACAGAATGTATGTTTTTGTCATGCCAATAAAGCTTTCTGAATTGAATTGAACTGAGAGAGAGAGAGAAGTGAGTGTAGGTTACTTCCCTGACATCTGGAATCAAGGCTTGATTACACCGATCTTTAAAAACGGAGATCAATGTGATCCTAACAACTACAGAGACATCTATGTGAGCAGCAACCTGGGAAAGGTATTGTGTAGCATAATAAACGCTCGACTATTAGACTTCATCATCACACACAATGTACTGAGCAGAAGTCATCTGATCACATCTATACATTACATACTCTAACTGAAACACATGTTAACCAAGATAAAGGTCAAATATATGCATGCTTTATTGACTTCAAAAAAGCTTTTGACTCAATTTGGCACCAAGGACTATTTTACAAAATGATTGAAAGTGGCATAGGAGGTAAAACCCATGACCTTATCAATCAATGACCTGGCGCTCAGTCTGGAGCGATCTGCAGCCCTGGCCTCGCTCTACACAACTCACAGATCAGATGATCTGGTTCTGCGGTCTGCTGCTCAACATGGTTTACAGCAGAACCTGGACCTGCTAGAGCAATACTGCCACAGCTGGGCCCTGACAGTCAACCTGAAGAAACCAGAACTATTAGATTTCAGAAAAGATCCAGATCCCAGGGAACACAACACACATTTACATTAGGCACTAACCAGATAACACACACATCACACTACAACTACCTGGGTTTGACAATCACTTCCACAGGAGACTTTAACCATGCTGTGACAGAACTGAGAGATCAAGCATGCAGGGCCTTCTATGCCATACAACCACTATGTCCTATAGAAATCCCTATTAGAATCTGGCTGAAAATATTAGACTCAGTAATTGAGCCCATTGCCCTCTATGGCAGTGAGGTGTGGGGTCCACTGACAAATCAAGACCTCACCAAATGGGAAAAACATCCAATTGGCAGAATTAGGCAAATATCCTCTAATCATAAAGATACAAAACAGAGCAATTCAATTCTGTAAACATCCCAATCATATCATTATAAAGCCCTGCAATACCAAGAGATGAGCAAAGCAAGCATCCCCTTCCCTCAGCTGATCCAGAGCTTCAGTCCTGATGCTTCACTAACATCTACTGATGCTCTGAATCACAACATCAGAATCAATCAGATTACTGCACAAATCAAACAGAGTTACATCACTCACTGGAAAACCCAAACACAACAACGGAGTAGAATACAATGCTATTCGGCCCTAAAGAGAGAGTACAGTATGGCAGAGTATCCTAAAGAGAGAGTACAGTATGGCACAGTATCCTAAAGAGAGAGTACAGTATGGCACAGTATCCTAAAGAGAGAGTACAGTATGGCACAGTATCCTAAAGAGAGAGTACAGTATGGCAGAGTATCCTAAAGAGAGAGTACAGTATGGCACAGTATCCTAAAGAGAGAGTACAGTATGGCACAGTATCCTAAAGAGAGAGTACAGTATGGCAGAGTATCTGTACACAGTGTGAGAAGCACATTGAGCAGATACAGACTCAGCGGACACAAGCTGATGATAGAGACCCCGGAGCAGAGATTGTGTTCACACTGTGATCTGAATCAGACGGAAACAGAACTGCACTTCCTAACAGAATGCTCCTAATACACAGATATACGGACAGTGTTCTCTGATCAAATACAGCAGATCCATCCCACATTTAAACCTCTTTCAAACCAGGAGAAACTACCCTATCTGTTAGGAGAACACAAGAACTGCTGTGTGTTTGTCTGCCTGTCACCATAGAAGAGAAAACACTCCATCTGCCCTGATCTGATGTTTCCAGCACATCTACATTATATTCAACCATATTACTCTATTATATTACTCTATTATATTACTCTATTATATTAAACCATATTACTCTATTATATTACTCTATTATATTAAACCATATTACTGCACATTCTGTAAATCTGTCTAATCCCTCATCTTATTTTATCTTGTATTTCTAGTTTATATACTTACATTAGTAACTCATTTTGTACTACATGCTAAATACTTTTATACATTATTATTATTCTTTCTGTTAACACATATATGCACTATTTGTCAGCAGCCCAGCTGCAATTGCTTTGGCAAAACAAATGTATAGTTTGTCATGCCAATAAAACACACTTGAGTTGAGTTGAGTTGAGAGAGCTCCTGTTATTAAAGAAGGTCTTTATCATTTACAATAACTCTCTGTATTCTGTTCATCTGTTTTTATTAATTGTGGTAAGTTGGACATGTGTGTTTATTTTATTTTTATCGATCTGTTTGTATAATATACTTATTATTGCTTTGGCAACATTATTGTGTTGCTTTCCAGAAAACTAGAGTTCATATTTTAATTTCATGTTGATTTAAGGATGTTTCGATCTATTAATTCCTGCAGTGCATGCATCTAAGACCGGGACTTCAAGAGTTTGATTTAAGCATCAGTTTTAAGAGAGATTTAAGATGTTAAACCTGCTGTACAGACGAGGACATGCCACAGGATACATATGCTGACACATACTTACATCTACGAAGTGACTCGCTTTTCTTTCTTTGTTGTTGTTGTTCTGAAGCTACGTGATTCTTTGCCGTACTGCTGCGCGAACGAGAGCTGCGGCTCAAATCTCGCGAGGCTTGGCAGGGGTCAAAGTTGAAACGAGCTTTACGGGAAAAAAAACAATACAGCATTATACCGATTAATAAATAAAGTACTAATGCATTATTAAAATCACAAGTTGTGTTTGTTAACATTAGTTAATTCATTGTGAACTAACATGAACAAACAATGAACAACTGTATTTGAATTAATTAACATTACAAAGATGAATAAACAGTGTAATAAATGCATTATTCATGGTTCGTTCATGTTAATTAATACATTAACTAATGTTAACTAATCAACATTATTGTAAAGTGTTTCCGGATTGTTTTAATGTTTCTGAAAGAAGTCTCTGAAACCGTTCAAAATAAGAGTTTTCTGTTCTAATATATGATTTATTACTGTGCTGAAATTCTTTGTCACATTATAAATGTCTTTACTGTCACTGCTGATCAATTTAATGCATCATTGATCAATAAAATCATAATAAAATCTTAGTGACCCCAAACTTTATGTCACATTCAAGAGTTTCAAGAAATGAGTCTTTCTTCAATTACGTTCCTCTCTCAAAGCGTATGGCGTTCCTCGGTCTTCTCCCGTTTCCTCTCATCCTATGCGGGACTGGACCATCTGCTGGTCGGCCATCTGCTTCCTTAATATATAATAAGATTCTTATAAACCTCCTTCTATTAAAACTATTAGGAATAGGGAATGATCTGACCTTAATGTATCTGTTGACTGGGAGAGGGTGTGGTCTAATCTCAGTTTAACATCTAAAAATCTGGCGCATCGTCTTATTCACTTCAGTCATTCATAGAGCATACATAACTCTTAAAGATTCAAAATGAAACTACAATCAAATTTCAACTGCCATGCATATACTGTATGTAATACTACATCATCAGGTACTTTTCTGCATATGTTCTGGGAATGTCCTATCAGTATTAGTCTATGGACACATGTAAACCTGGTTTTATCATCCTTACTGCAAACTGATTGGTCAGTTAACCCAAGTTTGTGTCTTAATGATGATTCTGGTCTCTTCGATGCAAAAGAGAATGTTGTTTGCTGGTTGTACAGCTGCGAAGAAGACCATAATACAGAACTGGTTTACACCGCATATGTGTGGGAAACATATTGGATCCGTAGCCTCCTGCAAATAGTGTCTTGTGAATGTACAACAGCACGAATCAATGGAGCCAAGCCTTCTACCATTGTAAATGAGATTATCTCTCATCTCCCTTTAGCAGGAAAAATAATGCTTTCTCTTATTTTTATTTATATTTGTAAGAATAGTTACACTTTATCTCCCTCGTACGAGAGTATTTCTGCTATATGTTTTGTGAATAAATAAATAATTCAAGCCAACAGCGCGCGCCGTTCCACGGGAGGAGGAGGAGGAGAAAGAGGAGGAGGAGGAAGAAGAGGAGGAGGAGAGGGAGGAGGAGGAAGAGGAGGAGGAGAGGGAGGAAGACGAGGAGGAGGAGGAGGAAGAAGAGGAGGAGGAGAGGGAGGAGGAGGAAGAGGAGGAGGAGAGGGAGGAAGACGAGGAGGAGGAGGAGGAAGAAGAGGAGGAGGAGGAGGAGAGGGAGGAGGAGGAAGAGGAGGAGGAGGAAGAAGAGGAGGAGAGGGAGGAGGAGGAAGAGGAGGAGGAGGAGGAAGAGGAGGAAGAGGAAGAGGAGGAGAGGGAGGAGGAGGAGGAGGAAGAAGAGGAGGAGGAGAGGGAGGAGGAGGAAGAGGAGGAGGAAGAAGAGGAGGAGGAGGAGGAGGAGGAGGAGGAAGAGGAAGAGGAGGAGAGGGAGGAGGAGGAGGAGGAAGAGGAGGAGAAGGAGGAGGAAGAAGAGGAGGAGGAGAGGGAGGAGGAGGAAGAAGAGGAGGAGGAGAGGGAGGAGGAGGAAGAGGAGGAGGAGGAAGAGGAGGAGAGGGAGGAGGAGGAGGAGGAAGAGGAGGAGAAGGAGGAGGAAGAAGAGGAGGAGGAGAGGGAGGAGGAGGAAGAGGAGGAGGAGAGGGAGGAAGACGAGGAGGAGGAGGAAGAGGAGGAGGATGAGGAAAACGAGGAGGAGGAGGAGGAAGAGGAGGAGGAGGAGGTGCGTAGGCAGCAGGTAGAGATGAGGCCTAACACAGCAATACTTCAAGTAAACTCCTCATCTCTCTTGTTTTTGAACAGTAAGGTTTTTAATATAACGTTATGTTTATTAAAGAAGTCTGTTCTTCTCACCAAACCTGCATCCAAAGTAAAGCAATAAAACAGCTGTTCTGTATGTGAATATGTGTTAAACTGTAATGTATTTCTGTGATCTGCAGCTGTATTTTCAGCATCATTACTGCAGTCTTCAGTGTCACATGATCTTCAGAAATCATTCTAATATACTGATTTACTGAGGTCTGTGGGACATGAGTCGGCCAGTGAACACCAGACATGGCTTTGATTAGATGCACCTGAAGAGTGTCTGTTTTAGTTCCTTTACAGGAGCTCGAGATCGCCTTTCAGTTCATCTACATGGAGGAGCGCAGTATGTGCTTTCACTGCACCTCTCCAACACACCAATACACCTGTGCCCCAGAATGGACAGGGAACCGCAGCGCTGGCCAAAATGACATGACATGAAGAAACAGAACAAACTGAGACAGACTAAATCCAGAAGAACTGTGTCTCTGCTTCAAGAAAGCTCCTGAGAAACTCTGCTCAAGTGCACCGAGGACAAAAGCTGCTTTAAACACAACCGATGCTGTCAAAAATAGATTTTCTTGATCAATTAACTACTATGAACTAAATGAAATCAACATTTGTTGTGAGCATCCTTTGTTTTAACAGTTCGGTAGCTTTGCAGGAGGTTTCTTGAAGCGTCTTGCAGACACAGTTCTTCTGGATTTAGTCTCAGTTTGTTCTGTTTCTTCATGTCATTCCAGACAGACTGATGATGATCAGATCAGATCTCACTGGATTATTACAATTAATGGCTAAATGAATGTTTCCTACTGACACACTACAGCAAAAGATAGAAATAACTGACTTAAAACCATCTTTAGCTGCTGGAAATACTACTAAGTTTGGCCACCACTGTATAAGTGCCATCACTATTGCTATAGATCAATACTAATATGAATAGATCAATAACATATTAAATGTTAGAGTGAGTTGTCCTGCAGCTTTCGTGTTCAAGTCATTTGTTGGTTTTTTCGACTGTCTCGATCATGTGATCTTCTCCAGAGGTCAAAGGTGACTTGGTGCTGCAGCTGGTACCATGACGCAGACGCACAGGAGGAAGCTCTCAGTGTTGAGACGGGATCTCTAAGCAGCCAGGAAAAAGCATCAGGAGGCAGACGCCCAGCACAACACACACTGAGGATGGGAAACATTCAGCTTTACTCGCTTACACACACAATGCAACGCTTACCGGTTTAATGATAAATCATGATAAAATTCCCCACGGTTAGTATTACCGTTTCATATTTTAATTATAATTAAAACTGTGTTTGATTACCGTGATTTGAACAACTCAGGATAAATAAATGCTATCCAGCATAAAGCAGAGTTTTCAGTAAAGCAGAGCACACAGATTAGTGTAGTTTTGTGTGAAAACATGGCAGAAAGCTGCAAGGGTTTAAACGAGTGCTGAGGGAATTATACAAATGATTAAATTAATTAATTAATTATACCTCTGAAGGTTCTGACGTCTTCAGAAAAGATTCGAAGGCGTTTCGTTTTTATCTTCGCTCCATGTAATACCTAATAAAGTAGTGTTCTTTACGGGAAACAGCTGTAATTCTGCTGCTTCATCAGCGCCACCTGCTGTCAGAGAGTGGATCTTCAGAGACTCTGTTCACATTCAGTCTGTGTGCAGTTTCTGTCTGGACTAAACACAGACCGGATTTACATGCTCTGCTGTAATTTATGACCGGTTGATGAAAAACAAGCTTATGTGGATTCTACTCTAGGGATGTAACGATGAACCGCGAGCCGGCTGAAAATCGGTTCATATGTGAGGATTCAAATCGGTTGAGATGCTTATGTGAATGTATGTCTGAGGGGGAACTTACTGTCTTTTAGAAACGTTTAGATGGTATTTTCTCTTTTCATCTTGGCTCTGTATAATGCATATTAAAGTTCATAAGTGCAGCTGCTTTGTTTTCAATGAAAGCAAGGAAACGCTTAAAGCGCCACCTGCTGGCAGAGGGTGAATCTGCTCTCGTTCGCTGTTTCTTATGCAGATATTTTTTGTATACAGTAGTTTCATAAAACTGAAGTCAGACCATTCTGTTTGTGCTTCAAATTTCGAAATGATAGAGTCTAATTTAGATTATAATCTGCTCATGTTGCATGTGTGCAGCATTTTTTTGGGATCATGATTAAAATGCAGTGGTTTTAAATGGAAAGAACACAGCCAAAGCCTTACTTTTATATGAAGAGATTTGTTTTATTTGTGTTATTTATTTGATTTGGAGCTTGTTTTAAAATTTCAATTTAGTTTTGTTATTTACATTTACATTATATTTAATTTAGTTATTTAGCAGAGGCTTTTATCCAAAGCAACTTACAAATGAGGACAATAGAAGCAATCAAAACTAACAAAAGTGCTATATTAGTATATTATTATAGTGTTATATTTCAGTTTCACACAGAAACGTGCTGCATTTTGTCCAAGCAATAATAAGAGGACACATTTAATTTTATAATTTGTCTTAAATCTCATTTTGTAAAAAGAATAATTTAAATAATCGTGAATCGAATCGTGAGTTGAGTGAATCGTTACATCCCTATTCTACACATTTAAACCATTCAGATAAGCTATCCAGAATTATTTATGGAGCAGATAAAATACATATAATCATTTATAAATCAGTTATCATTTTGACTTAACCCTTTTCTTTATTTAAAGGTTGAAATGTGAGGTTTACCATTTTATGAAACTTTTTCAAAGCTTCATATATCATATTTCAAAGCTTTCATATTTATCTTCTTTAATGAAATTTTTATGTTATGAAGTAGATTTAAATATTCTTTAGTTAAAAGTTAAGAAAAAGAATTAGCCTGTAGTCTATACATAGGCTTGTTTTTTCTATTCGTTTATTAGAATTCATTTAGTGACCAAAAGTGACTTACATTTGAGGAATATAATAAGCAATTCATTATAAAGAGGCAAATAGGCACATGAAGTGCTTGTAATACAAACTTTCAGGCATTGCTCAGAGTAAATACTAGCTAGACAGGGAGAGGTTAAGTAAAGAAAGCAAAGGTTGTTTTTTTTAAGATGAAGTCAAGTGATGACGGAAGAGATGAGTTTTCAGCTGTCGCTTGAAAATTGTCAGGGATCCAGCATATCCAGCGGATAGGGGTGGGAAGATCATTCCACCAGCCAGGAACAGAGAATGAAAATGTTCTGGAGAGTGATTTTGAGCCTCTCTGTGATGGTACCACAAGGCGTCGCTCACTAGCAGATCTCAGACTTCTGGAGGGGATGTAGGTTCGTAATAGTGAGTGGAAGTAGGAGGGTGCTGAGCTTGATGCGAGCTGCAACCGGGAGCCAGTGCAGGGAGATGAAGAGAGGAGTGACTCATTGAAGACCGGTCGTGCCGCTGCATTCTGAATCATTTGTAGAGGTTTGATTGTGTTTGATGGAAGTCCAGCCAGAAGAGCATTGCAGTAGTCCAGTCTAGAAATGACAAGGGCCTGGACAAGAAGTTGTGCAGCATGCTCTGTCAGAAAGGGCCTGATCTTTCTGATGTTGTGTAGTGCAAACCTGCAGGATCGAGCAGTCTTTGCAATGTGCTCTTTGAAGGTCAGCTGGTCATCAAAGAGAACCTAACTGAATTGTGAAGTCATGCTGTAGAGTTGGAGTGGCAGGGAAGACAAGAAGCTCAGTCTTTGCCAGGTTGAGCTGTAGGTGATGTTCTTTCATCCATGCCGAGTTGTCTGCCAGGCAGTCTGAGATCCGTGCAGCTACCGTTGGGTCATCTGGTTGAAAAGAGAGATAGAGCTGTGTGTCATCGGCGTAGCAGTGATAGGAGAAGCCATGTGCATGATGGGACCCAGTGATGTAGTGTATATGGAGAAGAGGAGGGGTCCAAGAACTGATCCCTGAGGAACTCCAGTGACCAGTTGATGTGCTTTAGATACCTGAGTAGTACAATCTCAGTTGAATGGCCTCTCCTGAAACCTGACTGGTTAGCATCCAGTTTGTGAAACAAACAATGATACCTGGTTGAAAACAACTCGTTCAAATGTTTTTGCTATAAATGGAAGGAGAAAGACAGGTCTATAGCTATCTGTAAGTGAAGTGTTTAATGCAGGTTTTTTGAGCAGTGGGGTTACTCGAGCCTGATTGAATACAGTGGGGAAGGTGCCTGTGAGGAGAGATGTGTTGATGATGTGTGTGAGTGCTGGTAAAAGTGTGGGAGAGATAGCTTGGAGAAGCTGTGAGGGGATTGTGTTTAGAGGACATGTTGTAGGATGGCTGGAGAGGAGAAGTTTGGATACTTCTGCTTCAGTAAGGGGATAGAAGGAGAAGAGGGGAGTTTAGCAGTAGATGTGGTTGGTTTGAGGTTCTGTGTGTGTGGAGCTGAGAACTATTATACTGCAGATCAAAAAATATAATAATTAGATTAGATTAGATTCAACTTTATTGTCATTGCACATGTAAGGTACAGGGCAACTAAATGCAGTTAGCATCTAACCAGAAGTGCAATAAGCAGAGGTACAGGATATACAGTGCCTACAATATGTTACATATGTACAGAATATACAGATAAGGCAGTACTATGGACATAATTTACAAATATTTAAATACTATCAGTATGATATACAGATGGGTGATATGAACATACTATACAGATGGGTTGTGCAGTAAATGTATGTACACTATGAGCAAAAACTATGAAAATAATTACAATTGGATATGAATAAGCTATACATTAAGATATATAAACACTAGTGCAATGAACACTGAAAGTGCATAGAAAATAAAAATTTCAGTACATAGTACTCAGTGTGTAGATGGATTTTTATATATTTTTAAACCGATTTAGTGATGGGGAGGGGTGGAGAGTTTGTAGTGGTGTGTGAGGGGGGTATCATTGGGCAGAGTTCAGTAGGGAAACAGCTGTAGGGAAAAAGCTGTTCCTGAGTCTGCTTGTCCTTGTTCGGAGGCTCCTGAAGCGCCTCCCAGAGGGCAGTAAGTTAAACAGTCTATGGTCAGGGTGAGAGGAGTCCCTAAGAATGCCGCGAGCTCGACGTAAACAGCGTTTTCTCTGGACGTCCTCAATGGCAGGAAGTGGTGTCCCTGTGATGCGTTGGGCGGTTTTCACCACCCTCTGCAGTGCCTTGAGGTCAGCAACTGAGCAGTTCCCATACCAGACTGTGATGCAGTTGGTCAGGATGCTTTCAATTGCACACCGATAGAAGTTCACCAGGATGGTTGGAGACAGGTGGTTCTTCTTCAGTGTCCTAAGGAAGAAGAGGCGTTGGTGAGCCTTCTTGACTAGGCTGGATGTGTTGGTGGTCCAGGTCAGGTCCTCCGAGATGTGGGTTCCCAGGAATTTGAAGCTGGAGACACGTTCAACAACCATCCCGGTAATGTGAATGGGGCCAATCACTGTGGTGTCATCAGCAAACTTGATGATGGAGTTGGATCCATGCACAGGCCTGCAGTCATGGGTGTAGAGGGAGTAGAGAAATGGGCTCAGCACACAGCCCTGTGGTACGCCAGTGTTGAGTGTGATGGTGGTGGAGCAGGTGTGGCCTGACCTAACATGCTGAGGTCTGTTGGTCAGAAAGTCCATAATCCAGCTGCAGAGGGAGGTGTTAACACCCAAGTCTCCAAGTTTAGTGGTCAGCTTGGAGGGAATGACGGTGTTGAATGCTGAGCTGATATCAACAAACAACATCCGTACATATGTGTTGTTGTTATCCAAGTGTGTGAGTACCGAGTGCAGTACTGTGCATACTGCATCCCCAGTGCTCCTATTGCTTCGATAGGCAAATTGGTGTAGGTCCAGTGTGGGTGGGAGGCAGTTCTTGAGGTGTGCCAGGACCAGTCGCTCAAAGCACTTCATAACGGGTGTGAGACAGGTTGAAAATATCTGTGAAGACCCCTGCGAGCTGCTCTGCACATATCCTGAGCACATGTCCAGGAATGTCGTCGGGGCCAGCAGCCTTGCATGCATTGATCCAGCTCAATGCTGTGCAGACATCTGTGGAGGTGAGTTTGAGGGTCTGATGGTCTCCTGAGAGTGTGATTTTGGTGGCTGTCTCCTTGTTGTTATTGTCAAAGTGAACATAAAAGTAATTTAGCTCATTAAGGAAGGAGACGTCTGTGACTGTCGGAGTGGAGTTGCATGGCTTGTAGTCACTGATGACCTGGATGCTCTGCCACATGCGTCGGGGGTCAGAGTTGGAAAAATGTTCCTCTACCTTAAGCTTGTAGCAGTGCTTGGCCTTCTTGATGCCCCTCTTCAGGTTAGCCCTGTATATGCTGTAGGCCTGAGCGTCATCTGATCTGAAAGCAGTGTTGCGGGCTTTCAGCAGGAGCCGCACTTCCTTGTTCATCCATGGCTTCTGATTAGGGTACGTTGTGATCTGTTGATATCTTTTTTTTTTTAAATGAGAGAAATCACTCACATAAATTTTACTTTTCTCGACTGCAGAAAAAAACAGTCAAAAACCATTTAACTTGGAAAATTCATTTATTTAGTATAGATTGATTCTCACTCTCGAAAACAGTTTTCTTTTTACGTTTTATTTTACATTCATCGCTGATGGGAAAAGACTGTCTTTACATTCATAATTGGCCTGACAGTCATGTAGTGTGTTCTCAGCTGAAGAGATAAAGCACAGTACCAGGCTATAACTCCATTCAGTCTGTCACTAGTCTGACTTCTGCTACAGCACTTCACCTGCTAGAAGACCACTTTGAGTGGTGTTTAGTTTGACTGGCTATTAAAACTCTTTGAGAACTGCTGTCGTGTCCCTTTCAGAGCGCTTTCATCTGTTTCGGTGGGAACGTGGTGCGGCAGAAGGAGAAGGAGAAGTCCTTGTGGTACGTCACAAGCTTCGGGGAGCTGCTTAAGGAGCTGGAGAAGATCTAGTGATGACTGGAGCAATCCTGGAGTTCAGCATACTCTGTGGTCATGCACTAGCTTTGTGCCTTTCCTAGTTTCACCTAATGCAGTTTTTAACGTTTGTGTGTTTTTAGAGTTTATTATTGAAATGAAATTGTTTATATAGAAGATGGTGAAGACAGGATCTGTTTTCTGTACAGTTAGAGTTTTAACTGTAATGAATCTTGACTCATGTTTGGTGGTCAAACTTTAAGAGAACACCATATTACGCCTTGATAGTGATTATTTTTAAGCTAACAACTGTCCACTTCAGGATGCATATTTGAAAAAGAGCATTTTTGATATTAAGTAATAAAAAACTAACAGCTGATGTGTGTCTTTTATCTGTGTAAACATGACACAATGTTGTAGAATCATCATTTATGATTTATTACGGTATTGAATTGATTTGAAACATCTTGTGCTGTTAATTCCCCGTCCGATCAGTGTACAGTAGACTGAGCATGCTGCGATCACACACAAAACTAAATCAGTCTGTCAGTGAGCAGTGTCATCCAGAAACTGCAGGCATTTCACAACACAAAAAAAGGCATTTAAAAAGCATGTCTATGAAGAAATGGAATAAAAATACAGCAACTAAAAAACTATTTCTAAACAAAAAAATAACACAGTTTGCACACAACCTGTCCCCAGTGAGGCTCGTCCAGCTCCAGTTTCACAGATTTGATCTGAATATGTAGGATGGATTCTCCTGTTACAAAAACATGAATTCCTCACCATGTGGGGTCTATATTTACAGCTTATAAATATGCAATAAATACATGAATAGATTGCAGCACTTGAGCACATTTACAGTGCTTTCTCAGCAGGTAGAAGAGTAATGTTTTTTTTATACTTCTGCATTAACTAAGGCATTCATATATGCTGTTTGTTTTGAAACATGATGAATCAAATATGTATCACCCACCAAACTAATAAGGGTTCATAGTCTACACTTGTGGTAATTCAATGCACTTTCTTTTATATCCTTTACATATTCCGACAAAACTTTATTTAACAGATCCATGGTTTTTCCAAGCCTAGCAATATACAGATTCACATAACCAGCAGATTTCAGATGTCTCCTCGAAACTTAGTCACTGCCTTTATTCCTACAAGTTCAATTTGGTTTGCTGGTGCAACTTCTAGCCAATTTCTATGGTCAGAACGAGTGTGTTGTATCGAGTTAATCACGGCAGTGGAAGTGTCCGATGTCGTGGTCTGGTCTGGAGCTCAGGGGGACGAGACGTGATGATTGCGATGGATGCATTACTGGAGCGGAGACCCTTTGAGCGGGATCATTATCCTGGACTCCATGTGCTGGATGAGCGGCACTGAAAACAACAAATAACACCACGACCGGCGTGAACTAATAGAGTAACTGTGTCAAAATATAACAGTATCACTAGACATCAGCGATGATAAATAATAAAATGGAAATAATACTGACACTGAACCTGACTCTTCATGCTGTTCTAAATCACAAAAGTAATGTTAAACTGCTCTTGTCTGTACAGTCAGGCCCATATATATTTGGACACAGGCACAATTTTTATTATTTTAGCTGCTGACCAAATCATATTCAAGTTGCAGTTATATAATGAATATGGGCTTAAAGTGCAGACTGAGCTTTAATTTGAGGGTATTCTCATCACAATTGGAGGAAAGGTTACAGCTCTTTAATATGTACCTCCCTCCTTTTTCAAGGAAGCATAAGTAACTGGACAGTTGACTCAAAAGCTGTTTCATGGACAGATGTGGGCTACTCCTTTATTTCTTCATCAGTTAAGCAGGTAAAAGGTCTGGAGTTGATTCTAAGTGTGTCATTTGCATTTGGAAGCTGTTGCTGTGAATCACATCATGCGGCCAAAGGATCTCTCCAAACATGAGAAACAGATGATTGTTAGGCTTCAAAAACAAAACAGATCCATCAGAGATAGCATGATCATTAGGAGCGGCCAAATCAACAGTTTGGTACATTCTGAGAAAACAAGATCGCACTGATGAGATTAGAAACATAGAAAGACCTGGACGTCCACGGAGGACAACAGTGATGATGATCGGAGAATCCTCTCCATGATAAAGAAAAACCCTTTCACAACATCCAGCCAAGAGAAGAACACTCTCCAGGAGACAGATGTGTCTACAATCAAGAGAAGACTTCACCAGAGCAAATACAGAGGCTTCACCACAAGATAGATTAGACATCTAGAAAAGACAGAGCACTTCTGGAAGAGCATTCTTTGGACGCTGAAATTAAGATCAACCTGCACCAGAATGACGGGAAGAAAGAAGTGTGGAGAAGGCTTGGAGCAGCTCGTGATCAAAGCACACAGCATCATCTGAGAAACACGGAGCAGTGTGATCATGAGCTGCATGGCTTCAGTGGCTCTGGGTTACTGGGGTTTAGTGAAGATGAGACAGAAGACAGAAGCAGCCGGATCAATTCTGAAGTGTGTAGAGATATACTCTCTGCTCAGATTCAGTCAAAGTTGATTGGGCAGTGCTCCATACTACAAATGTAGTATTATTATTGTTAAGTCTTATTTAAATGTTTCTGTTCTCATGTCAGATATGTATTCATGTATGTACCAGAGCTTCTTAAAAACCACAACAAATTCCTTGTGTGTTTGCGCCAGTGTTGGGTGTAACGCGTTACTAAGTAATGCATTACTGTAATTAAATTACTTATCCACTGAAAAAGTAAAGTAAGGGATTACTGTCCATTTTTAGGTAATTTAATTACAGTTACTTATAAAGTACTTGCGTTACATACAGTAAATAATTTCAACAGTTCTAAAATCAATATTGAATTTGAACCCTCACTTCACTTTCAGGTTTTCCTGATTCACAGAGAAACCTTAAATACTCAGATAAATATAAGACTAAAATCAATAGAATCTAAAAAGCTTGAAATGTCTATCAAAATCAAAAACTAATATTTCTGATTATGTAATGTCCCTATGAAAGTAAAGCGAGGTACAGTCTTTCCCGTATCTGAAAGCTTGAAGTTTCTACTTTTAAATGAACGAATTCAAATCGAAAACGAATATTATGTGATTATGTAATGAACGTATGAAACTGAGTTACAGTCTTTCCCGTATCTGAGCTGATTATATGCAGTCACCTGTGCGCAAACGCCCTCACCTAGATACAAAAAAAAAAAAAAAAAAAAATATCAAGATTCATCATTTTTGAAAGAAGACCTACTATGAGGAATTTACCTCATACGAACAGCATGATCTGACATGGCTTTATTCAACAGACAAGATCATTTCTGTCATTTATTCTTACCCACATTAGTTAACGTGTTATTTTTACATAAACCTGTACGGATTTTACTAGTTGGGCTTTTCCTAAACATCTTGCCAAACTGAAATGTATTGTTTAACTTTTAAGCGTTTTTGTTATTCAGATATTTTGCAGAGTATTTCTATTTGTTAACCAAAGAGGTTAAATTTTTTTCATAAAAAAGTTTAAGTATTACAGTTGTTTTAAAGCTAAAAGGCTAAACTATTCTATGTTTGACTCAAATAGAAAGAACAGAGTTTAATTTCTATTAAGGTTTATAGGGATATTAAGATGTAGCCTAATTAGCGATTTGAATAATTAAGTTACTTGTTGAGTAACTAAGTTACTTTTCAGACAGAGTAATTAGTAATTTAAATACAATATTGATGAAGTAATTAGTAACTGTAATTAATTACTTTCTGAAAGTAACTTACCCAACACTGGTTTGCGCACACTTGGCGAATAAAACTGATTCTGAAATGGACGATGACCCAAAACATACAGCAAAAGCAACCCAGGAGTTTGTGAAGGTAAAACAGTGTAATATTCTGCAATGTCCGAGTCAATCTCCTGATCTCAACCCGATCGAGCAGCATTTCACTCGCTGAAGACAAAACTAAAGACAGAAAGAGCCACAGACAAACAACAGCTGAAGTCAGCTGCAGTAAAGACCTGGAGAAGCATCAGAAAGAAGAAACCCAGTCTCTGCTGATGGCCAGGAGTTCAGACTTAAGACAGTCATCACCTGCAAAGCATTCTCAATGAAATATTAAAAATAACATTTATTACATTTGAACCCCTGAAAATGGGGGGACTGTGTATAAAAATGGTTGCAATTCCTAAGCATTTTATGTTATATTTTTGTTCAACCCCTTAAATTAAAGCTTAAAGTCTGCACTTCAATTTCATCTTGATTGCTTCATTTGAATTCTGTTCTGGTGGCATACAGAGCCAACATTATGAACATTGTGTCAGTGTCAAAATATATATGGACCTGACTGTAAATGCATGCAGATCACTGACTTATGAACAGAAATGGCTTATATTAGCAGACCAGAGAAAGGCTTCAGGAAACGGTCAGAAGTTAATGGAATGTGTAACTGATGGCAGTGATTATAACTGGAGCGGCGTGGCTGTGATGTGTGTTTACCGGTGTAATAGACGACTTCATCCCAGCCCTCGTGCTGCCAGGCGGCGTTCCTCGTGTCCTCTCTGGACTGCAGGTCCTTATACGCTGAAACAGATGGATAAAACTATATACATCAGGTGCGCCAATTACTAAGTATCTTGAAGAAAATAAGTGTAAAATATAGCTGCAAGCAGCAATTGCGGGGCCAAGCACATCAGCGGCATAACGAGGAGCTAAGCATAGCACGGAGCATCAGCCTAACTGCAGAAATTAGTAATTGAAGCCATTTTAAGATTATTGTAGTCCAAATGGCTGAAACATCATTTAAAACTACTAGTAATATAATTTAATGACTTTTCACTTTTGACCAACAGGTGGCACTGTTATCAAATCGATGTGGTGTGTTGTGTGTGAGGTGACAATGGCACACACAAAGATTGGTGTTAATATGCCAAAGCATTGCAGAGATACGGCCTCAAGTGTCACTTTGGCATCATGTCTCAAATTCGTTGTTGTGGTATGTGAAAACCGTTTTGTCTATCAACACGAAATCCACAACTTTTTGTCAGCATAGTCTGAAGATGATATGATTAGATTTTGGTGAAAATCGGACCAACGGTCTAGGAGGAGATTGAAAAAGTATGTTTTCAACAGAAATCAAGATGGCGGACAGGAAGTTCGACTTACGATGACATGATTGATATGTGTGTTGTCAGCATGACCCAAGGAATAATTTGAGACCAGTTCATTATAATAGGCTAATGCAATCAAAAGTTATTAGCATTTTTGTAAATTTCATTATTAATAATTAATGAATGGCTTATTACTCTTGACCAATAGGTGGCGCTGATACCAAACTGACGTGGCGTGGTCAGTGTGAGGTGATAATGTCACATACAAATTTGGTGTGAATATGTCAACGTTTCGCTGAGATACAGCCTTAGATGCAGTTTGGCATCTTACCATCAAATTCGTTGAGGTGCTAAACGAAAACTGTTTCATATATCGACACAAAATCCATAACTTTTTGTCAGCATGATCTGACGATGATCCGAGTCAAATTTGGTGAAAAGGAGGAGTTCGAAAAAGTAGGTTTTCAACATGAATCAAAATGGCGGACAGGAAGTTCATCCAATTATAGTAAAATTGGTATCGATGTTCTCGGCATGAACCAAGGAATCTATCTTCATAAGCTTTATTACAATATGCTAATGTAAGCTGAAGTTATTAGCATTTTTAGAAATGTCCTTATAACTGTTGACCACAAGGTGGCGCTGTCTCCAAACTTTTGAGTACCATCAGGGCATGGTGCCGAAGAAGCATACAGAGTTTCGTAACGATATGTTAATGCATTCGTAAAATAGAGCATTTTACGACAAAATTCAACATGGCCGACGCCCAAAATGGCTGACATGGGACAATTGGATACGGTTGGATTTGGCATGATGCTCCGAATCGAAAGATACATTTTTTATGATATTTGGCAAAACCATTCACAAGTTATAAGCAAAAATATGAATTTTTCATATCCCCTGACTACTAGGTGGCACAGTGCCGAAACACTGCAGGTGGCCTCAGCTCATAGGTTTTATAAAACCCACCAAGTTTCTTGTCAATACGCCAAAGCTTTGCAGAGATATAGCCTCAGATCCATTTTTGCGTGCTTTTCAGCAAATTCATTAGCCTGGTATTCGAGAACGCTTGGACGAATCAACTTGAATTCCATAACTTTTTGCCTCCATGGTCTGTAGATGGTCTGGGCCAATTTTGGTGAGAATCGGAGGAAGGACGAGTTTGACAAAGTAGGTTTTACGAACAATTGAAGATAGCGGAAAAACTAAACCTTACGATTTTTGAATTTTGGACTTGATTCGACTCGGCTTGAGCCAATGATTAAGAGGAAAAAATAATTTTCATTTTGTGGCTTACGGTTCAAAGGTTATTAGCATTGTACAATTGAATTTTTGGACAAGTGGTGGCGCTAGAGAGTTTGAGTTGGAGACTCCAAATTTGGTGTGGTTACTATTGACTGTATCATCTATCAGTGTGCCAAATTTTACAACTTTCCCGCAATCGGTTCTATGGGCTGCCATTCATTTTCCGGCGGAAGAAGAATAATAATAATAGGAAATCTAACAACAACAATAGGTGCCTAAACACCCTCGGTGCTTGGCCCCTAAATATGCTCTGCTTATCCACCAAAGACTCCTCTGCCTCAAAAAACAGACTGAAGACTCCTGATATTTACCATATATACCACCGTCTGTGCTGAGCTTCCCAGCATCTAATGATGAACACGTGTAAACATGCTGTAGACACGAGAGATGCCGCTGATACTGTGGGATGAGAACTAAACTGATCTGAAGAAAGGACACTACTGTCTTCAGCAGGGCTGAATCTGGATCGGTCTCGTATCTGATGAAGTTTGCATAATCGATTCTGTTATTTTCCTGTGTATTAATGCAAAGCTGCTTTGAAACAGTCTGTAATCGTGACTTGAAGTGTTTTTGGGAGTCTGTCCGGTGGCATGTGCTCATTCTCACCCCAGAGATGATGCACCATGTAGAGGTTTCCAATCTGAGAGAAGAAGCCTCCGACCGCCTCGCGGTTGTGCTGCCGGTAGCTGATCGCTCTCGCCCTGAGGAACAGTACATCACACACTTCTGAATGATGAAGAAATCAAAAATGAACATTTATGCACTTGGCTTTAATCTAAAGTGACTTGCATTCCAGCTTTCTGAAGCTCTTTCTGTCGCTAGCACTGAGCAAAGCGGAGCGATATATTAGTGAATTACATATTACTGAAATTTAGTTTGTAAACACTTGTGTACAGTTGATAAGGAATAAAGCCAAATCTTGCCAAAAAACAAACAAGCTACTCATTTAGATGATTAACCAAGAGACAAAGTTACATTCCCCATAAATCTCAGCAGCAGCATGACAAAACATGATAACATCGTAATGACTTAAAAACACTCAGGAATTTCCCATGAGGACCTAAAGATTGCAACACTTCTATATTTGTGAGATCTGCAACAACAACAACACTTCTGCATTGTCCCTGAAATAAACTTTTTGCATTCAAGAATGAGCTCGAAAACATGAAATACAGCACATTACAGCAGTGCATGCATGTAAAACACTTCATTTCAATGGTTTCAACTGTGCTTTGAGCAGTAAACATACATTTAATTCAAATGTCCAAGTTTAATCAGCTGTGTTATGTATTGTTTGTGCTCTTACCAATAGTTGCCCCATTCAATCATGGTCCCGGGCTGCAAGAAACAAGACAAACAACAACTGTAAATCTGAACTCATTTCAAAAAGCTTCAGCAAGCCTGTAGGACCCGTGACATTTAACACGTATGGCCTATTCAGTTTGATTCTGCTGGCAATATAAGGACAAGCAACATGAGAAAACTGCTGATCTGAAGAGATTGGTATGTTCCCAAACTGCCCGTTTCAGTGAATCTATCTGATTCAACGGTGTTTCCATCACCACTCAAAACACATTATACACATGATCCTCACAGACTGGACTGCTGTGGTTTAGACTCACTCTCAGCTGGTAGGAGCGCAGCTCGTAGATGTTGGGTCCGTCTCGGGGCACCGGCTCGTTCCAGAAGCTGAACTCCAGCAGCAGCTGGTTCCTGCGAGACAGCAGCATCTTCCCCCTCTCCTGCCGGTACTCCAGGAACTCCTGCTCAACACAGACAGCAGTGCTTTAAACCCTCACGAAACCACAGGCTACTTTCTCTGGACTCTAGCAGAGGTGTTTGTGTTGCACGTCATAGAAGACACTGTTAGCATCCGTTAATATTAAAGTGCCCCTATTATGTATTTCTGAAAATGATCTTTCATGCAGTGTGACAGCTCTAAGTGACTGAAAACATCCTGCAAAGGGTTAAATCTGAACGTGCACCGTGTATAAAGTTACTGTCTCTCAAAAGAAAGAGTCGACTCTGAATCATTGAAACGAGTCGTTTTTAAAACAAATCCCTGTTTGACGTCAACATGAAACATTAGCATATTCCCGCCCACTTGCACGCAGACCTGGGAAAACTTGATTTTCGTGTTGGTCTGAATGAAAATGCAAATTCATTCTTTGCCACTAGGTGCCGCTTTTGGAGAGTTAAAAGCTCACAAACACTGCTTTACATGAAATCGACCAATCACCGCAGATTAGCGTCACGCAAAGGAGGGGTTTGGAAAAATTCATCGTTAAACGAATTGTTTGGGAGTCGTTAAGCAAATAGGTTAAAATAAATGCATATTATAAGAAAATGAAAGTGTTTTTTGAGCTTGCATGCATGTCGACCTGCTGTTGGGGACTCCCAAAACCAAAATATCAACCTTTCATTACCCATAACAGGGCACTTTAATTGTTGGAGAAAACTGGTTAATTTAGACCTTTTTTGTGCTGTTTTTGTCTTCCGGGTTTAAAATCTACATCGTGTTGACATCACAGTTACCGTGACTTTGCCAAGTAAGACATGTTCCCATAATTTAAACCTAAAATCAGAGGGAAATGATGGTTGAATAACAAGGGTGTAGAAGCACCCAACTCTGGTTGCAAGGCTTAAATGTACATTTCCTGTTAGCTTATCCCTCAATTCTGATTGGTTGATTGTAATGTTGATCCAGGAACATGTTGCACTCGGTGAAATCACGTTCACCTTGACATCACAGTGTGTGACTATAGTACATAGTACAATGATTTTATGTATTGTATTTGATGTATAATCATTTTCTATTCTGTGTGAACAGCGCCACCTGCAGACATGATCTGATACGACTGCATCCATCACCAGTGTTGAGGAGTAACTGGTTACATGCTACAGAATTACCTCATCTAATTACAAAACAAATGGAACTAATGCTACAGTTACTGAGAATTTAATGAAATTACAGTTACTTATGAAAATATTAATTACAAAGGGGGGTGCATCTGAATATTTTCACACACACATACAAATTTAATTGATTTCTTTCATAAACTGCTCTAATATGAGACACCAATGTCTCAGGATTTTAGGACACATGCTTATTCAATAACTGCTTGTTTATGTATATGCTTTATTTTTTAAGATGAACTGTTTTTCGCAAGGCATTGTTAGATATCAGCGTTTCCTGTCATAGTTATGCAAAGATCTGATTTCAGAAACAGAATCCTAGCTATTAAACTCTATCTTATGATTTTGAATCTGTATTTATCCTCAGAACGATCTCCAGGTAAAAAGAGCTGCTGAAGTCTGATTGTGTGTCGCTGTGCTTTAAACTGAAATGATGATCATGTTTATTGAAGAGATGATGGATTGTTACAGTCTGACAGTAATCAGTGTTGAGTAATACTGTAATGATACCCTGCCTGCTTTACATGTTTCAAAATGACAGTTGCAAACATTCATCAGAAGTTAAGAGAAATAATCAAATGTTACATTAATACATTGAAATAGTAACACTACATATTACATTGTAAACAGGGTAACTTGTCATCTGTAACCTGATACATTTCCAAAGTAAGCTTCCCAACGCTGTCCATTATTTTCTCCAAACCCACCGACTGTAGGCTGATATTCTTCATTAATCACACTGTTAATGCTGCTTAATCAACTTACACAACTACCACATTCCATTTTCAACATGTATTTTCAAGCCAAAATGTTATGAGCTGCAGACTACAGTAAATATGAGTGTACTGAAATGTTTGGTGTATATTCATAACATAAACCCATAATATGCTGTGTAATACTGACCTTGTTATTCTTCAGTTTGCTCATGACTTCAGTCAGAGCTGGATATCCTCCTCTGTACCGCCACAAGTGCACTACATAGTGAACCAGAGGCACATGTTATAGTGTATCAGCGCTCGCATAAACCACTCATTCTCATATCAAACACAAATAAACATCTCATTAATATGCAGTGGTGGCCAAAATTGTTAGAACACCTGATATAACTGAAAATATTCACCTTTCTTTTGCCTCCAAAACATGGTTTAACTTCATAATGTTCATGAAACATGCAGATGGTTGCTCTGAGCACAACACATATCAGATGATATAAATATCAGAGTTTTATCCGCTTTTAACTTTAATATTTGGTATGTCCAACATTTCAGAAACTTCCCTCACTAAAATTGTAGATTTCATTTTTTGTTTTTTTCCAAGAAAGGCGAGCATAAATAGTGATGAAAGTCAAAATATGAAATGTCATGGATGTATATTTACTAAGCAATCCACTATTTTGTAGAGGAGGGGGGGGGGGGGGGGGGGGGGGGGGGTCACAATGACCATTTTCACCTGGGATTCGGAGCCAAATTACTGCGGGTTAGAAATGATTTCAGAAAGATTACACAGAGATTGGGAGCTCGGTCAGTAAAATCTGATGACTTCAGCAATCGGTGTTAATTGCATTATATGATCATGGTGACAGTTCAAAAATGGGAAAAAGCACTCCTCCCAAAGTTTGCATCGCTTAGGGCTGGACGATATGGCCAAAAGTTATATCATGATATATTTCTTCATTTCGGACGATACGATATAATTCTGATATCAATATGAACAATATTAAAAAAATGCCTCAGAAAAATTGCCAAGAAATCATTCTAATCTTTTGATTTGCCGCTCAAAAAACATTTATTATAATAATAATAATTAATAATTGTCAGTTCTCTTCAGAGATACATTCATATAAAACACCGGCAGCACATTTTGATTTTGAAACATGCAGTGCTCATGTTTATCCATGAAGTCAGACGCCATAAATAATCAATGGATGGGAAACACTGGTAATGTTATGTATATCAAAATATCAGAAATGTGTTTAAAAATCATATCACTGTTATTGAAAAGAATTATATTGCGATGTATATTGATATTGAATTCTTGTACTCTTGTGGTATCTTGTTCTGCGAGGCTGTCCTACCAGCTTGGTCCTGCTCTCCGTACCAGGTGTTCCAGGTGCCCACCAGCTCACACGGGTAATGCCCGTCTCTGTGGATGGACGGCAGCACCTCATCACTGCGGACACAAGCACACAAGCACTGAACGAGACCAGATTCAGCTGCTGCCAATCACTGACAGGAATAGAAAGCAGGACATTTGCTTTGAACCCCAGTATTACATCAGCTCGCTCTCAAGGGACTCTGAAGACGTTCAAACCAGCTGGTTCTGTAATTAACACCAAGCGGGCCGGTTCTATCATGCAGGGCTCGAGTCGGGCTTACCAGAGTTTGTTGTAGGCCTCCAGACACTCGGGCTTCACGTTGTGAACTGCAACACAAGCAATAAACCAGAGTTAATGAACACATCACACGAGCGCCGAGACGTCTCACAGCAGAGGCCAGAACCTACACTGGATTTTATATAAGTTGTTGTCCTCTTTCTTGGCTAGCAGATGGGAGTGAGCGTCTTTCCTCGGGTCCACCTTCCGCACAAACAGTGATTTGAACCAGCTGTCCTCTCGATTCCGGTTATTAGACGCCGACAGACCCCTGAAACAGCACCAGCTCTGTGTTTTTATACTGATACAGTACACATATCTGTCCCTGCAGCACTAAAGCAGTCATCAGTAACACAGGTATATCTGTAGCAATAGCCAACAATACACTGTATGGATCAAAATTATACATTTCTCTTTTATGTCAAAAATCATTAGAATTAGACATTTTCTACCGTAAATATATCAAAACTTCATTTTTGATTAATAATATGCATTGCTAAGAACTTCATTTGAACAACTTTAAAGGAGATTTTCTCAATATTTAGATTTTTTTGCTCCCTCAGATTCCAGATTTTCTAATAGTTGTATCTCAGACAAATATTGTCCGATCATAACAAACCATACACCAATGGAAAGATTATTTATTCAGCTTTCAGATGATGCATAAATCTGACCCTTATGACTGGTTTTGTGCTCCAGGGTCACATATGCTACACTGCATGATAAGAGCACACACACACACACACACGTCCTCAGTAACTGAGGTTGTATATGTCAGATGATCATGTGTTTCTGATATTCTGCATGCATCATTCATCAATCACATCGATAACTCTTACAGCCTTTGATTAATCAGTGCACACTCCATACAGTCTTAACCCGATGAATATATAATTGAGTTATGAGTTATGACCTTGAGCAGCGCGTGCGGACGCCTTTGATTCGCGCAGCAAACATTAACAGCGGAGACAATCAACACATTAATAAAGTGTCTGCATATATCTGCTAGCAGTAATAACTTACTAACTTTATCTAACGTTACTGCGTGGAGAAACTCTCGTGCAGATATAGTTTCGCTAAAGCACATTTATAACGCGTGATCGAGATGAAAGCGGCTGATCAAACCTGATAACAGCGGTGAAGTGTCCGTGTTTGGCCTGATAAAGGCCTGAGCAGGAGCTCTGAAGGACTCTGGTCGCCATCTTCCGCCGATAGAACACAAGCAGCAGGCGTCAGGCGAGGAAGAGTTAAACTGCTGCAGTTCTCCGGCGCTGCCGCTGGGGGCGCTACACACCACTGCTGCGGCTTTACGATTTATTCCTTATTAAACTTCAATAAACAGTCAAAGTACAGTTAGGACCACAATAATACACATGAAAACATAAAACACAAACAAAAAAATAATATGCATACAAAATACACATACAGTGTATGTGGGCTAAACATTACGTAAATATGTGACCCTGGAGCATAAGGGTCAATTTCTGGAAATTTAGATTTATGCATCATCTGAAAGCTGATAAATAATCTTTCCATTGATGTGTGGTTTATTAGGATAGGACAATATTTGAAAATCTGGAATCTGAGGGAGCAAAAAAATCTAAATATTGAGAAAATCTCCTTTAAAGTTGTTCAAATGAAGTCCTTAGCAATGCATATTACTAATCAACAATGAAGTTTTGATATATTTACGGTAGGAAATGTACTAAATATCTTGATGGAACATGATCTTAATATCCTAATGATTTTTGTCATAAAAGAGAAATGTATAATTTTGATACAGTGTGTTGTTGGCAGTGGCGGCTCCAGGATTTTTTAGGGGGATCTTAACAGTTCAGAGGGGTGCTAAAAACTAATTAAATTGAGAGAAAGTAATGAACGCCTACACTTTAGCTATCAGTATAGCATACAGCAGCTTCGAAAATGGCATATTTAACTTGTTCCCTGTGGTATTAAACTTCTCATATGTCATTGTTATTAGTAATATAAAAAATAATAAAAGAGCCAACTACCAAATATGACACTTACAAAGTAATATAATTTATGAATGAATATAGAAAAGAAAGAGAATTGGGATATTTTCTTTTTTCATTCTTTTATTTATTTAAATTATCTTTATTTATTTTATTATTATTTTGTTTTTACACATATCTAATCTTTTTTTTCTGACCATCAAGTGTCAGTCACTCAATGCCAAACATGGTAAATTATTGCCCCGCATGATGCTCTGTGAGGATAATAAAATAGGCTATAGCCCTCATTGAAAATGTTTTAAAAAGGTTTTTTTAAAACAGGTCTATTCATTTATGCAATGAATTATAGGCCTATAATTATTATTATTAACACTGCAGCCATCAATGAAAATTCAGAGCAGCTTTATTTCAGACACTGATTTTCAACAATCAGCGAAATACGTTTCTTCTCATGTTTTTCACTTTACGAGCCACAGGAGAAATATTAAGGGAATAATTTAAGACAGTTACTGTATATACTGTTATCAGCATGTTGTGTCCCTTGTTCCCAATCAATCTGGTCTGCACCAGTGTTTCAGCAGTCGTTCATCGCTGTTCCCACCGGGAAAACAAATCTATCGTAACCAGAACACAGCGATAACCACGACTAATAAACCCACAATTGAGAGAGCTGGAAATCAATCACGCGGAATATGTTTCCAGATGTCCCACAGGCTGTCTGCGTGTCCTAAAGGATCTACAGCGAACAGATCCAGGATTTATCTTCAGGCCGGGAGGTTTGTATGCAACAACTTCAGTTAAAACAATGTGAAAACTTCTGAAAGAGAAACGACTTTTATCAAATCACCACAGAATTGGACTACTCTAAAGTGAAGGGAGAAGATTTTGGTTGTATTAGTCAGTAACTCAATGCTGTAAAAATTACCGTGATTTTAACAGTAAAAGACAGTTGCTACAGTAAAAACCTGTTAAATGGTTAACGGTAAGTCCCCCTACTATATACGGTGAAAAACTGTATTGGACATTACATGTAATTTTACAGTAGGATACCATTTTGGAAGTGAAAAAGAATGTATAATTTACATTTCAAATTTGATGTTTTTTTTGTTGTTGAAATAAATATGTTTCATCTTAGTTTTTTCTTATCAGTTTTGTACATTAGGGTTGTATGTTATGTCTAATGCTGTTAAATTGATGTTTATTGCATTATTTCAGTTTCATGTGTGTTACCATGATGGTGTTTACTGTTTGTGTGAATGACACTGTGCACCTTCTATATATAGTATTATTTAAAAGTTGCTTGTGATAGGCTTTGGTTTATCATGTGTCTCTCTTGTTCGTGAGTCCCTTGTTTGTTCTGAACAGTTCAACTGAGCACTGTTCTTCAGAAAAATCCTCCAGGTCCTGCAGAATCTTCAGTTTTCCAGCATCTTTTGCATATTTGAACCCTTTCCAGCAGTAACTGTATGATTTTGAGATCCACCTTTTCACGCTGAGGATGATTGAGGGACTCAAACACAACAATTAAAAAAGGTTCAAACATTCACTGATGCTCCTGAAGGAAACACGATGCATTAAGAGCCGGGGGTGAAAACTTTTTGAATTTGAAGATCAAGGTAAATTGTACTTCATTTGTCTTCCAGGAAACATGCAAGTATCTTCTGTCGCGTCAGAAGGGCAGTACTAAATGGAAAAATATGATATTTCAACAAAATAAGAAAAATTTGGACATCTTCATCCTGTTCAAAAGTTTTCACCCCCGGCTCTTAATGCATTGTGTTTCCTTCAGGAGCATCAGTGAATGTTTGAACCTTTTTTAATTGTTGTGTTTGAGTCCCTCAATCATCCTCAGCGTGAAAAGGTGGATCTCAAAATCATACAGTTACTGCTGGAAAGGGTTCAAATATGCAAAAGATGCTGGAAAACTGAAGATTCTGCAGGACCTGGAGGATTTTTCTGAAGAACAGTGCTCAGTTGAACTGTTCAGAACAAACAAGGGACTCATGAACAACCATCACAAAACAAAAAAACAGTCGTAGATCATCCAGGTAACCACACACAATATTAAGAACCAAGGGTTCCCAAACTTTTGAATGTGGTTATTTTAATAATTTCAGCTATTTTTTTGTCTTGTGGACTATATGTAAACATCTTTTATGGAAAATATCTTACTCAGGACAGTACTAAATAAAAAATAACATGCATTTTGTATGATCTCTCTTATTTTGGTAAAATTATCCACATTTTCACAGATTCTGCAAGGGGTTCCCAAACTTTCGCATGCCACTGTAGGTTTCCAACTGCTGAAGACTTTGTGGTCATCTTTGACGTATTTTTTGTTTAATGAAGCACCAAATGTTCTCTATACGTGATAGATCTGTACTGCAAGCAGGCCAATTCACCACCCGGACTCTTCTACTACGAAGCCATGCTGTTGTAATAGCTGCAGTATGTGGTTTTGCATTGTCCTGCTGAAATACACGTCGTCTGGAGGGGAGCATATGTTGCTCTAACACCTTTATATACCTTTCAGCATTCATAGTGCCTTCCAAAACATGCAAGCTGCCCATACCGTATGCACTTATGCACCCCCATACCATCAGAGATGCTGGCTTTTGAACTGAACGCTGATAACATGCTGGAAGGTCTCCCTCCTCTTTAGCCCGGAGGACACGGTGACCGTGATTTCCAACAAGAATATCAAATTTGGACTCGTCTGACCATACAACACTTTTCCACTTTGAAACAGTCCCTTTTAAATGAGCCTTGGCCCACAGGACACAATGGTGCTTCTGGACCATGTTCACATATGGCTTCCTTTTTGGATGATAGAGCTTTATTTGGCATCTGCAGATGGCACGGCGGATTGTGTTTACCAACAATGGTTTCTGGAAGTATTCCTGGGCCCATTTAGTAATGTCAATTACAGAATCATGCCGATGTGTGATGCAGCATCGTCTGAGGGCCAGAAGACCACGGGCATCTAACAAAGGTCTTTGGCCTTGTCCCTTATGCACAGAGATTTCTCCAGTTTCTCTGAATCTTTTGATGATGTTATGCACTGTAGATGATGAGATTTGCAAACTTTTGCGATTTGATGTTGAGGAACATTGTTTTTAATATATTCCACAATCTTTTTATTCACTCTTTCACAGATTGGAGATCCTCTGCCCATCTTTACTTCTCAGAAACTCTGCCTCTCTAAGACATCCCTTTTATAGCTAATCATGTTACAAAATCTCCCAGTGGAATCTTTTTGAAATTTCTTACTTTTTCATCCCTTTGTAGCCCCCGTGCCAACTTTTTTGAGACCTGTAGCAGGCATCAAATTTGAAATGAGCTCATTTAGTGGATAAAAGTGTAAAATTTCTGTTTAAACATTTGCAATATTATCGATGTTCTAGTGTGAATAAAATATTGGCTCATATGCTCGCTTCGAGGCTGCAGCTAATCACGCTAACGGCGCTAGCAGTGCTAACTGCATGCACGCTGAGGAAGCCGGTGAGGACAACGTATTCACCATCACGGAGCATGACTTGAGGAGGGCATTCAAGAGAGTGAACATCAGGAAGGCAGCAGGACCAGATGGCATCACAGGTCGGGTTCTGAAGGCCTGCGCTGACCAGCTAGCACCGGTGTTCACCGAGATCTTCAACCTCTCCCTGGAACAGTCCATAGTCCCCTCATGCTTTAAGCAGTCCACCATTGTTCCTGTCCCCAAGAAACCGCAGCCCACCTGCCTAAACGACTATCGCCCTGTAGCCCTCACATCAGTGGTGATGAAGTGCTTTGAGAGACTGGTCAGAGACTTCATCATTGCATCACTACCAGACACACTGGATCCACTACAGTTTGCATACAGACATAACCGCTCCACGGAGGATGCCATCTCACACCTCCTCCACACCACAACAAGTCACCTGGACTGCAGAAAAGGGAATTATGTAAAAATGCTGTTTGTGGACTACAGTTCAGCGTTTAACACCATAATTCCCTCCACACTCACCTCCAAGTTGGAGGTCCTTGGTCTCAGCACATCCTTGTGCCAATGGATCTCCAGCTTCCTGAAGGACAGACAGCAAGCCGTACGGATGGGTAAACACACCTCATCCTCCATCACCCTAAGCACTGGAGCCCCTCAAGGTTGTGTTCTGAGCCCCCTGCTGTACTCACTGTACACTTATGACTGCGTGGCCACTTCCAACTCCACCACCATCATCAAGTTTGCTGATGACACTGTTGTGTTGGGCCTGATCTCAGACAACGACGAGACGGCCTACATACAGGAGATTAAGAACCTGGAGAGTTGGTGCCAGGTGAATAGTCTACACCTGAACATCAGCAAAACTAAGGAGCTGATAGTGGACTTTAGTACGAAGCAGGAGCGGTCATACCAGCCGATCACGATCAACGGGACTCCAGTGGAGAGAGTGGACAGCTTCAGATACCTGGGTGTTCACATCACGCAGGACTTGACTTGGTCCTGTCATACCAGCACCCTGGTGAAGAAGGCCAGGCAGCGTCTGTACCATCTGAGATGCTTAAAGGACTTTAGACTTCCCTCTCGGGTGCTTAAGACTTTTTACACCTGCACCATCGAGAGCGTCCTGACGGGCAGCATCACTTCCTGGTTCGGGAACTGCACTATGCAGGACAGACGAGCCCTCCAGAGGGTGGTGCGTTCAGCGGAACGTACCATTCACACCGAGCTCCCTGACCTGCAGGACATCTACAGCAAGCGGTGCCTGACCAGGGCCAGGAAGATAGTGAAGGACCTCAGCCATCCCAACAATGGACTCTTTTCTCTGCTGCGTTCAGGGAGACGCTTCCGCTCCATGAAGGCGAACACAGAGAGAATGAGGAGGAGCTTCTTCCCGCAGGCCATTCGGAGTCTAAACCACTCTCCACTATAATCACATCACCCCACACTTCCACTTTGCACATTTTTCAAGTACAATCTGCACTAATTTGTAGAAGGTTACGTAAGGATAAATGAGTGGGACTTACATACCATTTGTCTTTGTCTTTAGTATCCTTTTACTCACTTATACACTTTACTGCACTGCACAGCACACGGACACTTTATCACTGACATACACTTTACTTTTTATAGAATCTATATAGAATCATATTCTATTTTTTATTCCTCATATCTATTTTTATTCTCATATCTATTTGTTATTTTATTTTATTGCTAGTTTATTTCTGTATATATGTTTACTGTACTTTTTCTATTTGTATTTTTGTAAACTTGAGGTTTTTCTTAATTTTGTTGGACAATTTGTTGGACAGTCGTACAATACATTTCACTACATGTCGTACTACGTATGTATATGTATGTGACAAATAAAATTTGAATTTGAATTTGAATTTGATTTGAAAGTCTTTTAGTTTTCATTTTATTCAAATTTAAAAAAACATCTCAACATTTCCGGAATTCGTGTTGTATGAATTTGTATGAAATTGTTCCAGTTTCTAATAGGTTTCATGTATGATTTTATTTCATTTGACAATATATTTCATAAATGGAAATGTAATATATATATATATATATATATATATATATATATATATATATATATATATATATATATAAATTGCATACATTTATGTATATATTATATATAAATTTATATGCATAAATTGCATTACTACACTTCTGGCCTTTATTAAATAAAATGCAAAACTAAATGAGAGAGTAATTAGTCTATGAGAGCTCAAGGAATATGTGCTATTTCTCCCTTATGTTTGCTAATTTCTCAGGTGTCAGTAACAGATCCTGCGTTCAGAAGACGGAGATCTACTTAAGATCAGTTACTGACACCTCTGACCTGAGAAACAACACAACTATTACAAAATGAACCAGAGATTACAAATACAATCCCACGTTCACAGCGCCAATGAGCTCATATTAATCATGACATGCTTCAACTATTTGAATCATATTTGAAAACATTTCTAATGATCTGAGTTCATGTTGAGTTAAGTTGGAATCACATCTATTGATCACAGTTCTTTCAAAACAACCAAACACTTCTGCCATTATCAGCACATTAGTGCTTACTTTTTTGTAATCGCTTAATATAACGACTGAATAATTGAATACATTACATTAAAGCTATTTCCCAGTTGTGACTGAGCGAAGCCGCTCTGAATGAGGATGGGAGTCTGCAGTACTGGTTGCTAGGGCATTTCTAGGTGGTTTCTAGGTGGTCAAGAGTCCATTCCCAAGTCTGTATGATATTCTTGATCCTTATATCTTCTTTCCTCCTTCTAGCATGGGGAAAACTGTAAATCTACTTGTTAAGAAAATTGACTCACATACAGGGCGCTCAAGATGGGCTGTACAGTGTTTGCCTTCTGAGTCTAAGTGAAATGTAAGATAATGTGTTAAAAAAGAAAAAAATAATCAGGAAAAAAGGCGTGGATGTGTTTCTGTAATTAATTAGCAACAAAAAAGTCAAGATCAAATGAATGCAATGTAGTCCAGGTCGTGTTGTGTTGTAGAGCATCGGCCTCTAGGTGGCGCTTTTATCAGTCTCTTCAGAATGGTTTCCTCACACACACAGCTTCATCACATCCGCATGTGATCATGCATCCAGATGTATAGACGAAAAACAGCAGTATCAAAATAGTGCAAAGACTGCAAAATGAAATATAAAAATACAACTGTGGAGACATATGAAACAGGTGTGAACAAAATTATTTACCTGAGAGTTTAGTCACACTTATCCATGCCTGTACTTACATTAAATAATAACATATCAAAGCAAGTGTCTGTATATGCTGTAATGAGTCTTTTTCTTCACTAGCATCAATTCTCTTCACAGTGTCTTTGAATCAGCTGGTGTTTTAGTGATTTTTAGTCAGTTTAGTCAAGATCCAGAGTGGTCTGTTACACAACACCAGTTTGTTAAAGTTTCAGAGTTGACAAAACCAAACAAATCCAGCTCGGTTTAGATCAGATTCAACAGGTTCACACAACACTCAATGTAGATGTTTTCCGTCAGCTCAGGGTTTGATCCAGAGTTTGTAATTCACTCTGGAGTTTATGCACCTGAAAGTGTCTGCAGCCAACAGCCAATCACACGGAACAACTCATTTCTGTGCAGAAGATTAAAAACAGCTACGACAAATATGGGATTTAATGCATTTACAAGGCAGGAAACAACACCGCTGCTGCCACGAATGTTTGAGAAGGCAGCTAAAAAAAAAAAAATCTGACTAATTCAAAACAAGTGAATCAGAGGTTGTATTTATATTAAAAGCTGATTATTGTCAAAATATAATTGCGTTGCATTGAGGAAATAATATATATAATTCATATACAATTGATATAATAAATAATTAGCAGCATCCCTAAAATGCTTTCACTGTGAACTGCTTTAATTTGGTGCAAGAGAAACAGAGGGTGGGTGACTTTTACTGTGTCACTTTACTCACGGCTGATTGCTGATTTGATTTGAGTTTGTTTGCTCAGGAACACAGTTGCTGAACCGATCATCTGAGCCATAAAAGTCATGTGCAGGTGTACTTCTGGCCTCTGCCAGCAGCAGTGCTAACCAGTCAAACTGCATTTGTGTTGTCCTGAAAATATCTGCCTTCGCAAAATGGATGCACAGTGAACTGATTTTTCTCAAAGGGGTTTTGAAGGAATCTGCATCGAACTTCTCAAGCACCTTCCTGCTCGTGAAAGAAACGCCAGATAAAGGTGCATTCCTGCATTTTGTGACCTTTCGGCACAAATGGAGTGTTAAATCTCTCGCATGATGTGTTCGGAAGTGAGCCTCCGTCAAACCTTTGTTCACGTTACCTTAGATTATGAGAAATGGCTTTTAAGATTTTCCTTCTGCTTTCTTTTGAACGATCCTCTCGGCCTTTTATGGTCACTTAGAGAGGAATGGAGAGAGCCGAGCCGTTCCAGAGCAGGCATTCCAGCAGTTGTGATTCTTGGCACATGGATCCACGGGCTTCAATCAAGAGCCTGGCACGGCCGGACGCAGCACACAGCTGGGCACACAGGTCCACCAGAGGCTCCGAAAACATGCTGGCGCAGGCCTGGGAGTGATTTGGCTTGTCCCGAGTGACTCACGAGAACAGCAAGCTTATGTTTCCTACCTTACCGCTTGGGCTGAACATTGTTTCATGTGTCGTGTCTGCAAAGTTCACACAGTTCACACAACACTCGGGCCCCAGTAATAATTTATACAAGAATGGGACACAAACACCTGTAGCTATGCAGCTGTGATTTCACACATTATTGCATTCAGAAATGTGTTGATGCAATTCGTAACAAGCATGTGGTGCATTCTCAGTATTACCACAGGGGGCGTTATAGTCTTGGTTTTCTCCTTCAGGTAGACGCTTGTCATGGCGGAATAAAGTCTGAAGAGTTAGTTAACTGATGTTCTAATTACACTATAGAAATGATTATTGGAGCATCATTTCCTCATAACTTCCCCTACTTTTACAATTTCTTATTTAATTCAATGTGTTATTTGCCATTTTTTTCACAATTCATATTTTACCAGATTTGAACACATTTCACATTACTGCCACAGACGAATTAGTAAGTCATGGGAAAGAACTGTTCATTTGTGGTCATGATATAAATATGTTTTCCTATGTCATGTCTGTACAAAGGTTTCACACTGCACAAAAAAAGACTTTTATTGACAGGAATGCTCATATACAGGTGAGTCAATAGATCAGTAAACTGGTTACACTTTATTTTGATAGTCCACTTTAGACATTCTACTAACTATAAGTAATTTTGTAACTACATGTCAACTAATTCTCATTACTTTGCAACTACATGTCTAACTCTCAGTAGGGTAGGTTTAGGGTTAGTAGAGTAAGTTGACGTACTTGCAAAGTTTCTAATAGTCAGTATGTTGTATGTTGTGGACCCATCAAAATAAAGTGTTAGAAGATATTAATCAGACAGTCTACTAGTACTCTAATGACTGATAGTAGACATGTAGTTGCAGAGTTACTTACTATTAGTAGAATGACTAAAGTGGACTATCGAAATAAAGTGTTAAAAGTAAATTTAACTGGTGGTTGATCACAGTGGATATGATTACATTTACATGACAACTGCAAATCCATGTTTCGCTGCCTGGAGTCCATTTGTTTCTTTGAATTGCAGGGATCCATTTGCTTCTCTTTTCTGTAGCTTTGGGCAGTCTGTAAAAACATATCAGATTTCTTGTCAAATCTATTTGTACAGACAATCGCAAAGCTCTTTCTCGTTTAAGATGTTTTAACGACACGTGTTTTGTGTGCTCTGTCGCAGCATTCACGCTGAAAACCAATGCTGCCTTTCAGTCTTTTTGCCACTCAGTGATGACCAGGTGACCGTGACGTCAAGTAACCCTCTACAGACTGAACATGTAATACACACGTGCATGATGTCACCGTTTCACAAATTCACTTTTTTGTAGTTTACACAGAGAAGATAGAAGTATTGTTTTCAAACATTTGCTCTTTGAAATCGTTTTTTTTAAAGTTTGCCTTTTCAGGCCACAAAACGCTGTTGTTGTGTAAATGAATGGGCAACGCCTCCTGTTTAAAGGCCTCCTGAGAGGATGTCGTAAAGACGGTTTGAGGAACACTACTGTGGCGGTCTGTTGAGTCTGTAGTCAGTCACTGACTGTGTGGCGGAGCAGGGTTTATATATGCAGTGTTTGGCTGTGCATGTGAATGGTTACAGGTGCAAGTGAGAATAAGCAGAGCCTGGTGGAGGCATGACAAATATACATATCCATTAATTTATCACACTATTAAATTAACAAATCACATTATAATCACTTACAGGTCATGCCATTCATCACACAATCAGTCAAGAGTCATTTGTTTCCCATATGCTAATCATTTTACTGCATCTCCAGAGCTCTTTCGTCCACCGCAGGGGGATTCTGGAGTTTTGCAAAACAGGAACTGCTGGAATTAATCCATAGTACATTTGATTAGCATGTGAGTTAATGAGCCAAAAACTTTATGGCATGAGACAAACTCAGAGAAGATTGCTTCCGCCTGCTGCCGTATGGCTAATGTTGAGCGCTGCAGAGCTGTCAGAAAGCTGTCACGTGTGCTCTGTAGCCCACTCAACGGGCCTGTTTCTATAATCATATAAATAAGACAGAAAAACAGTAGAACAAATGCTGACGGGTTGACACAGTCAGGTGTGTGTGTGTTGTGTGCGGTTTGAAATGAACACCCGCCAGTGATAATTAACCATGGTCATGCTGTCAATTGTCCTATAGAGGGAGCATATTACCCCTGTGTTAGCTTCACTTCATTGGTGACCTGTTAAATTCAGAGTTGATTTTAAGGTTTTAGTTTTGTATTTAAAGCACTTCATGGTCTTGCCCCAATTTACATTTCAGATCTTCTCCATTTCTATTTTCCAGTGAGAATTCTTAGATTGTCCTCTCAGTTTTTATTGATTGTCCCAAAATTCTTGTTTAAAATCTAAAGGGAACAGGTCTTTTTCAGTTCTTGGTCCTACGCTCTGGAACTCTTTACCTTTATCCATTAGATCATCCACTATGTTATCTTCTTTTAAATCATCCCTCAAAACATAGATTTTTTTCTTAGGCTTTTGCTTAACTTAAAAGCACGTTTTTGTTTTGTTTCTGTTATGTTTTCTTTTGTTTGTGGATATTTGTATTACTTACTGTAGTACTTAATGATTTTAAAAGTTTACATGTCTTAATGCTTTTTGTTGCTTGATATTTCTGATGTTTTAGCTGTGCAGTATCTTGGTCAGCACTTGTTGCTTTTAAGGTGCTATATAAATAAACTTGACCTTCACTTGACCTATCGGTAAGCCCCGCCCCCTTAGTTACAGTCGCTCACTCGCACAAACAAACAGAGTTGCTAACTGTCTTACAACGACAGCTGTCAGTGTGAAAACCTTGGCCCAAGATGTTTTTGTATACAGAAGGACCACCATTCAAGTGGCACTTAAATATGCCATGAAGGGATATATAAAAGATTTTAAAATAAATATGGTGGGTAATGATTAAATTGGAAACGAGGATCTTAATAGATCTTAATAGGTCAATTACAGATCTCAATGCAAGTGGGAGAAATCTCATTACGGTCATCAGATTAAATTAATTTACATTTAACCAGTTTAATATGGAGAGGCATTGAAATGTGTTTTTGATCTACACTGTAAATGGTGTGAGAACAGTTCACTATTTAGGTTTTTTACGTTAGCATGGACTCACTAACTTCAACGTTGGCTAGTTTTAGCCAGAAATACCTTGCTGAAGCACAAGATGACATAAATGTTCTGCTTGAGCAGATGAAAATTGCAACTTAATGAGAGTACGGCAACCAGAAAATGAACATTCCCCTTTGGGAGCTCGAGCTGCATCGAAAACGCTATGGGAACGTCTTCAGTGTGACCACACTCTGAATCACATGTGTAATCAGTCCAATGGAACGGCGAGACGTCACGGGCGGGGTGACGTTGCGACCAGGAAGCTTAAAGAGTTAGGTGAAGGCGAGGAAGTTAAATCAGATGATATTTCTGAGCTTTGGAGAAGCGCTGATTTGTTTATCTGCTTCACCGGGGCACACTGAAAAAAAAGTGGAGTGACATTTACTTAAAAAAAGCTAGGCAACTTTTTCCACACAGAAAGTGCTTGTAATCTTTACTCAGGCTATTTCTAAGTAATATTTACTAGAACCACTTATTTTTTATGTAAAATACGCAAGTAAATTGCACTGGCAATACTCATCTATACATTGTAACTTTCACTCAGATTACCATTGCATCCAATTACAAAACCCAAGTGAACATTGCTGATATTTCTTTGTGTTTCTTACTCTTCTTTTCTTTGTTATATTCTATGTAGTTATTAAGTAATATTTATTATGAACGTACTAGTTAATATTAATCGAATTAAGTAAATATTTTTATTATTCTATTAAATAATAATTCAATATTTTCCAAAACAAATATTTGTAGCTTAAGGGACACTTTTATTTCACAGTTGAAATGGCATAGATATATTTAAAATATCTACATAACATTATAACCACAAAAACATGGCCATAGAACTTCTTGCTCGCAAATTTCAAAACAGAGCATATATACATATACATAGAGTCCATACATCAAGGGAGTTCAGAGACCGTTATAAAGCTCAAAAGTAAAGCAGTATAGAATTTGAAAAATTAAATGTGGAATAACAAAGCACCAACTGACTTTAGGACTGATATTCCAGCATAAAGGAATACAGTGTTAAGAGTTGACTTTTCCCCTCCAATTCTGTAATTCCATCAATTGGGCTCTATTACAAACAAGTTTCAACCAATCAGATAGCTGGCCTTAGCATGGGAAAAAAAGAAAAAACATGCTATTCAAAAACTCAGTGTGCACTGTCCCCTTTCTTCTAATCAACTTTCAGAACAGTAAAGAATACATACATCAACGCTGTCCATTAACAGTTGCAATCACTACCTTTGCAGACATTCTCAGAACGTTCAGGACAGAAAGAACTTATATAAAACTGAACAACACTTGAAATCACTGTCAGAAAACAGACAAAATGCAAACAATTTGTTTGTGCTGGACAAAAGCACAAATAACACTGGCACACTCACGCTAAAAGTTTCTTGTGGAGAGACTGGAGCTTTGGTGACATTTTAAGGACGTCAAGCTCAAGAAACAGCTTCTGAAATACTTCAAACGTATATTTCAGTTTCAGTGGGTAACTTAAGTTGACGGCATAGATGACACCCATGAGCAGGAGGCAAGCGTTTGTCACACTTCCGCAGTCCTCCAGAATTTCTGTCCCCTCAATGATGACTGACACGTTCACGGGATCTTGGCTTTCCTGTGCCACATTGGGATGGATGACGATGATCTTCATCATGTGATTACTGCAGTCCTCTTTCAATGCTTCTTGGCTGACGTCCTGTGAAAACAAACAAACCACAATTAGAAATAACTAGAATAGATTCCAAGTAAAAGAAAAGGTTAAGAGAAAAAAATGTGAAAATAAAAACAAAGAGGTATACTCAATTTAGTATACTCAAATCAAACAATATTCATATGGCACTTTTTATACGTAAAGTTACAGAACGTGCTTCACCGAGGCTGACCCTGAGACAAAGAAAGTCACTTTTGGGGGCCATCCAGACTGAGAGGGGTCAACGCCCACGACCACAGGGAGTGCCGACACAGTGACCACCCTGGCCCGGGCAGGCAAGAGGTTCCACACAGAGGTGCAGAGCCCTCCAGCCACCCAGGCTGGAGCGGTCCATGGGACGGCACCCGTGTTGGTAGACCAGAACTACTCCCAGTGTGGAAGGTCCCCATGGGGGAAACACTGGAGCTGAAAACTGCGGGATTAAATCAGTAAAATAGGTTATAAAGGTATAATCAAATTAAATACTCTTTTGCTCATAAAATAAAGTTAATAAGTGATCGTTAAATAGTCAGAAAAAAAGAAACAAAAGGCAAGTTAAAGTTTAAGGCAGATAAGATAAAGATTAAATATGATTTAAAAAATAAAGGGTAAGAGCATAAAGATTTAAGAAATCAGTTAAAAGCCTGATTAAAAATATTAATCTCGAGTCTTTTTTAAAAAACATCACAAGTGTAGAGAATATTTGACCTTCAATATAATATCACAAGTGAAGACCAGATTATAAGGCTAGACAATCATTTTAATATAGTCATGATGATCATCAGATACCTGATAGTCTTTGATCAGCTCCTCTCCACTCTCTCCAAGATACTCAACTAAGCAACGGATGATAATGTCCCTTCTGCCATCGACATGATGCTATTAAACACAAAAAGAAAATTTATTGCAGAAAATACATAACATATGTAACATACATACATAACAGCACATACAGATGTAAACACAAAGTTACCCATGGAGAATGTAAGCCTGCAACTGCATTCTAACTATGTGAAGTGTGCAACTTAACATGAATTTCTCAACGATGTGTGTTGAGACAAGAGTCAATGTCTAGTGCATGTCATAATCTGTGGGTCCAGAAACTGTCTCTGCCCAGTGAGGGACGTTTTCTGCCTCATCACTGGACATGCAAATGAATTTTTCGCAACATAACAGTACCTCCTATCACAAAATGAACCAGGCAAGGACAGGAATTCCCAGACACGAGTAATATTTTGGGAAATGACTGTATTGGAGTCTATGGGCAGTAGGAAGTGATCTTGCTGCACTCAGAGGGTCACTTTGAAAATTCTGTAAATCTCTCTGCTTTTGAGCACATATTAAGGGAGAGATGACAGGTTTGTATACACTTGTGGAGAAAATCATGTGCATAAATTGTTAATTGTGGCCACAGTGACAGGATCAGGAGAACAGTTTCAGCCAACACAGACACTGATCAGATTAAAGGACAAGTTCGGTATTTTACACTTAAAGCCCTGTTTTCAGATTGTTTATGATGAAATAGAACGATTTTGATTAAAATTTGGACACATGCTGCTGGCCCGAGCTTTTTTGGTTTCTGTGGTAGCACACCCCACCTCCACAATGGCTGCATAGGTGCACTGGAGCAATCCTTCCTAAAACGCATTAAACTTTCGTTTACAAAGACGTGAAACTCACCGAGGGGTCAGGAGTGTTCACTGATATGTTCACACAAAAATCGCTGCAAAAGATATTTTGATATTACAGTCCTGTAATATCAAATGTCTCTCGAAGAACATCATTGAGGTCCTGAAGTGTGCTTGGGATGCCTGCAGGTAAAAGTAGTTTGCGGACATCATCCTCCCCAAAAATTATCCGCAGTTTCGCTGAGGGTGCCATATCAACAGGAAGAAGCTGCAACAACAGAGAAGATAAATACACAGACATTTATTCACAAGCTTCTCTCCTCACACTTAAAAGGATAGGCAAATGTGGTGCTTCAAAGTTGTCAGGCGTCTTCCTGCAAGGGTGTATGAAGCCAAAGGATAAAAATCTTTAAGCTCTCTTTGCTCAAGTAACTGCACACTCCCTGTGTTCTCCAGCTCATAACTCCTCAAGTGTTCGTTGTACCATGTATTTTGTTGTCTCAGGAAAAAAGTCAGTTTGTTACAAATCACCATTATCTGTAACACTTCAGAAAAGTCAGGCAGTCCTGCAGTGGAACCACAACACAACAACATTCCCATTGCATAGTTGGTGCCTAAACTGCACACATTATTGGCAACATGCACAGCCGTAACAGCAGGGAATCTGCATTTCACCAGGTCTTTTAGATCATCCTTAAGCACATCTAAAGAGACCTCTGTTGTTTTTGTGACTGCAAGTGATGGTTTGACAGAATGTGATTGATGGTATGCAACCATGAGTGCTTATTTGCAAGGGACAGCAAAATATTCCTGAAACAACCAGTGTGTCTGACCACCTTCTTGAAAAAGCTGTGTTTGGCCTCGAATCTCATTGTCCAGAGGGCAGCTAGGGGGCCAAATTCCCGAATGAGCTGAGGATAGTGCTCAAGGAAATGGTGCTTGGGAATGAGCTTATGTTGGGGGAAAACATCAAGGAATCTGCTTCGGTGTTCTGAAATGATGCTGTCAAGATAGCAAATGCTTTCTTCGCTATGGGCTCGAGACATGACAAGGTCCACAATGTCTTTCAGTGTCATCAGCATCTGCCATACAGTATCTTGTTCGGGTACTTTTAAACCTATAATCAGAGGCAAAAGACGTAATAAGCACCAATTTTCATGTGCGTTGCCCCCTACTGATTTTCGAGTCGAAAAGTTAGCAGGAATGAGATGAGGGCGATTTGTTTTATCACTCCACTTGTATGGGAAATTGCAAATGGCATCATTCAGTTCCATGAGAGAAAAATATTTCTTCTTGATCAAGTTATCAAATGCCAAAGCCAGTTCCACTGGAACAATGCCCTCCAGCAGATCATGTAAAACATCTGGAGGGTAACCAGATGTAACATGAAAATGCTCAAGTTTTTCTGACAATGCACACGGTTTTTTTACACCATAACAATGAGGGTGATCTGGACTAGACACAGCTGTCTGTACATGCAGTGTATGTTGATCTTTGGTTCTTTGATGAAAAGACCCAGATCTCACTTCATTGGACTGAAACTTGGATCGCTCCCCAACACAAAACCGGCAGATGTATGACCCTGCAAAGCTTTCGACAAATCCTGCCACAGAGTGCGCCCCCAAATTATCTGCCACCACACTGACCACAGTCCCTTTAATGGCTTTCCCTAACGCTGGAACAAAAAGACCATCTTTCTCCAAGCTTTGGATATCTGTTAACAGTGGCTCTAAAACTTGCTGGAATCCAAACTGCTTGGTGTCTTCAGCCTTACACAGAATTACAAGGTAGATTGATGTCAATGTGGAACGTAACTGCACCGGAATGTTTCCCAACACCCAATAGACAGCTGTGACTTTGTGCTTTTTTCGAGATGTCCCAAGAGGATTACATACCTCAAAGTCATCAATGTACAGGATGAGACTCACTCTGTTCTCCTCTACAGAGAAAAACTCGTTTTTTTGATAGTGAGATCCATCACGAAATGTCTGGTACTTAAAGTCATTTTCAGATTTGTTTTCACCTTCAAATGTGTTTTCTTGAAAAGACTTACTTAGGACCTGCACCAAGGAGGGCAATATTGGGACATACTGGAAGGTTTTGCCCTTTTTTTTATCAAGTATGTGTTCTTCTGGTTCAACAACTGAAAAATGCTTCTTCATAAATTCTCTTCTCTTGTATGAAGTTGTGAAAGGGCCACCTGTCCCCAAGGCAGAACTTATAGGGTGTGTCTCACAAATATTTTTCACCAAGTCTGAGATAATGGCTGGATCCAGATCACAATTATGGCTTTTCAAGGTGGACACCACCACATCTCTTAAAAGTGGACCAGATGCAGAGGTGGATTTAAACTGAAGCTCATCTACTATTTCATCAATGCATTTGTTTGGGACATTGAACATGCCTTCCAACTTTAAAAATAGATGGCCAAATTTCTCTTTTATATCTTGAGACAACTCCTGTGGTTCCCCATCCCAAAGCTCTAAGCTCTCTTCCACACAGGTCTCATCCTGAGCAAACATGGGTTCATTAGGTTGGCTTTTTAATACTTCAGTTTTAAAATCCTCAAGGGTGTGTGACTGGTGTTTTCTGTGTCTATGTGTAGCAAAGGTGGAATAAATATTTGTACTGAAGTTGCAGTTTTTGAAGACACATGCAACTGCTTCAAACTTCCTTAAGTGGTTGTTAAGATGCTCAAAATACTGCTTCTCTGAATCAAAAAAACCAGAGCAGCAAAGTAGACAAGTAAATGAAAGAGGCCCACTTTGTGTGACCATCTCCACATGGTGTCGAGACAAATGGGTCTTAAGGGCATTAAATGTTTTAAACGAGCAAGGGCAATCAGTGTGAAGACAAGGGACTGACTGGCTGCGACCACCATTTCCATGCTTTAGTCTGTAGTGTTTTAACAATCCCAACCTCTTCTCTGACTCAAAGCTACATATCTTATACATCCATCTCATGTTGTGGCACCTTAAACAGACAAATTAACCATCTCAAAATTAAACCAAACTGCCACACATAAAGAAATTATGTGACAAGTTAAACCTAATCATTACTAATTTGATCTTACCTTGTGTCAGTCTTTTCAACTAATTTCTACTAACTCAAGGATGCACATTGATATTTAATTTTTTTAAATTTACATATCATGTCAGCTCGGTGTCGCATTTAAAATCAAGAATATGAAGTCAATATGAAGACTTGAGTGAAATCGAGTGCGTGTACACGGAGGCCACACATTTGTCTGCATCGAGTACATACATCGCTTTTTTTTTTTTTTTTTTTTTCAAATACACCTCATGGCAGCGGTGCAGCAATTATTTCAAACTGGACCGTGGTCGTTTTATTCACAAATACACATACACAATCATAAATTCCGTGCTGAAGTTCAGGCCCTGCATATTATATATATATATATATATATATATATATATACCTTCTGCCAGCAAAGTTAGTTAGCAAGTTAGCTAGCTAGCAGGAAAATACACTATTTGCTAGCGCAGCAAGCGCCGCTGCTTTCAGTGCGGAGAAACTGACTTAAGTGAGCCAACAGGAACGTACAAAGTTTGTTTCGCTTAAAACTTACCTTCATGGTTCCATATTCACTTTTTCCCGTTTCGCCAACAAGTCTGCCAACCGTCGAAATGTGGACCATGGACTGTCTGAGAAAGACCGCTCAAGTGTGGGGAGGGGCTTTGACGTCATGCTCCGAATGCAGAGAAGGTTGCCAGATTCACTGATGTCACTCCATTACATTTTACTTGGAAATATCAACTAATTAAGTCAATGAACTGGTTTAGTAAATATTACTTAGATCGAATGATTCAATTTACATACAAAACTGAGGACACATAATTACAAACAATCACCAAGTAATGCACTACACGAAAAACTGCTATTTTAAAGTAATAGCACTGAATTGGTATTTTTTTGTAGAATTTATATAGATAATTGAAATAATAATTACAGGGCCAAAAAAACATTTTTTTCAGTGCAGTTCTGGTGGCAGTGGAGAGGCATCTCTGGCTGACCCTGTCTGACATGAAGGAGAAGGACATGGTCTTCCTCATGGACGCTCTGCTTGCGCCTTCCGGCCTGTTCGGTGACTCCGTCGATTCCGTCGCCGACAGGTACCAGGATGCCCGTAAACAGGTGGTGGCATTCCAGCGGTTTCTCCCTCGCCATTCTCTAACTCTGGAGGCTGCCGTGCGGGAGCAGCCCCAGCCATGTACAAGCTCCTCATACCGGGAGGCTCAAAAGCAGTGCGCGCTTTTGCGCTCCCCCGAAACGGGACAGAGCTCGGTGGCGCTCTAGGTCGGGGGCTTCTAAGGCGAAGCCCGATCTGAGGGTCGTGCATCAGCCTAGGAAGCCCTCGACCAAGCGGTCCTGACAGCTGTGATCCGGGGCTGCCAAGGGCGACCCCTTCTGAGGAAGAGCGGGGTGCACCGCATTACACTGTGTCCGTTTCTCCTGAGAGCCCTCAGGAGATCGCTCTGCCAACCCTGCCACCGACGGTGCTTCAGGGCGCAGCGGTCTCCAGCGAGCGTATATTAGTTCGGCAGTTAGTTCGGCCATCCCCTATCGGTCCTAGCACACCAGAGACCAGTCTCGAGACTTCCCTTAGTAGACTATTTAGCAGTGTGGAAACTGTCAAATGTGTCTCGATGGGTCCTGCAAACTGTAGAAAGAGGCTATAGCATTCAATTTTGCGCTCCGCCGCTGCTTTTCAAGGGGGTCTTTCCCACACTGGTGGGCCCCGAGCAGGCTCTGGTATTGGAGCGAGAAGTAAACACTCTCTTGAGGAAGGAGGCCATAGAGGTGTTCCCTCCTCTCGACAGAGAGTCCGGGTTCTACAGCTGGTACTTCATCATTCTAAAGAAGCTTTCCTGTAGCTCAAATAGTAGAGCAAGGCGCTAGCAATGCCAAGGTTATGGGTTCGATTCCCAGGGAAAGCAAGAGCTGATAAAATGTAAAAACTGTAACTTGAATGCAATGTAAGTCACTTTGGATAAAAGCATCTGCTAAATGCATAAATGTAAATGTAAGAACGATGGGGGGTTGCGTCCCATTTTAGATCTGCTTCTATTGAACCATCTATTGAACTCAGTCATGCGACTGAAGTTCAGGATGCTCACTATCAAGCAGGTCGTGTCTCAGATCAGGTCCGCGGACTGGTTTGTCATGATAGATCTGAAAGATGCATATTTCCACTTCTCCATCCTTCCCACTCACAGGATGTTCCTGAGGTTTGCTTTCAGGGGCAAAGTTTACCAATATCGGGTTCTTCCCATCAGCCTAGCACTCTCACCCCATACTTTCATGAAGTGTGTGGATGCTGCTCTGGCTCCTCTGCGACTCCAAGGCATCCGCATACTCAATTACATCGACGATTGGTTCATTTGACCTCAATCAGAGCAGATGGCAGTTCGGCATTGAGATGTCATTCTCGCTCACATGAAAGAGCTGGGGTTAAGACTAAATGCCAAGAAAAGTGTGCTTTCTCCATTACAGAGGACCACTTATCTGGGCGTGTTGTGGTCACCATGTGTTGGTGCGCACCGACAACACAGCAGTGGTCTCTTATATCAACCACCAGGGAGGTTTGCGTTCGCGCCCATTGTACAAGCTGGCACACCATATCCTTGTGTGGTCCCAGGGCGAACTCCTCTCACTGAGAGCAGTGCATATTCCTGGGCATCTCAATATGGGAGCAGACATCTTGTCGAGGCAGGGGCTGCGGCCTGGGGAATGGATGCTTCACCCTGGGGAGGTGAAGCAGATATGGAGAGTTTTTGGCCAAGCTCAGGTGGATCTGTTTGCGACTCAGGAGACATCGCACTGTCCCCTCTGGTTCTCTCTGACTCATCCAGCTCCACTGGGGCTGGATGCCCTGGTGACAGACATGGCCGAGGCTTCATCTGTATGCCTTTCCCCCAATCGCTCTGCTCCCAGGAGTTCTAGAGAGAGTGCGCCGGGACGGGGTCCATTTGCTGCTAGTAGCCCCGTTCTGGCCGGTCCGAGTATGGTTCTTGAACCTGATTTCTCTCCTTGACAGCTCTCCATGGGAGATTGCCGTCAAGGGGGGGGGGGGTCTCCTCTCACATGCAGAGGGTATGATCTTTCATCCCCGCCCAGAGCTGTGGAAGCTGTGGGTGTGGCCCCTGAGGGGGCACAACTCATAGCCTCTGGTCTCTCAGCTTAAGTTGTTGAGACCATCCTCCAGTCTAGAGCTCCTTCACTTCATGGTGTGGAGACTGCCAGCTTGACCCAGTTAACTGCCCGATTGGTACAGTGCTAGAGTTCCTGCAGGCCCGATTCTCCGCAGGGTTAACCCACTCCACAATTTACAATTTACATATTTAAACTCCATTATGTGGTTACGCTACAGACTTTGCGTCCGGTTTGACCAAAGCATTTCTCTACCCTCGTGCGGGGTATGTCCCTAAGGTCCCCTCCTCTACACCATGGAGAGCCCGACCAGCAGAAGCTTAACTGTATGTATCCAGTGCGAGCACGTCCACAGAGCTGCCCTGTGGAGAAGGGTTGGACCAACTGCTTGTTTGCTATGGTTCCCCCTAAGAGAGGTATTCCAGCTTCTAAGAAGACCCTCAGCTGGTGGATCGTTGATGCCATTTCTATTGCCTATGAGTCCTCTGATCTCCCCTCACCCTTGGGGGTCAAAGCTCACTCGACTTGAATTGTGACGGCCTGCAAGGCCTTTCTGGAAGGTGTGCCTATGCAGGACATCTGCAACGCTGCGGGATGGTCAACGCCCCTCACGTTCGTCAGGCTCTATGACCTAGATTTGAGAACCACTCCAGGCTCTTCTGTTCTCTTGCCATAGCTGTGGTCTTCCACACTTGGCAGGGATTTGCTAGTCTGGCGACGTGGCTATCTAGTTCCCATAGCATTTTCGACGCAGCTCGAATTCCTGAAGACTGAGTACTGAGACTGCTCTCATTAGAGTTACAAATGATTACTATTGCTCATGTTTTTGGATTGCCCCTCTTGTCTAGCCCTCTGGATTTTCTTCGCTGATCGATGGACTATGCCAGCCCTAGGAATTTGTCTTGCCTTATTCATATCTGTTTGCTGATGCTCGACCCTGCCTGTGTATGACCATGTCAGTGAACAAGGCAACACGAAATGACTATACTAACTGTCACGAACAATGATGGAGGAAGCAATACTGCGAGTGATCAGTCTCTTTATTGAGTAACAATGAGTGGCGCAGAGACCTCGACGAACTGGACAGAAGAATGGTGGTGAAGAGATAATCCGCTGGTGAGTAGTGATGTAATCCAGACACAGAACGAGGAACACAGCAACACCGAACGGAACTCCGACTCACGAACAAGACAGCAGCAATGATCAGGAACACCAAACACGAACATAGATCCAGAGACAGCACGCGAAGACATCAAACAACGATCTGACAAAGGAGGGAACAAACTGGTGAGTATATATAGGTGTGTTGATGAGTTGCAGCTGGCGCTGCCAACGAGACTCAGCTGAGACGCTGATCAGCGGTAATTAACCCGGTCACGCCCACACGACCTACACACACACACACCCACAACACATATCAACAATAACACGAGACGAGAAGGAAACAATGAATTAGTGAACCGTGACAGTACCCCTCCCCCTAGGAACGCCTCCTGGCGTTCCCGGGGTCCCTTACCTGTCGATTGTAATCATCGATAAGAGAGTGATCCAGTATGTCTCTAGCAGGTACCCAACTTCTCTCCTCCGGACCGTAACCCTCCCAGTCCACCAAGTACTGAAATCCGTGTCCCCTCCGTCTTGAGTGCAGAATACGATTTACCGAAAATGTGGGCTCCCCGTCTACGAGTCACGGCGGGGGGGTGGGGGGGGGGTGGTACCGGGGCTGTCGGATTTATAGTAGAATGAAACACGGGTTTAATTTTGGATTCGTGAAAGACGGGATGAATCCTCCTGTACACTGGAGGAAGGTTGAGGCGGACTGCCACCGGACTAATGATATTGGTGACAGTGAACGGGCCAATAAATTTGGTTGGGAGCAAGTTTATTAGAAACGGAGCGGAGAGGAATGTTCTTGGTTGAAAGCCACACTTTTTGACCCACGACGTAAACGGGAGGCTTAGACCGGTGGTGATCGGCTTTAGCCTTAGTGCGCGCCCCCACTTGGAGTAGAGTCTCACGGGCTCTAGTCCAAGTGCGGTGACACCTCTGGACAAAGGCGTGGGCGGAGGGGACCGCGACTTCGGATTCCAGACTGGGAAAAATTGGTGGCTGGTAACCTAAACTACATTCAAACGGAGATAGGCCCGTGGACGACACTGGTAACGCATTGTGGGCGTACTCCACCATAGACAGTTGCTGACTCCAAGAGGAAGGATTCTTGGAGACCAAACATCGCAACGCCCTTTCCAAATCTTGGTTGGCTCTCTCGGTTTGGCCATTGCTCTTTGGCCATCCTCCCGGGAAAGCCGAGCCCGCCCTACCTGCATGGGTTCGTGATCGTAGGTGGGACTGACCACGTCCCCGTCGCTGAACCGCTGACTTACAGCTCCTCCAGGGACTCGACTGGCAGGTGCGCGTCGTTCTGCTCTGGAGAGTCATGCGTCTACCCTTAGTGCCAGATCGACAAGCCCATTGAGTGTAGTAGGGAGGTCCAGGACGTAGATCTCCTTCTGGACGCGGTCAGCCAACCCATGCAGGAACATGTCCCACTGGGACACAGGGTCCGGAACTCGATGGAATAGTCCGATACCGATCTTTCACCCTGACGGAGATCGGCGAGTATTCTGGCCGCCTCTCTCCCGGCAACTGCACGATCGAATACCCGCTTCATTTCATTGGACAGTGCCTGGAACGAGGCGCAGCATTGATCCTGGTTCTCCCACACCGCCGTTCCCCATAGTGCCGCTCTCCCAGTCAATAGCGTCAGCACGAACGCCACCTTGTTCTGTTCGGCACCAAATGTTCTTGGTTGGAGAGCAAAGTGCATGGAGCACCGTGTGAGGAATGCTCTGCAAAAACTGGGCTCTCTGGAGTAGGACTCGGGAACAGGCAAACGCGGTTCCGACTGGAAGAGGGTCTCAGGTGGTGTGGGGGGAACGGGCGGCGTGGACGGCGCAGTGGGAGCTCGCAGATGTTGGAATTGCTGGGTGAGCTCGGACACCTGCACCACTAGAGCCTGAATAGCACGACCCGTGTTATTCAGACTCTCTTCCTGGGAATCCATCCTGTTGATACTCTTGGTGATGAATGCCTCCAGGGAATTAGCTGAGACACTCGCTGCTTCCATAGATTGGTCAGATCGTTCTGTCACGACCAATAATGGAGGAAGTAATACTGCGAGTGATCAGTCTCTTTATTGAGTAACAATGAGTGGCGCAGGGACCTCGACGAACTAGACAGAAGAATGGTGGTGAAGAGATAATCCGCTGGTGAGTAGTGATGTAATTCCAGACACAGAACGAGGAACACAGCAACACCGAACGGAACTCTGACTCACGAACAAGACAGCAGCAATGATCAGGAACACCAAACAGGAACATAGATCCAGAGACAGCACGCGAAGACATCAAACAACGATCTGACAAAGGAGGGAACAAACTGGTGAGTATATATAGGTGTGTTGATGAGTTGCAGCTGGCACTGCCAACGAGACTCAGCTGAGACGCTGATCAGTGGTAATTGGCCCGGTCACGCCCACACGACCTACACACACACACACACACCCACAACACATATCAACAATAACACGAGACGAGAAGGAAACAATGAATTAGTGAACCGTGACACTAACTAGAACTAGGCTCCATAAAGCAGCTATCACTAGGTGAGTGATAAACGCAGAACAATACTAGAGACTAAACAGAATCACGGAATGGCTCAGTAAAGCAGCTAACACTAGGAGAGTGATAAATGCAGAACAATACTCGGCAGTGTGAAAGAGGAAGTTCAAGGCTTATAAAACGTCTGGTTGGATTCAGCTGTGTATGTGTAATCAGTGCATTCAGCTGTGTGTGTGTAATCGGTGCAATGGATGATGGGAACTGTAGTCCGGAGTGACATGCAACAGTCTGTGTGGTATGAGAGTCAATATGATGGAGAGGCGACCTCTTGTGGCAGTCGGATTGGAAGGCCATGAACCGGATTTGTGACACTAACTAAATGTTTTAAGATTTTCTGTGAGGGTGTTGCATGAACAACATTTAAGGGTGTGGAGGGGAGTGATAAAAAAGTAATAGTTGTTTAGAAAGATATTTACATGGATGGATGTCATAAACTTGAATGGAGGTTATATGCATTAAATATATGCATTAAACTTGTCTGTTCTCACTTGTATGACAGAAAATAAAAAAAAAAACTTTGTAAACTCCACTTCAAATTATTTTTAAGAATGTGGGTAACCAAACAGTTGCTGGTCCAGAATGACTTCCATAGTATGAAAAAACAAAATTACTATGGAAGTCAACTGGGACCAAAAACAGAAGAAAGAAACTCATACATGTTTGGAACAACATGAGGGTGAGTTAAATGATGACAATTTTTATTTTTGGATTAACTATCCTTTTAAACCTGTCATAATCGAATGAATTGTTTATGCCTTTGTGTACATAGGCACCCCTGTATCTAACTGCTCAGTCAGTTGTAGGCCACAGTTCTGTAGAACATAGTAAGAAAATATTCAGTGTTGTCTGTTTCACGTTACAGGTGTAGGTAAGGTTCGTTTCCAACCCCTGAAGATCCCGACCGCTCATCAGGTACGACTGTGATGCTGTCACCTGGGTTATCTAGCTCATTGCACTGGATGCTAGTTAATAAAGTCTGAGTGACACTGCCCCTCTCTTGAACCTGGACTTGTAGGTGCATTTCCTGTTGGAGCAGACTGAACTGATGCTGAATTAACGTCCATACTGTCTCCTGCTCTAAACCACTGTCCTGGCTCTTGAGGAGAGGTATCTTCAGCAGCACTTCTGAGTTCTCTCTGCTCCATCAGCCTCAGCTTCTTCAACAGCTTCCCCATGAACCTCTTCCTTCAGCTGAGCATTCATAATTCTTTTAGGGCCTATTTAACCATTGCCACTTTTAAGAACAAGAAAAAGAAGAAGAAAAATGTTCAATACTAATCCTCAGCAGAAAAGGTAGTAAGCAGTCTTGGTCCCCTGTTCCACCTGTGGCATTTTGTTTGGTTTCCCACACTGCTAGTGACTCGTGGTATCCGGACCCTCTTCCACCTTACAGACATGACCTCTATCCACCTCCGTCTTCCACCTGAACTGTTTTTATCAAGCATCTGGAATCTGCTTCTTAAAGGGGGGGGGGGGGGGGGGGGGGGGTGTTTGTAGTCCCTTTGGCTGCATTTAAACTGGCGCACAAAAAAATCTGATTATTCATGGTTGTTTTGTATGTTTGTGTTTAGTGCTTTCGAGTCTGTGTGAGAGATCAGCCGACCAATGCACATCATCCCAGAGCTTTACTACTCTTTTTTTGTGAAGGTTAGAGAACAGATCAAATGTCAAAAATTGGCCAGTGCTGTGTCATGTGTCCTTTTCATACTCCTAGATGTTGATGGGATTCCTAATTTCACAGAAGCCATCGCTGGAGTGCCCAGCACAACTCCAGGTCTCTATCAGGGAAGCATATCTATAGATATGTTAATTATGTGCAGGAGAGCTTGTATTTTTGACTTGACAAGAATGCTCGCCACCCCTGGAATTCAGCAGGATCCTTTGGAGGGATTTGTTTTAATCCTGAGATATAAATCACATCAAAGAGGGATTCTTGGCCAAAAGATTCTTTTATGCTTCGGAATATGGAAATGATTAGACCAACAGGAGAGCTTTAGCCACATTACTAGCATTCATAAGGAACTGACTCAAAGGAATGTATTGTCCAGACATGAAAACTCTGTCATCGTTCTCGCATCCTTCTGTTGTTCCTAACTCGCATTTTCAAGTTTAGCAGAATGTTCATATTGTTCTTTTCCATAAAACAAAAGTGACAGGGGCACTGGAGCATGAAAAGATGACTGAAACGAAACATGAAAGCATCAGGCATCTAAATCCTCTGAGGTTAAACAATACCTTTGTGTGAAGAACAAACAGAAGTCATTACTCACTGAGAATCTTCCACCGTACCTCTCAAATGTACACTTTTAAAACCAGCTGCAGGCTGACAATCCAATTCTCACAGCCCATTGTGAAAGATCAAGTGCAGATTACAATGAGATTTCTAGTGAATATTTTTATTCTGTTCCTCACACAAATCTATTGTATAGTTTTAGAAGACTTGAAATGTAGCTCTTGCGTTGTTTGAACTGCTTTTATGGTGCTTCTTGGTTACATTCACTTCTTTTATTGTGTGTTAATGTATGGAAAGTCAGCGTGGACATTCTGCTTCATTTGTGTTCAGAAAGAAGATGATATTGATTGGAACGACATGAGAGTGAGTAAATGATGACTACCATCAATATTCTTTTTTTGGGTGAACTATCAAACAGTATGTGAGTCATTACAATTTTGTGTGCACTGTGTTCTACATTTCACCACCCATGTCTAGCAGATGTAAATCACATTCACCAAAATAGGCTTTGCATTCGTAGCAGGTTTCGTAAGCTTCAGTGGTATGCATAGGTTATTGAGAGAAAACGAGTTTTCACCCTTAAACTCTGAGGAAAAGCACTGGACAATAACATATGCTGGTGTGAATATTATATTGATTGATTAACTGTGTTCAAACTTGGCTGTGCATCCTAACAGGCATGCTAAATCATAAAGGAAAGTGCAGCACAAAACACTCGCAGCCACAAGCTTTTTTTCCTGTGAGTATTGGACTCTCTCCGCATTAATCATTAGCGCTGACGTCCAGGGGGAGCGTGAAGAGAGGTATCGTGCCCTGGATTGCACGGATACTTCAGGCCTGAGTAGAGCACACTTGGCCAGATTCTCTTGGGAAAGCTGAGCTGGACCGAGCCTAATCCCATCTGATACCATTCCTCAAAAGTGAAATATGGAATTCCAAATGTCTGGACTATGATTATGCCAGCAGACCAAAGTTTCCGAGCTCAAGATATTCGTGCAAAAGCAAAAGCTGCCTGTTTTGCTATTAACACGCGATGCGGCCTGAACACCATGTAAGGGCTCTGCTGCTCTTGCAGACGTAGCGTCATCTTGTTGTGTCAGATGAGGATAATAGAAATGTTTGTAAACCCATCCTGCATCTCTCTCCAGCTGACTTCCACCTGGAAATAATTCCGTCAGGCCAAAATGATTTGTCTTTTTCCTGTTTAATGATATCTGTACTTGTGATGATGCATCTGTCTTTCTGCCTGTTACCTGTTTACTTGGGTTGGATGATGTTATGGGAGTGTTGGACAGCACAAGTTTTTTTGTTATAATTACTCATCCATAAATGGAGGGGACAGAAAGAATAATGTCATGTTATGGCCATGCCAGACGTTTAGTTTTTTAAACAGATTTTTATGGAACATGCAACAAAGTCAACTGCAACACAAACACCAGGCCAAACTACACTTCTGCTAGAGAAAAAAAGAGTGTGTGTAGAAACATGAGCTTCTCCATGCGGTTTAAAGCAAGATTCTTTATAGAAATTAAATTACTGGCCCCTGATTTAATCAGTGTAAACTAGATTCTTAAAATGTCAATATTTTTCTTCCATGCACAGGCCTCACCACCATTGCGCTGGAGTTCTGCACAGTGGAAACATTTACAAATTTACATTTGGCAGATACTTTTATCCAAAGCGACTTACATGGCATTCAAGCTATAGTTTATCAGTTCATGCATTCCCTGGGAATCAAATCCATGATCTTGGCATTGCTAGTGCCATGTGTTTGCTAGGGTGGTCTATGGCCATCCAAGAGCCTATATGATGTTCTGGGCCCGTATTTATCATGCCTCTAAGAATTACTCTCAAGAACACTGCTAAGAATTGACTTAAGTGAAAAAACATTATTGGCTTAAAGGTGCGCTTAAAAGTTAGTTATCAATCATCTCAGACATAATTTAAGCGAAGTGTAGGACTAAATCTTAAGTGCCAGTCTTAAGTGCCAGATGATTCACGACACTTTGCTGTGCCACAAATGGGATTGTAATTGGGGCGGGAATGATAGTTTAGTGTATTGACGATAGTCAAAGATATCGCCTGTTGCTGATGCCTTTGACGACAGCGAGATGATTATAATTATCCATCAAAAATAGTGATGCAGAAACTTCCCTCGGCGCGGCTGATCAGCTCTGCGCATATAATACTCGCGCTAGACTGAAGTCAGTTATGATGTTCTTTGTTAATGTAAATGTTCTTTGCTCGTTTTGAATAACTGAGTGAATGTAACCGTTTAAGTGCTCGTCGTCAACCATTTCAAGAACATTCTTCCTCTCCTGAAAGATTTGTGCACGTCTCTGTCTCCTCAGCGCCATCACAAACCCCTACAGGCAACTCCTAACCACTTGAGAGACCTCTCGAGCTGTCTTAATTAACTGGGAGAGTAAGATTGATTCTTAGCTTTAAGAAATTTGATAACTTGCTTTTATACTTAAGTTTGAAAGTAGGAGTAAATTTAATGAATTCTCAGCACTTAAGACTAAAATGGCACTTTGAGAAGCATTCCCCTGTCCACCGCGCTCCCTGTGCTGGTAGTCGTAATTTGGTGTGTGTGGGCTGCATACACCATCCCTGAAACCCCTGACTGTCATGTACAGCCTCCCTCTCCCACCTCCTCTTCTGTGCCCTCTGTCATCCTCTGCCCTGCTGCCGCTGCATCCTGCTAGTTCCTCAGCTCATTCTCAGCCTTCCATCTGTGGATTGGAGTCGCTGCGTCCATGTCAGTCTCCTGCTCCATCGAGGTCGGAGGATCCCTAGTCTCCACCTCCAACCTCCAACCTCCAAGACCCAGACTTCGCCTCGGGCTGGCGACCCATCAGCTCCGCCATGGCTCTTAGCTTCCTCCTCTGCCCACGTGGTCCATCAGTCCACCAGCTCCGCCAGGCTCTCTCGTCCCTCCAGCTCCACCTTGGTCAGTTATCGACCTGCCCTCGCCTCAGGACCCCACTCCTCTAGCTTCGCCTTCCGGATACCTGCCTGTGCCATGGTCTTTTGTACTTTTTTAGAAGAAAAAAAAGATAATCATGAAGGTTTCCCTTTAACCTCAACTCGTAAACATTACTGTGAGTAGTTTGCAAGCAGATTGCATGAAAATATACAACAGGGTTTTTGTGTGGCCATTCTGAGAGCTATTTTACTGACAAGATGTTGCATGCAGGTGTTGCTTGCTTAATGCTGTTTACTTATTGATCTAGATAAAATGCACTGCTCAAAAAAATTAAGGTAACACTTAAATCACATGATGAACAAAATATTCAAGTTGAACATCTATACTTACTGTATCTATACTTACACCTTGTGTAATTTGTTGAAAACACAATGATGTGACAATGGTCAATGGAAACCAAAATCTTCAGCCCACAGAGAACTGGATTCACAATCACACCAAAAATCAAAGTAACCAATTGAACGTGCATGAACTAAACGTGCATGAATTTCATCAAAGCAACTCATAATGTAAGTCAGTAGTGTGTATGGCCCCTATGTGCTTTTATGCATTCCTGACAATGTCTAGATGTGATCCTGATGAGTTGGTGGATGGAGTGCTGGAGGATCTCATGCCAGATCTGGATCAGGACATCAGTGAGCTCTTGGACAGCCTGTGGTGCTACTTAGCAGCTTTGGTTGCCCTGATACATAATGCCCCAGAGGTTCTCAATTGGATTAAGGTCTGGGGAACATGAGGGCCAGTCAATGGCATTAATGCCTACATCATTCAGAAACTGCCTACACACTCTGGCCACATACTGCCCTGCATTGTAATTTAATAGGACGAACCCAGGGCCCACTGCACCAGGGTAAGTTTTGTCATCGGCTCTGAGGATCTCATCCCAGGACATAATTGCAGTAAGGGTACTATTGGTGACCCTCCAAGGATATTCTTCCCCAGATCATCACTGACCCACCTTCAAACTGCTCATGCTGGATGATGTTTCAGATGGCATAACTTTCCCCACAGCATCTCCAGACTCTTTCACATGCCACATGTGCTCAGTGTCAACCTGCTCTCATCCATGAAAAGAACCAGTGGCAGACTTGCCAATTTTGGCATTCTCTGGCAAATGCCAATAGAGCTGCATGGAGCTGGACTGTGAGCACAGGTCCAACTGCAGCATATCAGGCCCTCAAGCCACCCTCATGAAGTCTGTTTCTAACCGTTTGGTCAGTAACATGCACACCGGTATCCTGCTAGAGGTCATTTTGAGGGCTCTTGCAGTGCTCCTCCTGTTCCTCCTCACACAAAGGAGCAGATTCTGGTCCTGCTGCTGGGCTGTTGCCCTTCTATGGCCCTGTTCAGCTCTCCTAGTGAAACGTTGCGTCTCCCAGTATCTCCTCATGCTCTTGAGACTGTGCTGGAAGACACACCAAACATCTTTGTGACGGCACGTATGGATGTGCCATCCTGGAAGAGTTGAATCAGCTGTGCAACTTGATTGGGCTACAGGTACTGCTACAAGGAGTGTGAAGAACCCTAACAAAACACATATCTAGAGACAAAATCGGTCAGGAAGGATAAGGAGAGAGCAATATCTGTGGCCATCACCTGCAAACCATTCCCTTTATGGGTTTTATCTTGCTTTTGTCTCTCCAGAAATTGATTCACAATCACTTCTACTTCCTAACCGGACAGACTGATATCCCTAAAGTTTAAAAGATTTATACTGTGATGATTAACTATTCCCTTCATTTTTTTCAGTGTATTTCAAATTCATGTCATAATATTTTTTGAATGTGTGACCCAAGTAAAATAGATACAGAAAGGATTGGGCTTTCTTCTGATTAATTCATGTTATGTAAACGTGTAATTGTGTGATTGGGGTAGAGAGAAGAGTTTTTTAGACAGTTGTCTGCCCTATGTTTCTGAACATCACAGAAGTAACAGCACACATTTCCTCTTCAAGCCACATTATTTGAGGAATCATTCATGGAGTTATGTATCTATGTACTATTGCTCAACTTCAAGTATGAGCAATAGTTGTAGTGCCACTACTGATTAGATCAGTAACTATTCTTAAACGGCTGTATTGTTTAACCTGTAATAAGATTAAGCATTAGATAGGATTCTTCTCTCAATGCTCTCAAATCTAACTTTGCAACTGAAAGGCTGTGCCAGTTTTTTTTTACCAATATGTTGCTAGAAACAAATATGGGGAAAGAAATGTAGGGATTCAAATAACTGAAGCACACTTGTCATTCTTGGCCACTAAGATCTTCCATGTCGCTTTATAGAAGTCCCAAATTTTGTCAACAAGATAATTAGGAGTTGCAAAGCATCGTAGAAATTCTGGCTCATTGGCCAACATCAAAACCAGTCCATGAACCGTTGGAAACGAGGCGAGAGCGTTTCACAAGAAGCTGAGGGTGATGTGTGAGGCTCATTCCTCATGCACTGTAGAAGTGAGGGAGCGGTCCAGACTCTACCTCTGACAGCAGCAGCTGTGCAAACATCTGCTCTAATACATCTTCTGAAGAGCCCAAGAAAAAGCAGGATGGCCATCCATTAAGGAGCGTGAGCCGAGGGTCATTTTTAAAAAGGCATCTTTTACCTCCTCAAGCATTTTGGGGAGATCTTCGACACGTCCCATCACCCCCCCATTTGTCATTTGGCTGTCAGTCGGCATATTCTGTTTCCCCTTTGTTTTGCTCGGCCGGGACCAGCTAATGCGGACTGTTATCAGCTCTTAAAGCAACAGTGTCAGCCATGTGGGAAAATACTCCAAATTCACAAGCTTGACGAGGCCTTCGCGGGTCTCGTTGGTGAGACTGAATGCCCCATGCCTGCAGTCACCTGCTTACTGCTCCATCTACCGAATCGAGGGCTTTTAGCACTTTCCTTGCTCACAATAGCTTCACGACATATCAGCAGAAGCAATCCATTTATATGATGGAGAACGAGGTGTGTTAGAAATACTTTTCCACTCCTTACAATGTCAAGTATCGGAATTAATTGGCCTAGGCTTTGGGGGCTTTGCCATTTTATAAAGATTAATTCATATTTTATGGTCGTTAATGTAACGGTGTGTAAATTAAGTGTGTGAATAATGCATGGTATTTGAGAAGGATCTGTGATGAGCAGGTTTGTGCACAATTTCATGCAGAGCTTATGGACATTTTTTCAGTAGCAGCTGATGAGAATAAATGAAGAAATGGAAATATGAATATGAGTGGTCTATAAACAACATATTAGATGTTTACCCACATTAAATCCTCTATGTAACTCTGTGTTCAAAGCTAAACATGTCTTGACTTTTGTTTTAAAAACACACATTACATGCTGGCATTCAATCACAAAAACCAGGAAAGATGTTATGGTGAAAAGCAGTAATTACTCGTGAGTTTTATTAACATGTCTAGCCCTAAACTGCCTTTCACGAGGATTTGAAGGCCTGGAGAATACTGAAAAATACAGACTGACTGAATGCCATGTAAATGGGTGCATTTTTAAAATTGATAAAGATAAGTCCAAAATATATAAGGAAAACTTATTGCTAATATTTATCATAACATATTGTATATGGTATAATTTTGTATTTTTTTAATAAATCAAGTTAAATATCAAATGCGTTTCAACAAAGAATAGAAAATAATTTCCAAAGTGATTTACAGTGTCTTCAACTCTTTTCCCAAAACCCACCACATTTAATTTCATGCATTTTAAATAAAACAAAGAAACCATTTTATTTTATTGATGCAAACAAACTGGAAAAGGCTTATGTTACGTTTTTATTTCAATATTACAACCATTCTTGGTCTCCTCCAGATTAAATACAGAATGGGTTATGATATAATTTTTACATTTTCTTGCACCTTGAAAGTAAATTTTCTAATATATTTTGAAATATAAATGTTTAAAGAAAATTTGTTTCCAATTTGGACAACAGTATTTCTTTCAATCGTATTGTTTACAATATACGTACAGTACATGCACAGTATGTTTCAAAAATGCATTTTTGCTATAAGGGTCTTGGTGTTTGGAAAGCGCTGGCTTTGAATAAACACTCAGGCAAAGCTCCAGTCTCTTATAATAAAGGATCTGCAGTCATTTTTTCTTTTAATTTCAATAACAATTGGAAGATTGTAATCATAATTACAATGATTATGTCTCGCATTCGCATGGTTTCAAGCTGGTGGGAACGCTTCAAAAACATGAGAGCGGTCAAGCGCTAGATTAACCCAGTTCAGGGAACAACACTTTGAGCTTTTAAATATCGTGTCTCTGGAAACAATTTGTGGCCATTGACAGCCTGTGGACAGGTGGGGAATGCTGCGATTTCTGAACAAACATACTTGGCTAACTTGCATCTACAGTCTGTGGAAAAGCAATCCTCTGCCAAGTGCTGACACCAATTAAACGCTTACTACACGAAAGACACAATGTGATAAAAACCATGTCATTAATAAGCTAGCTCATTTCAGCAAAATGATAAGAGCAGGATACAGTGCCGGCCCTAATCCAGCACCTGATGTAAATGAATGCACAGCAATCCGTCTAGATGAAGTAGTTACTCTTGATTATTACATACAAATGAATAGCAGACTAGTATACAAAGTGGGCATATGCCGGACACTCAGGAGGATGAGTCCCTGCACAAGTTAACCTGATAATCATGTCAAAGGTGACTGGAGCTTTCAATGCTGCTGTATATTCCAACTCTTCTGAATTCATAAATACACTCTGACCATTGACCGAAACTCTGAAATCTCATTTGCATTTCCTGTAAAAACCGGCTCCTCAAAGCAGCAACATGTGCAGTTTTGCATATTCAAAAGTTCAAGAATTAATGGCATTTGACACCAAATGCCATTAATTCTTGTATTTTTGAATATGCAAAAGTGCACATGTGCAGGCATGATGGGATAATAGCTAAGACGACCACAGCTGTTTTTCAGCAATAGAGCAATGTTCAAAATGATGTCAAGTGTGTTTACATGTCCAGCCAAAGTGTTTACTCATCATAAGTGCATAATTCGCTGGTTCCTGAGTTGAAAGCGCTCTGTCAACACTCCTGTGGAACGTTACGGATGTCAAACTGAATGCGGTGATCTCAGGGAAGGGTGAGCTGATGATGTTCGGACCATGCCTGCCCCTCACCTCTGTTTATTTAGAAACAAGGATCCATGTGGGAAATGTGTAAATGTGTAGTGTAATATGGAAGATGGATTCTTGAGTCATGTGCTGAATACGCCGTGTGTTGGAGCCTGTGATGGTCATGATGTCATAGCCGCGATCACCGCACGCCGTGATATGAATGCTAATTAGGCAACAGACAGCGGTACAGATGAGGCGTTTGCACTCTCTTTCTGAAGTGATTCCTTACAGCTGCCACTATGACATACTGCATCAGGGTTTTGATTGTTTAGAAAATATAGCGCACTGCACAACTAAACAACTAAAACCTAGATCACGCAACACAATAATTACACTATTTACACAACATAATAATTGGCTGGATATGCTGTTTGTCACAAAACGGTTGCACATTAGGGTGAGGTGATGAATCTAGGTGTATCAATGCAGTCTCATTTACACAAACTGGATCAGAACACAATAACTAGGTTACACGCTACGACAACTGACTATGAACAGAAGAAAACACAGGACTTAAATACACTGAAACAAACCAATGAAACAGATGCAGACACTAATCAAATCAATGAGTAAAGATAACAAACTAGTGGTGGAAAATCAAAAGAAAGTAGGTCAAACAAGAAAAAGTAGAATAAAGCCAAACAGAACAGAATAGGCCTACACTTAACAAAGGTTGTCTACATAAACTATATTTATTAGGATAAATTATATATAGTTTTTTAAGAGGTGCAAGACCAATTTTACATTACATACCGAATGACTCTTTTCACAGTGCAGTAAAATGAGAAAATGTAAGTAAACACATCATGTCCGTGTGCTTCACAAAATACAGTACTAATACATTGATATGGTTAGTTAGATCCAAAACTGTAAAAAAAAAAAAAAAAAAGCAACAACATATTTTTCGAGTTTGTGAAACATTTTGAGTCTCAGATACTAAGAAATGCAGTTTTCTTGAAAGACCAACATAATTGCCCCATATGTTGTTTCAGTCTGAACATAGAATTCCATAGAGCTAAATTGAGGGTTTGTGACTTGTAAATGTGCTGTGATGTAAAGAGCTCTTCTTTAAGATGCGGATTGTCACCGTTCTTGAGGTTTGTGTGTCAAGTGTTGAGGCTTACAGTTTGTTCAACCATTTAAAATTATATCCCGTATGTTTTTTTACTGTGTTATTAAATGAAATCTGCTAAACAAGAAATCTGTTTTTGCCTTGACAAATTTATTGGTTGAATGAAGCATTTTGCGTTAATGAACAAATTCAAATTGATAAAAAGTAGTGTTACTTTGGACAATTATTAAAACAACAGCTGAGAGAACTTAAAGCACTTAAAATGAAAATCACATTAAGTTGCCTTGTATATTTTAAAGTTTTTAATTTTTAAGTCAACAATTTTTAAGTCACGGCAGCATTAAACTTCTTCGGCAAAAGTTTTAATGTTGTATTTAACAAAAAAATGTAGAATAAAAATGTTTAAATGTAAATTTCAAGAGTTCACACTTATATTTAGCACGAGTTACGTAATGTGTATTTGGCGAGTATAGTAATATGTAGTTGGCGTGCTGTCCTGGGGAAGGGCTCCGAGCTCGGGAATGGCCCGAACCCAGAGCATCCCCCATGGTGAGGTGAGAACTTAGTTATATTGGTGGAGAAGGGGTGGTGGAGGGATGCTGATAGACCGTCAAATGAGTGGAGGCATGTCAGCTGTATTTATATCCGTGTGTTGATTGACTTGATTGCTTGCCACTTGTATTTAATTAGGCTAAGTATCTGACGTGCTCCTCCCGAACTTTAATAAAACATCGTTTCACGAGTTCACACTTACATATATTTAGCACGAGTTACGTAATGCGTATTTGGCGAGTATAGTAATACGTAGTTGGCGTGCTGTCCTGGGGAAGGGCTCCGAGCTCAGGAATGCCCGAACCCAGAGCATCCCTCAAAAAGCAATGAGTGTAGGACAGCTGCCAGACTGAGATCCCCCCCAAAATACGCACTTGAGATCTGCTACCGGTTGCATAAACTGTTTAGACTAGTCTTAAAAAGTTAGTCACCTATTTTTTTTTCTTCAAGACTGGTCATAACTTTTTTAATTCAGTTATGAAAAGGTAGATTAGTCTTATTTGTATTGGAAAAGTAAGACTGATTACCCCTTGGCAACTGTTAGTTGGTCAAACTAGTTCTTAAGACAGTCTTAACATGGTGGCTAAGTTTATGCAACTGGCCCCTGGTGGGAGCTAGTTCCGAGGAGTAGCCTGTATGCAGGGCCGGGGGAGCCCCACCGGTTGCTGGTGTGAACTGCGTGGTTTAGGGTGACCGGTTGGGGAGGGCTCGAACGCTGATGGAGGAGCAGCATGGTTGAGGCCCTGACCAGGAGGACCCGAGTTGCCTGCAGTGGGATAGTTCACGGAGTTGGCGTACGGGCCCTACAGCCCCTGCTAATCAGGGGACAGAGGGCGGTTGTCTGGCCGAGGGGCCCCATGAAGCCTCCGGCTTGAGCTCAATACTCCAACGCCGGACAAGTGGGTCCCATCAGCTTGGCAGATAAAAAGAGTTTGGGACGTCCGACAAGGAGGCTCTCGCGACATCCGACGGGAGATCAAGACTCACGGCATCGAATGGATGAGCCTCACTTGTGGGCGGAAAGCATAGGAGCCCACCGGGAGACCAGCGTCAACGACTGACACAAGATCAAGACTATGATGTCAGACGGATAGCCTCGCCGAGGAGTAGGGAGAAGAGAAAACCCGGAACTGGGAGGGCTTTCACAGCATCCGATGGGAGATTGAGACTCACAGAGCATCGAACAGGTAAGACTCGCCAGGCGGGGGGAAAAGGTGTGAGGCTAGAAGAGACAGTTGGATGGTGTTCGGCAGGCGGACGAGACCCGTAGCAACTGAAGGTTAGGCCTCGTCGCCTGTCGGACGTAAAATTAGGTGGGTGGCCAAGACCGACGCTGATGCTCTACGGGAGGCCAATACTCACTGAGTCTAACGGGTGGGTCTCGCTGACCATAGGATGAAGCGGTAAGTTGTCTGGCTGTGAGGCTCTCGCCGATGCCCGACGGGAGCACAATACCCACTGTGTCGGACGGGTAAGCATCGCCAAGTGTGAGACTTGAAAAGGTAAGGTTGTCTGGCCGGGAGGCTCTCGCCGGCATCCGTCGGGAGATCAAGACTCACTGTGACGGACAGGTAAAGACAGAAAGGTAAAGTTGGGTGGCCGGGAGGCACTTGCCGTCATCTGACTGGAGATGGAAGCTCGCATCCTGGATGGGTAAGACTCTCCGGCCGCAGGGTGGAAAAGGTAAGTTGTCTGGCTGGGAGGCTTTGGCCGGTGTTTGACAAGATGTGAAGATTCACGTGTCAGAAGGCTGAGCCTCGCCAAGCGTGGGACTTGAAAAGGTAAGTAAAAAAGGCTGGAAGGCTTGCACCAATTTTTATATATATACAGTATATATATAGTTTATTTTTTTAAATTAATTACATTTTTTATTTTATTACTATTTTTTTTTATCAAAACTGAAATGGTTTCGCTATCGAGAACTGTTAGGTCTGAGATGGTGGGGTTGGTGTCCGGATCAAATTTAGAGGAGATGGTGAGCTCTGAGCATCTCAGAAACCCGAAAAAAGGCTAAAATGAAAACGGCGTCCGATGGGAGATCAATACTCATAGCATCGGACGGATAAGCTTTGCTGGTGGTCGGACAGAAAAAGGCAAGGTTAGCTCGACGAGAGGCTCTCGCTACATTCGACGGGAGTTCAATACTCACTGCACCGGATGGTTAAGCCTCGCCGGTAGACGGCCTGAAAGGCCAAAATTTGCTTGTCCAGGGGCTGTTGTAGCGTTTGACATGAGTTCAATACTCGCAACATCGGACGGATAAGCTTTGCTGGTAGTCAGACGGAAAAGCAAGGTTTGTTCGACCGGCATCCGACGGGAGATCAATACTCGCTGTGTCGGACGGGCAAGCCTCGCCGAACGTAGGATGGAGAAGGTAAGGGATGGGAGGACCGTAGGACAAAAAGGTACGATTGCTGGGCTGGGAGGCTTTTGCGGCGTCTGACAGGAGTTTGATACTCATGGCAGCAGATGGGTAAGCCTCGCCGGTAGTTGAAAGGGAAAAGTATTCACTCAACCGGGAAGGCTCACGCAGCATCTGATGGGGGCTCTGCACTTGCGGCATCTGATGTGTAAACTTCGCCGGAGGTCGGAAGGAAAAGCAAGGTTGCATCCGACGAGAGTTCACTACTCACGGCATCGGATGGGTGAGTCTCGCCGGTAGTCGACATAGAAACATATTGCTCCACTGGGAGCGCTCTTGCAGCATCTGACAGGGAGTTCAATACTCAGGATAATTTGAGTCATCTAAAAATCATGCTACGATGATTACTTGCATGATTGTAAGACAAACCCAATAAGCTGTTTCTGATAACGCGTCTGAAAATCTTGGTGCTGTTTGCGTCCAAAGGTTAAGTTTGCGGAGAACCGGGTCTTTAGAGGGACAATAGTGGTGTCGAGCGGGTGATTTCGGGGCTTTCCTTGATCTACTGGCCGCCTTGGCGACTGGAGTGGGTTTAGGAGTGAGGTTTGCTGGGTGACGGAAGATCGTGTAAATCTGCTATGCTTGCCCTCCGCGAGGACGGTGCATCGGAATTAATCAGAGTTTGCCTCAGGCTTAAATACGATCTACTTTCCGATCGGAGGAATTGTTGGCACGGATGAAATCCGTGCATCCGAATGATAAGATGCCGGTGCAGGAGAGCGTGTGGCTGGTTGAGCAGAGAGCAGCGGCCGCGATGAAGCCTGGAGCTCGGTGGCCGTGTCTGGCGGAGAAAGACAGATCCTGGGGCCGGCAGATTGGCCAGAGGATCCGAAAAGATCCCCAGCATAGGTTTCGTTGTTTGGACGGGAGACGTTGAGTCTGTGATGTAATGGCAAGAGGTGCGGCCCAAATGCTGATAGACCGTCGAATGAGTGGAGGTATGTCAGCTGTATTTATATCTGTGTGTTGATTGACTTGATTGCGTGCCATTTGTGTTTAATTAGGCCAAGTATCTGATGTGCTCCTCCTGAACTTTGTTAATAAAACATCATATAAATGTCATGTTAACTTGTGTGTGGAGTTTGGTCATAGTTTATTATTATTATTATAAATTATGATTAATTATTTGACACTGACAGAATGCACTGCATTTTGTCATTTGCGACCTGAAAATGCAGCGATTGGCTCTTGCATAAAGACATTGGAGTGGGCTCTTGAGCTACTAGTCAACCCCCTATCAACACTACTTGTTGACTCAGTAAACAGACGTCTTTGACTGTCACAGCACGAGTGATGCATCTGTAAGAGACTGTATCAAATTAAAAGCAGTTCAATTTAAACTTTGAACCATCTGGAGACCCCATTTCCATTGCACTGCATCAATATGTTTTTAATGCAAAAACATGTCTTGTGTGAACGCCTGATTTGCTGGTTTGCTGATTTCACTTGTATCTGTTGGTTTATGATTTCCAAAGTTCAGAGGAACTGACTACTAAATGTAGCTCAGCTCCGTCTCTAAGCCTTCATTAGCTCAACAAAGCACCTCTTAGGAGCACTCGTGTATTTCTCATTGTTTTCCAGCCATTTTTTTTCAAACAATGGAACGTGCTTTGAATGGAGTCAGAGTTTCTGAAGGTGACAGGAACTTCCAGAATTTCCTGTTTAAAACTGAACACCCTTCAGAACAAAGAGCTCGAGATGGATTTGCCTGTTGGGTTCATTTGACTTTCATAAAGTGAAAATTGTGAGCTTTTAAAGCCAGTGTACTGGCAATATGGGGTTTACAACGTCTCAAGTAACCAAGTTTCCAGACAATGTCAGCAGGCTTTGGCCAAAAGAGCTTATCTGCTTTGGCTTACTTAGAATATCCATCAGAGGATTCTGACACAGAACTGCAGATCAGAGACGAGCATGGCACATGCACGTATGCATCAGAGTCAGTGACATCATCTTCCTCTTCATCCGTGGCCAAAGGTCTAAAAATGAACCAAAACTTTTGTCTGAAAACACCAAAGAACAAAAACATACATCAACACGCTGGATACGTATGACCCTGGCACCCCAGAAGAACAAGGTGCCATTTAGTCATACAGCAAGTGTCGAATGGAAAAGTGGAGCGTGCAATAAATCATAAAAGGTTTGCTCATGACATGGTGTGGTTGTACAGCTCATGTTCTGTCATAGTCAACCAAGCCAAAAACAATAACTAGCTTTCAATTGAGGGCACTGTAAGATTTCATTTGTTTGTCCAAGACCTCATGGTAAGGTGAACGGTGACATAAAACCAATGACTTTTAATAGACCAGAGGACAGCGTCTCTGTCAACAAATGGCATGCCAAGGCATAACACTTTTAAAAGGAAGGCTACATTTTAAGATACACAATAATTTTGCGATAAAATTTCACTGCAGTGGACTTTAACAGGTCGTACACTTTATTTCGATAGTCCACTTTAGACATTCTACTAACTATAAGTAACTTTGTAACTACATGTCAACTAATTCTCATTACTTTGCAACTACATGTCTACTAACTCTCAGTAGGGTAGGTTTAGGGTTAGTAGAATAAGTTGACATACTTGCAAAGTTTCTCATACTCAGTATGTTGTGGACCCATCAAAATAACGTGTTAGAAGATATTAAGCAGACAGTCTACTAATACTCTAATGACTGCTGGTTGACATGTAGTTGCAAAGTTAGTTACTATTAGTAGAATGTCTAAAGTGGACTATCAAAATAAAGTGTTACCGGATGTTCTTTTTCAAGGCATAATTCCCCCCAATGAATACTGTCTCACCATTTACATACCCTAAAGTTGCTCCAAACCCACATTACTTTCTTTCCTGCTTTGAAACACAGATGATGTTTAGAAGAATGTTCACACTGCTCTTCTCCACCCATTGAAAGTGCATTATAAATGAACCAAGCGAGCACCATAGTCTGTACAACTGAAACAGACTGACATTTACTCGTTATTTATTGAAAATCCATCCCTCTGTCGGAGCCCTTAAGTCTCATTTGAGTACATTCATAGGTGGTGAGTTAAGATGATGAAATACAACTCTATGGATTGCCATGCATCACATTTGACTATGCAGAAACGTGACTGTGATTTGACAGAAGTTATGGAGTGACTTCAGAAGACATGGGGCAAAAGTCATATGGACTACTTTCACTGTGCTTTTTGTCAATTTCAGACCAACAAAAGCAACAGACCCCATTCACAGAAATATAAGCGTGAATGTTCTGTGAGACCTCTTTTGTATTTTGTTAAATCTCTTTTGCTCACATTAATCCGTACAGTTTATAAATCACATACGGTGAGCAAATAATAACATATTTTTTATCTTTGGGTAAACTTATCACAGAATATATCACTAATATCATGTTCCTCTGGTTATCCATTTGCTTGCTCATTTTTTTTACACAAATGATACAATCAAAATTGCCAAATGTATTATTAGCATAACAAGTTAAGACTGCTTAAATAGAAAAGGAAACAAGTCACGGCCGACAGGGAATTCACATCACGTTCTCCAGGATAATTTGAGAATGTTGCATCTCGCGTTTCGATAAAAGCATCTTAAAAAGCAATAAAATCTGACACATTTGATTAGTGACATTGTCAGTGCGGAACTGTAAATAACTTTGTGATGTTGTTGTTGTTGACATTTTTTCAAAATGCTGAAACTGTTTACTTACATGGTTCAGTTACATTTTGAATACCAGATTTTCATGTGCTGGAATATCTTTGTAAATATTATGCTCAGTGTCGCAGAGTCGGTGGGAGGTTTATTCGCATGGAACAGCACCATTATTCCAACCAAACTGTCTCGCTTCTTATAACCATTAAGAGCTCTTCAGAATTAATGGACAAAACAAAGCCACAAGTGATAGTACAAAAGGCTTGACTTGTGTAAGAATGAAGCAGGTCTTCCAGATTCCATGTGTAGCACCGGAGCTGATGGCGGTGATTTCATGAGTAAACCACGTCTCGTGGCAGCTAGACAGGCACTCAGAGATTGAGCCTCTGCGTTCTCTAGGCCAAACATCACAGACCACACGCTGATGTGTCAGGGTTAAGATCGGGTTTCCCTGCAGAATGGCAGACACTTTACGTAGCTGAATTGGCACGCTGGACTCTTTGAAACTGATGCGTGTCACGCTTCGCTTAATGATGCCTTTCTTTCCTTTTGTTGCCAAAACAGCTGCTTCCCTTACACATCTGAATGGTAGATTCTGTTTAGCCCTTTCTGAGAAGAACGAGCGAACATGGTGCTGTGATTGGTGCGTGATCGAGACCGTATATTTGTAATCCTGATAAATGCGGACGATAATTTTTTTGACATTTGCTGATTAAAAAATGAACATAATTAGTTTCCGCCAATGAATAAAAAATAAAACAAGGTAATTGCGACTTTTTATCTCACAATTCTGAGATATAAACTCGCAATTCTGAGATATAAACTCGCAATTCTGAGATATAAACTCGCAATTCTGACTTTTTTTCTCGCAATTGCGAGTTTATATCTCATAACTCTGACTTTCTCGCACCATAGGAAGCCACTCTCCGTGTAAGGCTTTGCAGTACTTTGTTCAATTTGCTATAGCTGAACTATATATTGAACTGGATGAATGTTGCGTCCGAATATGATTTTTGAACAAACATAAAAATGACTCATTATTCTCCATTTCTGTGTTTTGCGCTCGCGGTTGGACAGTACCATTACCGCCGGGCAGGGCGCGCACAGCTTTCAGACACAACATTCTTATTTTCTTTATAGTTCTGAGTTTGAGGCAGCTTCTGTCGCGTTATTTTAATAACAGCTGTCAAGTCAAAAACGTATTATTGTAACACGAGAGTGGATATATATGAATGCACGCAGGTGGATTTCCTTCACTCTCGCACGCGCGCTTTCATCTCTATGTTCTTGCTATAGAATTATCTTATCTCCTGTATTTAATGTTGTAAGATATCGACCAAGCAAGACATCCCCAATGAAAATTATAAATAAATTAAGGATTCATTAATTTGAAATAAGTTTTTTTATTATTATTATTTAGTCAATTATACATTATATATGAAGCTTAAATGCCATCTGAAATTTTCTTCTAAAATGAGTATTTTTCATTTATGTTCAGTTATTCACTTTAATGACAATGAAAAGAACCTGTACCTGAGAAAAATGCTCATTTTAGAAGAAAATTTCAGATTGCACTTAGAGGCTTTTGCATCTGAACTCTTCATATATAGGCCTATATAATATATATACTTCTGTGATTAAAATTATCATTGCTATAGACAATAATAATGTAAGTTGGTCTCGTTCTGGTTGCAGTTCTGGCTGTAAACTAGTGTAAAATCTTAGAAGCATATTCAGGAAAATGTTTATGAAAATGTCCAAACACAGGAAGCCTATATTCCAGATAAATGCAATCTAATTCAGGGGTGCAAAATTCAGTTCCTTGAGGACCACAGCCCTGCAGAATTTAGTTCCAACCCTGCTCAAAAACACTGTTGTTTTTTTTTGTTTTTTTTAATTCAGATTTATAGCTGAACCGTGTGTATTTGGGTTGATGCTAAACTTTGCAGTATGAATGAAGTATTATGCTCTTGAAGGACAGTCGGATTCTGCTGTACCAGCACATAAAGGGATTTCTGGAAATAATGCTGCCGATGAGCTATCAATAATAGTGTTACAATAATACGCTCTTTACTTGACATCTGTTATTAAAATAACGAGACAGAAGCTGCCTCAAACTCAGAACTATAAAGAAATGAAGAATGTTGTGTCTGAAAGCCCGGTGGTAATGGTACTGTCCAACGCGAGCGCAAAACACAGAAATAAAGAATAATGAGTCAATTTTAAGTTTGTTCAAAAATCATATTCGGACGCAACATTCATCTAGCTCAATATATAGTTCAGCTATAGCAAATTGAACAAAGCATTGCAAAGCCTTAAGCCCGGTACACACCAAGCCGATGGTCGGCCGTCGGGCAGTTTTTGTTCGTCGGCCGACGAAGTCTTCTCAGTGTGTTCCACGGCGTCGGCTGAAGTTGGTCCTCGTCGGCTTGTTTTCGGCCGATTCGACATGTTGAATCGGCGTCGGGTCTCGTCGGTCAGTCGGGCCATCTGATCATTCTGATTGGCTGTTCAGCTGGCGAACCAGTGAGCGAGAAAAAAAAACCCCCGGAAGTGACGAAGTAAGTAAACGACGAAGTCAAGAGGGAATACACAGAACGCTCATTATTTGTTTGCATTTCTCATTCCGATACGTGAATATTTAAAAAAAGATATGGCTGTCTGGAACGAGGCAAGTGAAGATGAATTGATTAGCATGATCCAGGAAAGGCCAGCTTTGTATGACATTAAGGAAAAATGTTATGTCAACTGTGTGGCAAAAGCTGAGCTGTGGCGTGAGATCGAAAATAAACTTGTTATATCAGGTAAGATCTCCTTTTTGTCAATTGAGGTCTTTAGAAACTTGTTTATTTTTCAATAGTCCATGAATCTTGCAGAGCAAAAAGTAACATTTGTTGGTATTACAAATAGTCATGAAATTGACCTAATAACTACACATAATGCTTACAAAAATTGACACAGAATGCGGAATTTGCCACCACATGTACTGCCACATTTCCAGCATGAGGTTGACAATTGCATTTTCAGATACTCAGTGGGCCACAACCAAGCACTGGATGCATCTGCCAATCAGTATACACACCTGTAATACATTATATAGCAAAAGTGTAAACAGATATTTTTAGCATATTGTAAGCTGCATTGTTAACATGTTATGCACAGCTGTAATCTACATTATAGTTCTAGCAGAATTCTATGTAGACTTTAAAGTATCTATTGATTTTTTTTCTTAAATTTTGAAAATCTTGTATTTTTTACTGATTTTAGTATCTAAACAGATTTTTTATCATATTGTAAGCTGTATTGTAAATATGGCATGCACAGTTGTAATTTATATTATAGTTCTTGCAGAAATCTGTGTAGACTATAAAGTATCTACTGTTTGTGTTCATTTTATATCAATGCCTTGTAGCAAATTTTTTGCCCATTGTACAGCATATTGGAAAATAAAACACTTTTGACTTTGGGTAAAAGGTACTTGCATTCACAATTCTATATGTAAAAAAAGGATCACAAAACACAATGATGTAAAAACCTAACCTTTATTTAACAATGTCACACCATCTTCATAAAACAGAAACCAAGGTTTTTATCAAAGACTGGAAACAAACAAGTTTGTCACATGCTTATATTTTGCCCCACTGAAAGGGCACTGCACCAATGTCTGAATTCAAATACTGGCACAGTTTATCCCTGAGCTGTTTGGCGTGTGTTGTACTGTTGGTTGTGTGTGGCAGAGAGGCCTGCTGTAGGCCAGGGTCTTGTCTCCATCTTCCTGGTAGAGTGTCATGATCTAGTCCTTGCTGGTCGATTCCTGCCATGTATACTTCACAGCACTCTGTACGCAGAACGTTGTGCAAGGCACAGCAAGCCAAAACAATGTCCTCCACTTTGGTGGTGTTTTGGATATTTATGGTGGTTAGAAGGACTCGAAATCGATTTGCCAGGATGCCAAATTAATTTTCAACCACCCTCCGAGCTCGCGAAAGCCTGTAATTGAATATGCGTTGCTCTACAGATAGCCTGCGGTTCGGATATGGCTTCATTAGCTAGTCCTTCAAGGGAAATGCCTCATCTGTCACAATGCAGTAAGGGGCCAGCTGGTCAGATTCAGGAAGTGGTGCAGGGGCAGGTATGTTTGATGTTCTTTTCTCCAAGGCATCCTGCAATGAGCATCCACCAAATACTCCACCATCTGAAATACGCCCATTGCAGCTCACATCAACATACAGGAATCTGTAATTGCTGTCAACCAGTGCCATTAGAACTATGGAAAATGAATGCTTGTAATTGTAAAATGTTGATCCAGTTCCTGGTGGGGGACGAATGTTGCTTCCCATCCAGAGCACCCAGGCAGTTTGGGAAGTTCCACTGAGCCTGGAATCCAATGGCTATTGGCTGCCACTCTTCCACTGTGTCTGGGCACTGAAGAACAACAGAATTAAAACAAAAAGTAGTTTTAATTGTCGACCCTTGATAACTTTGGCATATTTCACTGTCTGAATGTGTACAAACTGCACTATAAATGTTGAAGAAGAAAAAATAAAACCGATACATGTATACCTTCAGGTATTTCTCTTTTAAGACCTGGTAGATTGCTGCACAGGTTTCAGGAACGAATTGTAGTCATTCCCACTCGGAACTGGTAACTCCTGCAAAGATTACAATCACATAACTCTATTATCGATGTTCCACACCTTTTACAGAGTCAAATCAAACACTTTTAATGCATTTTCATTTCATTACATTAAATCAGATTATTGTTATCAATTATTAAAGGCATTGTGCTATAAACAACCACAATTATGTTTTATGTTGTCTCTTTTTAAGTAAGCTCCAACTGCCATCCGAAATAATCAAATTATTTTCTTTTTTATAATGCTTAATGATACACCGACATAAACACAACTGAAAAAGCGTTGTAATGTAATATTCAAATAACGAATAACCTTTAGCTTGCTTTCCTGTTGCCAAGAACCGTAGTGTAATCATCAGACGTTCCCCTACGGAGATACAATCCCGGTAGTTCGTGTTTCTCCTCTGTACTATTGGACTGTTCTTTTAACCTGTTAAACTGAACAGGAAAAAAAACGAGCAAAATTTTTAAAATCAGAGGTTTCACCTAACTCGAGCTCTCGACACAGGTTCGGGAAAGCCCCTTGAGCCTATCTCTGGAGTATCCATGTTTTCACCCATTTAGTGCGCTTTCTCCGTATTTTTCGCGGCCGCTTCTTCTTTTCCTCTTCAACAAGCAAAATACCAAGGGCTGACAATGCCAGTGCCATTTGCAACGTGTCAGACATTTTTGAAATATCAAGATTCCGTCTGTGGTGAGCGAGATTCTGATCTGATTTCAGGCACCTTTGTTCATGTTTTGTATCCCTTTAGCTCTTCCGGTTTCCGGCTTTGAGTAACAAACACAGACTACTGCCACCTGCTGGTACGGAAAGGAATTTCTTCTTTACGCAGGCGCAGAAGGACGTGCTACTTGGCCATCGGATGTCGAGCGTCGGCTTGGTGTGTCAGGGCAACTTTGAACCCAGACGCTTTGGCTTTCCATAAGCAGTCTGCTTTTGTCGCCACTAGTTCGTCGGCGTTGACTTGGTGTGTACCGGGCTTTACACGGAGAGTGGTTTGCTATGGTGCAAGAAAGTCAGAGTTCTGAGATATAAACTCAGAAAAAACATTTCTGAATTCTGCGAAAAAAAGTCAGAATTGCCAGTTTATATCTGAGAATTGCGAGAAAAAAAGTCAGAATTGCGAGTTTATATCTCAGAATTGCGAGAAAAAAACTCAGAATTGCGAGAAAAAAAGTCTGAATAGTGAGATAAAAAGTCGCAATTACCTTGTTTTATTTTTTATTCATTGGCGGAAATGGCCCAGCTAACAATTTTACGTTCTAAGAACGTTTTCCTAACGTTCCCATTAAGTTATAAAAATGTTACGTTTGAATGTTCTTAGAACGTTCAAAACGTCCAGTTTTTTAGACGTTGTATTAACGTTCTTGTTTGGTTCTAAGAACGTTATCAAAAACGTTTTTAGAACATTTTAGTTTTTGGTTATATTAATGTTCTAAGAACGTTATTTAAAACGTTCTATTAATGTTCTAAGAACGTTTTCCTAACGTTCCCATTAAGTTATAAAAACGTTATGTTTGAATGTTCTTAGAACGTTCAAAACGTCCAGTTTTTTAGACGTTGTATTAACGTTCTTGTTTGGTTCTAAGAACGTTATCAAAAACGTTTTTAGAACATTTTAGTTTTTGGTTATATTAATGTTCTAAGAACGTTATTTAAAACGTTCTATTAATGTTTTAAGAACGTTTTCCTAACGTTCCCATTAAGTTATAAAAACGTTATGTTTGAATGTTCTTAGAACGTTCAAAACGTCCAGTTTTTTAGACGCTGTATTAACGTTCTTGTTTGGTTCTAAGAACGTTATCAAAAACGTTTTTAGAACGTTTTAGTTTTTGGTTATATTAATGTTCTCAGAACGTTATTTAAAACGTTCTATTAATGTTCTAAGAACGTTTTCCTAACGTTCCCATTAAGTTATAAAAACGTTATGTTTGAATGTTCTTAGAACGTTCAAAATGTCCAGTTTTTTAGACGTTGTATTAACGTTCTTGTTTGGTTATAAGAACGTTATCAAAAACGTTCTTAGAACGTTTCAGGTTTTTTTTTTTTTTATATTAATGTTCTAATAACGTTTTCCTAACGTTTCCATTAAATTATGAAAAACATTATTGTTGAAGGGTCTTATTTTAGACGTATTAACGTTATTCTTTGGTTATAAGAACATTATTCAAAACATTATTAGAACATTCAATTCACTCATTATATAAACACTCTCAATATTTTTCTAAGATTATAAAAACATTTTTTAAAACAACGTTCCTTTCACTTAAATAAAATGTGACCCTGGGGTCACAAAACCAATCATAAGTAGCACGGGTATATTTGTAGCAATAGCCAACAATACATTGTATGGGTCAAAATTATTAATTTTTCTTTTATGCCAAAAATCATTAGGATATCAAGTAAAGACCATGTTTCATTAAAATATTTGGTAAATTTCCTACCTTAAATATCAAAACTTAATATTTGATGAGTAATATGCATAGGACTTCACTTAGACAACTTTATAGGCAATTTTCTCAATAATAGGATTTTGTTCTATCCTAAAAAACCATGCATCAATATAAGGCTTATTAAGCTTTCAGGTGATGTATAAATTTTGACTGGTTTTGTGGTCCAGGGTCACAAATGTGCAACAAGTATGGATATCACATTATTGTGAACAAAATCAATGACATATACAAAGAATCAATTAAATGAATACTTTATGTTCTATTGTAGTTATATTCAGTTCATATTGTAATTAACTTGGAGTTCGTACAGTATTTTCAGTTCAGATCAATTTGAAAACACCTGAAAACATGAAAAACAAAACAATCAGAAATGTTTAACTGGACATTTTTTAATTCATAGAAAATATTTAGATATATTAAGAACATTTGTGAAACAAACACATGGCCAAATGTACATCTGAAAGCAGCTTAAACACTAAAATCTGAAACATAAAATAAGAACGGTTTAGAGATACAGAGCTATATCGTCGCCTTGGAATTATAAGGTTCTATCTGACATTTATGTCAAAATTTAGTTATTCATATATTCTTATTCCGTGACAACTTATTTACATTATGTGATGTTTTTTTAAAGTTTTGTACATTTTAGGACTTTTTATTTAGAAAACAACAAGGTTCTATCTACAAAGGTGAACCCTAACTTGGTATAAGGTTCTATCTGTGAATAAACCAATCCGTAACTGCAGGAAAGATTGAACATTAAACAATAATTACGTATCTGCATAATTAATAAGTGCAGTTCACCTTTTTTTCACAATGTGGCACTGTTTAAAACAATGGTGATGAGATTTTTCACTCATAATTAGCGCATGCATAAAACAAATAATCATCTGCAAAAATGTAACTGGCTTGAATGGCTTTATTGCAGAGCAATTACTGTACATAATGAAATACTGTCACTGTCGTTTGATGGTGGATATGGTGAATAGCGATCAAAATGTTGTTTGTGTAGATGCTGAAAACGATAGTTTTGAGAATATATTGAGATTGCGAATGAGGCAGATGCTGAATGTATACTGGGGAAATGCACTTTGACGGTGGCAGTGATGGTAAAAAAAATCACCTGCTCAAATCGAGCCCTTCTAAGTTTCAAAAGGTAAGGAAGTATGATTATTTTATGTTTTAAAACAAACGATAAATAAACTATTTGTATTTCTTGAAAATTGTTGCTTCAGGTAATGTTTTGCGAGATAGAACCTTATAATTCCAAGCGGTAAATGACTTTTTAGAATTAGTTTCTATCTGCATTTGACCTGTTCCAAAAACCCCCATTTAAAACTTTGAGAGGATTTGAATATTATATATTTAGAATACATTTAGGGTCTCTGTCATTTTCATGTAGGAAAGAGACTTGTTCCCCATATCGATTTTGCTATATGTGAAGCTCAACTTTGAATAAAGATTGAAGCTCAATCTCTCAAAACCATTCAGAATGCAGATAGAACCTTATAATTCCAAGGCGACGATATTATAAATGACAACAATCTCCATGTCAGCTTCAATCACTGGGACATCAGAGTGGACTGAAGCTTCAGAGGAATTCAGGAGATACTGGAAGGACAAAAAGACAACAGTGTTACATTTAAATGTGGTGAGATTTTGTATAAAAGCACTGGAATGCTGTACTTGCTCACGCAGAAGATAAGATATATAAAAAAAATTGTACAACCAAAGTTGTTTTTTTTTTTTTTTAATGCTTCTGCATGATCAATAAATGATTAGCCAATCATGAGTTATGCTTATGAGTTAACTTAACTTAGTTAAGTTAACTCATAAGCTTAACTTAGCTTATAAGCTTAACTTAGTCTCGAGGTATTCATCTGTGGCAAGCGTTTTCGTGTGTACAGCAGTAACAATCAGTACATTTTGTGAAACGATGATGTCATCGCCCCACGTCTCGTCGCTAGTCAAACCGCGTCATGTAAGTTAACAGCAATAACAACATGAACAAACACTGAACGATTGTCTTTTTATTAACTAACATTACCACTGATTAATAAATGTATTGTTTCATGTTCGTTTGTATACCGCGCGCAATATTTATTATGCCCATAGTCCAAGTCTTCTTTTCCGTTTTTAGTGTATCTCTGTGGTATAATTACAGCGCCACGTGCTGGTCTGGCATGTATACTACACAGTTTTGTGTCGGTTTCGTGGTTTAATGTGCAAGTTACGCAGATATTTCTTGAGAGGAGGGGAAAAAACAGGTCGGATAGGGAAAGCTCTGGTTTCGTGTGGATGTAGCTTTTATCTCAAACGGTAGAGTTTAATGGCTGTCAAAGTACGTAACATTAGTACATTAAACATGAAAAATATGGATTCAGTAAATTACCGTATATAAAAACACAAACCACGCAAAGAGTATGAAACCGAGAATGTCTAATGAATATCAAACGTCAAACTAACTGTACCGCTGTAGGAAAAAATGCGCGGGCTTTCAACCCCTCCGGTCAGCTGACCTTAGCCGGCCTGGTGACTCTCAAGAGCGTGAAAAAACATTTTTGATATATGGAAAGAGTTAACTAAATGGTACGGGGGAAAAATCCGGTCTTAGTTAAAATTTCTATCAACGTAATTTCGACTCTATTCCTTAGTTATACATACTAAATCCTGCTAATAGCTCTGTAAATGGCGGTAACGTTAGCAGTTTTCGAGAAAAATCATTCACACTGTTAATCATAACCTCATTAAAACAATAGTAACAGCTGCAAAACTAAGCTAATAAACATTGCGATCAAAGTATTTTTCATACAATCAACAAAATTCACTCAGCTTACCTGAAACCCGCTGTCTCTGAAGAGTCGTCCGTTAGTCCCGCTGTGTTTGAATGACGCACGGCACGCACTCTCCAAAACCACGCCCATCATATCACGTTATAAACGCACATACTTTTGAATAGAGTAACGATGATCAAATAACAATTGCAAGAATTCCTCCTGAGAGCTAGGGAAAAAAAAGCTTTGTGAAACGTCTATTTTTAATGAAATAGTAAATAATTAATTATTATTAAATTATTATTTAGGCCTACTGTTTTTAAGATATTTTATCCATGTGCTTTGTTTTCTATAGTGGACACACAATTCATGAAACAATTCACATTTTCTCACAACTGTTAACGCAATCTCAAAACTACACACCAGTTTGTGCAACTTTCAAACTTCCAGGTCAAACATTTTAGTCAAAAACGTGTTTTCTTTTGTTAGACTAAAACTTTGGCCTCAGATGACACACAAACCTGTAAAACACACTACTGCACAGAACACTAATGAGATCAATTCAAAACAATGTTACAAAATCCTCCTTTTGGGAAACAGGAATCCTTTTTTTTTGTCAGTGTCTGTTACAGTATGAACGTTATATTAACAAGGCAATGATAACATTTTTACTGATAATGTTTTTAGAACATTCCATTAACAATGCAATGATAATGTTTGCAATGCTAACGTTTTAAGAACGTTCCGCTAACGGTGCAATGATAATGTTTTTATGCTAACGTTTTAAGAACGTTCCATTAACAACGCAATGATAATGTTTTTAATGCTAATGTTTTAAGAACGTTCCACTAACGGTGCAATGATAATGTTTTTAATGCCAACGTTTTAAGAACGTTCCACTAACGGTGCAATTATAAAGTTTTTTATGCTAACGTTTTAAGAACGTTCCATTAACAACGCAATGATAATGTTTTTATGATAACGTTTTTAGAACGTTCCACTAACAAGGCAATTATAACGTTTTTATGCTAACGTTTTCGGAACGTTTATCAATGGCAGATAACATTAAGAAAACGTTCTACTAACGTTACTGCAAGAACGTTTTTTGATAACTTTGAGAGAACCTTTAGAGAACGTTAGCCAAAGTTAGGAGAACGTTCCCTGTTAGCTGGGGGGCTTCCATAGCAAACAGCCTGTCAGGCCCAAGACTTAAACAAGAAGGTTTTTGAAATGCTTGGGTCTATGACAGATGTATCGCCCAGCAAAGCTTGTCAGATTTTCATACACACATTTGTGTGGCCGACACTATCCATATGCTCCAAAAACATGTGCGGTCTGCCGTAAAAACGTCCACGGCCAAGCGGATAATGACTGAGTGGAATACGATGAAAACACTTACAATGTCATCCTGGCCCGGGCTCAAAGCTGAAAACAACCCTAATGTCTTGGTAGACAACCAAGTTGTGACTGGACGGATGCTTTATAAGGATCATTTCTCAATGTACCGTGTTTTGGGGCGGATGACTCTGACAGACAGAAGATGACGACAGTTGGTAACGTTCTCCATGCTTGACCTGATTTTCCCATGTTTTTGGGGTAAGCTCACCCCCGGTCTCCTCTGTGAGCTGCAGTAATCCGCCCCGTACAAAAGAGGTCAGAGTCTTGGAATGGCCAAGAAATGTTTTTCTTATGCTTGGCAGGAGAACGGTGCAGTGATGCATGCGAACACGCTTTTGGCCTCATATTCAGAGACAGACCTGTGTCCTGTCAGACAGGCCTGTGTGTGTTTGTTTGAACTGAGAAGCTGGAGCATATGAACTATATGTTTGGACCTGGGGCCTTTTCAACATATTACAGAACATTTGATGAATCCATGTGTAAACCACAAATTATACTGAAGTAACACTTGTTCATGTTAATTTGTGAAACATAAGACAAGCAAGCATGACTACACATTCACAATGAGTGGTTTAGTTATTGTTTTTTAATCAATGTAAAAAATATATGTTTTAAAATTGACGTGGTTTTAATAAATAATGTGATAATATAAATGATGATATAAATATTATAGGATTGGTAGCTGATAGTGTAAGGTAAATGGTGTTCCATATGCATTTAACCCATAGACCATACAAACAGCAAGTGAACGTAGAGACAGGATTTTGGCTCTTCGTTTCAGAAGTGCACTGTGCGCTGGTGGTTTGTACGGAACATAATACAACTTCTAACTTGGGTAACGGCTCCATGTAGTACAAATGATGTATGTCTTTGTTGTGTACACCAAAGCCCTGCTTCATTTGCTTGTATCTCAGTTTTTGTCTTTCATCACCACAGTATTTCAGGCATTTGCTACTGCTGGCTCCTTTCCTACTGCTTGAAGCAAAGCAAACAAACCCAGTGAACTGTGTTTTAAAGATGAATAAATATTGGTCAGGTTTCCAGAATTCTGAAACAAAACTTTATCAAGCCAACTAAAAGTTCAAACTTTCGCAGTACTTTTTGTCCTATCCAAGGCCTGTCAGCTTTAGATATTTCAGAGGAAGGAGGTAAGAGACAAATTATATGCAAAATTGCTTTATTATTTCCTTTACCTAATCACATAACTGCAGATCTGCAGAACTATGAGTCTTTCTACAGCCATAAAGAGACTGCAGTTCTTCATTTCCATATACCGTTTTTATTTATGTTTCACAGACATCAACGCAGCTTTGCAGAGAGCCGAAGCCAAGACGTGCTTTGGTCAGGTATGCGTGAGGCGGCAAGACGGATGATGTTTCTGAGTCCAGGAATGTGTCCTTGACATTGTATATTTTTTTGGCCCATTCTAGAATAGGAATTATCGGCCAGTTGGACATGAATCCTCAGGAGGGCCTGAAATTGTTCCATAAGATATAAAATGACAGTTTCGTAGGGCCATGCTTTCCTTTAAGATATGTATATAAATATACATATATATATATTTTTTTCTCTCAGTATATATATGAAGGGGACTTACCGTAAGTAAGAGGTTTTAACTGCAGAATTGTACCAATAAAATTCCAATAATATTAAAATCAAATTTAAGTTAAATGTACTGAATATTAACAGTCCTGGAACCCCAGGAAGATTTGAGGACTGGAATTAGATATTATATAATGATACATATGCTACTGTTTTCTTTTCTTTTTTATTAGATAGAAGAATCAATAAAACATCAAAGATCTCTGTAGATTTGCCTTTGTACTTGCACTGCAACTTTTCACAAAGTTTTTCTGAATTGCTAAAACCCATTTCTTGAAACAATCACTCATTTTATCAAAACCTTATACACAAATCCAAATGCTCAATCTACATTTGCAGAACCCCTGACTCTTCTGGCAAAACCAAACAATCACTACAAAACCATTTCACCTGTAGTCAAAATCAAACAAAGCTTTCAAATCATATACATTAGTCAATAATATACACATTACAGTTCCCTTTCAGGAACTCAAGCTGCGTCGAAAACGCTATGGGAATGCCTTCAGCGTGACCATACTCTGAACCACTTGTGTAATCAGTCCACTGGATGGGCGAGACGTCATGACCAGGAAGCTTAAAAGCACGTGCGGTGGAACCGGCATCAGCTTTTTGTCATTCAGCAAAGCGCTCTGTGTGTGTCAGTCTTATTTGGTGTTGTCTGTCCATTATCACTCCTTTTTTCCTATATGAGTGAATACAAACATAGGGTGAGGGCGGGCAGCATCTCAGGCTGTGTGTTCTTCCTTGCCCGCGCTATATTACGGGTGGGGATATAAACAGTTTGTGTGTTGTCTGCTTGAGTGCAGAGCACGCAGAGTAAGCTCTCGAGGGAGCTTTGCGAGCGTTTGTCACTGTGTATGCTTTAATCTCGGAGGGCTCTCTTTGAGGAGGGAGCCTTCACCAGCGTTTTTCGTGGTGCCTGCCCCGCTTTCGCCGAGGCGGAGCGGTGGCTGCACTCGTGGGAATCACAGATGGATCAGGTGGGGAGAATGGAGACGGGCGATCCCCTATCTTCTTCCTTTACCACCAGATCCAGCGCCCAATCTCTGGGATCGTAAGCCCACCCCGCGGTTTCTTCCCCCCGAAGAGAGGGCTCGATGCGTGGATGTGGATGTGGAGGACATCGATGAGCTTTCGCAAAGCAGTTGCACAAGAATATTGTTTGCACAAGCATGTTGTGAACAAATATCATTATGAGCAGCATTTCTGGGGAGTGGGGCTCACGCAGTCAGCTCTAGAGAAAAAAAGGGGGGGGCATGCAAACGTTCCGCTCACGCTGGGCACGCTCTGAGAAGTGTCTGTGCCTATGATCTTGCGGTTCCGGTCCTGCTGCTGCTGAGGCACGGCGGCGATTGAGATCACGGAGATCGCACATGGATCTGGCAGATGGGTTGGAGACGGGCTCACCCTATCTCCACCTGCATTACCCAGATCTAGCGCTCTCTCTCGGGGTTCAGAAGCCCGCGCTGCTGTTTCTTCCCCCTTTGAGTGAGAGCCTGCTGCTGCAGCTATCTTTCTCCGAGGACCAAGTGGCTCATGGCTATACAAACAATTATGGTCATTCTCGGTTCTTTATATGAATCTTTTTACATCAGACCGTGTTTACTTGTCTGGTTGTTTGGCTGCATTAATTCTGAGGAATTAAATTATGTATTTCATCTGACTATGAGAAGTTAGATATGGTGCTCCTGTCTGTTCCTATCTGTCATGCTGCTGAGAGGTTTGCGATTGTAGCTTCATGTAGCTTCGCTTTTCTGTTGAATCTCTATCTTACTTTCACTCTCTGTTGTTTAAGTGGTAAAATATAACTTAATTCCCACCATATTTCTGATATTATCTATCAAACTAACCTGACTAATTTGATCAGTCGCTTTTAATCTAAAACCATGAGTGCAACGCATTAGAATTTGTTAGCCGGTTAGCTTGTCATAAGTGTTTCTACTTGCGTCTATTACTGTTTTATTTTTTCTTGCTCTGTTTCATTTCTCTCTTGCTCCGTTTTTCACAAGTTCATCAAACAACAGTGGTAAGTTAAGTCGGTATCATTCATCAATCACGGTGAGTAATGGCTTCTTCTCCTGCTTTTGTTGTTTGCACTGTTTGCCACATGTATAGTTTATCTCTCTCTGTCGGCGATGAGGGATTCACATGTGATAAATGCTGGGAAATAGTTAGAAGGTTTTAGAACTAGAGACACGCATCCAAACTTTAGCTGAGGACAGTAAGAATGTGAGCGCTGTAGATACTGCTTTGGATGCGACTAGCTTAGGGAGTTCTGTACATTGTTCGGTTCCGGTATTAGAGCCCATGCAGCAGGGCAACTGGGTGACTGTGAGGCGGCCTAGTCGTGGGTCAAAACACCGCTCTTCCGTTCGTATCAGAACATCAAACAGGTTCTCCCCATTGAGTGACGCACCCACTGAGAAACCTGATGAAAGTGCTCTAGTAATTGGCGATTCTATTGTATAGAACATGAAAATAGAGACACCAGCCACCATAGTCCATCGCCTGACATCTTGGCAAATTTAAAAGTGCTGGCTAATGTTAAACGTAAATTCAGTAAGATTGTTATCCACTTGGGCGCTAATGATGTTTGACTTTGCCAGTCAGAGATCACTAAAAATAATGTTAAAGAGGTGTGTGAACTTGCAAGTACGATGTCAGACACTGTAATATGCTCTGGTCCGCTCCCTGCTTACCGTGGCGATGAGATTCATAGCAGACTGTCGTCACTCAATGGCTGGATGTCTAAGTGGTGCCCGCAGAATAACATAGACTTTATATAACATAGGTTTTATAGACAATACGAGTTTTTGGAGCAGATAAGACCTGTTGAAAAGAGATAGTCTTCTTCTCTCTAGAAATATGGCCCATAGTCTTAAAGTTCGTACTTGACAAACTGGGGCCCAGGTCAGGAAGCAGACAGACTGGCTAAACCGACCGTCTGCTAGCCGCCTCACGTCACAGAAGTCAGTTAATTCTCAGCACATAGAGACTCTTTCACCTAGATATCACATTATAGATATATTACTGTGTCTGTTCCCCAAACTAGAAAATACAAAAAACGTCCAAACCAATTCATGAGTAACAACTTAATTGATGTTCATCAAATGAAAAATGTATATAACACAGAGAAACAAATTATAAAATTTGGCTTATTGCATATCAGGTCCCTTTCTACTAAAGCGCTTTTTTGTAAACGATATGATCACTGATCATAAACTAGATGTGCTCTGTTTGACAGAAACCTGGATAAAACCAGATGAATACATTATTTTAAACGAGTCTACCCCCCCCCCAAGATTACTGTTATAAAAATGAGCCATGTCCAAAAGGTAAAGGGGGAGGTGTTGCTACAATTTATAGCAATATTTTAAGTATTTCACAGAAGACAGGCTTTAAGTATAACTCCTTTGAAGTAATGGTGCTTCATATATAATGGTGCTCATTCTCGTTTGGCTCTGTTCGAAGGCGGTCGCATTTTTCTTCCCTCCCTCCCTCCTGAACTTCCCTGCTTGCTCTCTTGTATTGTCCTGTCCTCTTAAGAGACTCTCGCTGCACTATTTACAAAACCGAAATTATGGATCTGATCAACTGGTCTCTAAATGCAATTGACACCATCTTCTCGACTAGGAAAGCGGGATCTGGAGAACCGGAATGTCCCGCTGGGACGTTTGCTGCTGGCTACACGATGGACGCATGGGAGAGATGGCGGGTCGTGTGTCTGGCGGCTCTCTCCGTGGAGGACATTGAAGACATCTTCTTATTCGGAACAATGATAACTGGGTTTCTGCTATTTGGATTAGGCGTTGCCCTAAATTATCAGAAAATTAAGGAGACGGGACTGGCTATCCAAAACCTCTCACGGCTGCCCGTCATGATTGAGGCTGTAGGCAGAGCGGTCGCCTCGGAGACTGAGGCGATTAACCGCAATATGGATTTAATCACGGCTAAGCTCTCGGCTTTGGAAAGAAAAATTGACGGACATGGAGATCAGAATGGACAATGAGAATAGCTGTGAAACTGGAAGACAGCTGTTCGCACTAAGACAAAACAATCTTATCTCTTTCCGGCTTCCCACAACAGAACGGCTTGGCAAGGCCGCTCTGGTATCAACTCTCCGGTGAATACTGCAGGGAGACGCTCTTTCTTCCATTCCCTCCTCCCAAAAACACCTTGTTATTGTCGGGCGCTTGTGCTCTGTCCAAGGTCGTTTCCATGGCAATTGCTATGTCGCATCACAACCTGCGAACTGTGTCGACTGGTTTGGAGTGCTGGCGAGACGGATTTCAAGGCATACGAACTCACACGAACTTACACATACACACACTCACACACCTCCCTACCCCCATCCCACGCCTTCGTCGCTTCATCCTGTCAGGTGTTAACGGGTCCGTGGGTTGGCGCTGTAATGGCTGCTGGCCGGATGGCTGTTTCGTCTGAACTAGGATTACTATGCAAGTTATGTTCCTGTATTGACTGTGCTTTATGCTGAGGTTTTTTTGTTTGTTCTCACACTGCACTCTCTTCCAAGGACGTAGTGTGAGGACACTTTTTTCTCCTCTCTTTCCTCATGTCATGCTGTATCTCTTCTTCTCTATTGCATTTCGTTGCCTTGTACCTACATGTGCAATGACAATAAATTGAATCCAATCCAATCCAATATTACATTATCTAGAGAAAAAAGTATTAATGATAAATCCCCCATGATGTTTGTACTGGCTACTGTATACAGGCCACCATGGCACCATACAGACTTCTAGCACTTTAGATATGTTTGCTCCTTTACGCTTAAGAAAGATTAAGGAAAAGAGTTCAACACAGTGGTATAATGAGCACTCTCACGCCCTAAAGAGAGCAGCCCGGAAAATGGAACGCAGCTGGAGGAAAACTAAACTAGAGGTATTTCGCATTGCTTGGCGGGAAAGTACCCTATCTGTAATGGCGATCTATGCCTTTCCATTCTCCGCCATTTCAACAGGGACTGGCACAAAGGATTTGATGCGTAAAACCAAAAACTTGCAGTGTAACAGTTTACTTTTCATTTGTCAGGATACAGCAAAACTCAAAAATCAAACTTAAGAACTATTTAAATTTTTTCAAGCTTCAAATTAGATATGGTTTCAAAGAACGGTCAAAAGACTGTCTAACACCAAGCCCCTTCCTTCGTCTTCAGGCTGAAACTATCAACGGTCGCTTACGCATTTACGTATTACGTATGAAATTGAAATTGACCTATGCAACTCCACATATACAATAAAAATATCACAAAATATACAAACTGTATATTAAATAACAGCCACTCTCAAAATAAATAATATAACAATAATATAGAAAAATATTACAATGTTCGTAATGGCTCTAACACTCCGGCCCCTAATTGTCTATGCCTGGAGCGTAACAATTATCTTTTTCAAATACTTGAATGGAGCCATACAAATGATTCCCTTTCCTTTAAACAATTTCTGTGAAATTTATATTTACAGTCTTTATGTAAACTCTTACTCTCCTTCTGCTTCTTGCAATAAGCAGAGTTTTGTTATTGGTCTTTCCAACTGACAAGTTTTTGTCTGAACACAAGCACTTCGAACAATACCAGAAGCATCTAGTATTGTGTTGAGAATTCTTCCCACAATCCAGGAATTTCTTGGAGCAGAATTATCTACAATGAGAACAATGTCTCCAGGAACCAAATTTCTTTTCAGCTTCTGCCACTTTTGTCTTTCCTGCAGTAGCGGCAGGTATTCCTAAGTCCATCTAGACCAGAAGAGGTCTGCCATATATTGAATTTGCCTCCATCTACGTGAATAACAGTCCTCTTTCACAAACACTCCTGGTGGAATGATTGGTTGTTTTTTCATGAGCAGAAGATGATTCGGAGACAAAGGCTCCAAGTCGTTTGGGTCATCCGATGCTTTAGTAATCGGTCGGTCGTTCATAATGGCTTCAACCTCACATAAAATGGTGTAAAGCCCTTCATCGTCTAATACCCGTTGATTCAACACTGAGTTCAAAACCTTTCGAACTGTACGAATTTGTCTTTCCCATACTCCTCCTTGATGGGATGCTGTTGGAGTATTGAAAATCCACTTAATTCCCTTTTAGACAAGAACTTCAGCTATTTTGGACTGATCTAAATTTTGGATAGCTTCTTTAAGCTCTCTTTCAGCCCCAATGAAGTTTGTACCATTGTCTGATCGAATCATAGACACTTGTCCTCTCCTGCTGATGAAACGTCTTATGGCATTTATGCATGATGAAGTATCAAGGCTGTTGGCCACTTCAATATGAACTGCTCTTACTGTTAAACATGTAAATAACACTTCATACCTCTTCACCAAGCTGCGTCCTCGTTTTATTAAGAAGGGACCAAAATAATCCACACCTGTATGTGTAAAGGGAGGATTATCTGGCAAAAGACGATCTCTTGGTAGATCTGCCATTTTCTGTTCGCTGACTTTGGCATGTAACCTTCTACACACTGTGCATTTAGAAATCAGCTTTCTTATGACTGCATTGGCAGCTGCTATCCAGAATTTACTTCGAAGTTTTGAAAGAATCTGATTTCTGCCACTATGCAGGGCTCCAGACAAAAAAATCGAGTAAGGAGCCATTGGCTCCTATAAAAGAAAAACTTAGGCGCCAAATTATTTTTTTAGGTGCCACAGAATAAAAGTGGTTTATTTTATTATTATCATTTTATTTTTCCCCCCTATTTTAACATTTCAATAATTTCATCATGTGTTTATGTCTTATCTTTTCTAGGCTTTATCAGCATTTTAATCCATCTTGTAGATGATCAGGTCAACCGAGGGACTAAGGTTCACTTAAAGTGTGAATTAAATGTCTTTTACAACTTGAAATATACAGTCACAAATAATTGTTCGTTACACAGAATCTGTACCAATATCATGGACCATAAGCATCACTTGGCAACTGAGTGCAGTGCATCCTATAAATGTTGTCACGTCTTTCACACATTCAGTCTGTTTTTCTTCATTAGTAAAATGCAATTTTATAGGAGGAGTTGAATCATGTACAACAGAATAAGTAAAAATATTAATATGCAACAGAGCATAAATATAGCAAAACGCTCCTCTTTATAGTTATTTTTCTAGCTGACTGATGAGTTTATGGACACTGAGTGGTTATTCTGAGGTAAATGTACTACAATGCAATGTTTAAAAGCTTTATACATTTCCTCAGTTTGAAACACTGAATGAGCTTTTACATAAAACATTTCAGTAGGTTGTACTATAGGCTTTCTTATTGCCTACCTTTTGATCATGTTCATTTCATACTATAGTAGTAAATCGAAATATATAATGGGTTCACTTGCTGCTTTAACTGAGGTGCTAAAGAGATCGCGCCTGAGCATTAAGTGCCATACTCTCCGCTCGCGCGATCCGGACGCATACACGGACAGTGTGGACGCGGGCTACTGGTGTTTATATTACCCAAAGTGTGCGCTTGTGGTCCGCATTAAAGAGCACCCAAACCGCATCATTTGAATTTCGTAGCATTTTAAAGCTGATACTTTGTTTATTAAAAAGTAAGACAGCACAAAGCTTTTTGCGATTACTGGATGGCAAGTGCGCTTCAAATAACAGGAAGTCCATGCATTACCAGAACACAGCATATAGACTAAGATCTCGATAAGAAGAATCCATATTAGTAATGATTATAAACGAGAATTGTTGACGATATTGCCAGTATCCACAGAGCTGACAGCTTTACCTGTTGAAGTTTGTTCAAGTTGTGCACGAAATAGACACGGCTTTTCTGCACTTGCACTTTGGGGCTGTTTACACCTGGTCACTTCATGCATTTTTTCCTGATCGGATAGCTATCTGATCCTGAAAAGACCAGGTGTAAATGCCGTCCGAGACGGATATAAATCCAATCGCTCGAACCACTTCAGGAGGTGGTCTGGGCGAAACCGGACAAGTGTAAATGCATCTGGTTGTTGAAACCACATATGGTAACTTTACTCCTCCCATAATATTAAAATAATAGACGTGTGAGAGCGTTTTATAGGCTATATGGCATGTTATAGTCAGATATGACAGCGCAATGCAACAAGCATCACCGCGGATGAGTAGCGGAGTATTTCTTCAGCAAGCGACGCGCAAACTGAATGAACCTGAAAGTAAGTCGCAGACGCTCAACACACAATCTTCTTCATTAAAAGTAGCGAGACTAGCCTATCTTTCCAGTGCTGATGCCGCGCGCACTCTTGTTGCGGTCTCTGATATTGAAATTAGCTGATAATTAATCAAATTATCCATTGCTTTCATTGACGTGAACTCCGTTATATTTGCATATGAAGCGGGAATTGAAGAACGGATTTATATCCGTTTTGCGAAGACACATTTATGTGGCCAAGTGTAAATGGGGAAACGTTTTAACAAATCATATAGATATCCGATCAGAGAAAATGCATGAAGTGACCAGGTGTAAACAGGCCCTTTCAGGTCTCTCTCACTGCGTTCAGCAGACTGTGTGCGGCAGAGACGAGGACTGTTTGAAACTCTTTTCCAGTAAAACTTTGATGCGCATCGTCTTATGTAAGTTTAATACGTGAACATAACAAAAGATGTGAGCGCAAAACAATCGGGAAAAAAGTCCTTTCATGCAAATTATATATAGTCGCCAGTGGCGACCTCAGCAAAAACTTCACTCGCAAATTAATATTTTTGGTCGCAAATGCGACCATTTTAGTCGCAGTTTGGAGCCCTGCTATGTCCATCTTTATACTGTATTGACTGCTCAACAGATTGCATGAATTTCCGTTCTTCTTGTGACATCTCTGTTTTGTCATTGTAATTGCGTTCAGGAAAGTCTGCATTGAATTGCTCTACCAACAGTTTCAATGTCTAAAACTGCAATCCTGTTCACAGTGAAACTTTAAGTTCTCACCTGATCTGATTCTGTGTTCACATCAGTTCGCAAAGGCCCATTAACTATCCATCCTAATGCTGTCCTGATAGCATAAGGTCCGTTTCCCTCACTATTTATCACTTGCCATGGTTCTATTGCTTTGTGCACATTGCCACCAATCAGCACACCTATCTCTGCCTCGAGAGAAAGAAGTTTAACCTGATGTAGATAAGGCCATTTTTCCAGATCCTTCTGTTGAGGGATATTCTCTTGTTTCACTGGAATCTCTTTCTGGGTGAATACTCTAGGAGGTTCTATGTAGTCTTCACATTCTAAACCACATATCTCCAGGTCTGACAGAATGTTACTATGTACAGGTTTTTCTTGTCCCATAGTACGAAGGAGAATCTCCGTCTTTCTGCCTTTCAAGTTCAAATCTCTCATTAACGCCTCGGTGCAAAAAGTTGCAGAACTTCCTGGGTCGATGAAGGCATATGTCTTTACTACTTCGTCACATTTCTTTGAATTGATCTTCACTGGGACTATGGCTAGGATGCATTCACTGTTTCCGGCCCCAGTGTATCCACATGTTTCATCGTCTACTGAAGCTGCGCTTTTACTGGCTTCGTTCTCAACACCACTGCTAGATTTGGAACTGTTCTCCTTTGAAATTTGCAAAATGCTTGGATGTATCTTGGAACATTCTTGACACGTAAGTCTTTTCTTACAGTTTTTGCTCAAATGCCCTTGCGTGAGACATCCAAAGCACAATCCTTTTGATTTTCAAAAACTCGATTTTGTCCTTGTGTGCTTGCTCTTTAAATTTGAAACATGCATTCAAAGCATGGTTCTTTTGACAGAATGTGCATGCAACACAAGATGTTTTGTCAAGTGGAGGTTTTGTTTCCTTCTTTGTCTCACCTTGTTTCTTCTATTCAGTACAGACACTTGTAACGAAACTACTTCCTTGGGGAGTAACCTTTTTGTACTTCAAGTCAGGAGTTTTGCTTCTCTTCCCAACATTTGCACCTGTCAGGTCCTGAATATCTCCAAACAAGGGGTCATTTTTTACTTTGGCTTGACGGTCAATATATTCCACCAAGTTTGAAAACCTAGCTCTTCTGCCCGACCTTTCATGAATGTCATATGCAACATTTCTCCAACTCTCTCTCATTTTGTAGGGAAGTTTGGAAATGATAACCCTCATGTTAGTGGGGTTGTCCATTTCAGCCATATAATCCAAATGCTGCATAGTGTTGTGGCATCCAGTCAAGAAAAGAGCATATGCACTCAGCATCTTTCCATCCTCTGATTGGATCTGAGGCCATTTTAGTGCCTTTTGAATGTACCCTGAAGCAATTTTAAGTTCATCACCATAATGATGTTGCAGCAATCTTCGTGCCTCTTTATATCCACTTTCTGCACTCATATGCCCACAACTCTTTACCAGGTCTTGTGGTTCACCGCTGGTATACTACTCCAGATAGAACAACTTGTCCTTAGCATTCTCAGTTTTGCTGTCTATGGCATTGCCAAAGGCTCGCATAAACGGTAACTCTCTTTGGGGTAACTGAGACAGATTTTGTTGTTTCACCATCATTTGTGTGATCTCGTACTGCCTCTTCATTATTTGAAACAAGTTGTCGTCTGAATTTTCAGATTTTGGAATATTATGACTGACTTGCTGGGCAGCAGGCTTTTGTTTTCGTCTGGTTGCAGGTTGAGCATCAGAATTTTCATCATTGGTATCTTTCTTAAGTCCCAACCTTCTTTGATCTACTGCATGCTTTGGTAGAACATATTCTTGCATTGATTCCCCAAAATTTTCATGTTTATCGTACACTTTCAATTTTGCATCAGAAATTGCAATTGCTGTCTGTAGCTCTAATTCCTCCAGTTTAGTTTTCAAGTTCACCTCTTCTACTTGCAAGGCTTGCTTCTTTTTTAAAGCAGCAGCTTTGGCCAACAGAGCAGCTTTCTCCGCTTCTTCTTTCATCCGTACAATTGAACTTGACATGGTGGCTGAGGATGCCCCAGAACGTCCAGCTGATGAACCTGCTCTGCTCTTTTTTCTCACTGCTGAAGCAACTTCCGAAACACTGTCATCTGGTTCAATGTCCTCATTTTTTGCAGCATTTGTATCATTTACACTTTTAATCCACTGTTCAGAAGCAAGAACAAATTCTCTGATTTTTGATGACTTGGGTTCAAACCAGATACGCTGATCATCCTCCTTTTCTTCATCCAACAACAGCTCTTGAATGTTTTCATTTAATTCCCTGAATTCCTGATACAATTTAGTGAGCTTTGTAAGCACTTCTTGTTCTACTTTTTCCACATTTCCATAATTTTCTTTAAATTTGTCAATCTCATTAATGTGAATGGTAATTTGAGCCATTTTTGATTTTCTCAAATTAATGAGTCTGTTCAGACGCTCCTCCAGTGCTTTATGCGTGTACTTGACCGCCCTCTTGTGGCCATCCTTATCAGGTCAGCAGTTTCATCTGCGTCATCCATGATTCAAGAATATTTCCAGAACAATAACTTGCAAAATTCAACAGTAAAAGTACCCTTTAGGTTGTAAAAAACAGTTTCAAACAGCAGAAACAAGTTTAAATGTCTTTAAATGTCCACAATCACAAGCAATCCGTGCTCGATTCTGACATACTTTCACTTTCTGTCACGGTTCATGAATTCACTGGTTTCTTCATGTCTCGTGTATTGTTGTTCTCTGTGTGTGTGTGTGTGTGTGTGTGTGAGTGGGCGTGACCGCTCACTCCAATCATCAGCGCGCCAGCTGATCTCAATTCCCGCACCAGCTGCTGCCAATCTACTCACCTATAAAGTCTCACCGCACTTTCCTCTGAGTGGAAGACTGCTTTTAACACCCCTAGGGGGCACTTTGAATACTTGGTCATGCCCTTCGGGCTGTCCAACTCCCCAGCGGTCTTCCAGGCACTCGTCAATGACGTGCTGCGAGATATGGTAGATTAGTTCATATATGTTTACCTGGATGACATACTGATTTTTTCTTCATCTCTCCAGGAACATGTGCAGCACGTCCGGCGAGTGCTTCAGAGGTTGCTAGAGAATGGGCTTTTTGTCAAGGCGGAGAAATGCGCTTTTCACGCACAGTCGGTTCCTTTTCTAGGGTACATTGTGTCGTCCGAGGGAGTGCGCATGGATCCTGACAAGGTTAAGGCTGTGGTGGAGTGGCCAAGTCCAGATTCCCGTAAGGCCCTACAGAGGTTTCTGGGCTTCGCCAACTTCTACCGGCGTTTTATTCGCAATTTCAGCCAACTAGCCGCGCCTCTGACCGCCTTGACCTCCCCCAGGACTACGTTCAGGTGGTCAGACGCAGCTGAGGCTGCGTTTGCCAAACTGAAGGGCCACTTCGTTTCAGCCCCCATCTTAGTCACCCCTGATCCATCACGTCAGTTCGTGGTGGAGGTCGATGCGTCAGAGGTGGGGGTAGGTGCAGTGCTATCCCAGCGCTCTTCGGCGGACGACAGAATGCATCCATGCGCGTTTTTGTCCCATCGTTTGTCCCCTGCCGAGAGTAATTATGACATTGGTAACCGAGAGTTGTTGGCAGTCAAGTTAGCATTGGAGGAATGGCGTCACTGGTTAGAAGGGTCGGGGGTACCTTTTATCGTATGGACCGATCATAAGAACTTGGAATACATCAGAACTGCCAAAAGATTGAACTCCAGGCAGGCTCGGTGGGCACTTTTTTTCGGACGTTTTGATTTCACTCTCTCGTACCGCCCGGGTTCCAAGAACATCAAACCCGATTCCTTATCACGTATTTTTGACCGTTCCGATCGCCCGTCTACTCCCGAGTGCATTTTTCCAGAGACACTAATTGTCTCCACACTCACATGGGAGGTCGAATCGAAGGTCAAAACAGCCTTACAAGGGGTAACGCCTCCGGTCGGCCGCCCACCGAACCGGTTATTTGTGCCGGAGGGATTACGGTCCGACGTTATTCAGTGGGGTCATTGTTCCAATGTGGCTTGTCATCCAGGAGTCAGTCGTACTACATCTTTAGTCAAGCAACGATTTTGGTGGCCGCTTATGGCTCGTGATGTTCATAGTTTTGTTTTGGCTTGCTCAGTTTGTGCCACTGGTAAGACTTCCAATAGACCCCCAGATGGGCTCCTTCAACCGCTGCCGGTCCCTTCGAGACCCTGGTCCCATATCGCTCTAGATTTTGTCACCGCCCTCCCACCCTCTCAGGGTAACACGGTAGTTTTGACCGTGGTGGACCGATTCTCGAAGGCGGCCCACTTTATTCCCTTGCCCAAATTACCCTCAGCCAAGGAGACAGCGGTAACAGTCGTTGACCACGTCTTTCGGTTACATGGCCTCCCGACGGACGTGGTTTCCGACAGAGGACCCCAATTTGTGTCCAAATTTTGGCGAGAGTTTTGTAAATTGCTGGGTGCTACTGTTAGTCTGTCCTCAGGGTTTCATCCCCAGAGCAATGGTCAAACTGAGAGAGCCAACCAGGATTTGGAGAGAACGTTGCGATGTCTGGTCTCCAAGAATCCTTCCTCATGGAGCCAACAACTGTCAATGGTGGAGTACGCCCACAATTCGTTACCAGTGTCATCTACGGGCCTGTCTCCGTTTGAATGCAGTATAGGTTACCAGCCACCAATTTTTCCTAGTCTGGAATCCGAAGTCGCGGTTCCCTCCGCCCACGCCTTTGTCCAGAGGTGTCATCGCACTTGGACTAGAGCCCGCGAGACTCTACTCCAGGTGGGAGCGCGCACCAAGGCCAAGGCCGATCGCCACCGGTCTAGACCTCCCGTATACGTCGTTGGTTCCAAAGTGTGGCTTTCTACTAAGAACATTCCTCTCCGCTCCGTGTCTAATAAACTTGCTCCTAAATTCATTGGCCCGTTCACTGTCACCAAGATCATTAGTCCACCTCAATCTCCCTCCTGTGTACAGGAGGATTCATCCCGTTTTCCATGTGTCCAAAATGAAACCCGTGTTTTATGCACGCATAAATCCGCCAGCCCCGGTTCCCCCACCGCCGCGACTCGTAGAAGGGGAACGCGCTTATTCGGTCAATCGTATTCTGGACTCTAGGCGGAGGGGACGCGGATTTCAGTACTTGGTGGACTGGGAAGGTTACGGTCCGGAGGAGAGAAGTTGGGTGCCTGCTAGAGACATTCTGGATCACTCCCTTATTGATGATTACAATCGACAGGTAAGGGAGTCTGGGAACACCAGGAGGCGTTCCTAGGAGGGAGGGTACTGTCACGGTTCATGAATTCACTGGTTTCTTCATGTCTCGTGTATTGTTGTTCTCTCTGTGTGTGTGTGTGTGTGTGTGTGTGTGAGTGGGCGTGACCGCTCACTCCAATCATCAGCGCGCCAGCTGATCTCAATTCCCGCACCAGCTGCTGCCAATCTACTCACCTATAAAGTCTCACCGCACTTTCCTCTCCTTGTCAGATCGTTGTTGATGTCCTCTGTGTCATTCCCCGTGTGCCGTCTGCTTCAGTGTTCCTGGTCATCGTCTGTCTGGAGTCTTCGTGGGTTTTGTCTCGTCTGGATGTTCACCGGCACTGGATTCACCATCATCACTCGTTGGATATTCACCGGCACTGGATTCACCATCGTCACTCGTCACCAGCACGCTGTTCATCGTGTCCATGCGCCACCAACCCATCCGAGAGACTGTGCTGTGTTCGTGTCATGTGACTATCAATAAATACTTACCATTGTTTCACCTGCATCTCTGCTTCCTCCTTCTTATCGTGACACTTTCATCCGTCGCAATAGTTTTGAACGTGAAGTTCGCTCCGTTCACACATCACGGAATGTCCATAATCCTTATAAATCCTTTTCGATAACAATTGCAGCATCAGTCTTGATAATGCTGTTTCCACTTCGCGTAGTAGTTCCAATGTGAAGAATTCTTTTGACTAAAGTGTAATGGCGATCTATGCCTTTCCGTTCTCCGCCATTTCAACAGGGACTGGCACAAAGGATTTGATGCATAAAACCAAAAACTTGCAGTGTAACAGTTTACTTTTCATTTATCAGGATACAGAAAAACTCAAAAATCAAACTTAAGAACTATTTACACTTTTTCAAGCTTCAAATTAGATATGGTTTCAAAGAACGGTCAAAAGACTGTTTAACACCAAGCCCCTTCCTTCGTCTTCAGGCTGAAACTATCAACGGTCGCTTACGCATTTACGTATTACGTATGAAATTGAAATTGACCTATGCGACTCCACATATACAATAAAAATATCACAAAATATACAAACTGTATATTAAATAACAGCCACTCTCAAAATAAATAATATAACAATAATATAGAAAAATATTACAATGTTCTTAATGGCTCTAACACTATCCTACAGAAAAACATTAAAGAAACTGCTAGATCTGATTACTTTTAATCTTTTTTTTAGAAGAAAACAAACATAACCCCAGGTATTTATTCAATACAGTGGCAAAAGTAACAAAAACAAAGCATCAAAAGGTCTTGACATTTCCCAACAGCACAGCAGTAATGACTTTATGAACTATTTTACTTCCAAAATCGATACTATTAGTAACTATGCAGCCGCCAGCTACAGTATCTCATCAGATAGTGCACTATAGATCTCCTGAGGAACAGTTCCACTCATTCTCTACACTGGGAGAGGAACAATTGTATAAACTTCTTAAATCAGCTTAACCAACAACATGTATGTTAGACTCTATTCCATCTAAACTACTAAAAGAGATGCTTCCAGAAGTCATAGATCCTCTTTTGTCTATTATTAATTCGTCATTGTCATTAGAATATGTCCCCAAACCATTTAAATTGCGTGTTATTAAGCCTCTCATTAAAAAAACACAACTTGACCCCAAAGATCAAGTTAATTACAGACCGATCGTGAATCTCCCTTTTCTGTCAAAGATACTAGAAAAGGTAGTATCCTCACAATTATATTCCTTCTTAGAGAAAAATGATATCTGTGAGGATTTCCAGTCAGGATTTAGACCATCTTATAGTACTGAGACTGCTCTCATTAGAGTACAAATGACCTGCTCTTATCATCTGATCGTGGTTGCATCTCTCTATTAGTGCTACTAGATCTTAGCGCTGCGTTTGACACTATCGATCACAACATTTTTTTGAATAGACCCCCGAGTTGGCACATCTCGTAGTTTCCGGTCTCTCAAACGAGGTTGTTGAGACCATCCTCAATCCCAAACCTCCCTCTACGAGGAAACTGTATGCCTTGAAGTAGAAGCTTTAACTTCTTGGTGCGGAGACCGCCAGCTCGACCCAGTCAACTGCCCAGTTGGTACAATTCTGGTGTTCTTGCAGGCCCGTTACTCCGCAGGGTTTACCCACTCCACTCTAGAGGTCTATGTGGTGGCCATTGTGGCCTACCACGCCCCTCGTGGTGGCCAGTCAATGGGCAGACACCCCCTAGTTACACGTTTCCTTGACGGTGCGCTGAGGCTGAGGCCACGGGCAGAGAAGCTTATGCTAACCCTGCAAACATGTCCTGGCGGGGCACATCCTGGCTTTTAGCAGGCACACTGGGCTAGGGCCAGCCCGCGCCAAACCTAAACAGGCCCAGTGCGGGCTTTCCCAGGAGAGGCCCACAGCTTTGGGCTCACCGCAGGCTCTCTGTGAGCAGGCCACACTATGGGACAGCCCACATTAATCCAATGATGGCCCAGTGTGGGTCAGCCCGTTCGGGCCCAGAGCAACTTTTGTACCTTTGGGCCCACGCAGGTTTTGTGAAGGCAGCCCTGTAATGCAACAAGGAGAATACAAACATTGACTGGCCATTCTTTAGCCACTCAATTGAACTGGAATGGCTCAAACCAAAAGACACCTTTTACAGGGGGGGCAGTCTTGGGGGCAGTCTACAGACTATGGGGGGCCAGTCGTGGCCTAATGGATAGAGAGTTGGATTTGTAACCTGAAGGTCGTGGGTTTGAGTCTCAGGTCCAGCAGGGATTGTAGGTGGGGGAGTGAATAACCAACACTCTCTCCACCCTCAATACCACGACTGAGGTGAGACCCTTGAGCAAGGCACCATAGCCCCAACTGCTCCCCGGGCACTGCAGCATTGGCTGCCCACTGCTCCGGGTGTATGTTCATTACTGTGTGTACACTTGGATGGGTTAAATGCAGAGCACAAATTCCGAGTATGGGTCACCATACTTGGCCACACACCACTTCCCCCTTTCCTTTCCCCTTTCCCCCTTTTGAGAACCTGTTGTTTCATATAGGCTAGGGATCCTCAAATCTGGCTCATGAGATCCACTTTCCTGCAGAGTTTAGTTCTAACTTCTAACCTTAATCAAACACATCTGAGCATGTCTTCAGGATCATTAGAAAATCAGAGGTGGGTGAGTTTGATCAAACTTGGAGATAAACTCCACAGGAAAGTGGGTCTCATGAGTCATATTTGAGGTGTAACAGACATGAGCCTGTTAATAAGAATTTTGTGGGCAGTTTTCTTCCTTACTACTAGGGATGCTAGGGTGTTTTAGGTTTCCTTAAGTAAAGCCATGTGGTAGAGGGAGTTAGTAATAGCAAGCAGCAGCCCAGCTAACAAAAACGAGTTGTCAGAATGTTTTGCTAACATTCCCATTAAGTTATGAAAACGTTATTTCGGAATGTTTTTTACACGTTGAAAATGTCCAGTTTTTTTTTATGTATTAAGAATGTTTTTTATGGGGTTTCTGCGAACGTTACAGGAACATTCCATCCTACCAGAACACGCAAGACCTTTTTCTCTTAACATTACAAAAACCTCAATCATGTACAAATAACATCGAAAATAATGTTCCGAGAATGTTGTTATAAGACCGTTTTCTTTCAACATTACAAGAACCTCAATCGTGTACAAATAACATCAAAATAATGTTCTGAGAATGATGTTATAAGACCTTTTTCTTTTAACATTACAAGAACCTCAATCGTGTGAGGTTGGATTATTCATTTGCTATCAGCCAACTTCAGCTATGGACAGTGTTTGGACATTGATGTACTACAGATAAGACTTTTGCACACACCAACTTTCACAAGACGAAATCCTACAGTCTTATTTGCTTTGTTTGCTTTCTTTTTTTGTACTTTTGTGTATTTACATTTTTGCCTATATTTCATTTAATTTTGATTTATTTGATTTATAAAACAACAGTGGTTGACCATTGTGCTGAACAATATAGTATAAAAGGAATCCAAAATACATAAAATTGTAAAAACAAGACAAATAATAATTTGAAATAATAAACTCCTGTTGGCTCATACACTAAAAGCCCTCTCAAAGAGATAGGCTGTAAGGCTTGTTTTAAAAAGTGATTCTGTTGCAATTGTTCTAATAGAGACTGGAAGGCTGTTCCACAGTTTAGGGCTAGCTATGACAAAAGCCCAGTCACCTTTTTTCTTCAGCCTAGATCTCGGGATCAATAAAAGTTTCGGTAACACTTAATTTTGATAGTCCACTTTAGACATTCTACTAACAGTAAGTAACTTTGCAACTACATGTCAACTAGCAGTCATTAGAGTATTAGTAGACTATCTGTTTAATATCTTCTAACACTTTATTTTTATGGGTCCACAACATACAATATACTAACTGTCAGAAACTTTGCAAGTATACGTCAACTTCTTCTACTAACCCTAAACCTACCCTAACAGTCTACTCTGAGAGTTAGTAGATATGTAGTTGCAATTTAATGAGAATTAGTTGACATGTAGTTGGCATGTAGTTACAAAGTTACTTATAGTTAGTAGCATGTCTAAAGTGGACTATCGAAATAAAGTGTAACCAAAGTTTCTGATTCGATGACCTTAAACATCTAGCTGTACTGTGTAAGCTCAAAAGGTCAGAAAGATACGAAGGTGCCAGTCCATTCAAAACCTTAAAAACAAAAAGTTATTTATTTATTTTTTTTAAATGGACTGGTAGCCAGTGCAAAGAGAGTAGGACAGGCGTAATATGTTCATATTTGTGAGTGCCAATCAAAAGTCTGGCAGCTGCATTTTGTACTCTTTGAAGGCGATTAATATATGATTGGTTAATACCAATATACATTGAATTGCAGTAGTCTAGTCGAGATGAAATAAAAGCATGTATAGCTCTCTCGAACTCAGCATGTAGCTGAATTAACCTGAATTGAATGTTTTCTATTTTGTATTTAATAAATTTATTTGAAATCCCTTTGACTACTGTACATGTTTGACAATACAGACATTAGTTATCCATTTCAGATGTATAGTAACTGTTTTTCCCAAAGACTTAAGTTATAGTAGCTGAGAAGTATTGATAGTGAAACAGATGTATTGTTGTAGATTAATTGTGCAGGGCGGTGTGGGCCTAATGAGGGCTTCCTGGGGGCTAAATAGGGCTGCCCATGCAGGGCCAGCGCTAAGGGGTCAACATTATGCCAATAAGCAAATTTTCAGGGGCCCTGCGCTGGCAGCCTGCTTGTTTGCAGGGAAGTGGTGGATCAGGATGCTATCCATAGCCTCGAGTCCTCTGATCTCCCCTTTCCTTGGGGGTCAAGGTTCACTCTCCAGAAGTTAGCCTTCGGGACGCGGTCCCCACCTACTCCTGGCTCCCCTTTTCTCTCACCCTAGCTGTGCTCTTCCACACTAGGCAGGGATTTGAAAGTCTGGCGGCGTGGGCATCTCGTTCCCAATGCGTTTCGACGCACCTCGAGTTCCTGAAAGGGAACGTCTCAAGGTTACGTATGTAGCCCTAGTTCCCCGAGGGAACGAGACGCTGCGTCTCGGAGCCACACTTCCGGCATCCCTGCAAGCGCTTCATTCCTAGAAGCTGACGCTGGTTCCACCACACATACTTTTATGCTTCCTGGTCTCTACGTCCCCCCGACCGTAACATCTCGCCCATCCATTGGTCTTATTACACACGTGATTCAGAGTGTGGTCACGCTGAAGGCATTCCCGAAACGTTTCGAAGCAGCGTCTCGTTCTCTCGGGGAACTAGGGTTACATACATAACCTTGAGATGTTACATATATAACCTGGAGACGTTTTTTTAAATTGCTAACAAGCATTGTTCAATGCTGAACTGAAGCCAAATTTTCAAAACTGTTTATATATTCTGTAGAACTTTGTTGAAACAAGAACACACACACCTATTAACAGGACAGCACATTCTGGAGAAATGTGCTCTTTTCACTATCTGTGGCCGTAAAATTAATCAATGACCAGCACCGTGCCCAAGCATCCTGCTCTGCTCTCCTTAACATCTCACGAGACCCCTAAAAGAAAGGATATGTGTGTGGAAAAATCTGGAATGTAGTTAAAACAGGACTTCACGCTTGTTTCTTATCACTTAAACATAATTCAACCAGAAACAGGACAAAGACCTCTGGATCTGGACACGACCTCCTGACTGCTTAACATGTAATTCAATGATTGGATCAACCAGGAGAGACGGTTTTACAACCGACGTCCGAGCTAAGCATAACACCAGATCTACACGAAAGTGACATTCCCATGACCTCGCGTTTCTCCCCAAACGTGATAGTCTCATGTTTCAGACAACTCTCCACTCTCCTCCTCACATTCCAAAGGAAACGCGCCTTTTCTTCTTATTAACAGACAAAGAGACTCAAATCTTTGCTTAAGTTACAATATATATTCAGGTTGTATTTCATGAAATTAAATTAAGCTTGCTGTGTTATTGGAATCTCTGCAAATTTTTGTAATCTTTTGATGTCTAATTTTTCCCGATCACTATTGTTTAGTTTCACATGCTTGGTGTGATTATTTAGAATTTAGGATTGCTTCATCTATGCCTTAAAGTAAAAAGTAAAGTCGTGACGTATTGTCAAGTATGGTGACCCATACTCGAAATTGGTGCTCTGCATTTAACCCATCCAAGTGCACACACACAGCAGTGAGTAGTGAACAAATGCACACACACACACACACACACACACACACACACACCGTGAACACACACCCGGAGCAGTGGGCAGCCATGCTGCAGCGCCCGGGGAGCAGTTGGGGGTTCGGTGCCTTGCTCAAGGGCACCTCAGTCGTGGTATTGAGGGTGGAGAGAGCGCTGGACATTCCCTCCCCCCACCTACAATCCCTGCCGGCCGGGGACTCGAACCCGCAACCTTTCGATTACGAGTCCGACTCGCTAACCATTAGGCCACGTAATAGATAAAATTGATATATGTACTTTGGGTATGCAAAATACTTGGTGTTTGATTTCGAATGAAAGCTAGCTCCACCCTACAGAAACACTTGTGATTGGATCAAACAGCAAAAGAGGCAGACTGAAATCAGCCCAATAAAGACAGACACCCAACTTTGGAGCGTGTCTCTCTTTGCTCGCTTGCGCGCTGACCTGGTGAAACTTCGGCTCCTGCTCTGATCGTACCGTTAAGCGCTCCCAGCCATTAACATCTGGCCAAGCATTGAACAACTATCAAGACTTAGTCAAACTTCTAAAGAAACGTTAACATCTGAAGCCGTAAGAACTGAAACAAACTTCCTAAGAGCGTCATCACTCCACAGAGAAACCAACCAATTGCAAAAGGGCAGCCAATCCGCACCCGGGGTTCCCTCATCCAGGAACGGAACGGAAACTCAACTTAAAGCAAGTAATATCAAACAAATCTTCTTAATTCTGCTGGAAACTGGTTGAAGTAATTTAAGAGCAAAGATAGTAAAGTTCCTTGCTTGTGACTCCCTCAGGGTGAAGTTAGAGCATTCTTGGAAACGAGCATTAGAACCTTAAACTCTCTTCAAATCAAAACAATTAATTGCCTGCAGTGTGTATGTGTGTGTACATATTATGTTTTGTGTTATTGTAGCTTAGTAGTGTTGTAGAGTAGCAAATAAACTTAGATTTTATAAAGGAATCTTTGTCTGGTGGTGTGTGATTTTCAAGTCTTAAACTATTTGCCAAAGATTGCGTTACCTATGCTCAAAATTACCTAATAAATTCGGTGTTATTGAAAATGCATGCAATGACCACATTATTCAAAATCCACAAACTTCAGAATAATGGCAAACTCTATTTCTGCAGGAATTATATTGAAATATAAAATCTTAGCAGAATATTTATTATGAAATTGAATAATAATTATTCCAAAGACAACTAGTGGCAATTTCAGCTAATGTCCTATTTTTAGTCTTTTTTTTCCTCTTTTTTTTTTTTGATATCTTTTGATAAATGGATGGCTTCGGAATGATTTTGTTTGGAAACATGGATGAAGAGTGGCAGAGAGAGGGAGGACTAGAACCCTCACAGTACTGAACATCCATCCATCTATTCCATACATTTTCCCTAGCACTTGTCCTATGTAGGGTCATGAGGCTGGAGCCTTTCCTGGGTCATAGGCAGGAAAACCCTCCAGACAGATGGCCAGTCCATCACAGGGATGACAAACACACATAGTCACATTCACACTTGCTTACAGTCTCCAGTTCACCTGTCCTGTATGTGTCTGGATTGTGGGTGAAACCCAGAGGAAACCAACATCAACACGGAGAAAACGTACAGACCCCACACAGAAAGACTCCTGGAGGAGCTGGGACTCCAGTACAGCACATACTTCATTATACTAGACATGCTATTAATGGGGTTTTTGTCTTTTTTAATTCATTTTTTACAGAAATTAGCCTATTGCTTCAGGAATTTATTATTTTTTTTCTAGTTTTTTATTTATTTATATATTTTCACAAGTAAATTTTGTAAATGTTGATGGTTTTTTTTTTTTTTTTTTACGAACTACAAATTATACCACTACTCAAAGAGAAAATAAGTTGATTCGCAACAATTAACAGGGATCCATCCAAGAAAGATCCCTGGGGTCACCGCTCCCACTCTCATTTTCTCAACCACAAAACACTTCAGTGCAAATAAAATATAATTTTATTAAATAAAAATAAACAGAATGAGCATCATAAACTTCGGGAGGTGCAAATTGTCACAACCTGCTGGTGTGCCCTTATTGGCCACCAGATGTCACTGTGTGTTTGTTTGAGCACATGGCTTGTTGTTTGTGGTTTGTGCCATGTGCTCTCCTGTCTATTGTCTGACCCCGCCCTCCTTGTTATCTCATTATTGTTTCAGTGACTTCACCTGTGTCCTCCTCGTTTGTCTCCCTATTTATTCTCCTGATGTCTGCAGTCCCGTGCTGTTTTGTTATTTCCTGTTTGATGTTTGGAGTTGTATGTGTGGGTATGTTGGCAGGTACTGCAGTTCTCTGTCTGCCTGTTTTTCCCCTTCGGGGTGGTTTTTGTTCATTTTTTGTTCTCTTTTATTAAAAGACCAACTTTTCGCCAGCATTTGAGTCTTCGTCCCTCCCCACCCATGACAGAACGAAACAGCCAATTGAAGACTCAGCGGCGATGGAAATCTTTTTATTCCCAGCTCCCGGACAACAGAGGAACCAGACCCCAGCCAGTGGGCCGCATCCCTGCCCACAAGACAATCGTCCCTTTGGACGGTATGCCGAAGACCTCTTTTATGCAGGCCAGGGGCAAGGGATTGGAGAGAGCACCCTCATCCGCCTGTTTTTAGCGGGCCTGGACGAGCCTGTCAACTGGGAGGAGCTGGGGGAGCTAGATACGTGGTCCTATTGGGAGGTGGTTGACCACGTCATCTATTTGAAGGAGGTGGAACTGCAGGAGGGTGCCCCCCTCCCAGTCTGGGCTGTCCTTCCAGAACCTCCTCGGATCATGCAGGCCGCTTCCAGATTCTCGGATTCATTCTTTGGGCGTCCCGGGCTGAGACGCAGCGTGGAGGATCCTCTGCTGATGTCGGTGAGGGAGGCGGTGGCCGCTCACCGTCCACCCAAGGTGGCGGTGGCCGCTCACGATCTTCCCGAGGCGGCGGTGCCCGCTCGCTTTGTTCCCAAAGCGGCGGTGCCCGCTCACAAGACTTCCGAGGCGGCGGTGCCTGTCCACGTTCCTTCCGAGGCGGCGTTGCATGCTCACGATCCTCCCGAAGGGGCGGTGCCCGCTCACGATCCTTCCGAGGCGACGGTGCCCGCTCACAAGGCTTCCGAGGCGGCGGTGCCCGCTCACAAGGCTTCCGAAGCGGCGGTGCCCGCTCACGATCCTCCTGAAGGGGCGGTGCATGCTCACAAGGCTTCCGAGGCGGAGGTACCCGCTCACAAGGCTTCCGATGCGGCGGTGCCCGCTCACGAGCCTCCTGAAGGAGCGGTGCCCGCTCACAAGGCTTCCGAGGCGACGGTGCCCGCTCACAAGGCTTCCGAGGCGGCGGTGCCCGCTCACAAGGCTTCCGAAGCGGCGGTGCCCGCTCACGATCCTCCTGAAGGGGCGGTGCATGCTCACAAGGCTTCCGAGGCGGAGGTACCCGCTCACAAGGCTTCCGATGCGGCGGTGCCCGCTCACGAGCCTCCTGAAGGAGCGGTGCCCGCTCACAAGGCTTCCGAGGCGGCGGTGCCCGCTCACAAGGCTTCCGAGGCGGCGGTACCCGCTCACAAGGCTTCCGAGGCGGTGGTGCCCACTCACGATCCTCCTGAAGGGGTGGTGCACGCTCACAAGGCTTCCAAGGCGGCGGTGCACGCTCACAACGCTTCCGAGGCAGCGGCAGTGTCTGCTCACGATCCTTATGCTCTGCCTGCCACGCCTTGGCCTCCTGCTCTGCCGGGATCACCCTGGCACCCTGGCACGGAGGTGTCTCCAGGCCCTCTGCCGCTACACGGGCCTGGCCCACCATCCCTCCCCCTGATCCACCTCTGGCCCACCTCCCTCCCAGACGTTTTTGATTTCAGATTTACTGTGGAGCATCTGGAATCTGCTCCTTAGAGAGGGGGTTGTGTCACAACCTGCTGGTGTGCCCTTATTGGCCACCAGATGTCACTGTGTGTTTGTTTGAGCACATGGCTTGTTGTTTGTGGTTTGTGCCATGTGCTCTCCTGTCTATTGTCTGACCCCGCCCTCCTTGTTATCTCATTATTGTTTCAGTGACTTCACCTGTGTCCTCCTCGTTTGTCTCCCTATTCATTCTCCTGATGTCTGCAGTCCCGTGCTGTTTCGTTATTTCCTGTTTGATGTTTGGAGTTGTATGTGTGGGTATGTTGGCAGGTACTGCAGTTCTCTGTCTGCCTGTTTTTCCCCTTCGGGGTGGTTTTTGTTAATTTTTTGTTCTCTTTTATTAAAAGACCAACTTTTCGCCAGCATTTGAGTCTTCGTCCCTCCCCACCCGTGACACAAATCGCCAAAGTAAATTACAATAAGCAAAACTATGACTATACACAAACTAACCTTCAAATCAAATATAATATAAAATACAAGTTCTTACCTCCCTGCCAACATAAACAAGAGAAAACAAACTGGCACCCACCTCCCTACCAGGCTCCAATGGAACAAGGCTGGGACGTAAGCAGCCAAACATAGCAAACATATAAGTCACAATTAAACTGTTACATAACTCAATGGTTAACAACAAATGCCTAAATGAACGATCCTCCCACCAGGAACGTATTCCACAGTGAACCAACAATGTTCACAATGAAGACACCAAGAGAGCGGGGAGCCAACGATTCCTTACTCTGGATGGCTTAAATACTGCAGCGATCCTTCCCTTCACCAACCAGCTCAGTCCTCCCAATCAGCTCCACCTGTAATCAATTACGGAGAAAGAGAGAAAGGGAAAGAGAGAGAAAGCGAAGAGAGAAAGAGAACACAAAGGGTTAGGGGAAAGGGGACACCTATGCACGCACACACACGAGCAAATGATATACCGTTTCCCTATGCAACACAAATCCATTCGTAACACCTCCACACCAAAAAGATACAAACAAAAGTTTTGTATCACTACCCAACAACACCTTAAACTTCAGCACCATAAACTCTGGACAGCGCATCCGCAACAATATTCTGCGAGCCCTTCTTATGTCGGATATCCAAATAAAACTCTTGCACTATTAACGACTAACGCATTAACCGTTTATTCGAGTTACACATCCTAGCCAAAAACACAAGGGGATTATGATGAGTGTACACAACAATCGGAAAAGAACTTATTCTTTTCAATCGTACTATACCTGCGCTGACACAACGTAAACTTCTTCGAAAAATAACAAACTGGATGTTCAATTCCTAACTCACTCTCTTGAATAAGAACGGCACCAGCCCCATTTGCCAAAGCATCCACTTCTAGCTTGAACGGACACCCAAAATCTGGCGCCAAGAGAATAGGAGCATTACACAATAAATCCTTAGCTGCTCGAAAAGCTTGCTCACAAGCAGGAGTCAAAAACTCACACAAAAACTCGAGCTGTACTAAGCAGATCGGTCAACGGTGACACAACACTAGCAAAAGTGCGACAGAAACCTCTGTAGTATCCCACCTTACCTAAAAATCAGCGCAAATCTCTTTTATTCCTAGGTGCAGGAAATTCCATAACAGCCGAAATTTTTGCATCGACTGGGCATACTTGACCCTGTCCTACCATTTTCCCCAAGTACACTACTGTAGCCTTAGCGAACTCGCATTTGGCTAAATTCAGAGTGAGGGAAGCACCAGCAAGACATGAGAATACTTCACGTAAAGAACTCATATGCTCTTCCCAACTTGAAGAGTATATAACGATATCGTCCAAGTAGGCTTCGCAATTATCAACTCCACTCAATACGATCCGCATCAATCCCTGGAATGTTGACGGCGCATTGCGCATTCCGAACGCCATAACTGAATACTGCATAAAATCGTCGGGAGTCACGAAAGCCGAAATCTCAGAGGCACGCGGAGTAAGAGGTACTTGCCAGTATCCCTTTAAAAGGTCTAATTTCGTTACAAACTTTGCAGGACCAACTCGATCAATGCAGTCCTCCATACGAGGAAGTGGAAAAGAATCAGGTTTAGTTACTGCATTGACTTTACGATAATCTGTGCAAAAGCGAACTGACGAATCCGATTTAGGGACTAACAAGCAAGGCGAACTCCACGCACTCTGACTGGGACTCGCTAAATTATTTTGACGTAAATACTCAACCTCTGCTTTCATCAAATCACGTTTCTTAGGATTAATCCGATAAGGATGCTGCTTAATAGGCCGCGCATCACCAACATCAATATCATGCTGAAGTACTGTAGTCTGTGACGGAATATCACAAAAAAGGGAATGTGAATTGTCGATCAACGCCACAATATCGTTTCTTTGTTTCAAATTTAAATGACTTAAATAAACATCCAAATCATTCAACATTATAGAGTTAGACAACTGACCAGAAGGCACAGAAAACTCCTCTTCAGCAACATCAGCTGCCACAGGTAGAAACACAACAACGACACTTGACTTAACGATAGATGCAGCTGATACAGACTCATGCTTTACGTAAGACTTTATCATGTTAACACGAACCAGTCTCGACTTTTTTCAACGGTCAGGCGTAGAAATTAAATAATTTGTATCAGACAATTTCCTCATCACTGTATAAGGACCTGAGAATTTTGGTTTCAAAGCAGAACCGGGCGTAGCCAGTAACACCAGAACTGACTCGCCCGGCTGAAATGAACGAGCAACACATTTACGGTCATAATACTCCTTCATAGCAGCCTGAGACTCTGCTAAATTAATTCTCGCTCTCTCACATACCTTGCGAAGACGTTCACGAATAGAAGTAACATACTCTGACACAGGGACAAGCGAAACATCATCAGCAACCAATTGTTCACTTAATAGCTTTAACGGGCCACGAACAGTGTGACCAAAAATGAGCTCCGCAGGACTGTAACCTAGCGACTCTTAAACAGTTTCTCTTATCACAAATAAGAGCAAAGGAAGATCATCAGCCCAGTCCTTACCAGACTCAGCACAATGAGCTCACATCATCGATTTAAGTGTCTCGAGAGCTCCCTGTGATTGCGGATGATACGCGCTTGACACGATGTGACTCACAGAAATTCCATTCAACACTTGTTCAAACACTTTAGATTTAAAATTTGTTCCCTGATCCGTCTGAATCACACGAGGTAGACCAAATGTTGAACAAAATTTAATCAATTCCTTTACAATCATTTTGCTTTAAGATTACGTAATGGCACTGCCTCAGGGAAACGTGTTGCCGCACACATTAACGTCAAGATATACTGGTAACCAGCTTTTGACTTTGGCAAAGGGCCAACACAGTCTAGAATAAGACGCTCAAATGGCTCTCCCATCACCGGAATAGGCTGCAAAGGAGCCGGCCGAATGATTTGATTGGGTTTACCAGCAAGTTGGCAAGTATGCTTGAATGTTTTATTACTGCCCAAATGACCAGATAACAAATGATCATGAGCAAGTTTAAGAACTGCGGTCCGATAACCGCAACAATATCCCGGACGAGCCCCCATTTGTTACGAACTACAAATTATACCCCTACTCAAAGAGAAAATAAGTTGATTCGCAACAATTAATCCATCCAACAAAGATCCCTGGGGCCCCCGCTCCCACTCTCATTTTCTCAACCACAAAACACTTAAGTGCAAATAAAATATGATTTTATTAAATAAAAATAAACAGAAGGAGCATCATAAACTTCAGGAGGTGCAAATCGCCAAAGTAAATTACAATAAGCAAAACTACGACTATACACAAACTAACCTACAAATCAAATATAAAATAAAATACAAGTTCTTACCTCCCTGCCAACATAAACAAGAGAAAACAAACAAAACAAACTGGCACCCACCTCCCTACGAGGCTCCAATGGAACAAGGCTGGGACGTAAGCAGCCAAACATAAACATATAAGCAGTGTTGGGGAAAGTTACTTTTAAAAGTAATGCATTACAATATTGCGTTACTCCCTAAAAAAGTAACTAATTACGTTACTTAGCTACTTTTTATGGAAAGTAATGCGTTACATTACTTTTGCGTTACTTTTGCGTTACTTTTTAAATATGAGCAGGGCTTGATTGTTTTTGATACAAGAAATTACATTAATACAAATGTAAAAGCCCTGTATATTGTGAAGGAAAAGTAAATTCACGTCTGTAAAGTAAAACTCGGGATAAGGTTTAACACTCTTCGGCAATAAAAAAAACTATGAAGTACAATTGTTAGTTTATCTAAAGTCATTTTTGCTTATTAGTATGGTTGAACTGGATCATCAAAGGTCAGCAGCAAAGACATTGGTTAATAAAATAGGATTAGATACATTTGTGTTGTTTAACATATTTAATTATTGCAGGTGTGCGTCATATTCTGAGTTTGCATTTCACTGTTTTAATTCATTTTGATGAATACTAAATATGTTTTTTGCGAGTGGGATGAATTCATGCACATTCACATTTAGATCTATAGTAACAGCATGCTCACACAGCGCACTGTCAGTCAATAAATGGGGAAAAAGTAACGGAGTGTCTATTTACACTAAGTGCAAATAGCCTATCTTGTTGGCAAAGGCTATTTACACTAACTCCGCCCACTAACGTGTGATTGGGTTAGTCAACAATAACAAAAGAAGTTAGTTCAACATTAGTTTCAGTGGTGTAGATGGTAAGGTTAGGTTAGGTTAGGTTACTTTGTTCATACCCGCAGGTAAATTTGTCTTGCAGTAAATGACAATGACAACCATCCATGACACAAATCACATAACATAACATAATAAGACATAATAAAACATAATAAGTAATATAAATACACCCAAACTCCCCCATCCTACAGCTTATTTAACACAGTTAAAACAGCAGGAACAAAGCTATTTTTATGTCGCTTTGTTTTACACCTCGGAATTAAAAACCTCCGTCCAGAAGGAAGAAGCTGAAACTCACTGTGCAAAGGGTGGGATTCATCATTTAAAATAGAAGTAGCCATTCGTTGCAACTGTCTGGTATACAACGAAGTTGGATCCAACTGTGACTCACCCACCAAACGACTCGACCATTTAACTATCTGGTTTAGAGAATTTCTTGCTTTTAAAGATGTTTGACCAAACCATACGACCAAAGAAAAAGACAAAACTGATTCAATAAACGCATGATAAAATATGATCATTAACGTTCGGTCAATATGAAATTGTGATAATTTCCTCAAACAATACAAGCGCTGGTGACCTTTTTTACACACGGCTGCACAATTAGCTTCGAAATTCAATTTATCATCAATAATAGTACCAAGGTATTTATAAGATTTCACGTACTCAATAGTCTGGCCTTTAATTAAAGTAGCTTTGTTCATGCGAGTCTTCCTTCTAAAATCAATAAGCATATCTTTAGTCTTTGATATATTAAGCTGAAGGTAAGATTTCTCACACCAATGAACAAAGTCATCGACAACCGGACCATGGCTGATCTCATCCTCCTGAAGCAGACTAACAATAACCGAATCATCTGCATATTTTATGATGGTTCTATTGTCATAGCTGCTCTGACACATATTTGTATAAAGAATAAATAATAACGGTGACAAGACACACCCTTGAGGTGACCCAGTAGAGGAGCTTTTCCGGTCAGATAAAGTACCATTTACTCTCACTCTCTGTGTCCTATTTGTTAGAAAGTCAAGAATCCAACCTACCAGGTTATTACTTAACTCAAACTGTTCTAAAAGCCTTCTGGATAAAATGTGGGGTTGAATTGTGTTAAAAGCCGAAGAAAAATCTATGAATAAAAGTCTAGCATGTGTCCCATTCCCATCCAAATGTCTAAAAAGCAAGTTAAGCAATGTGACTGTAGCATCTTCCACTCCTCTATGAGGCCTATATGCAAATTGCATGGAATCCAAAGCATGTTCAGTCTGCCTCAAGATCTCAGACCTGACCAATTTCTCAAAAATCTTCATTAAAACTGAGGTCAAAGCGACCGGCCTAAAGTCATTAATAATTTTTGGCTGACTACATTTTGGAACTGGAACAACCACTGCATCTTTCCAGAGATTGGGTACATGTTGTGTGTGTAGTGACTTATTATAAATATCATGAAATACGAAACTTAAATCTTTTGCACATGATTTAAGTAGTCGACCACAAATCTTGTCAGGTCCAGGGCTTTTGTTCACCTTTACTGACTTAAAAGCCTTTTCAACATCCTGAAGTTCAATTTTAAAATGCTGATTATCCACAAGATTAAGACTCATTTCCTGAATTTCTTTGCTAAAATCAAAATAATCAAAACGACAATAAAAACTATTTAAAACATTTGCAAATTCAAAATCAGAATTAAAACCATCCAACATAACATGAGTACTGCTGTTTGAATTATTAAGGCCTGCTATACATTTCATACTCGCCCAGGCCGAACCAGAATTATTTGCAGCCATCTTGTCTTCCAGTTTTACTTTGTAATCTTGTTTAGCTTTCAAAATTTCAATCTTCAGCTCTTTTGTAGCCAAAGACAAATCAGAAGCTGCTCCCTGTTTAAAGGCAAGTGTTTTCCTTTGCAAGCAGGACTTCACAGATTTAGTAACCCAGGGTTTGTTATTAGAATATATTTTAACACGCTTACTGGGAATTATCATGTCTCTGCAAAAAGCAATATATGAACATGTTACATCCACCAGTGAATACAAATCATTACCACAGGACTGTTTAAAAATGTCCCAATCAGTACAACTGTAACATTCCTGCAAACAGGACACAGATTCTTCAGACCATATAAGGCGTATGCTTTTTGACGCGATCGACCCGAGTTCGAGCCAAACTTTTTTTTCTCCCTTTTCAAATCTCATATCGCATCAGAAAGGCATTTATTTTCAATAAAAATGAAGGAAATAATCAAAAAGTTGAAAATAACGTATCGGGTAGGGTTAGGGTAGGTGTAGGGAGGGCTTTATTGTCCCAATAAGGTGGCATCCATTTAATAAATTTGAATTAAAATTATAATTTACACTCAGTACGTTATTATTGCGTACTGTTTTATAATGCACTACAATACTGAGGTGCAGATAATTGCCACTATTTGCAATAAGTAGTATAAATAGCAGAAAATCTTGCTATTTTAACAGTGTAAATAGAATCTATAGCTATTTGCACTTAGTGTAAATAGCGTCTATCGCTATTTACTTACTATTGGAAATAGCCGCTGCCAAAAAGTAACTGGCGTTACTTTTTTGAGAAAGTAACTCAGATATTTTCTTGTAAATTAAAAAGTAATGCGTTACTTTACTAGTTACTTGAAAAAAGTAATATTATTACGTAACTCGCGTTACTTGTAATGCGTTACCCCCAACACTGCATATAAGTCACAATTAAACTGTTACATAACTCAATGGTTAACAACAAATGCCTAAATGAACGATCCTCCCACCAGGACCGTATTACACAGTGAACCAACAATGTTCACAATGAAGACACCAAGAGAGCGGGGAGCCAACGATTCCTTCCACCGGATGGCTTAAATACTGCAGCGATCCTTCCCTTCACCAACCAGCTCAGTCCTCCCAATCAGCTCCACCTGTAATCAATTACGAAGAAAGAGAGAAAGGGAAAGAGAGAGAAAGCGAAGAGAGAAAGAGAACACAAAGGGGTAGGGGAAAATGACAAGATGTTTTTCTTATCCTATAATGAAATACTTATGAGACAAATCATTAAAACTTCAAAGATAAAAGTTCATTGCTTTTGTAATGCTCCTTGTTGTTAGTGTTTTTGTCAGTGTGTTATGAATTAAATGTATATTTTCTGAATGAGAATTGTTCCCAGTGTTAAGGTGAAACAAGCTTATTTTGAGACATATGAAGTGTTTTGTTGGTCCGAGTTTTGGATTTGAGATAAACAGTTTGGCCAAGATTCATGTTGGTAATACAAACTGTATGAACAGTTTTTAAAATGTGGCTTCAGTATTGAGCAATGCTTGTTAGTGTCATGAATCTGGTTCATGGACTTCCATCCGCTAGCCACCAGAGAATGCTCTTCCATTACATTGATTTTCATGCCACACTAAGGCTGCATCCGAAACCGCCTACTCAACGAGTAGGTACTTTTTTCGAGAAGTACTTACTTAACGAGCGCTAAAAGAGTACGTACTTTACAGCTAAATCTCATTGAGTATAAATGAGATCCGCCATGTTTACGTTATCATGCGATCTATATAACAAGCGCAAAAACAAAAGATATGAGCGACAGGTTTAATTAATCTATCTATAAATATTTTGATGCTGATGAAATGTGCTCATTTTTGGTCTTGTTGAAGAAACAGCTGCCCTTATGATTGTAGTATAACCAACAAATTTTGGGTTGATTTAAGTTTTTATATTTTTAACTCAACTAATATAACCCTACAGTTTAATCCTTAAAGAAATTGTATTTTATTACGAAAAACCAAAATCGTTCATTCACATGCAAAACTGTCTTAAATCTCCTTTGTTTTCCTTTTTTTCTTGTTGAATGTCCCTCTGGTTTCATCCCTGAGGCTTATAAATAACAAAAACAAATGCAATTTTAATGCATTATGATTATATTAATTTTATGATTATTCAAAGATATTCTTTTTGTCCCTGTGTATATAATCTCATACTATGATGTACGCAAACCAATTCTAGTTGTTTTCTTTCTCTTTTTTTGTGTCATTATGATTGTTCATTGTTAAAACTACTACCATCTTTCCCTGAGCTTGTATATTCTGCAGTAATAATAAATAATAATAAAAATAAAATAAGAGCGACAGGCACACAAACATCTCAAAGCATCAATAAATCCACAACCCTACCTAGTATGTTTTCCTCCATGTTTGTAATTTCTGCACAAAGGAGACGTTGATCAGCTGCTCAAAGATCTTACCTTTGGAGAGGATTGTTGATTTTACTCCAAAAATGTAAGTATTACTACTTCCTTCAGAATGCATTGGTTGCCCAACACTTATGAACAATAATAATGATAAATGCTGACCAATAATTAATTATATGTTTTAGTAAAAGAAGCAAAATGTAATTTGCTTCTTCATATGCCATAGCTATGCATGACTGTACACTAGAGAAATGCAGCCAAGGTGAATACATCTCAATTTTCAGTCAAGTAATGAATTAATGCATATGTTAATGAAACAATTATATTTTATTTACTGACAACAGGAAACATGAACAAATGAGTAAAATGTAAATAAAAGTAACCATGACAATAAATAAACCAGTCAATAACACATGAAAAAGCTTTATTCAAACCAAATTGTTCTAAAAATCATCTATTTACAGGCAGTGACCCCCATCCTACTGCATCTCAACACAGCTGAGCCAGTTCTGCAGCTTTATTCTGATGAAGACCACCGTGTCCAGCTTCACCTGTCTCTGCCGTCCATCACGTCCCTTACTGCTGCAGTCAGACTGAATCTGATCATGGATGAGAAAGGGACATCGAGGCTATCGTTGCCTGAGTGCACAGAGAGGACGAGGAAGACCATGATGGCACCCCTGTACCACACACAATCTTGAAGCAAGAGCAGGAGAACGCATGTGGGAAAATCTAGCTGCCAAATGCATGATTGTAAATTTACAAAACATTCAATGTAAAAAAAAATAAAATAAAATGTAAATGCTTTTTTTAAGGGTTTTTTCTTTAAAGGGTTAGTTCACCCAAACATATACATTCAGTCGTTATTTACACACATCCACACTGTTCAATCGTTGTGTGTGTGTGTGTGTGTGTGTTTGTCCTGCTGGTTTCTGTTCATACAATATCAGTCAATGGAGCCTAACTTTCAGATTCTTCGTGAAATTATCTTCTGAAACTCCTGCTCCATTGACTGATGTTGTATGAACAGAAACCAGCAGGACAAACTTGAATAAAATCACATCCTCAATTTCTTTTGGTCTTTCTCTAGATGCTCTCGCTGGCTCTGGGGTCACTGAGGAAGAAGAGACCACAGCAGCATCTGGTCCAGATGAGGCAGTAAGGGCAGGTGGAGTGATGGAGCATCTCATTCATGGCACTGGATCATTTCCAGGATGTTGCTGTGGACTTCTCCATCCTCACTGCACACACCAGTCTGCAGACATTTCAGATCATACAAAGATGCACAAACACAATACACAAGCAGCACAATGTCATTTGATTTCTGTATTAGAAGTAACTAAATGAGTTCTTACTTTATATTTTTGTTATCCTTTTTTCTCACAAATCCCGCTGCCACCTGCTCCAGCACAAAAGCTCTGCATCAAATGCACAGAAATCAAGAATCAGAAAAGCGCTGGCTGTAACAGCTTCGTTTGACATTACAATAATTAAAATAAACGAAACCTTAAGATTTAAAATATTTTTTTATTAATTTAAGTAAATGAGAGGTTTTCAGCTCACTGAGAGCCTTTGAATATTCTTTTAGAATATTTTCCTGTCTCTTATTAAATAGACATTTAATGGTCTTTAAGATGTATAAGGTTTATGTAAATGCACTTTGTTTACTGGAGCTATACAAATATACTGTAATGTTACTGTCTAGCATCTACACCTTCAGCAAATCAACAGTTTACTATACAGTAGCTCAAGAAATGCGATTTTAACACATGTAACCGTGTTTCTGTTTAGTCTTCTGTTTAATTCTAGTTAAGTCTAGTCATTTCGTGCTTTCTGATTCCTGCCTGTGTATCTTGGATTAACCCTTGTCTCGCTGCTCAGACTCTGTTTGTACTTCGTCTAGACTATTGCTCATGTTTCTGGATTTGTTGTCAAGACCTCTGGATTTTGTTTGCCAATCGATGACCTACGTCAGCCCTAGGAACACTCTGTCTTGCCTTATACATATCTGTTTGCGTTGTATGAAAGTGAAGTGACATACTGCCAAGGTGACCCATACTCGGAATTCGTGCTCTGCATTTATCCCATCCAAAGTGCACACACACAGCAGTGAACACACACACACCGTGAACACACACCCGGAGCAGTGGGCAGCATTTATGCTGCGGCGCCCGGGGAGCAGTTGGGGGTTCGGTGCCTTGCTCAAGGGCACCTCAGTCGTGGTATTGAGGGTGGAGAGAGCGCTGGACATTCACTCCCCCCCACCTACAATCCCTGCCGGCCTGAGACTCGAACCCGCAACCTTTGGATTACGAGTCCGACTCTCTAACCATTAGGTCACGACTTCCCCAATGAAACTTGGCCAGTACGGGGTACATCCGCATGTCTCACGTCTCATTCGCCCTGTTACAGATTCCAAAAAAATAACTGTAATTAGACACTACATCAGAAAATAGAGAACACAGTGTCCAGTGCATGTGGTTACAATTATTTTATTGTATACAGTAAATGTTTAGCAATAACACACACACACACACACAAACAAACAAACATGGTCTGTGACAGTATAGCTCTGATTTAGTCTGAGATAACTGTTCTTGGTCTTACTATTCATCATCCTCCTCTTCCTCCACCTCGTATTCGCACTATTCCTCTACTATTCAGATTACAGCTTTTCTCGATTGCTAACACACAATTCATGAAACAATTCACAATTTTCTCACAACAATAAACACAATCTCAAACCTACACACCAACTTGTGCAAACTTCAAACTTCCATGTCAAAATCAAATAGTTTAGTCCAAAACATGTTCTCTTTTGTAAGATTCAAACTTTGGCCTCAGATGACACACAAACCTATCAAGTACATAGACTATTTTCCTGCCTAAAGAACACTAGTGAGATCAATTTAAAACACTGTTACAAAACCTCATTTTGGGAAATAGTAATCCTTTTGCTAGTCAATGACTGTTACATTATACGGCATAAATAGAGGGGTGCAGATACAGTAAAATTCAGCTATAAACTTTAAGAAAGGTTTACTGTCATACACTACTGTAAAGAGATCTTACAGTAAATGAAAAGCACTACAAGAGAAAAGTTCAAAGACTAAACGACTGCATATACAGTAAACACACATTGGAATATACTGTCACTTTACAGAAATAAATATATAAATAAATAAATAAATAAATTCATTAATTCATTAATTCATTCATTCATTCAGCATCCTCTGCCAAATTGCATTACATTATTGGCAGTATCCTTATTTGTTATAGCAGTTTCTTAGCCTTCTGACAAAAGACTTCTCTTCCTCTCCTATAGAGTTGTCTCTTAGTTCTGCACAAATAGAGCACATGTAAGGACTACTAGGCTACAAATCAATTCAACAGTAATGAGTTTGAGGGTGTACAATGTGTGCTACAGTATTTACTGTACATAGAATAATAAAAGTTCTCTCATCTGAATTACTGCTGCTATGTACTGTAATTATATTGTATGTGTAAGTAGTATTGAAGCCTTGAGATGAGCCTGTAGACCAACTTCCCTCATGTTCAGTCCATGCAGAAGAACATGGCCAACTATAGTACTTTGTATTTAATCAGGAACAAATTACTTTTGACCTCATCCCCTTCATTTTTATTATCCCCTCCAATTCCTCTTTGTCTCCCACTACCAGGATTCATTTTCCAAAACACATAATCACTTGTGCTCCTGTTCATATCATCCTAAGGATCTGACTGGTGTGTCATCAGTTTTGTTACTGAATTTTCACACATGGATAAATCTGTTCTGTTTGAGTTCATTTTTTGATGCTCGAGTTACAGTTTTTTACAATTTAAAAATAACACACAATTAGTAAAACCTTACACTCAAGGAACACTACCTCAGCCGAAATAAGCACAACAATAAGCACATTCTCAGCCTCACACTTTTTGCAAAACATTACACACATTGTATTGCAAAACACTAATGTCACGACTCTGGTTCGTGGTCTTTTGTCCGACTGCCACAAGAGGTCGCCTCTCCATCATATTGACTTTCAGGCCACACATCACACTGAACTGCATTTTCCATCATACATTGCACTGATGACACACACACAGCTGAATGCACTGATCACACAGCTGTCACCAATCACACGCTCACCTAAGAGCTATTACACACACTACATAAAACACACTCAGATCCTGATCTAGTTGCCGAGTATTGTCTAGTGTTTAGCACTCTCCTAGTGTTAGTGACTGTACCAATCATTCCGTTTTCTGTTTAGTCTTTAGTATTGTTCTGTGTTTATCACTCTCCAAGTGATAGCTGCTTTGCTGAGCCTAGTTTCATGTTCTAGTTTAGTCTCGTCACTTTTATGTCTCCTTCTTTGCTGTTTCCCTGCACGTGTCCCTTGGATTAACCCTTGTCTCGACGCTCGGACTATGTTTGTTCCTCATCTGGATTATTGCTCACGTTATCGGACTACCCCTCTTGTCAAGTAGTGTTGCTTTCGTCAATGAAAATTGTGACCAAATATCATCATCAACGAACCTTTATCACGTGATGAAAATGAGACGAGACGCAACGTAAATGCTGGTCATGTGACGATGACTATAATTAAATATATAATGCAATATTGTTGACGAATAAAAAACGAGACTAAATGTGTTTTGCAAAATAAAAACTATGCTAAAATGTCTCTTCATTTACGTTGACCAAAACGAGATGAAACGAAATGTCTCGTTTAGTCACATTATTATTATTATTATTATTATTTTGCAGTATGTTTGGTTGGTAAAATAAATATTCAAATCAGAGCGTCTTCCTTGTCTGGCATGGATGTATTCTTAAGTCATTAAGGTAGCAATAATATAATAAGATAACCTTGTTTGAAATGGGTTTGGCTAAAATAAAATGTTGGTTTTGTCTATACTACTAGCCAGTGGTGGGCCGTCAGGGGAAGCAGGGCCTTCTCTGCTAGCCCTATAAAAAAATCTAATTGTGTAAAAAAAATTTTTATTGATTATTTAGGTATAATTTTCATTTGTGTAATGTCCACTAAATCGCCTATGATTAGTTTAGTTGAGGTTGAACTGGAATATCCTACATAAAAAAAGTCAGAGGCCAGCACTACAGATAGTGCTTCCCTTTTGTTGAAAGACGTCACATCTGATTTGTTACAAGCATTAGTGACAGAATCATCAGCCAATCAAATTTTGACTTTCAATGACAGCCCGCCCTCTGGGTCGAGCCATGTGCCCAGTGCTACCCCCAGCGTTAGACCGCCCCTTTAATCAGGGATTTCTAAGGTACGAACATGAAAGTAAATGAAAAGAAAATGACAGCTGCAGTCATCGGCGCCTACACCAGATCTTGTTGACGATCTACTAAAATCGCCTTTCTCAGGGTGCTCTTTTGCAGACAAAAGAGAATAACTGAGAAAGGAAGACCTACACCCAAAGTGAATTCGCTAACAAAGGCCAGCAAAGGTTTTATGCGCCATTTCAAAATTTCAACTATGAGTGCTATGAGTGGCTAACAGCTAGCACCGAACACAAGTTATTTTGTTGGCTGTGTTTACTTTTAAATCCGAGTAAAGGGGCATGGAATGACAGACCCATGGACTTTATTTACAAGTGACAGGTAAGTGCTTTATTATTTGATGAGTATTATATCATGCACATTGTTATGGAGTTGTAGGTGGTGCATTGATAATACTGTGGTGTGGTGTGTGGATGTCCAGAGTTTGTACAGTTTAGCTGCTTTTGGCGAAAATAGTCATGGATAATTCTGACTAAAATAAGACTAAAATGCTCAGACTTTTAGTTGACTGAAACTTGACTAGACTAAAAAGAGTATGAATGTGACTAAAACTAATAAAAACTAAAATGACAGCTTCACACAAAGACTAGACTAAAACTAAAATTAAAACAGGCCGCCAAAAACAACACTATTGTCAAGCCCTCTGGATATTGTTCGTCGATCAAAGACCCACGCTTGCCCTACGATTACTCTTGTGTCTTGCCTGTGCTATATCCGCTTGCTGTTGTTTGACCCTGCTTGTGTTTTGACTATGTTCACAAATAAAACTTGCACTTGGATCCGCTCGCCTCATTTCCCGTTGGCTCCGTGACAGAATACTCGGCCACACGAGGATCCAGTGGCTTTTCTAAAGAACCCTGGCCAGGTATGGACCCATTCGGCCAGCTGCTTGACCTGTGACAAAGAAGTTTATCCATTGAGGAGTACGCCACTCAATTCTGTGATTTATCTTATAGGGTACCTTTTGATGAGGTTGTATTAAAGGACATTTTCCGTTTCGGACTAAGTGAGCCCATAAAGTCATGGTTACCTGAGGGGAAGTTTAATTGTAGTTTAAAGGATTTTATGGACTATGCTTTGCTGTGTGCTGGCTCTTTGTTCACTGTGGGTGTCGTGGATGAGGATCGTGACACCGCATCAATGACTGAAATGGTGGCTGCACCAGAGCGCACTCACACAATGGCGGCCACAACAACCGGTCACGTCATTACTGCTATTCATGAGTCAAGTTAAGTCACACCTGATCTTCGTGAGCCAAGTCAAGTCACAGTCGATCGTCATGAATCAAGTCAAGTCACTGTCGATCGTCATGAGTCCAGTCACTTCTCAGCTGATCGTCCAGAGTCTCATCACGTCACAGCTCATCGTCCAGAGTCTTGTCATGTCACAGCTCATCGTTCAGAGTTTCGTCACGTCTCGTCTGTTCATCCAGATTCCTGTCACTCCCTGTCTGATACACCTGGATATTCAAGGTCAGTCCTTCGATATCCCAGTCTGGTATCCAGCGTGAAGGATGCACCGCTGGTGTCTGCACGCACAGCTGGTATCCCCAAACTCACTCACTCTGGCCCTCCTGTTCCCGAATTGATTCCCCTGTCTGAAGTGCTTCCCATGGTAGGGATCGCATTTTGGTGTGTTTGGGCTGCATACACCACCAAAGAACTCCCAGAAGTGGCAGCGTCTACTACGATGTATCCAGAGGTGGTGGCTGATGCTGCAGAACCTCCTGAGGTAGTGTCGTTCGCTGCTGTGTTCCCCGAAGCAATGGTCCCCACTGCAGTTTCTCCAGAGGTGGCGGCGCATGCTGCAGAACCTCCCGAAGCGGCGGTGCTCGCTTCAGTTCCTTGTTTGGTGGTGGCGCCCAGCAACACACTTTCAGCCTGTCATGTCACGGTCGAAGGAACCGTTGCTGAACTCTCCCTGTATCCTGATGGTACTACTGTAGAACCTCCAGAGGTGGCAGCATCCGCTTCAGACCCTCTAGAGGTGTCAGTGGTACTCGCATATGAACTCTTGTCTTGCCCTGTCACGGCTATGGAGGCCGTCTGTGATTCCTTGTCCTGTCCTGTCACGGCCACGGAGGCCACTTTTGAACATTTGCCCTGTTCTGAACCGGGCGAGAAGGCTATCTCTGAACTCTCGCCCCATTCTGAACCAGCCATAGTGGCTGATTGTGAACTGTCTGTTCATCTCAATTCAACTAATATGTCTGATTTCGAACTGTCTGTCTTGCCTGTCTCTGTCAAGGAATCTAACCCTGAACTGTCTGTCTTGAGCTCAGAAACTATAAATGCACCCCATATCTGTCCTGTTAACCCTATCACTGCCATGGAAGCCTTAAATGAACCTTCAGTGTGCCCTGTTTACCCGGTCATTGCCAACGAGACCATTAGTGAACAGTCCCCTTCCAGTCAATGAGTTTAATCCTGAGCTATCTGTCTGTCTGGTTTCAACCAATGAATCTGAGTTTGCCTGTTCAGTTGTCACTAATGCTCCTGATTTTGAATTATCTGACTGTCCTGTTTCAATGATTGAGCCTGACTGTGAATTGTTTGCCACTGCTTTTCTCACTGAAAAATATACCTGTCCAGTTCCAATCAATGAGTAAAATTTTGAACTGCTTGTCTGTCCAGTCACTGTCAATGAGTCAAATTTCGAACTGTCTCCCTGTCCAGTTCCAGTCAATGAGTAAAATTTCGGGGTGCTGCGGGAGCGCCTGGAAAGCAGACGGCTCTTTATGCTTTTGGATCGCTCTCGCGGTGCTTTAGTGTGTTGTGTGCCGATTGATCGATCTGCGTGGCGCTGATGCACCTCGAACAAGCCTGTTGTGCCGCGCTAGTGAAGCGAAACATGAAACCTATTCAGTGACGTAAGCCCTGGCTCTGTATTTGCTCTCTAGCCTGTGGAAAAGCAACCGGTTCTTAAAGCGCTTGCCAGTCGAACCAACTAAGAACCGGCTATAGCACTAGCTCTGAACTAGCACCTGGATCTGCTTTGGTGGAAAAGGGGTATTAGGTGCTTAACTGTAAACTCAGCAATCAGGTGTAAGCACTATAAAAAGGCAACAGGTGAATTTTTGTATTCAACAAAAATGAAAGGCAGTGTTGCAGTAAGAGGAAGAGGAATACTGTAAGAATAAATATCTTTGGCCACAGAGCTATTTTGAATGTCCCGGGTCAACATGGTGGTAACATCACATTATGTGCTGCGATCACGCAGAATGTGGTCCTCATGCCATAATAGCTCCTTACAACACCGACCACATCACGTTTTTAGACAGACTAAGTACTGGACAGACTACAGTAGGTATCTGTTTCCATTATTCCAGTACCTCCCACAACACTCTCCCTTCCTTTCCTTTTTCCCTTCTGCATGATAGTGGACGTTTTATGACCTCTGACCCTATTGAAGCTATGGAGGAGGCCTGTGACCTACTGTAATAGATGCAGAGTCTGTGTAAGGATGGAGTCATCATTCGAGAAGATTCTTTGCCTGGACATTGCCTGTAATGTGGATGAAGTGGCCATATCCAGCTATATGAAGAGATGATGAGAAGGTGTTTTTGTCTCACCAAAAGTTTATGTAGTATATTGTAATTACAATATGTTCTGGTTTTCAGCCTAATTGCAATGGTGTATTGAAGGATTTTACAATGTGGTGAGAAATAAATACTTTCATCAGTGTGCAACACTTGTCTCGAGTATTGTGTTTGGTCAATTCATGTTATTTAACAATATCAAAAAAATAAAAAATCAAACCCAGACTGTATCATTAGAAAGGTAGAAATTTTACAAGTGTTTAAGATTGAGCACAGCAGTGTGTAAGTGGTTCAAACAGAATCCGACTTTATGAAACATATGTGTATCATACAGTACCGAAACTGAGTTTTGTTAAATTATTGTAAAGTTTTGAATGAAGTGTTTAATTTTGCAAAATATCTGAGATGTTCTGCTACTTGTGTGTAGATGTGTGAACTGTGTGTAGTGTTTTGACAAAATGAGCCTTGTTTTTAAAATTGTGCCAAAGCAATCGTAAAAAAAATGTAATTATATTGTATGTTTGTGTTTTCTAAATGGTTAAACCTATGCAAAATTATGGCGTTTTTGTGTCGAGTTTTGCAGAAAACACTGAGCAAATTGGAACGTGTGTGCAAACAGGTGAAATGTGTTAAAAGTTTTGAGAAAAGTCTTTGTTTCGAGAACTGTATGAATGGTTTGGAAATTTTGGCCAAATACAGTAAATCATTTATAGTGTGTTAGCAATCGAGAAAAACTGTAAGGGATGCATTCGTGCCATCTGTGTACTTCGTATTGGCGTGTATTTGGTATATTCACATATTTAGAAACAAGTGTGCACAATTTTGAATTGTGTGTAAATGATGACAGCTGTGTTGCAGTTGTGCTGAACTTTTGTGTTCTTTTTGTGTTCTTCTTGTGTTTAGGGTTTTGCATCACAAGTTCATCACAGTGCAAATTGTGTCTCAGTGAGTGAGAATGTGCTTAGAGTTTTGCAAAAAGAGTGCATAAGATCTGCAAACAGTGTTTAAACTGCCTGAACTTGTTTAAGGTTTTGCAGAAAGAGTGATTTATTTGACAAATTAGTTTAGGCTAAAGAGAATTTGGTTCAGAGAATGGGGTTTAGTGTCTTAGCAAATGTGAAAAACTGTGATGTCAGTGGTCAATATGAGTGTTGCACAAGAACAGTAAATGTCAAACAATTAACAGACAGTGATAAATATATGGCTAATACCTCTGTGGCCAGTCAAAGCAAAGAGCCAACTAAATCAACTATGAAGGGATCTCCCTTTAGATGGAGTGAACTTGTGTGCATGTTTTCCAAAAAAAAAGAAAATAGAAAACTGGACTAACAAGTTAATGCTTAGAAATGAAACAAAAACACAGGCTCCTGAGATGCTTTTCAAACTGTATTTATATGTTTTGATATATCTGTCATGTATCTGTATTGAATTTTGATGTCAGGGGTTAGGTTTGAAATATGAAAAGTATTTTAAATTGCTAGGTGGTTTTAATTAACATGAAGAAATGCTCTGACAACTTATTAACTACAGTCGCTGTACAAATATAGATGAGTGACATTATTTTGGGTGTAACTCATTTCAGATGATGCTTTGACACATAGGGAATCCAAAATCCATTGTCAGCCATTTCAGCAGACAATATCTTTTCTTACAGTGCCAGTTTTTACGCTCAACCTTAATGTTTGCCTTAGTCTGTCATAGTTTGGCAAAAACAGAGCTCATGTGTGAGCAGCTTTGAACCATTTCTGGAATTAGGTTTACAATTTCTTCAAATCTGCTAAAATGATTGTATTCGTTACTGCCTTAGATTTTAACTAGTCATAACAGCTTTGTTAGAAAATGTGTTTGATAGTAGAGAAAAACATTAAGCTGGACAAGATTGTAATCACTGCGTTATGTGTTTGTTACTTTCTGACCTGGCGCCATGCTTACCATACGAGTCAAAGGACTGTAAAGAACCACCTTAATTATGAAAACACACTCTCTCACACACACACACACACACACACACACACAATAGGCCTGACTGTGGCTAAAGGATGATGAATGACTCAAATCTATCATATCCTCCTGTGAAAGGAGTACAGGTCAACAAGAAGCGTTTTGTCTGTCCGAGTGAGCAGTAAGTCAAGTCAATATTATTTGTATAGTGCTTTTAACAATGCAAATTGTGTCAAAGCAGCTTTACATCGGCTTGATATAAAGCTGGGTAGCTTTATATCAGCTTTACAGTATTTAGACAGGGAAATAGTGTCGAAATAGTGTCATTCTCCTAAAAGACTAAAGAAGAATCAGATTGTGCAAAGGACTCATCTGGTTCCTGTGGTCTTAAACGTGCAGAGCAACCCAATAAAGCATTACAATAATCTAACCTTGAGGTCATGAATGCATGAATTAATGTTTATGCATTTGACATTGAGAGCATAGGTCGTAATTTACATATATTTTTAAGATGGAAAAATGCAGTTTTACAAATGCTAGAAACATCTACCACAGATGTTTGAGACTATCGACCACAACATTCTTTTAAATAGACTAGAAAATTATGTTGGCATTAAAGGAAGTGCACTGGCTTGGTTCAAATCGTACTTATCTGACTGCCATCAATTCGTAGCAGTGAATAAAGAGGTATCATATCGATCACAAGTGCAGTATGGAGTACCTCAAGGCTCAGTACTAGGGTAATTGCTTTTCACACTTTACATGTTACCCTTGGGAGATACTATTAGGAAACCTCCTGTTAGCTTTCACTGTTATGCTGATGATACTCAGCTCTATATTACTACTATTAAACATCGTATACATTTTAAAATCTAGCTAATTACCTATAAACAATTTTAAGCTAAACTTTTATTTTGTAATTTCAACAATTTTAAGCTAAAATTGTTTAGCATACCTATCTCCATGTTCCCCCCTTTTGGGATACCTTGAACATGACTTTGGGCAATGGCCATTTTGTCTCATTTTGGCAGATGTTGGAGTTGGTGGATTTTGCCTGTGACCAAGGACACTTCACCTAGTCCTCCTCAGTGTCATTCACCATATTTTCATTATGAATCATTGTAATCTTTGTTTATTGTGTTGTGTAGCAAAGATGGCTGCCATTTATTAGCATCAGAAAATCTGGATGACTCTAATAAAAGCTAGATTGATGGTGAATTATCTTGCATGTTTCTTTTAACTGGAATTTTTATCTGACTTGATCTGTTACTTTATTAATTTATTTTTGGACTGTCCAAGTGGTGGCAGTTATGCATCCATGTTTACAAGCAATTTTTGTTCTCTGACCTTAGAAACTGAGACGTGTGCTCTAATACTGAGAAAAGCTCAGAAAACTGATGACTTAGACACTTACTCTCCAGCCACGGCAGCCAGTCACCACTGCAAATTAACGCATTTTTCTTGACGTTGGTTCAGCTTTGCTTTTTGAACCAGAAGACTAAAATTGCTCCAAAAAAAGAAAAAATAACCACTTGTACCTTTATAGACATAATGAGTGCTATTGTTATTTTCATTGATGTGCAGCCTGTCCATATATGATGAGTTCATTTGCAAAAACCGATAACCGATGACTTTTTTTTTTCTGAATTTTTTTTTATTGTCCATTCCAAGCAATATCAATCAAACTGCAATTGGGTTATTTTGATTAAGTAATAATAACTTAAACAAATTCAGGTAATTTAAAAATTGAAAAAGTTAATTGAAAATGTTTTTTACATATTAAACGTTTGTTTTACAGCAAAAGCAGATAACTCCACATTTCATGTTTTAGAGTAAAAAAAAAAAAAACCTTTTTTAATCTTTGTAATCTCCTCAAATGACAATGTAGATGCCTGACAAACGTTGTTGTTGTTGTGATCATAGATTTATGGATGTGATTGCATGCAATACACCGAGCTTTTCCCTCATCTATGTAGCGTTGCTTTTGCAAGGCTCTTTGAAAAAGTTTCAGCTTTTATTTTCCTTTTTCGCCCTAAAGATGAGATCACGGTTTCATCAAGTTCGTCGAAATTACCCATCCTCGATCACTTTTAGTCAGATTTGATGAAACTCCTCTCAGCTAGCACTTCTTTTCCAAATGAAAGTAGCCTTGTAAAAATGGACTTATCGGCTTCTGTTCAAAAACAACAAGCGCGCTTGTCGGCTTCTGCAGTAGAAGGTGAACTTGTAATGCCTTGAAAGTGGACAATACCGGCTTTTTTGACAAAATGTGTTTAGGGTTAAGAACTTGTGCCTCTGCCCTGCACGCTGGAGGTGGATGTGCGCCGAGTCCCATACCCTCTCGCTCTCTGTGAACCATTAGTCCACAGCTGGATCCTCAGAGGGCTCTTCCGTCCAGCGGAAGAGCGGGGGCTGGTAACCGAGTATGCATTGAAATGGAATAAGGCCGGTGGTGGATTGTCGGAGGGAGTTCTGGGCATACTCGGCCCAGGGGAGGAATCGGCTCCAGCTGTGCTGATCGTCTGCGCAGTATGACCGAAGGTAACGACCGAGCTCCTGGATCTTACACTCAGTCTGGCCGTTTGTCTGGGGATGGGATCCAGAAGATAAGATGACTGTCACCCCTAGGAGCTGAAAGAAGGCCTTCCATACCCGTGAAATGAACTGGGGACTGACACAATGTCTGACATGAACCCGGTCTGACACAATGTCCTCGGGCAGACCGTAATTCCGGAACACATGGTGAAAGAGACTCTCTGTTGTCTCGAGTGCCGTGGGAAGGCCTTTTAGGAGGATTACAGAGAAACTGAGAAAATTTGCAGGCCTTGGAGAAGCGATCCACTACCACAAGCATGCATGTGTGCCCCTCAGAATTGGGAAGGTCTCTGACAAAGTCTACCCCGATGTGTGATCGGGGTCTTTGGGGAACAGGCAGGGGAACCAGCTTGCCAGCTGAAAGATGGCGGGGGGACTTAGACATGGCATAGACTGAGCAGCTACGGACGTACCTGATGACATCCTTGGCCATACTGGGCCACCAGTACCGAGCTTGTAGGAGCGAGAGGGTTAGCTGGCTGCTTGGATGTCCAGAGCCCAGTACTTCGTGAACTGGGCCCAGAAGGGTTACTAGCTGGGAAGATGGAATGTAGGTCCTCCCTTCTGGGCCTCCCTGCGGAGCTGGCTCAGTGCGGGTGGCATCACGAATGCATTCGGTGATTTCCCATTGGATGGGTCTGACAATGAGGGCTTGAGGGAGAATGGGTTCAGATTCTAGCACTGATCGGGAGCATGTAACCTGGAGAGTGCATCGGCTTTTGGGTTTTGGCTTCCAGGAAGGTAGGTGATGGAAAAAGGGAAGCGTGTGAAGAACAGAGCCCAGCAGGCTTGACGGGGGTTGAGGCGTTTTGCATCTCTGAGGTAATGAAGATTCTTGTGATCGGTTATGACGGTGAAAGGAGATGAAGCTCCCTCCAGCCAGTGACGCCACTCCTCCAGAGCTAACTTGATGGCCAACAGTTCCTGGTTTCCGATGTCGTAGTTTTCCTCCGCAGGGTTCAGTTTGCGGGAGAAAAAAGTGCAAGGATGGAGTCGGGGAGGCTCACCATGGTACTGAGACAGCACGGCTCCGACGCCCGTGGTCGAGGCATCCACCTTGACGAAAAAGGGGACCTGAGGATCAGGGTGACAAAGGATGGGGGCCGTGCTGAACGCCTCTTTGAGATGCTGGAAGGCTTCTTGGGCCTCGGGGCTGCAGGACAGAGACTTGGGCTTGCCACGCAGCATGGAGGTGAGGGGCTCTGTGAGCCGACTGAATAGGTGGATGAACCATCTATAGAAGTTAGCGAATCCTAGGAATCGCTGCAGTTCCTTCACTGACTGTGGAAGAGGCCACTCCTTGATGGCATTAACCTTCCCCTGGTCCATCTGGATCCCATCAGGGCTGATGTTGTATCCGAGGAAATGCACTGTGGAGCGATGGAACTCACATTTCAGATATAGATGGTGAACTCTGAGCCGCTGAAGGACCTGCGTCACGTGATCGCGATGTTCGGCCAAATTCCGGGAGTATACAAGGATGTCGTCAATGTAGACAATCACAAACTGATGGAGGAACTCCCGGAACACCTCGTTCATGAAGGACTGGAAGACGGACGGTGAGTTGGAAAGGCCATACAGCATAACCCGATATTCGCAATGGCCTGAGGGTGTGATGAATGCCGTCTTCCACTCATCGCCCGCCTGGATACGTACAAGGTTATACGCGCTCCGCAGGTCCAGCTTGGAGAAAATGCGGGCTCCACGGAGTTACTCAAGGGCGGCTGGGACCAGGGGAAGTGGATACGGCAGCTTCACTGTCTGTAAGTTCAGGGCTCGGTAATCAATACATGGCCTCAAGCCTCCGTTGTTTTTGCCCACAAAGAAGAAGCTTGAGGCAGCGGGTGATGTAGATGGTTGGATGAATCCCTGTTGGAGAGCCTCCTTGATGTATTCCTCCATTGCCTTGCGCTCCGGGATGCACAAAGGATAAACTCTACCCTTGGGGAGTTTAGCTCCAGGCAGCAGGTCTATGGCAGAGTCCCATGGCCGATGCGGTGGAAGGCGGGTGGCTGCCTGCTTGCTGAACACATCCTGGAACGCCTGGTGGTCAGATGGGATCGTACACTTTACCTGAGGCTCAGGGCTTTCGACGAGGGTGGAACACATTTGGATATGTGAGGATTTCTTGGGTGGCTTAGGAATCGAGGACAGACAGTTCTGGAAACAGGTCTCACTCCAGCGAGTGACTTCACAAGGATCCCATCTGACCACTGGAGAATGTTGGTTGAGCCAGGGGTGTCCCAGGATGATATCCACAGTGGGTCCCTCCAGTACCAGAAATGAAATGGTTTCTTCGTGCAGACATCCGACTCGGAGCTTCAGTGGGGGAGCTTGATAAATAACCCTTCCACGCTCGAGCGGTTTTCCCTGAATGGTTTCAACTCAGAGCTCCCGGGGCTGCCGCTTACCGGGGTTGAGCCTGATTAGGAGGGCTTGAGATATGAAGTTCCCCGAGGAGCCCGAGTCGATGAGGGTGGAGACTGAAACAGAGACCGGACGAGGAAGGAGTGTGGAGATTGTGCAGATATAGTGGAGCTTGATTAGCTTGATAGGGGAATCAGAACGCAGGTGATTGTGATCTTGAAAACGTGGGTGACAATACCTCGGTTTTAACGTCACAGTTCAGTATGATTTCAGTACAGCAGGGGGGAAAACTAAACTTTTTTTTTTTTAATAAACAGTGGCTTACTGAACATGTTGCCCTTCTTTAAATACATTCAGTTATAGTTTAAATTTTCTTAGTGATAAAAATCAACAATCAGATGGTCAGCACACAACATTTTACAAAACAATGTATGCAAACATGTAAATTGCACATAATGCAGTTTTTAAATTAACTCATAAATAATAACATTTCTAGGCTTTTTGTTAAAATATATTTAATTACACACTGGCTGTCATAGCATGTTTCACAACAGATTAATTTAAACATACATTAAATAATTAAGACTAACAAGCTTAGTAAAATATAATGAGTATATGGTGTAATATTTCGCAAAATGCTCTTCTCTAGACTTAATTTCTCTAGTGAACTAACGAGCTGTGGACGAATATTATTAATTCGTCATTGTCATTATGATATGTCCCCAAAACCTTCAAATTGGCTGTTATTAAACCTCTCATTAAAAAAACACAACTTGACCCCAAAGATCTAGTTAATTACAGACCAACCTCGAATCTCCCTTTTCTGTCAAAGATACTAGAAAAGGTAGTATCCTCACAATTATATTCCTTCTCAGAAAAAAATGGTATCTGTGAGGATTTCCAGTCAGGATTTAGACAGTATCATAGTACTGACACAGTTCTCATTAGAGTTTCAAATGACCTGCTCTTATCATCTGATCGTGGTTGTATCTCTCTATTGGTGCTACTGGATCTTAGTGCTGCGTTCGACACTTTAGACCACAACATTCTTTTAAATAGACTAGAAAACTTTGTTGGCATTAGTGGAAGTGCATTAGCAAGGTTCAAATCGTACTTATCTGACTGCCATCAATTCGTAGCAGTGAATGAAGAGGTATCATATCGATCACAAGTGCAGTGTGGAGTACCTCAAGGTTCAGTACTAGGGCTTAGGGGTGTGCGATATGACAATTTTTAATCGTGGACGATAAAAATGTCTCCACGATCTGCTTTTGCAGAAATATCGTAGTATCGTGCTACAGCACACATTGGCCCGGTTTCACAGACAGGGCTTAGGCTAAAACAGGATTAGGCCATAGTTCAATAAGGACATTTGAGTAATTTTTAAAAACGTGCTTTGGAAAAAACATTACTGGTGTGCATCTTGAGACAAAACAAATGCACTGATATATTTTAAGATCAGTCAGTGCAAGTTTGTTTCAGTTGAACCAGCTCAGACTTACATTTTAGTCCAGGACTAGGCTTAAGCCTTGTCTGTGAAACTGGGGGATTATGTCAAATACAGGTCTGGTCTCCGTCTCTATATACTGTACAACACGACATACAGCAGCAGAGTTACTCTGACAGGACACTGCACTTATTCGCGATCGCAAAAGTACATTATTTGCACACAAGCCTTGCTGGTGAAATGTTTAATTTGCGCGCTGGTCTGACGTGCGCTTTTTCAGAGCGCAAACAACTGAAGCACGCGCACTAAAAAGCCTGTCTAACAGCGCCTGATTACTCAACTAACTTATCTTTTGCGCAAATACTGTCAAAACACACAAGGTTTACATACAGACTCGGTTGGTTATCTCTAAAATGAAAGTAAATAGTTAAGAGAGAAACAGATGTGTGCCTGTATATTAAATGCGTGCAGCTCTTAAAGGGACAGAACACTAAACATGCTGTCGACTGTCATTAAAGGGATAGTTCACCCTAAAATTTAATTTCTGTCATTATTTACTCACTCACATGTTGTCCCAAACCTCTATTAATTTCTTGTGCTGAACCCAAAAGAAGATATTTTGAAGAATGAGGGTAACCAAACAGTTGCTGGTCCACATTGACTTTGATAGCAGGAAAGAAAAATCCTGTGGAAGTCACTGAGGACCAGCAACTGATTGGTTTTCCACCTTCTTCAAAATAGCATTTATGTTCAGCAGAAGAAAGAAACTCATTCAGGTTTAAAACAACTTTTGAGTAAATGATGGTATAAAAAATAAAGCATTATGACAGAATTGACAGACAGATGACAGAATATTTATTTTTGGGGGAGCTATTCATTTAATGTTAACAAAACAACAAAACCCAAAGAGAAAAATCACTCACTATTCTTGACTGAAACACTTTAATACAGTTGCTTTAGGAATCAGTCTATCTAGTGTTTTATTTTTATATTTGTTCATTCAATTTCATTGAATGCTCTGCTAAATACACCTATTGTACCTGAAAATAAAGCACTGTTTGATTTATTTGTGTATTATGTGTATTTGTAATGTGTATCTTTGTTCTTATTTTTTAATAAGAAAGATAAAATAATGACAAAGATTGTTTTTATCTTCGCCCACTTTGGCCTAAATATCTGCCATGCATCTTTGTCTTTCTAGTTTGGCTGTAATGCTTAGACAACTTGTAAAACCAAAATAGTAAAACTAACATGACAAAGAGTCGTGATAAAATCGTGAATCGTGATATTTCTAATAAAAATCGTGATTTGATATTTTTCCCATATCGACCACCCCTACTAGGGCTGTTACTTTTCACGGTTTACATGTTACCCTTAGGAAATATCATCAGGAAACATGGTGTTAGCTTGTTGTTACCACAAGTTTTTGTTTTTATTTGGCGTATAAATAGTACTGCAAATTAAGATGAAAACTTGTGGTATTGATCCTCAAAAATGGACTTTGGCGTACATATGAAACGAACGTGTTTGGCGTGCATATAATACGCAGTTTTTGCGTGCATATGATACTAAATTTGTTGGCTTGCAGATGATACACAGTTTTCGCGTACATATGATAAGCATCTGCCCCGCAACCCTAATCCTACCCATCGCGTAGCATATACACGCCAAAGTCCATTTATGCGTATCAATACCATGAGTTTTCGGGTTTTTTTTGGCATACTATTTATACACATTTTCATGAGATCGGGTTGATTGATGGCCGTTCAGAAGTAGCCTCAAATTATCAAATGGAAATGGTCTGAAATAGTTTATTTTAATTTATTTGCAAAAACAGACTTGTTGAGAGACTTGTAAAGAGCCACATCTGCTCCTCCATCCCTGATACTTTGGACCCTCTTCAGTTTGCCTATCGCCCAAACAGATCCACTGACGATGCCATCTCTCATGTCCTCCACTCTTCCCTCACACACTTGGACAGCAACAATGGGAATTATGTAAGGCTGCTATTCATTGACTATAGCTCAGCTTTCAACATTATAGTCCCCATCAAGCTGGCTTCTAAACTCACAGATCTCGGCCTAAACTCCTCACTCTGTGACTGGATTCAAGACTTCCTCACCGGCAGACCTCAAGTGGTGAAAGTTGGCCAGTTCACCTCCATCACCCTCAGCGTAGGAGCCCCACAGGGCTGTGTCCTGTGTCCCCTGCTCTACTCTCTCTACACGCATGACTGCGTGTCCTCTCACAGCTCCACATCTATTGTCAAATTTGCTGATGATACTGTGGTTCTGGGCCTCATCTCCAACAACGATGAGACCGCATACTTGGATGAGGTAGAGAGACTCACATCTTGGTGCCAGGACAACTGTCTCTCTCTGAATGTGAGCAAAACTAAAGAGCTGATCATGGACTTTAGGAAGAGACAGCAGCAGCCCTACACTCTTCTTATGATCAGTGGGACCCCTGTGGAGAGGGTGAGTAGCTTCAAGTACCTCGGTGTAAACATCTCCGAGAACCTGACTTGGACTACACACATCCAAACACAGGTTAAGAAAGCCAGGCAAAGACTGTACCATCTGCGACAGCTGAGGAAATTCAGGGTCTCACCAGCAATCCTGAAAACTTTCTATTCAGGGACCATAGAAAGTGTATTGACTCAGTGCATCTCAGTGTGGTATGGAAACAGCTCCAATCAGGACTGCAAAGCACTACAGAGAGTTGTGCGCTTAGCTGAGCGCATTTCAGGGTCTGCTCTCCCCTCTCTGCAGGACATCTACCTCAAACGCTGCAAAACTAGAGCTGTCAAAATAATCAAGGACTCTAATCACCCTGGTAACCGACTATTCACTTTGCTTCCATCTGGTAAGCGCTTCCGTAGCCTGATGGCAAAAACCGAGAGACTTAGAAGGAGCTTCTTCCCCCAGGCCATCAGGCTCCTAAACTGTAACTCTGTGTCATAACATCACATGACTCCATGTAAATATCATCATATCAATAGCTATTCATAATTTTTCTCTACCTCATATTGCTGCTATTTAAATACCCTGGACAACTTTTTGCACATTCTTTTTGCACATTCCTCTTATTACTATTTAAGTCAACAACATACTGACCTGTACTGACCTGCACATTTATATTTATATTTTTTTATCTTTTATTTTATTTTATTCACTTATTTTTTCTACTTTTCTTTTTCTTAATATTTGTATACTTTATAATTGCACTTTCCTTGGAGCGGACCTGACCTACATTTCACTGTTGGTTATACCCTGTATAATTGTGTATGTGACAAATAAAAATCTTGAATCTTGAAAACATATATTATATGAGTGTATATTCCATGGCTACGTCTGCTTACTCAGCCACAGTGACTGAAGCTCCCTTGTAGGCATTACTACTCCTAAATAGAGCTTTGTTGAAAGCAGCTATACTTTCTTGGCACTCTACAGTGCACATCTCTCTATAGCTTGGGAGAGACCTTACCAAATGTTTGCACATCATTAGGAAATCAGGAAAAGAGGTTTGTAATTACAGTGTTGAAAGTAGTGTGTAAAGAGTGTTTTTCGAGTGCTCTCATAGCTCAGCTGAATATATGTTCTTAGCAAGTTGCACACTTTAATCATTGTTTCCACAGCTGAGGGACACCCCCACATTTTATCCTTATACTAATTAGAATAATGAAATCCATTCTCAAAGCTAGAAAGGAAGGCACTCAACAGGTGGTCTGTTTCAGTCTTATGAATCTGAAGAATGGAGATGAGTTTTTGGGCTGCTTTTTGGATTTTGGAATTGCTGACACCTTCTTACAAATGTTCAAAAGCCTCTATACTCTCAAAGATGTGATGATATTGTGCAAGAATATAAACAGATGCTTTACAGGCTCAAAGGGAGAAACAGAGCTTATATTGTTGTTCTCGAAGAAAGAATGGCTTGGATCACTTGAGGATTGGATCATTGACTCATAATTGGCAGCTGAAGCTGCAGTAATGAGAATACAATGAAAGTATCTGAAATCTGGTAATTTATTCATATCTTGAACGAACTGTGGCCTCCATGTATTTGTGTTGCCTGATTTTTCCACATGTAAGCTAACTGAATAGATTGTCACTTGTCTTATTATGAAACAATGCTGTCGATTCCACTTGTCATCAACATATCCAAATGTGATGTAGTGAAAGTAAGCAACAATTTAGTCCCACATAACCAGACTACCACTTTGCAGCTTATTCTGGACAGAAATAGTTTAGGGGCTAAACCAAATTTTGGCACGACAGTTTCCTCCCAGAAACTGATTTGATACCTATATCCTTACAAACTTGATCAAGCTCAGAGATTTGTTCCTCATCTAAAAAGCTTTGTAGCAGTCTGGTACATGGATTTGTCGATTAAAGGGTGCATTGATAAAACCCTGACACCTGGAACTTTGGGCCAAACCAGCCAATCAGATTAGAACATGCTGCTTTGAAGAAAAAAGAAAAAAGCACTTGCTTGAGGAAAAATATACTGCTGAATTAAACTGGGTTTAAGTGATATCTTGCACAGTGACACACAGCTCATAGTTCTCCATGCCACCCATGCACCTCCTCTCTTTCAGGGCTCAAGCCAGCAGTCTTCTGGTTACCAGCCTAGCACCCCAAAATACAGTGAGCAAATACGACTTCAGGGATCAGGGATTAGATCGCCTTTCAAAAGGCAAATTCAAAAGTATCAAAATCTCTCATATTTTTGTAACGGGTTGCAAGCATCATATATTCAAGATTCAAGATTTTTATTTTTATATAATGAATAGATAAAATAGTTCATATAATATTTACATTGATCAACATTTTCCGAGGGTTAAGTTTCATTGAGCAAAGGAAAGTGTTTCAGGTCCTATTTTGTACCGTATTTGTGGAAGCACATTAAAGTTTTCAGGTGCCATTTTTTTATCTCCCTTTCTTTATTAATGCTTTCTTTGGAATCATTATTATGAAGGTATTACATTGCAGGACATCTAGTGTATAAGTAGATTAAATGTCTTGCGAGTCACTTCAGACGCACATAAAAGATGCAATGCCTTCTCAGGCAAATCCTGCGGAAGTTCTAAGCGGCCATGCATTATTATAATTTTTCTGTCTTGTTTTCTCGTGATCATGACTTAACGAGTTGTTTTGTCGTTATCACGACTTAATTTTCTCGTGATCTCGACTTAATTTTCTCGTGATCTGGACTTAATTTTCTCGTGATCTCGACATAACGAAAGTTGTTTTGTGGTTATCTGGACATAACAAAAGTTGTTGATCTCAACGTAAAAACCGTTTTCTCACGACGTAATTGTAGCTATCGTGAGAAAATCAGGGTCGCTATATTGTCTTCGACGATAAAGTTGCAGACCCAACAGCCTTCTTCTCAAGTGTCGAACACTTATGTGTAAGTCGTCAATCACTGACAGACACAGAGCTAAAATGGCCGAGTATGAATATGCATGAAAGTATTCTATCATGGATCAATGTAGTCGGTCACACACACAACACCTTCAATATTTGGGATGGTACTTTTACCATATTTTTATTATTTCAGTTTGAGTGAGTCCCTGATCAAAGTAAAAGCGAATACGATCATCCATGATGCTGCGATGATGCTGCTTTTATAGCATTTTCTCATGCCGAATACACAGAGAAAATTAAGTCGTGATAACGTCAAAACAACTTTCGTTATGTCGAGAAATTATAATAATGCATGGCCGCTTAGAACTTCCGTAAAATCCAGTCTTGCCCTTTTAACAAAAAAAGGTATATGTCACGGTTTATGAATTCATTGTGTTCTTCATGTCACGTGTACTTGTGTAGGTCTGTGTGTTACATGTCTCCTTGTGTTTCTGATATTTGTCATTGTTCTGATTTGGTTTCTTCCATTGTCTCCCCCCATCGATCTGTCTGATTTGGTTTAGCCCTCATTATTTTGTATCCCCATCACCTGTTCTCATTACCCTCTCCAGCTGCTGCTCATCTTCTCTTGGCTACTTTAACTCACTGCAATCTCTCCTGTTTGTCAGATCGTTGTTTGATGTCAGTGGATTGTTTCATCGTGTGTTCGTCCTTGGAAACGCTGGTTTGTCTTGTCTTGGTTATCGTGTCTTTGGATGTTCTACGTTGGATCACTCTTCACCATTCATCACCTCGCTGACCATCAAAGTCCCTGCACCACCTACCCATCCGAGAGACTTCATTCATCCTTTCTGTTCATTTCTGCCATTTCACCGTCTGTCAATAAACTGGTTACTTGCATCTTTGTTTCCATCATCCTTGTGTTTCATAACAGTATATTGTCATTTATTCATAATTTTCTGTGGAACACAAGAAAAGCACATTTTGTTTCTATAATGGCTGTAATTATAAGGCAATTATGAGAACATGTCAGTATTGTTCCTTTATCAAGTTATGTTTTCACCCGATGTAGTCTAAACAATCAATCTGACGTAAACCATCAACCTAAAGTGAGTGGGATATACAGTATGGTTTTTGCTTCACATGCTGGACAACTAAACATGACATCTGGGTCAAACCAGTATATAAAGTGGCAGTCCTTCTATGCATAGCAAGAAGATCTGTTGCTAGGTCTAGGTTTATATGCACTGACTTCAGAAGGGTGCTTGCAGTGGTGTGGTGGGAATACGCAACTAAAGCAGCACAGTCCCTAAATGTGTAAATCCAAAGATATAAAATAGGAAATAGCTTTGTTCTTTTTTGCTTTTGTTGGTACAAGTTTCATGATTGAGAAGATAAGTATTAAACAATAGTTAGCCAGTGCTCTCCAGTCAAGAGAAAACAATACTTATATCCTCATAAATTCATAATTTCAAGAAATAGATTACTTAGTTTTTTGGAAAAAGTACAAAAGATTTTTTCTGTCCTAGTTCGCCCAGCAACGATAGATAGTTTGAGGAACACATTGGCCACCCTCCATAAGCTATTACGACCTAAGGGAAAGGCAAACCCTGTAAAAACAATAGTTGACATCAAGAAAAGAACATGGAAAGATAGGATTTGACTTGAGGCAGCCAGATTTCTCCCATGGTAGTCCAAAACATGGAGTCTGCCTTGCAAACTGTTGCTGTTCTAGTCCAAGAAACAGATGTAGATGATTGGCTGTGAAGGAGATAAAAGAGACACAATTCCTCTTGAATAATTCTCAGGCATTGAACTAAGCCTAAAAAGGCAAACAAGTCAAGTCACCTTTATTTATATAGCGCTTTTAGCAATACAGATTGTGCACCTAACAGTATCAAACTGGAGGATAGAGTGTCAGTAATGTATAATAATAAGAAAAAACATTCAATTTTCAGTTAAAGGCATTTAATTATTAAATTCAGAGATGTCATTGTCTTGCTCAGTTTAGTTTAAATAGTATCTGTGAAATCAAATTAACGATAATCACCAGAAATTAAGTGTCCCCAACTGAGCAAACCAGAGGTGACAGCAGCAAGGAACCAAAACTCCCTCTGTGCCAGAATGGAGGAAAAAAAAACTTGGGAGAAACCAGGCTCAGTCGGGGGCCAGTTCTCCTCTGGCCAGGATATTATTGTTTATTTATTGTTTACTTATTGTTTAAATTAAAATTTTGAATGTATAAATGTATTATATTTCTATTTTTATATTGTTGCAATTTCTAACAATAATAGTATTATGTAGTTCGGTATTTTATTATATTTTTAGTTATTTGTTTTACTTTAAGTCTTATTGTATTTTAAGTTGAGGTTTTCACTGGGGATATGTCCCCGGGGCTCATCTAGGTGTCCCGGCCTCTGCTGACGATCAGGGCCACATACATCATCTCCCGGCGCCGATCCACCATCTGATCCGGACACGGACTGAGAAACAGAATAAGAAAGAAACAGACAAATATTAGTGTAGATGCCATGCTTCTTGTGATGTAACGAGTACATCATGTTTTATGGGGAGTGTTCCCAGTTCCGGTTGATCTAATTAATGCAGCCTAACAATCCTTTAACAGATTTGAATAATACAAGTCTATTAGTGTGTTATGTGTAAACCAGGTTAAATAAATGTGTCTTTAATCTAGATTTAAACTGACAGAGTGTGTCTGCCTCCCAAACAGTATTAGGTAAATTGTTCCAGAGTTTGGGTGCTAAATAGGAAAAGGATCTGCCGCCCGCAGTCGATTTTGATATTCTAGGTATTATCAAACGTCCAGAGTTTTGAGAACACAGTGGACGTGGAGGACTATAATGTAATAAGAGCTGCTACGAATTGATGGCGGTCAGATAAGTATGATTTGAACCTTGCTAATGCACTTCCACTAATGGCAACAACGTTTTCTAGTCTATTTAAAAGAATGTTGTGGTCTGTAGTGTCAAACACAGCGCTAAGATCCAGTAGAACTAATAAAGAGATACAACCACGATCCTGACTGGAATTCCTCACAAATACTATTTTTCTCTAAGAAGGAATATAATTGCGAGGATAGTACCTTTTCTAGTATCTTTGACAGAAAAGGGAGATTTGAGATCGGTCTGTAATTAACTAGATCTTTGGGGTCAAGTTGTGCTTTTTTTAATGAGAGGCTTAATAACAGCCAATTTGAAGGTTTTGGGGACATATCCTAATGACAGTGATGAATTATTAATAGCCAAAAGAGGATCTATGACTTCTGGAAGCAGCACTTTTAATAGTTTAGATGGAATAGGGTCTAACATACATGTTGTTGGTTTAGATGATTTAACAAATTTATACAATTCTTCCTCTCCTACAGTAGAGAATGAGTGGAATTGTTCCTCAGGGGATCTACAGTGCACTATCTGATGCGATACTGTAGCTGACGGCTGCATGGTTACAATTTTATCTCTGATAGAATCGATCTTGGAAGTAAAGTAGTTCATAAAGTCATTACTGCTGTGCTCTTGGGAAACGCCAACACCTGATGATGCTTTATTTTTCGTTAATTTAGTGACTGTATTGAATAAATACAGGGGGTTATGTTTGTTTTCTTCTAGACGAGACGAAAAGTAATCAGATCTAGCAGTTTTTAATGCTTTTCTGTAGGATAGGGTATTTTCCCGCCAGGTTATACGAAATACCTCTAGTTTTGTTTTCCTCCATCGGTGCTCCATTTTCCGGGCTGCTCTCTTTAAGGTGCGAGTGTGCTCATTATACCACGGAGTCGGACTGATCTTAAGCGTAAAGGAGCAACTGTATTTAAAGTGCTAGAAAAGAGAGAGTCCATAGTTTCTGTTACATCATCAAGTTTTTCTGCGCTGTTGGATATGCTGAGGAATTGAGATAAATCAGGAAGATTGCTCACAAAGCAGTCTTTTGTGGTAGAGGTGATGGTTCTACCATGCTTGTAACAAGCAGTAGAATTTACAGTTTTAGCTATATGGAGTTTACACAAGACTAGATAATGATCTGAGATATCATCACTTTGCTGCAGAATTTCAACACCACTAACATCAATTCCATGTGACAGTATTAAACCTAGAGTATGATTTCGACAACGAGTAGGTTCGGAAACGTGTTGTCTAACCCCAATAGAGTTCAGAATGTCTATGAATGCTGATCCTAATGCATCTTTTTCATTATCGACATGGATATTAAAATCACCAACAATTAAGACTATATCTGCAGCCAGTACTAACTCAGATAGACAATCAGCAAATTCTTTAATAAAGTCTGTGTGGTGCCCTGGTGGCCTGTATACAGTAGCCAGTACAGACATCACAGGGGATTTATCACTAACACATGTTTCTCTAGATAATGTTATACGCAGCACCATAATTTCAAACGAGTTATTTTACATTTACATTTATTCATTTAGCTGACGCTTTTATCCAAAGCGACTTACAATTGCTATATATGTCAGAGGTCGCACGCCTCTGGAGCAACTAGGGGTTAAGTGTCTTGCTCAGGGACACATTGGTGTCTCACAGTGGATTCGAACCCGGGTCTCTCACACCAAAGGCATCTGTCTTATCCACTGCGCCATCACCACCCCAGTTATACTTAAAACCTGCCCTCCGAGAAATACTGAGAATATTGCTATAAATTGTAGCAACACCTCCCCCTTTACCTTTTGGATGTGGCTCATTTTTATAGCAGTAATCTTGGGGGGTGGATTCATTTAAAGTAATGCATTCATCTGGTTTTAGCCATGTTTCTGTCAAACAGAGCAAATCTAGATTATTATCATTGATCAAATCATTTACAAAAAATGCTTTTGTAGAAAGGGACCTGATATTCAGTAAGCCAAGCTTTATCAATTGTTTCTCTGTATTGTAAAAAAAAAATTATTTGTTGAACATCAATTAAATTGTTACTCTTAATTTGGTTTGGACGTTTTCTGTATTTTCTAGTTCGGGGAACAGACACAGTCTCTATAGTGTGATATCTAGGTGAGAAAGTCTCTATGTGCTGAGAATTAACTGACTTCTGTGACGTCAGGCTCAAGGCGGCTAGCAGATGGTCGGTTTAGCCAGTCTGTCTGCTTCCTGACCTGGGCCCCAGTTAGTCAAGTACGAACTCTAAGACTATGTGCCATATTTCTAGAGAGAAGAGCGGCACCACACCAGGAGTGATTAACACCATCTCTTTTCAACAGGTCAGGTCTGCCCCAAAAACTCGTCCAATTGTCTATAAAGTCTATGTTATTCTTCGGGCACCACTTAGACATCCAGCCATTGAGTGACGACAGTCTGCTATGAATCTCATCACCACGGTAAGCAGGTAGCAGATCAGAGCATATTACAGTGTCTGACATCGTACTTCACAAAACTGCACACCTCTTTAACATTATTTTTAGTGATCTCCGACTGGCGAAGTCGAACATCATTAGCGCCGACGTAGATAACAATCTTACTGAATTTACATTTAGCATTAGCCAGCACTTTTAAATTTGCCAAGATGTCAGGCGCTCTGGCTCCCGGTAAACATTGGACTATGGTGGCTGGTGTCTCTATTTTCATGTTCTGTACAATAGAATCGCCAATTACTAGAGCACTTTCATCAGGTTTTTCAGTGGGTGCGTCACTCAGTGGGGAGAATGTGTTTGATGTTCTGATCGGAACGGAAGAGCGGTGTTTTGACCCGCGACTAGGCCGCCTTACAGTCACCCAGTTGCCCTACTGCACGGGCTCTAATACCGGAACCGAACAATGTACAGGACTCTCTGAGCTAATCGCATCCAAAGCAGTATCTACAGCCCTCGCATTCTTACTGTCCTCAACTAAAGTTTGGATGCGTGTCTCTAATTCTGAAACCTTCTCTGTCAGCCTAACTATTTCCCTGCATTTATCACATGTGAATCCCTCATTGTCAACAGAGAGAGATAAACTATACATGTGACATGAAGTGTAAACAACAATAGCAGGAGAAGAAGCCATTACTCACCGTGACTGTTGAATGATACCAACTTTACTTACTACTTACCACTGTTGTTTGATGAACTCGTGAAAAAACTGAGAGAGAGAGAAATGAAAACGGAGCGAGAAAAAAGAAAACAATAATAGGCGCAAATAGAAACACGAATGGAACCACGAGTAACAAGATAACCAGCTGATGCGCTGCTCTCGTGGTGGGAATTAAGTTATATATTATCACGTTAAACAACAGAGCCCAAACAAACAAAACTATTGATGACCAGATGATCCCATGTATGGGAATTGGGGACTTCATCATTACAGTGGAAATCCCTCACTGAAGAACTCAGTTTGTTCAATGAAGCAGAATTTGAACTATGTTCAGTTGGACTTGTAACCTGAAGGTCGTGGGTTCGAGTCTCAGGTCCGCCAGGGATTGTAAATTGGGGAGTGAATAACCAACACTCTCTCCACCCTCAATACCACGACTGAGGTGCCCTTGAGCAAGGCACCGAACCCCCAACTGCTCCCCGGGCACCGCAGCATAAATGGCTGCCCACTGCTCCGGGTGTGTGTTCACGGTTTGTGTGTGTTCACTGCTGTGTGTGTGCACTTTGGATGGGTTAAATGCAAAGCATGAATTCCGAGTATGGGTCACCATACTTGGCCGTATGTCACGTCACTTTGACTTTGACTTTTCACTTTATATTTACAGGCACTGTAAATTCTGCAAATGTGCCAGTATGCAGAACCTGATTTTACCAAGTGCGACATGTTCCTGAATCAACATTTTTGTTGACCCTGGAATAATATTGTGATTAACCAATCAGATTTGAAGAACCAGTTAACAGTCGTGAAGTTTAGGCTTACGATCAGTGTTTGGTAATTCATCTATCATTTCCTCTGATTTTAGAGATTACTCATGGTTAAGGTTAGGTTTAGGTGTAGGGATATTGTCAAGACTAAATTTTTGGATTAAAATGTTGTTCCAGGGTCAACAAAATATGTTGACCTAGGAACACATCTAACTCATCAAAATCAGGACTTCCAGTATAATGAAAGATGAAGTCCCTCTGAAGATTAAAATCTCCCTTGAACCCCAAATGATTTCATTAACTGAAAAACGTTATGTATAATCTGTTAGCACTCCTATTCATCAGATTGGCATTAACCAATAGCACCCCTGTAAGTACATATTTCATGACATGTCATCACAGTGCTGACTGCCTGATGGCAACTTAGAACACACACAGCGCTAAACCATTCATTAGTGAACATCCTGAGCTGTGATGGCAGACAGCCAGACAGGGAGAAATGTGAATTAATTTTAAAAGGCCCTCCAAAAAATATAAATTTGTGTATAAAATTATACTTTGCTTGTTGTCAGCATATATGGTTATTTTTGAATTGCGTGGAGTGATGGGGTGGAATTGGTAATATGTCTCAAGCAGAGATGGGAAAGGATATAAGCTGTAGAATTACCTTATTTATATTAATTCACTGTGACAATTGTCAGTGATGTTGGAGTGGGGATCATTTTTAAATAAATATCACCAATGAACAATAATAATGCTCGAGTTATTCACAGGACATCAACGCACGAACAGACGTGAAGCAGGTAAGTATCATAAAGGCCAGTTGAGTAGAGGTGAGACCAGACACACATCAGTATACAGTTCAGGAAAGTTACTAGTACTAGTGAAGGGTTTGTGGCTAAGCTCATTTTTGTTGTACTATCAACCAATCAATGATGTTGTAATGACAGGATGTCATCCATTATGCTGACAAAACAAAAAGGAAAAACAGACATTGTAGTAGCTTATCGGGCCATGTGGCTGACATAGGAGAACAGCCACATAGAAAAGACAGATAAAATAGGGCATTTCTTCTCCATATACATTCACAATGCTGTACACAATTAATGAATTCTGTGACACAACAATTGATGCAAACTTGCCTATTATGGTATACATTAATACATTTATGATAGTTCAACATTTCTGTGATGCATCAGGGGTGGAGTAGCATTTAAGTATCCAGGCAACAGTGCCCTCTGGCTGAGTGGTCCATGGATTCCCCCCTTCTCTGAACACCTCCAGTTGTTTTGCTCCTGGGATCAGGGGTAACAGGGGCCATGGGCGAGGGTGGGCCCATCGCGACCCCTCCCCACTGAATGTGATTTTGTGATCACGGGGGGGGTGGGGGTGGGGGGGGTGCACAGGACCCAGAATTCCCAGCAATGCCCTCTTGGTCTAGGTGTTGGGTGATCTGGATGATCCCAGAGGAAAAAACAACACAACAAAAAAACAGTGTTAGAATCAAAATGTCCTTGGAGGCTACCCATTATTTCTCCTCTGGGCCATATCGCTCACATTCCACTAGATCACTGGTAGCACCTGAAATGTAAAATTTGGAATTTGAACTACATATCTAGGACTGAGCTTCCTACTTGGTAGGTGTAGATGGGGTGGAATAGTGGTGGAACGATACATGTATTCGTACCGAACCGTCACGGTACGGACATCTCGTTTGAGGCCTTACAACGAATGAAGGCAATTCACCCCCAATCCAGAAGGGGGCACCTGCAGTAATGCAACACTGTTTGATAACCGCAAGCTGAAGAACAGCGAATGGAATGAGTTGCGCACTTGAAAACAAAGCCCACTAGACAGTGACCATGTGCTGATTTTGAATACGTCACATAAACTGACAAAGAAGTATACTTTAAAGGCTTGTGCACTCAACTGTTTGTGCTTGTGTATCCTACCTCTCTCATTCGGCACAATTCCAAATATTCTGTAATATTTCCATATTTGCGATATAACCTATCTGAATGTTAAACTTTTATTTATTATGTAAATTATAGGCTTTGTACTTCAGTCGCGTTCCAATGGTGACACAGAGGCGGGCACGCTGATGTTTGGTTCACTGTATTTTATTTTCATATAGTACCAACTGCGCTGTCAAGTTAGCAATGATGGAACCGATGTGTTTTGTGTATGTGTGTGGGTGGGTGTGTGTGCACATGTGCACCAGTGCGATCACTTCAACTGTTTCCTTATACCAACACAAAAATTAACTGAAACCGCAGTCTACTTTACTGTCACACTGTTTTTCCCCTTGTTTGGTGGGGTGGTGATGGCGCAGTGGATAAGACACATGCCTTTGGTGTGAGAGACCCGGGTTCGAATCCACTGTGAGACACCAATGTGTCCCTGAGCAAGACACTTAACCCCTAGTTGCTCCAGAGGCATGCGACCTCTGACATATATAGCAATTGTAAGTCGCTTTGGATAAAAGCGTCAGCTAAATGAATAAATGTAAATGTTTATCTGTAAACTAAATCAAATATATTTCAAGAATTTATTCCTAGTGTGTATATATGTACTGCATATTTTATATATATAACATGTAATAATAATTAGTATTTTCACATCTGGGTGGAAAAAACTGTAATTTGTACAAAATAAATGAAAAGAAACGAGCATAGTAGATTTTTTTTCTCCTGTTGTTCCGAAATCGTATCGAACCCTGACTCCCCAACCGAGGTACATACCGAACCGTGACATCTGTGTATCGTTCGACCCCTAGGAAATAACATACAGAGTTAATTCTTTAACATGAAATAGTCCTACCTGAAACTTCAGGGCAACTATTAGGTGAATGATATGACTCTTGCCAAAAGATTAATTGCCAACATCTATAATGTTTAAAGGTGGGGTCCATGGCAGAGTGCTGAGTTTCTGATGAATGAGATTTACTGCAGCGCCTGAGTCCTCTAACACGGTGGTGCAGTGAATTTGATCAAAACCGGAGTAACCAGAATTAACAAACTTAGAGAAATTATTATAGAATAAAACATTTACTTTATAAGATTATAAAGGCAGTAGCACTATGGATATAATTTACTAATTTTTTTAAATACTATCAGTATGATATACAGATGGGTGATATGAACATACTATACAGATGGATTGTGCAGTAAATGTATGTACCCTATGAGCAAAAACTATGAATATAATTACAAATGGATATGAATAAGCTATACATTAAGATATATAAACACTAGTGCAATGAACATTGAAAGTGCATAGAAATAAACATTTCCAGTACATAGTACTCAGTGTGTAGATGGATTTTTTATTTTTTTTTAAACCGATTTAAAGATGGGGAGGGGTGAAGAGTTTGCAGTGGTGTGTGAGGGGGTATCATTGGGCAGAGTTCAGTAGGGAGACAGCTGTAGGGTAAAAGCTGTTCCTGAGTCTGCTTGTCCTTGTTCGGAGGCTCCTGAAGCGCCTCCCAGAGGGCAGTAAGTTAAACAGTCTATGGTCAGGGTGAGTGGAGTCCTTAAGAATGCTGCGAGCTCGATGTAAACAGCGTTTTCTCTGGACGTCCTCAATGGCAGGAAGTGGTGTCCCTGTGATGCGTTGAATGCGTTCTTCTTCCTTTATCGGTTTTTGTTTGTTTTAATAGCAGTATCTGGCAACACTGCATTGATGATATGGCTGTGCAGGTCCCGCTGGCCTAGAACATGGGCTGGTATACGTTATGCAAATGTTGGGGGTGTAAACATCAATGATCCCGACTGTAACATCACAGTCGGTGTAATGTTGGAATTCGCCTCTTTTTTAGTGGTCTTTTGCACACACAAGATTTACATAAGAAGGAGGAAACAATGGTGTTTGAGGCTCACGGTATGTTATTTCCATGTACAGAATACTTATTATTCAACTATGCCAATACAGTTTTCCATTCTATGGCACCTTTAAACTCAGGGCACGCTGGGGAGAATTGCATGGTACCGTTGGTTTAAATAAAGTTCTGCCTTCTCTCTCCATACACTTAACTACTTTGTCATGAATTTGACTGTGCCCAGTCAAAACATCCAGAGAGGTTCCAGTGGGTAACTTCTATCCACTCTTTTGTCTTGAGCAGCGGTTCTTAGTTTATTTTTGAGCCTGGGAGACTTTCTGTGAACTTTTATACATTAATGCCAGTCTTGACTATAGTTACTATCCTCAGGATCAATGGTTAAATAAAGCGCCTTAGTCATGAGATAAGCTGCTGTCTTTGAATCTGCTGCTGTCACACATGGATAGACTATGCTCAGAACCCCCTTTGAGTTTGTGCTAGGTTTTCAACCACAATTTTTTGCCTGGTCTGAAAACATACATTGGCCATATCAAAATTCTCAGATATATTAATTTAGTCATATATATATATATATATATATATATATATATATATATATATACTTGTTGTATATACTCTAAGGCTAGATTATTGTAATGCTTTATTGGGTGGTTGCTCTGCAGGTTTAATAAACAAACTCCAGCTGGTTCAAAATGCAGCAGCTAGAGTTCTTACTAGAACCAGGAAGTATGACCACATTAGCCTGGTTCTGTCAACACTGCACTGGCTCCCTATTAAACATCGTATACATTTTAAGATCTTGCTAATAACCTATAAAGCCCTGAATGGTTTGGCACCTCATTATTTGAGTGAGCTCTTATCGCATTATACAGGTCCTTTTCAAAAAATTAGCATATTGTGATAAAGTTCATTATTTTCTGTAATGTACTGATAAACATTAGACTTTCATATATTTTAGATTCATTACAACACAACTGAAGAAGTTCAAGCCTTTTATTGTTTTAATATTGATGATTTTGGCATACAGCTCATGAAAACCCAAAATTCCTATCTCAAAAAATTAGCATATTTCATCCGACCAATAAAAGAAAAGTGTTTTTAATACAAAAAAAGTCAACCTTCAAATAATTATGTTCAGTTATGCATCAGCACGGAAAAGCCTAGGACGCTCCCAGAAAAGATTCCAATTATTAACAAAGAGCAATTTCTGTTCTTTACACCATGACAATAACCATTCATTTAAAGCAAACTGTCTACTGAACCTTTCGTTTCCTCATCGATACGTGGGAAGCGGTCCTGACACGATGATCGTCGTCGCGGGCGATGTGCTGCGTACTGTCTCGATCAGGCTCCTGAAGTCCCTCTTCAGTGTCTCCGTCTGCCGCAGCTTGGTGTCGTTAACCCCCGCGTGCCGGACGATGGAGTCTCAGACGATCACAGCGTCGCGTTCCGTCTCGCGGAGGGGAGCGAAGCGGTTCCGGGTGGAGATCTCGAAGACCAGAGGCGGCGGAGGGGGAGAGGTTGTCACCCGGGGCTTGGCCCGCATCTTCCGCTGATGGTACACCCAGGGTCCGTGGCGTCCCGGTGCCAGAGTGAAGGACATCTGGGAAGATCACGTCCTGGGTGCACAGGGTCTGTGCAGAGAAACACATGGAGTAGAGGTGGTGGGAGTGTTAGCAGCATGCTGTATACTTACCCCGGACTTGTGAGCGTCAGCCCGGGATGTTTCCAGCGCGGCTCTCCGCTCTCTCAGCTGGGCCTGCTTCTCCACCAGGTCGCGGATCTGCTTCTCCATGGCTTCCAGCTCCAGCTGCACCGAATGCAGCTCGAACGTGTCCTCACCTGCACTCAAAAGTAGACACAAATCCGCCATTTAAGCACGTAACAGTGAAACAATGGTAATGTGTGTGAATAGAGTATTAGCAATCTAAGCGAGATTAGCGGCAGCTAACGGGCTATAAGCTAATAGCAGACACGAGAAATCAAAATAAAACTAGTGATAACAAGGTGCTCTGATTGGTTTTGTTTTAGAATGCTATAGGGGATATATTCACATGTTATAGAAACAAAAATGATAGTGTATAAAATTGTTTTTAAGATAGAAAATAGACGATAAAGAATCGACTTGACGGAGCTCAAACTAATAGCAGAAAAGAAATTCATAAAGTCATTACTATTAAACTGTGAGGGAATATTTAGATCGGGTGGCGTCTGTTTATTTGTTCATCTAGCCACTGTGCTAAATAAAAACCTTGGATTGTTTTGGTTATTATCTATGAGTTTGCGGATATGCTCTGCCCTCCAATAATCTACCAATACTTTGAGAGGTACTTAGAGACTTTGAGATGTACATGTAAAGTTACTTACAGTTAGTCGAATGTTTAAAGTGGACTATTAGCATGAAATGTTACTGAATATGTTTATATTCAGAATATTAAGGCTGGGGCAGTGATGTTTACACTCTTCTGGAAAACAGTACATTAACTTTGTTGTATAGAAGACCGCATTTAACCCCAAACAATTCCTACTGAGAATGTAAATAACAAGCAGGACAGGGTTTCACTAGCTTTTGTTTTGTCTTTTTGGCCATTTACATTGCAAATAAAAGGAATGAGTTAGGGAAGAATGAGTCACAGATTTCATTTGCTGCTGTAAATATGAGTCTTTTTGCTTTGGCCCATTTTTATGAGTGCCAACTGTCCAGACATCTCCTTCATATTTCTTTATACATATCTATTAAGTTGCTGTGGAAATTAAACATTCACATAATTGAGGCTGAAATTGAAACACACTAATAAACTTGTTACCTTTTATTTTTCAGCTCTAAAAAACATCAGCAGTCTTGTAGCTGTGTGATTATTGGTATGATTTATTACACACGCCTGGACACCTTGTCCACAAAATGTGCCTATACCTGTCGGGCATTGCTCTGAGCACGAGCCATCTGGAACTCACAGACCACTATAATTAACTCTTTCGATGCTTTCTCTTCCCACTTCAAGGAGGTCTTCGGCCTATCAACCGGCTCACTCTCCATTGCCGACCAACTCATCTGCCTCCGTCAGGGAGATTCTTCGGTCAGTGACTATACTCTGCAGTTCCGGATTCTGGCGGCCTTGTGTGGATGGAACAAGGCAGCGCTACTCACTGCTTAGCGTCAGGGCTTGGATCCACAGATCAGAGCACAGATGGTGATCTATAATGACACTGTCGGTCTGGAGAGCTTTATGCAGAAGGCCGTTAAGATCTCTCAACATCTCACGGCTTGTCAGCCGGACATAACCGCTCATTCTCCGTCCTCACCAGCTGCCTGTCTTCCAGTACCAGAACCTATGCAAATGGATACTAATCGCCTCTCACACATTGAGCATGTTCAACGTCTCGCCACGGGCTGTTCCTCTACTGTGGACTTCATTTGGGTGTGCCCCTCTCGCCCCCCACGCCCAGCTGTGAGTACCCTCCAATTGGAGCCTGCTATATCTACCCTACCACTGCTAACGGTACAACTGCTCACCCCACGTCATTTCATTTCAGTACCCGCACTCGTGGACTCGGGATCCTCAGGCAATTTCATCTCACAAGCCCTCCTTAAACAGCTTGATTTACCTCGCCAGAGACAGGCCGATCTGAAGATCGAGACCATACAGGGAAAACCACTCGGGCGTGGGCATATCAAGTTCCAGTCTCCGCCGATCACTCTGCATGTAAGCTGTCTTCATCAGGAGAGGATTTCCTTTCTGGTACTGGAGGCCACCCACCGTCGATATCATCCTGGGACACCCCTGGCTATCTCAACATTCCCCCAAAGTCAGATGGGATACCAGCGAGATCCTCCGATGGAGTAAAACCTGCATCCAAAACTGTCTCTACAACGTCCCTGTGCCCCTGGTTAGTAACCTGAAGCTCCAAGTTCATTCCACCCTAGTGGAGAGCCTCATGAGTTTCAGACGATCCCATCTGACTACCTGGCATTCCAGAATGTGTTCAGCAAACAGGCAGCCATGAAGTTACCACCGCACCGGCCATGGAATTGTGCCATCGACCTGCTGCCTGGTGCTATACTCCCCAAAGGTTGAGTGTACCCCCTGTCCATCCTGGAGTGCAAGGTGATGGAGGATTACATCAAGGAGGCTCTCCAACAGCAGTTAATTCGCCCTTCCACCTCTCCGGCGGCCTCAAGCTTCTTCTTCGTGGCCAAGAAGGACAGAGGCTTGCGGCCCTGCATCAACTACCAGACCCTCAATGATCACACTGTCAAGCTCCCTTATCCTCTTCCCCTGGTCCCGGCCGCCCTCGAGGAACTCCGTGGGGCCCGCATCTTTTCAAAGTTGGACCTGCGGAGGGCCTATAACCTTGTTCGTATCCGGGAAGGTGACGAGTGGAAGACGGCGTTCATTAACCCCTCAGGCCACTATGAATATCGGGTCATGCCGTATGGCCTTTCAACTCTCCGTCTGTCTTCCAGGGGTTTATGAACGAGGTGTTCCGGGAGTTCCTCCACCGGTTTGTCATCGTGTACATAGACGCTGGGCCCTCTTCTTGACCCGGTTCCAGTTTTCCATCACGTATCGATCCGAAGATAATTATGTCAAGGCAGATTCCCTTTCACGTGTCCATACCCCCGACGAACCCTCCACACCTGAACCCACCTGTCCAGCCGTCCTTGTGAGCCCCATCCGGTGGGCCCTGGGTGAACAGATTTGCATCGCCGAACCCGCTCAACTGGGAGGCCCAGAGGGCAAAACCTACATGCCCACCTCCTTGAGGACTTCCCTTCTGGGCTCCCTGCAAGCTTCCTCGGGCTCTGGACACCCAGGCAGCCAGCGTACTCTCTCGCTGCTCCAAGCTCGGTACTGGTGGCTCGGTACGTTCGTGGATGCTCAGTCTGTGCCATCTCCAAGACTCCACATCACTTACCCGCCAGGAAATTAGTCCCATTACCCATTCCATGTTGACCCTGGTCAACTAACGGCCAGACTGAGCAGAGGATTCAGGAGATTGGGAGATATCTCCGGGCCTACTGTCATGACAACCAGCACAGCTGGAACCGCTTTCTCCCGTGGGCGGAGTATGCACAAAACTCCCTCAAGCAAACCACCACCGGCCTCACCCCTTTCCAGTGAATACTCAGCTACCAACCCCCTCTGTTTCCCTGGACAGAAGAGCCCTCTGACGTTCCAGCTGTCGACCACTGGTTCCGAGTGAGCGAGAGAGTCAGCTCATGTCCAACTCCAGAAGGCAGTGCAGAGACACAGGACCTATGCAGATGCCCGTCGGTCTGCCACCCCCGTCTATCATCCTGGAGATAAGGTCTGGCTCTCCACCCAGGATCTGCATCTCCGCCTTCCCTGCCAGAAGCTGAGTCCCCGCTATATCGGTCCCTGTTCCATCGAGAGGCAGATTAATAAGGTCACCTTCCGTCTCCAACTCCCTGCACAGTATCGTATCCCTCCAGCATTCCATGTCTCACTCCTCAAGCCTGTCTCTCCCTCTATCACAGAACCCGACGAGCCTGCAGTACCTCCTCCTCCCGAGATCATCGAGGAGCCCCTAGTCTACAGGGTGCAAGACATCTTGGACTCTCGGCAGCGGGGTGGTTGCCTGGAATATCTTATTGACTGGGAGGGATACGGGCCGGAAAGATCCTGGGTAGCTCGGGACGATGTGCTGGATCCCTCTCTCCTGGCCAAGTTTCACCAGAACCACCCTGACCGTGCCGCACCCAGAGGCCGTGGCCGACCCCGTCATCGTAATAGGGCGTCAGGAGCCACCCCTGGAGGAGGGGGTGCTGTCAGAGAGTCACCGCAGTCTCCACCAACGACACTCAGCAGATCCCAATCCCCTGATTTCTGATCACTGCCACCTGTCAGCACTAATCAGCAGTACTAAATCCCTGCACTCCTCCTGTTCACTCATTGTCTGGTCTCCAACTTTCCATGTTGACTAACCTGACCCACTTACCAGTTGCTCCAGTGTTCCTATCCCTGTTCTCCACTGTCTCAACGCTCCACTGTTACCTCCGGATCCCCTGTAAAAGGAAACTCAGATAAGCCCCTAGAGACATTCCCATTCCCCGCCTGCTTACCTGGACATTCTGCTCATCTCATTCCCCTCTGCTACTACTCAATAAACCTGCTGATCGTATTGCACTTACCTCTGTGTCCTGTGTCTATCTGCTGACAATACCACAACACACTGTTTATTACCTCATTTAATTCACCATACACATTATGAAGGACTTGTGTGACAGTGCATGACAACGTAAGCAGCCATTCTCAAACATGTGATTTGTGGTTTCCTTTCGGTTCTTTCCAGACCCTTGTGCACTGTGAATTCATGATTTCTTTTCTTTTGCTCAGTGTTTTTTGTTTGCTTTTTTGGCTCGTCAAACACTTAACTCTGAGGGGAAAATTTATATTCCTGGACATATAGATGCTTATACAAACACTTTTCATGGAGTTCATGTTCATATGGTTATTCAAGCAGTGTCATAACACACAATCACGATCTGCTCAATCTATAGATGTGCTATCGAGAATGTCCAGACTAGAATAAACCTATAGACTTATCTATTTGCAAATTTTAAAACACAGTATTGCATTAAACAATAATTTGTCAAAACGGACATATTTTTGTGTATATATAACCATTAAGGTGCTTACCTGAAACCCTTAGAGCGTGCACACAGAAAGCACAGTCTCCTTTCAGCACAGTTTAATGTGCTTTTAACTCTTTTTAAGTAAAGCATGAAGAATGCATTTCACAACAGCAAAATGAGATTTGACTGATTTGAAAGTTATGTTAAGGCTTTTAAGGAGGGGCCAAAGTCCATTTCATAATCGTTGGAAGCCGAAATCGAAACTGAAACTAAAATGTGTTTCATCGCACAGCCCTACTGCTAGCTCTCGTTTATTCAAGTTTGTCTGATGTACACACAATGGGCCTCATTCATGAAACTTGCGTAAATATACGAGTAAATTCTGAGTAATTTGCGTGTAAAACAGTCCTTCCCAAACACTCTCCTCTGTATTCACAAATGCTTTGTAAAGTTCCGATTTGATAGTTAAACGTGTATGTTAATGATTGCCAATCATTCGTAAATAGGGCGCTTGTGTATGCTTATTCACAATTAGCATAATCATAATAAAAACTTTAGTTGCTATGATTTGGAATATCCATGGTGGCAACGTATTACTAGTATCTCATTTTTAAGAATTTTACTAAATGTAAAAAAGCAGTAACCAGCAATATTGACTTATCCATTGTTGTAGGCAGTTGGATGTAGGCAGTTAGTTGGTCGCTATTTGTCCTGCCCCTCCTTTATTGATTGGACGACTGGGTAAATAGTGACATTGGTGAGCACTGTGTTTTTCATTTATCAACTCAGCTGCAGTAAAATAAATAAAATTCCTAAGTGGGCAAGGGCAAATTAACTTCTAATTATTATGGCAGTGCATCAAAATTCAGTGTCATCAGTTTGCCAAAAAGAAGACAGAATGTTTTACGTACCATTTACACATGGTAGAGAGCAGGTGGACATTATCGTACCAACTAACATTTTGAAAATAAGAAAATTTTCATGAATTTGAAAGTTTTCGTCAGTACGGGTTTACGAGCGATTTACACAAAAATTAGTTCTGCTTGTGTTTCATGAATGAGGCCCAATGTAGCGATCAAAGTACCACAAGAATGACTTTGTGTCATACACCGATCAGTCTGTGCAGCACCACTTCAAGTTGAACACACCGATCTTTTTTCAAATACACCACTACGCCAAACACGATCCTTAGTATAGTCCCACCCCTGACACTAATTGACAGCTTTCTGTGTAAGGCATCAGAAATTCAGTTGCAATTCCATTTGGGTTTTGGCAGGTTACATGTGCGACGCAGAGAGTGAAAAAGCAGACGTGGTAATTAAAATTGCTATTTACAGGCTCATAACTCATAAGACTTGGGAAATACAGTTGCAAATGGACTTTGCTTTTCTATTTAAAATTTGGCAGTCACTGTGAGTTTGCAAAAACTTGCAACAAAAAAAAACAAAATTTGCAATTACATTTGGATTCTGTCACAATTTATGTGCCCACACATGGAAAACGATAACTCCTTTTGAAAATTACCTGGAATATTCTCCCATGCATGTCCTTGCAGAATTAATAATTCTTCAAGGAAAAAATGTCAGATTTGTCATGTGTATTACATTAATTCCTACGTGTTGTGAACACACCATTAACCTCAGATGTTCTGATTGGCAATTATTATGTCACTTTCACTACATTTGTGCTTTCAGTGTTCGAAAGCTATTAGAAAACTGAACATTTTACAGTAGCAACAATATATTTCAGTGCACTCATTGGTCATGCTTATGCCATGTAGTCTTGCTTTGGTTGGAATCTGTACCACAGCCTCTCAAATTTGTCATGATGTTATGACGCATGCTTTTCTTTGGTGATTCAGAAAGGATTTGGTTGAACACTCTTGCCTTATTATTATTTAACAAAGACCGCCAAGTAGAAATCTCACCAGCCATGACCGTGGCTTGAGAACAAAGAATGAGATTTTTGTTTTCGTAAAACTTTACGTCATCCTTCCTGTGTGGTGCCTGGATGGGTCTTTAAAATTCTCAGACTGCGTCAAACAAAAATGCTGATATTCAACAAACACATTGCTGCTAGCTTACTACAACTTACAGATTCTTTCAACATCGCTTATTGTTTACCATTTAGACACAATATGCGCTGTTTCGTGACTATTATTTATACCTTCTGCAAAAAAATTACCTTCTTGGTACAAATATTAAGAGAAAATCATCAGTGGTTATTTGGTATTAAAGGAATGAGTTTAGGGGTTGATGCCGTTTTCTTGGATTGATCTCAAATGCCCTCCGTTCCCATTATAAACAGTCTCTAAGCCAGCACATAGCATTAACCAGACACACCAGAGCAACACTGACAAATACTAGTTACCACAAGAACTGCTCCACAACAAGAGCTTTGTATTTGATTGCCAGAGGCAGACTGTTCAGCTCCTGGGAAATGTTTTTTTTTTTTTTTTTTAGTTTTTATGTCTGCTCTTTTACAGCTTTTCACATTCATTCCAGCGTTTCTATTACTTGAGGGTTTTTACAATGGATTGTTCAGTTTCCCCTGAATGAAATTTTAGTCCATTACAAGGCTCTGTTGAACAGCGCAGTTAATGATTCAGGTTAAGTTATATTTCACTCTTAAGTGTGTGAATGCATGTAACATGCAGCACACAAGCAGTATTTAATATATGGATTGGAACGTGACCATCTGGATTTCATTTTACTATGTCCCATTACATCACAATTCAGCATAGCTGCTCTAGGTTGGATGAATCAAAAGTTTCCTCTAATAAGAATCAATTGTTAGAGCAAGAAAGTAACAGTGTAAAAACAAAAGGAAAGAATTACTTGAAGACATGCACACACCCAATTCATAAAACCCACTTCCCTTGCCTGAGAACTGGAAATTTGTCTAACCGAACCCTCTAAGATCAAATTCATGAACTTAGATGATAATTACGACTTTGACCTGTAAGTAGATTCTGTAATTTTATTTATTTATTAATTTTTCCCCATCTAAGTGAATTCAAGCTTCAGGTAACACCTTGAGGATTTTATGGCTGTAGTCAATGAACAGTAGGCAAATCATCTCACCAAAGTGTACTTACCAAGAGAAGATTGCAAAACAGTAAAATAGCCTAGCTGTGTTCTAGGTTTCACAACTTTAAAATTGACACAACATCTTAAATATGTGGCACTCTTAGCACATAATACTTAGACACTGAAAGACATCCATCAGCAGGTGTACATAGACCAGTGGCACAGTCCATACTTAGTGAAGGGCCCCTAAGTCTACCTTGAATAGACTTACAAATTTGATTGAATATGTTGTGGACAGTAGGCCAGGCATAGACTTATGTATGTTCAGTGATACGGATATCGTCTTTACCTATGGCGATCACCCGGAATTTATAGTTATGTAACTAATGCTCTGTTTCATTCTCCTGACCATAGCTAATAAAAAGCTGATCTATTTGTCCAAGATGAACAGTAGTACACAAGAGGTGATCTTTTCGACTGGTCTAATTCAGTATTAATAGACTTATTTACAAACTGGGTAAGCAACAATTTAGAAAGAAAAGATCTATTTGGTAAAAGCACAACACCAAAATCATCCAACAACCCACAATTCCATAAGTTACAAACAGATAATCCATAGGGGCTTTCGCACTGTGTAGTTCTAGTAACTAGCCAGCATGGTGCTTCCTAGAGGACCAGTTTCCCCCTCTGACTATTTTCCTGGTTACATCTGCACCAGCAGCAGGAACTCTGAACTGGTCGACAGTGACGTCTTTATTTGCAGCATTTACAAATGTCAACAACCAGTAAATTGAGGACCCTGCGATCTGAGTTTTTTTTTTTTGTGTGTGTCGTGGGTTTCTTGATATTATGAAGGCTGCGAAAAGAACACAATGCTGCAGATAGCAAGTAGCTGAATGCTGTTAAAGCTGTTTTTCACATTTGTGGGGTAATATTTTCACATGGCTTTTTAAAAATGCTGGGTAGCCGGAGTTTCAAGAGATTCACGATTCAAGATTCAAGATTTTTTATTTGTCACATTGTAATGCCAAACCAGCAGAGGGAGCCCTCACCTGAATACTGACTGTGCTCCACTCCCTCTGCTTCTCTTATCACTTCCTGTTTGGAACATTTATAAGCATGCTGACCTTTTTAGACCATGCGAAGTATTGCCAGTTACACTGCCTTACCGAGCGTTCATCCTGTATTTAGTTTGCCTTGCTGTGTATGATTCTGCCTGTTTATCTGACCACGATTGTTCTGGATTCTCCCTTCTGCTGTGCCTGCCTGATTCTTCTGATGTTTGTGTTTGGACCTTATGCTTGCCTACTCATCTTTGTCTATTGGATCAACCCTGTACTTGTCGACGGATCGGACTGCTATCCTGGTATTGACCCATTGCCTGAATTCTCGTTTCTGCCTGTTAAAAGTCTGCTTAATAAACTTCTGCTTATGGATTCTAACTCAGCCTCAGCGGCCTCATTACAGAATACTTCGCCTCCTATGAGTCCAGCGGAAGTTTCAAACTTACAAGCAGCGTTTGCTTATCAAAATGAGTTGCTGAGGGGTTATCAGGAACAGCTCTCTAGTCTACAATCAATCAACGAGCACCTGACGAATTACATACGGGCACTTCCCTCACCAACACCTAAGGTGGTAAGCTTTGCTCTTCCTGATAAGTTTGATGGATCTCCTGAACAATGTAGAGGCTTTATTCGTCAAGTGAAGATCTACTTAGATCATCAAGATGATAAGTTTGAATCGGAAGAGAAGAAATGTGCATTTTTGATGACTTTGTTGACCGGTAAAGCTATCGACTGGGCAGCCGCTGTTTGGGACACAGACTCACGGTTTAGATCCTCTGTTGATTACTTCATTCATCAACTCCAAGAAGTGTTTGAGTATCCTGCTGGAGGGAAAACTGTAACAACTCAACTCCTACACATTTCACAAGGTACTCGTACTGCCGCGGACTATGCTGTGGAGTTTAGAACACTCGCTGCCCAAAGCGGTTTTAATGATGTTTCTTTAAAGGCCATATTCCAGCAAAGTCTTAACATTGATCTGCAGGCAGAGCTAGCTTGTAAAGGGGAGGATCTACCATTTTCAGATTTTGTTACGCTCGCTATTAAAATAGACAATCTGATGAGACAAGCACCCAAACGAAGAGGCAACAGAGGCATCCGACACGACTCAATAATCCCACCCCGGGATTCGTCTACAGCAGAGACCAAGGCGAACAGTGAGCCCATGCAAATTGGTGTTTCTAGATTGTCTGAAGATGAAAGGACAAGGCGTAGACAACTTCGATTGTGCTTTTATTGTGGGGAGGCAGGCCACGTCAGCATGGGATGCCCACACAAGTCTCAAACCGCTCAGAGGGTGAATATTGAATATTTTTCTCTGCTCGATAATAAATTATTCTTGCTTCCCGTTACCATTAAGACTGAACATATTTCTCTTGAATTAACAGCGATGATTGACTCTGGAGCCGCTCTTAATCTAATCAGTGAAAACATCATTGAAAAGTACAGCCTTCCCACCCAACCATGCAACCCCCCAATTAAGATTAGAACCATCGACGAAGCACTTATTGGGGAAGGAATCACTCAAAGAACACAAACTCTCACTCTGAAAGTTGGACTGTTTCATCAAGAATCCATTACCCTGTATGTTGTTAACTCTTCTAAACATGAAGTCATTCTCGGTCACCCCTGGCTATCCATCCACGACCCGAACATTTCCTGGCATCATGGTGAGCTCACTCAATGGTCCACGTTTTGTATGAACCACTGTTTTGATTTACTGCCGCAACCTTGTCTTACAACCAGCATCGAAAGTCCAGAAACTAATAAGACTGTAAACATCCCTTCTTGCTACCATAACTTATCTGAAGTGTTCAGTAAAACCAAAGCCACTAGTCTACCACCACACCGACCAGGGGATTGTGCCATTGATCTTCTTCCCAATGCCATGCCACCCAAAAGCAAAATTTATCCCCTGTCCAGAACCGAAAGCCAGGCTATGGAAGAATACATCGATGAAGCTCTAAACTCTGGTTTCATTCGTCCTTCTACCTCACCAGCTGCCGCAGGCTTTTTCTTCGTTGAGAAGAAGGATGGCGGACTAAGGCCTTGCATCGATTACAGAGGACTCAACAATGTCACGGTCAAGTTTCGCTACCCACTCCCTTTAGTTCCATCAGCCCTAGAACTACTTCGTGAGGCCACCATATACACCAAGCTTGATTTAAGGAGTGCGTATAATCTTATCAGAATTAAGGAGGGAGATGAATGGAAAACAGCCTTTCTTACCACCAGGGGGCACTATGAATATCAGGTCATGCCTTATGGGCTTGCGAACTCACCAGCTGTTTTCCAATCGTTCATCAATGAAATATTCCGAGACCTGCTTAATAAGTATGTGGTAGCCTATATTGATGACATCCTAATCTACTCCAAATCAGAAGAAGAACATATCAACCATGTAAGAACTGTTCTCTCTCGGCTTCTAGAGAATCAACTATACGTTAAAGCAGAGAAATGTGAATTCCATGTCAAACAAACAACATTCTTGGGTTACCATATTAGCCACGAGGGGGTAAAAATGGATGAGACTAAGGTAAAAGCAGTCACTGAATGGCCTCGGCCGACTACAGTCAAAGAACTTCAACGATTTCTAGGTTTTGCTAACTTCTATCGACGTTTCATCCGTAACTACAGCATGATTTCCAGCCCTCTGACATCTCTCCTAAAAGGTAAACCTACAAAACTTACATGGACAGAAGAAGCTGATACCGCCTTCACTTCCCTGAAAGGAAAATTCACCACAGCACCAATCCTGAAACATCCTGAACCCAATTTACCATTCGTGGTTGAAGTCGATGCCTCAAACTGTGGAATCGGAGCTGTACTTTCCCAACGTCATGGTCAACCAGGCAAGTTGTTCCCATGTGCATTTTTCTCAAGAAAGTTGACAGCAGCAGAACGAAATTATGATGTGGGTAATAAGGAACTTCTTTCAATGAAAGCCGCTATTGAGGAGTGGAGACACTGGCTAGAAGGAGCCATCCACCCGTTCCAAGTCATTACTGATCATAAAAATCTTGAGTATATAAAAGGTGCCAAACGTCTCAACCCACGGCAAGCACGCTGGTCCCTGTTTTTCACCCGATTCCAATTTACAGTCACTTATCGACCAGGCAGTAAAAATAGCAAGGCTGATGCCCTATCCAGGCGTTATGACCCTCCTAATGAAAATGTCTCACCAGAACCGATTCTTCCTCCTTCTGTTATCATTGCTCCCGTAACCTGGGATATTATGGAAGAGCTTCAACGAGAACAACAACACGATCCTTCACCTAATAACTGCCCACCAAACAAACAATATGTACCACACAATCTACGTCAACGAATTATGCAGTGGGTCCACACCTCCATCAGTACGGGTCATCCTGGGATATCTCGCACCCTCCGCCTAGTTCAAAATTCATTCTGGTGGCCATCCATGACCAAGGACACTACCATGTATGTCAAGTCATGTCAAGTCTGTGCACAATCCAAAACTCCCAAAGAACTACCATCAGGGCTACTTCATCCATTACCCATCCCACAACGTCCCTGGTCCCATCTCTCCATCGATTTTGTAACCGATCTTCCCCCATCTGATGGCTTTACCACCATACTTGTAGTTATAGATCGATTCTCCAAATCCTGTCGTCTAACACCACTCAAAGGATTACCCACAGCTATGGAAACCGCACTCGCCTTGTTCCATCAGGTCTTCAGAGTTTACGGCTTACCTGAAGATATTGTCAGTGATCGAGGCACTCAGTTTACCTCCCAAGTCTGGAGAGCCTTCTGTAAACATTTGGACATTAATGTGAGTCTAACATCTGGTTATCACCCTCAGTCAAATGGCCAAGTTGAACGCCTCAACCAAGAGATTGGCAGATATTTACGAACCTATTGCATGCGAGAACAACACAGATGGTCAGAGTTCTTGCCCTGGGCTGAATACGCCCAGAATTCCATCACGCATCCCTCTACAGGCCTAACCCCCTTCCGATGCGTCCTAGGGTTTCAACCCCCACTGTTCCCATGGTCTGGCGAACCTTCTTCGGTACCTGCTGTGGATGATTGGATCCGGCGTAGTGAGGGGGTGTGGGACAGTGCGCACGTCCGTCTTCAGAGAGCCGTAAGAACACAGGAGTTCCAGGCTAACAAACGACGTCGCCCACATCCCTCCTACCAGCCGGGACAGCGGGTCTGGCTCTCAACGAGGGACATCAAGCTTCGGCTACCCAGCAGGAAGCTCAGCCCAAGGTATGTTGGCCCTTTCAAAATTCTTCGAAGAATAAATGAGGTCACTTACCAGCTAGAGCTTCCTGCTAATTATCGTATATCTCCTTCTTTCCATGTTTCCCTCCTCAAACCGGTCCACCGGGATGCTGACCCCGGAACCGAGATCCAAGAGCCACCACCACCTTTGGACATTGATGGAAATCCTGCTTATCGGGTGAATGTGTTGCTGGATTCAAGGAGGAGAAGGGGTCAACTCCAATATTTGGTGGACTGGGAGGGCTATGGGCCTGAGGAGAGGTCCTGGGTATCTGCCCGGGACATTCTGGATCCATCGCTCATCGAGGAATTCCATCGAGCCAGACCCGACCGACCAGCGCCACGACCACGGGGACGGCCACGTCGAGCTCCAGGAGTCGCTCCTAGAGGAGGGGGTTCTGTAATGCCAAACCAGCAGAGGGAGCCCTCACCTGAATACTGACTGTGCTCCACTCCCTCTGCTTCTCTTATCACTTCCTGTTTGGAACATTTATAAGCATGCTGACCTTTTTAGACCATGCGAAGTATTGCCAGTTACACTGCCTTACCGAGCGTTCATCCTGTATTTAGTTTGCCTTGCTGTGTATGATTCTGCCTGTTTATCTGACCACGATTGTTCTGGATTCTCCCTTCTGCTGTGCCTGCCTGATTCTTCTGATGTTTGTGTTTGGACCTTATGCTTGCCTACTCATCTTTGTCTATTGGATCAACCCTGTACTTGTCGACGGATCGGACTGCTATCCTGGTATTGACCCATTGCCTGAATTCTCGTTTCTGCCTGTTAAAAGTCTGCTTAATAAACTTCTGCTTATGGATTCTAACTCAGCCTCAGCGGCCTCATTACACACATACACGATTATACAGAGTATAACCAGCAGTGAAATGTAGGTCAGGTCCGCTCCAAGGACAGTGCAATTCTAAAGAATACAAATATTAAGAAAAAGAAAAGCAGAAAAAATAAAAGAATAAAATAAAATATAAAAAATATAAATATAAATGGTGCAGGTCAGTATGTTGTTGACTTAAATAGTAATAAAGAGGAATGTGCAAAAGAATGTGCAAAAAAGTTGTACAGGGTATTTAAATAGCAGCAATATAGAGAAAACTTATGAATAGCTTATTGATATGGTGATATTTACATGGAGTCAAGTGATGTTATGACACAGAGTTAGAGTTTAGGAGCCTGATGGCTTGGGCGAAGTGTTTGGGCGAAGCTCTATTTTTGCAGTGTTTGAGGTAGATGTCCTGCAGAGAGGGGAGAGCAGACCCTGAGATGCGCTCAGCTAAGCTAAGCGCACAACTCTCTGTAGAGCTTTGCAGTCCTGATTGGAGCTGTTTCCATACATGTTTTGTATGCATTTGGCCAATCAGTGTACACAGACCCTACTCTGAAGTAGGAGCTAATTTAATTCCCCCAAACTGAGTTTCTAAAACTAAATACATTCCTAGTACCTGCGGTGTGAACACTTCAAAAAGTGGATACTTCCACCAATAGATCTAGGAACCACAAAAAGGTTCCTCCGGTGCGGAAGCCCCTCATGTAACTCACTGACGTAGTAATTAGTGGACTTGATTTTTCAGAGATAAATGTCGACTATCTGTCATGACGCAATGAGTGAGGAAGCAGTAGCGAGTGATAACGAGAGCTTTATTTCAAGCCAGACAGTTTGACACAGATGAAACACAGGATGATGGTGAGTGACGCAGGAACCTCGATGGACAACACAGATGAATGGAAGTGATGAGAGAAATCCGTGGGAGCAGAGTAATCCGGAACACAGAACGCCGACAGGAACGGGAAACTGGTGACCACACAGGAAGACATCAAACAACGATCTGGCAAAGGACAGAGAAACTGGTGAATATTTAAAGGTGCGTGAATGAGCTGCAGCTGGCACTGCAAACAAGGCACAGCTGAGCGTGATCAGCTGTGATGGCTCGGTCACGCCCACACACACACATCTACACACACGCACATGACAATAACACGGGACGAGAAGGAAGCAATGAATTAGTGAACCGTGACACTATCTACAAAGTATTAAATGGGGGAAGACAGCCAATGACGAGATCAAAAACCTCAAGTATCTTTAGCAACATATTGTCCTTGAGGCTGTGGAGTAGGACGCTGGTGTAATCAGTGCTCTGGCATGATAGAGCGATGATGAGCACGATAGGCAGTCACCTAAAACAGGATTTTACTTAATTTGACAGATTGTATTCTCTGCACATCTTAGATTAGCTGTAGACTTCACCAAGTGACACCACCTGGGCTGCAACAGGATGTTTTATTTCTGGAGAATGGCTCAACCCAATGATATCTGCATCTGACATAGACGCTAGTGTATGAGCAGTCTTTGACCGCTGGTTAGGTGCACTAGACTTCATAAGGACGTGTAAAATATCTTACATGGTTGTATAAAATGGAATATCCAGCTGAAAACTATAAAAATGACTTTGGACTGGGTTGGTTGAACAGGTGAGTTTTGCGAGCAACCACAATTTGAATCACAGCCAGTGTCATCTGAGGAGGACAGAGTTTGCCCTGTCTGACTAGAATCCCCAGTAACTAGACAAAATTGAAAGACCAATATGAACCTCCTTGAGGGGACATTGCACAGAAACATTCACAATATAAATTTCAAGAATATAGCAATTCCACAATATAAATAACAGGAATATATCCATATATCTTGACAATTGGCATGGAGTCCTAACAGACTAGAAGAGGCCTCACAGGTCCCCTCGAGGGGAGTTTGGAAGATCTGGTAAGATAGTACCGAGAGTGTAGTTTCAGTGGCTGCCCTAAATCTCAAGCTCCCCAACTCCAGCCATCAAGGAAAAGTGTTGGCAACTTGTCGACACTCACTGTCTTTGGGGGGCCTCAAAGGAGCAAGGGACTCATGCGTTGATACCAACTATGGCTTCTCCCTTGAACTCCCAGTTTCAGAAGAAAAATAGACACCTCAGGAAGAGATATGTGAGTTTTCTTAGCTCACCTTCTCCCATTACATCTGCCTATGCACTACTAGTGAATCCCACTTCACAGAAAGTGTATTCTCTAGAGGGAGACATCATATATTTGTAATCTCCATACTATGAAGGTGCAGGTAAAAGAGTGAGCCTTAGAATGCCCATACTCTTCCCTGCACTACTTACCTATAAATAACTAAAAGGAAGAATACCCAAACTGCCTCCGTACCACATGCTTTCCAAAAAAACTGTGTCACAAGGGAAGAATTAGCATCAACTCTCTCCTCCTAGTGTTGGAAGGGGCAAATGATGATAAAATTGGACGCACCAATCAAAACCACTTTTCTCTCACCACCATAGCCCATGCTAGGTAAAAAGATAATCTAGCGCTTAACAAACCTATGCTAGGAGGAGACACAGGTGAAGGGAGGGCGTAATGTATAATATTTTCACCTTTGTGATGGTTTCAATTTGTTACATGGGAAAAACACGTCAATGCCAGCTCAACCCATAAGCTTGTAATGCTCAGCCTAAATAAGGCAGGCTACACAAATAAAATTATCCTGTTACCTCTTTAACCAGTGTGCTCGAAGGAATGCAGACACAATAAATAACCAACGAAACAAGAAATAAATGCCATCCCAGAGTGTATTATACAAGAAGACAGAAAAACATATATACAGTATGTACAAGTACGTATGCAAGTGAAAATGTCTGTAAAAGTCCATTGGTGTGTGTATGCACACAAGGAACAGCGCTGTTCTGTGAGGAAGTCCAAGGCAAAATAATCCCAAAAGATCAGTTATTTCCACAAGAATGAAACTCAGATTCACAGTCAAAAACAGCAGGATGCAGAGATGATCGATCGCTATATTCCAACTTGAGCACGAAGAACGTTGCTCCTGAACACCACTAAACCGGCTTCTTTTATCAGAAGTGCAAAATCAGCTGATTAGGATGACATAATGGGATTTCCCTGGTGAGTCACGAGCATACTCTCACGAGAAGAAACAGAGTCCACAACACTCAACGGGCCAATACAAACAAAGGGGCAACGAAAACAGCTGTTATACATCAATAATCAAATTAATATTTTATAAGCAGCTTTATAAATATTTCCCTCTTATGTGGCCACGGTACAAGCTTTGTTAGAGAATGGCTAGAAAATCTCATATGAGGTTGTAATATCACCACTCTTCTACCCTTTTTCTCCCATCTTATCACAGAGGAAGCATATACTGTAGACATTTATCCATGTATTAAGGGCGTAAAAGGTATCGGAGTGTGATGCTCATAGCGTAAATCTACTCCTTTTCCATGAATAGCTATATTCATTCTTTCTCCATTAAAGGATGGAGAGGATGGCAGAAAAGAAAACGGCATCGACAGCGCCAGACATAGTGCCTATAGAATGTGACTGTAAGGGTAGTTCATAGTTATCGTACTCCAATGAACTCTGGGGGGATGAATGAAAAGGTGGGGATCTTTCTTCCCTCTGAGGGAAGAGGGAAAGTCAAGAGCGTTCCTAGGGTTTTGATGTTTTATTGTTTTTTTTTTCACCCAAAATATGCTCCCTAAGATCGCTCTTAGACTTTTTGTGCGATCGCTGCCTTGAACCTCGACTTCTCAGAGGCCCCACCAGCCTATCCTGCTGCTGCAAATTCCTTGCCTACTACTTTAGAAATACTCTGGAATGGTTTTGAAGGCAAGGCACAAGCCTTTCACAAAGATGTCAAACCAGGAGAGAGGTAGCTGGCAAGTGATTCCTAAATCTGGGATATCTTCACATACCCATGTTTCATTAGCCCCTTAAAACAACTTGGTGAAGGGGTGGCAAAAACATGGACTTCTTCTGCTTACTGTGAAGTTTGAGGAGAAATGGAAGACTCGCGAGTGAGGAGCTTTTACAACCTTCAAGGAACTGCTCACCTAGTCTGCTGGAAGAAGGCTCCTCTCTCTCTGCTGACTAGTCCAACTTAAGCCTGGCCTAAGCACAAGTCATAACGTCCACCAACTTGAATACAGGTGGGATCGCTGGTTAAAATCCGGTTCCAAAAGCCGAAAAAAGCCACCGACTTGAAAACAGGTGGGATCACTGGCAAAAGCCGATCCCAAATCATCAGTCCTCATTCTGCTGGATCTCTCTGCCGCTTTTGACGCTGTCAATCATCAGATCCTCCTGCCCACCCTCTCATCACTGGGCATCATTGGGATTTCACTTCGCTGGTTTGAATCCTATCTCACTGGTAGGTCTTTCAGGGTGGCCTGGGGAGGGGAGGTATCCAAAGCACATCAACTGGTCACTGGGGTTCCTCAGGGACTGGTTCTTGGACCCCTCCTCTTCTCCACATACACTACATCACTGGGTCCCATCATACAGGCACATGGCTTTTCCTACCATTGCTACGCTGATGACACACAGCTCTATCTCTCTTTTCAACCAGATGATCCAACGGTAGCTGCACGGATCTCAGGCTTCCTAGCGGATATCTCGGCATGGATGAAAGAACATCACCTACGGCTCAACCTGGCGGATATCTCGGCATGGATGAAAGAACATCACCTACGGCTCAACCTGGCAAAGACTGAGCTTCTTGTCTTCCCTGCCACTCCAACTATACAGCATGACTTCATGATTCAGTTAGGTTCATCTACAATTACTCCATCAACTTCGGTCAGAAATCTTGGTGTAATCTTTGATGACCAACTGACCGTCAAAGACCACATTTCAAAGACTGCTCGATCTTTCAGGTTTGCACTACACAACATCAGAAAGATCAGGCCCTTTCTGACAGAGCATGCTGCACAACTTCATTTCTAGGCTGGACTACTGCAATGCTCTTCTGGCTGGACTTCCATCCAACATAATCAAACCTCTACAAATTATTCAGAATGCAGCGGTATGACTGGTCTTCAACGAGCCCAAAAGATCCCATGATAGACCTCTCTTTATCTCCTTGCACTGGCTACCAGTTGTAGCTCACACCAAGTTCAAGACACTGATGCTTGCATATAGAACAACCACAGGCTCAGCACCCGCGTACTTCCACTCACTATTACAAATCTATGTCTTCTCCAGAACATTCTCGTTCACCATTCCTGGCTGGTGGAATGATCTTCCCACCCCTATCCGGAATGTTGGATCCCTGTCAATCTTCAAGCAACAACTGAAAACTCATCTCTTTCGACACTACTTGACTTCATCCTAAACTTAAACAAAAAAAATAATAAAACTTTATCTTTCTCTTTATTTATTCCTTCCCTTCCTAGCTTGTACTTATTTGAACAATGCCTGAGGCTTGGTGTTACGAGCACGTCCTCTGTCTGATTGCCTCTTCAAGATGAATCGCTTTCTGTATTCCCCAAAAGTCGCTTTGGATAAAAGCGTCTGCAAAATGACTAAATGTAATTGTTAATTCCACCTCAACTCCTGTCACATATAGTTCCTCATAACTAGAGTGGTCCAACAGCATGCGCTCTGACAGATTGGAAGAGGCTGCCAGTTGCAAGTACTCCTCGCTGCAGACTGTAGCGCGGTGACGTCAGGTACCTACGTCACGTATGTGTTTACCGCGCATGCGCAGTGTGACATATGGTATGCCTGTGTAATTTGCATTGCGTCGTGACGTTAGGCGTTTTCGCGTCGTGTGTAACGTAACGCGTCATTAAAATGCATGCGCATACTTAACATAATACTCTTATAAAATGTAAAAGTATTAAAAAAAGCTAAGGTGAAAAAAAAGAAGGGGAAAAAACAGTAATATGTAGTACAGCACAAATCCATGATTTTAACCATGTCTGAGGTAAAATTATATGGAATTACAGAGTTTATTCTGTAATTTGTGTAGTATTATATACAAGGTATTAACATTGTTGCACTTTATTTCACTGTGTATATTGTAACATTACTCTGCACCTTATATGTTTCTTATTTTAACCTTTCCTCTGTCATGATTCTTGTTTATTTAGTATAATTATGGACATTTTTCTGTTGCTTTGGCAATTCTGCCTGTGGAATATTTAAGCCAATAAAGTAGTATTAAGATAAATTGACTACATACAGTATATTTTCCGTGTCTACATCCCATTTTATGCATGGTGCCTCCAAAAAACCAAACTGATAACAGTGATATTTTTTTTATTGCAAAGAACAAAACAAAATATAATTGTATATACATATATATTTTTATATATAATAATTAAAACTATAAACATGACACATGAGAACGAGAGAAAACAACAACAACAACAACAAAAATATTACATCTATTCGTTCTGAAATTCACCTCCATCACTGATAAAACAAATCAACTGAGCAGTAGCCCTCAAAATCTTTGAAGGAATAAAACCCACGCAGGACTCCCCTTCTGCCATTGCCAACATACCCAGGTGGGCAGTCTTTAAATATTTCACGGCACCGTAGGCACTGGGTCAGTGAATACGGCACCCGGAACTTCTCTCTGTATTGTGCAGAAAATGCACTCCAGTTCACGACACCTAATTTACATAAAAGAACAAACAATATTTAAACAATATTAAATCATTTTGAGTTAAGTCAAAAGAGTCATACAAGGAAAAGATTTTCAAATGTATTTTAAAATGTATTATAGGATGGTGTTAGGAAAAGAGTGTTATTTGCTTTGTCTGTAAATTACCAAAGAGATTTAATTCATAAACAACATTAACAATAAACTAAATTAAAAAAAGTTTGTCAAGTCAAAATTTATGTTAGCTTGGCTTGAGAAAGCATAGCATAAAAGTTTGAAGATTCTTTTTCAATTTGAAAGTTTTACAGTTGAGGGCAATACAGTCTATCATAAAAAAAAAAATAAAAAAAAATACTAATGAATGTTAAATTGTGCTTTTTGTATAATAGTGGCAGAACAGTAGCAGCAATGAAAATGAGAAACATCTATGCATTTTAAGTTGCACCTGATGATAATAAAATCTGAAATATTAAAAAAAGTGTGAAAACGCAAATATACTCACAAAATAATGTTTATGGATGTTCAAACACTACACACCTTCTTCCTGAACAGCTGTTTTCAGATGATCCTCCACATGTTTCTTGACACTGTACAAGTCCACTGGTTTGTAGACCCAGGTTTCGCAAAATGGGCAGTGATATTTATCACAGCATGAGATGCATTGTACTATTTTTATGTTTTCTCCTTTTCTAAGGACAGTTGCATGCATCTAAACAAAAGCACATTCACAGTCAAGTAAAGGTTTCTATATCTCACATTTACAGGATTTCTGCCAGTCACATGAAGGTAAATTTAAGAGGTAACACTTTACAATAAGGTGCCAATGGTTAATATTAGTTAATGTATTAATTAACACAAACTAACAATGAACAATACATTTGTTACAGTATCTATTAATCTTTGATAATGTTAGTTATAATGTTAGTGAAAAAGATGACAACATTTTTTTGCAACGCATGTTGGCATTCAATGGCATCAATCAATGACATTACTTCATTAATATAAGTCTTTCTGCTCTATTTTAAGACATCCTTATAGGCTAATTTTAGGCGAAATAAGACTTTAAAAGACCCTTTAAAGACCAGCAGAATCCCTGTCACGTCTGTTACAGATCTGCCAGGTTCTGCTACCCAATCACAGCGCTCACCCTCACCAGAATACTGATCATGCACACCTGTCACTCATTTCCCTTCTCATTACCCACGCAGTATAAAGACACACACCGCCCAACACCAGTCGTCCAGTCTCGTTTCTACGAAGAGGACTAACTCACTACGCTCAGTCATAGTGCAGTACCTACCTAAGAAACTTACCTGTTGATTACTTACCTGTTCTGCTCGCTCCTAGGCAATCTCCAGACCCAGCTCCAGTGACATCCGTTCCGAGAGCGTTCCCGGATAAACCCCAAGTCTGCGGTGTGTGTCTGTCACATTCTCCTAATCCCTCTCTTCTCCTGCAAGAAGGAAACCCAAGATCAGCAACCTGTTCGTTCAGCGGCTCCAGATTCTGTCATCACTTACCAGTTACCATTACCTCTGTTGATCATTAAATCTACCTTCACTTGTGATTCTGTCGTCCTGTCCTCTCAATGTAACAGAAGACTGGACCATAACATCAACGATCAACAGCATGAGCAATCCGGACGCATTCCAGGACCTGGTTGACATTTTAAAACAAACACTCGCTCCAGCAGCGGTCTCTTCCAGCCCAGGTGCTTCCGCAATCTCTTCTTCGCTGCCCACGAACCACTCGACAGTCCGACCAGCGCCCTACGCTGGTTCGGCGGAAGATTGCAATGGTTTCCTGCTACAATGCGACCTGGCGTTCGAGATGCAGCCCCACTTGTTTTCCACTGAGAAGGCCAAGATTGCGTTCATTATCCAGCATCTCCAGGGTAGAGCTCTGCAGTGGGCTAGCACCATATGGACACAAGGAGGCAGTGTTACCCAATCCTCCCAAGCCTTCATCCAACACTTCAGAGATGTGTTCGGTAAACCCGCTTATGATTCCTCTGTCTGTGATCAACTTTATCAGTTACGCCAAGGCAATAACGATATCCGAGACTATTCCTTACAGTTCAGAACCCTAGCCGCGGCCAGCGGATGGAACGAGCGAGCCCTGTTAACCGCCTACCGGGAAGGTTTGGCACCTCACCTCCGTCTACAACTTGCCGCCTTTGATGATGCCCTGGGATTAGAGGGCTTAATTCAACACTCCATCCGATGTGCTACACGCATGAAGACGTGTCTGTCTGAACTCAACCCGGGTCATGGCTCCTATTTTCCCGTCACACCGAACCCACCAGAATCCATTCCTGAACCTATGAATGTTGATAATTCTCGTCTCTCCTCCCAAGAAAGGGCACGCCGATATGCCCATGGACTCTGCCTGTACTGTGGAGAGAGTGGGCACCTCCGAGTCACCTGCCCAGTAAGACCAACTCGCCTTTTGGTGAGTGCCTTGAATTCCGAGATCCCTAATCTCAAGCCTTTAACCACTGAGGCACTTCTTATGGGTACCACTTTCTCCGTTCCAGTCGTTGCCCTCCTCGACTCAGGGTCGGCGGGGAACTTCATTTCGGGCAGTCTCTGCAGACAACTCGGTCTCACAACCTCCATCACCCCAAGGAACTACCAGATCCAATCGGTGACGGGCAAGGCGGTAAGCCGTAAATTGGTGAACAGATGGTCTACTCCCGTATGCCTTAAATTAGGTTTACTCCATGTAGAGTATATAAGATTATTGGTGCTCGAAGATGCTACTACGGACATCATCTTAGGGCGACCCTGGTTAGTTCAACACAATCCCATCATTTCATGGAGAACGGGCGAGATCATTAAGTGGGGTGAGTCATGTTTTCCCGAGTGTTTTCCACATATACCTAGACCAACAAGACCAGCCGCAGAGATCCTGAGGTTACTTACCACCTCCGTAGAGAGTCCCCCAGAGAAACTATCCACCGAAATTCCTCCTGGTTATGATGAATTCAAAGATGTCTTCTGTCCCCGGAAAGCCGCACAGTTACCACCTCACCGACCCTGGGATTGCGCCATTGACCTCCTTCCGGGTGAACCAGTGCCTCGTGGAAAAATATATCCTCTATCCATCCCAGAGCAGAAGGCCATGGAGGAGTACATCGGGGAAGCCTTAAAGCAGGGATACATTCGCCCTTCCACCTCTCCTGCCTCCTCCAGTTTCTTCTTTGTCGCCAAGAAGGATGGAGGACTCAGACCTTGCATTGATTACCGAGCCTTGAACCGAATCACTGTCAAGTTCAGATATCCGCTTCCCCTCGTCCCAGCTGCTCTGGAACATCTGCGAGGTGCCACCGTGTTCACTAAGTTAGACCTCCACAGCGCCTACAATCTTGTCAGAATACGTGAGGGGGACGAATGGAAGACCGCCTTCGTCACGCCCACAGGGCACTATGAATATCTGGTTATGCCCTATGGGCTCGTCAACGCCCCCTCCGTATTCCAAGATTTCATGCACGAGGTGCTCCGGGAGTTTCTCCATAAGTTTGTACTAGTGTACATTGATGATATTCTGATTTACTCCCGGAGTATGGCCGAACATCGTCGCCACGTTGCGGAGGTCCTACAACGCCTGAGGGAGTTCAACCTGTTCCTTAAGGCGGAGAAGTGTCTGTTCCATCGACCCTCAGTGCAATTCCTCGGCTATAACATCAGCCACGGTGGTATTCAGATGGACGAGGGGAAGGTTACGGCAATCCGAGAATGGCCCACTCCTGACACGGTAAAGAGACTTCAACGCTTTCTAGGCTTCGCCAATTTCTATCGCCGGTTTATTCACAATTACAGTTCCATAGCCAGTCCCCTAACCAACCTGTTGAAGGGAAAGCCCAAATCCCTCTCCTGGACAGTAGCCGCTACCAATGCATTTCAAGAATTGAAGGATGCTTTCACCCGAGCTCCCATCCTCGTACATCCAGACCCAGAGAAACAGTTTGTGGTTGAAGTCGATGCCTCCACGTCAGGAGTGGGTGCCATATTGTCCCAGAGACAGGGGACGCCACCACGACTCCATCCATGTGCCTTCTTCTCCCGTAAACTCAGCCCGGCGGAGAGGAACTATGATGTTGGCAACCGAGAACTTCTAGCCATCAAGCTCGCTTTGGAGGAGTGGAGACATTGGTTGGAGGGAGCCCAACATCCGTTCCTAGTCCTCACCGATCATAAAAACCTCCAATATCTCAGAGAAGCCAAAAGATTAAACCCCCGGCAAGCCAGATGGGCTCTGTTTTTCACCCGTTTCAACTTTTCCATTTCCTATAGACCCGGTTCCAAGAATACAGCGGCAGACGCTCTTTCCCGACAATTCGAATCCCATGAAGAATACGATGAAGTTCCAGAATCAGTCCTCCCAGAATCTCTTTTTGTCTGCCCCATCCAGTGGACCTCTCCTAGCTTTACCTCCTCCAATGTCTCCTCCAACATTCCGCCGGGCTGCCCACCAGGTACACAATTTGTTCCCAGAAACCAACGCTCACAGATTATTCAGTCAGTTCACTCTTCCCTTGGCACTGGTCACCCAGGGACCAACAACACCCTCTCGCTGCTACGAGAGCGCTTCTGGTGGCCCAACATGGCCAAGGATGTGAGTAGATTCGTCCAGGGATGTAAGGAATGTGCCATGTCCAAATCTCCCTGACATCTGCCAGCCGGTAAGCTACTTCCTCTGCCCGTTCCCAACCGACCGTGGTCACACCTAGGAGTTGACTTTGTCACGGACTTACCACCATCGGACGGGAACACCTGTATCTTGGTGATTGTAGACCGGTTCTCTAAGGCTTGCCGATTACTCCCACTGAAGGCCCTTCCGACAGCCATGGAAACTGCAGAACTAATGTTTAATCATGTGTTCAGATATTTTGGGATCCCGGAAGATATAGTCTCAGACAGAGGTCCACAGTTCGTGTCCCGTGTATGGAGAACGTTCTTCAAGCTCCTGGGTGTGACCATCAGTCTGTCTTCCGGTTACCATCCACAGACGAACGGTCAGACGGAGAGGAAGATCCAGGAAGTAGCCCGGTTCCTCCGAACCTTCTGCCATGGCCACCAGAACTCCTGGAACCAGTTCATCAGTTGGGCTGAGTATGCCCAGAATTCCCTGCGCCAGCCTACTACAGGTATAACCCCATTTCAGTGCATACTTGGTTTCCAACCTCCCATGTTTCCCTGGTCAGGCGAACCTTCAGACTTACCTGCCGTGGATCACTGGTTCCGGGAGAGCGAGAGGGTCTGGGACAACGCGCATCACCACCTCCAGCGCGCAGTGAGTAGACGTAAGTTGACAGCCGACCTCCGCCGCTCCAAGGCTCCCGTGTATCATCCAGGGCAGAAGGTCTGGCTGTCAACTAGGGACATCAGGTTACGTCTACCCTGCAAGAAACTCAGTCCCAGATTTGTTGGTCCCTTTCCCATAATCAGACAAATCAATCCTGTCACTTACCAGCTCCAGCTCCCCTCACAGTATAGAATTCACCCCGTCTTCCACGTGTCACTGCTAAAACCGTTTCACCCTCCTGTTTCTCCCCCTGCAGAACCTGGTCCCGAAGAAGAACCCCCTCTCCCGCTGGTATTGGAGGATGGAACGGTCTATCAGATCAAGGAGATCTTGAACTCCCGACGCCGAGGCGGCAGGTTAGAGTACCTCATAGACTGGGAAGGATATGGTCCTGAGGAGAGGTCCTGGATCCCCAGGGATGATGTGCTGGACCCAGTACTACTCGAAGAATTCCACTCTAACCACCCAGATCGTCCCGCCCCTAGGGGAAGAGGTAGACCGCCACGGCGTCGGGGTCTTCGGCCCTCGGGAGCGGGCCGTGGAGAGGGGGGTAATGTTACAGATCTGCCAGGTTCTGCTACCCAATCACAGCGCTCACCCTCACCAGAATACTGATCATGCACACCTGTCACTCATTTCCCTTCTCATTACCCACGCAGTATAAAGACACACACCGCCCAACACCAGTCGTCCAGTCTCGTTTCTACGAAGAGGACTAACTCACTACGCTCAGTCATAGTGCAGTACCTACCTAAGAAACTTACCTGTTGATTACTTACCTGTTCTGCTCGCTCCTAGGCAATCTCCAGACCCAGCTCCAGTGACATCCGTTCCGAGAGCGTTCCCGGATAAACCCCAAGTCTGCGGTGTGTGTCTGTCACATTCTCCTAATCCCTCTCTTCTCCTGCAAGAAGGAAACCCAAGATCAGCAACCTGTTCGTTCAGCGGCTCCAGATTCTGTCATCACTTACCAGTTACCATTACCTCTGTTGATCATTAAACCTACCTTCACTTGTGATTCTGTCGTCCTGTCCTCTCAATGTAACAACGTCAAATACTAACACATCATAAAAGATGTCATAAATGTTTGAAATCGCACACATTTGCAATGACACTCTCTATGATTATGACCAAAGCATCCTTACAACTAAAAGCCGTTAACACAAACACACATTTAAAAAAAAAAAAAAAACATAAGTAAATTAATGTTCTTTGACTTACTGCCACCGAATCTCGAATCCACCATACATCCGGAAGTTAATGAACATGTACATGCGCACATTGCGCAGTAACGCCAGTAAGTATGGCGCGCATGCGTGTTAAACACATACGTGACGTAGGTACCTGACGTCACCGCGCTACAGTCTGCAGCGAGGGGTGTCTCGCCAGTTGGGCTTCCTGATCTGGCCTGAGAGCACCGGAGCTAGCAAATGAGGCTGGAGAAAGGGTTAAACCTGTCTATAGCTCTTCATCCACAGTGCAGATGCCTGGCTCTAGACTTGTCTAGATTGCACTCTCTGAAAATCCACAGATCAGAACAATTTTCTTACCCTCATGTTGTTCCAAACCTGTATGAGATTCTTTCTTCTTTTGAACATAAAATAAGTTGGTTTGAAGAATATGGGTAAACAAACAATTGATGGACCGCATTGAGTTCCATATTATGAAAAGAAAGAAAAAGAAAGAATACTATGGTCAATGGTGACAACAAACTCGTTGGTTACCAGCATTTTTCAGAATATATTCTTTTTTTTTTTTCTATCAGAAAAAGAAAGAAATTAATATAGGTTTGAACTTGAGGCTGAGTGAATGATGACAGAATTTTCACTTTTGGGTGAACCATTCCTTTAAGCACCACCTTTGGTGGTCAGGAGGAATGAAACACCCTGCAGACATTAAACACTGTGATACTGCGAGAATCACCAACTCGCTTGGGACGTAGAAAGTGTCCGTAAAAGATGTAAAATGATGGCTCTACCCACAAAAGCACTTTCGTGCAAGGTATAGTTTATTTACAGCACCGCAGATGCAAAAGTCCACGAGTGATGGTGTGTAGAAATATATACAGTGTAATCACCAAAGACCAAAAAAAAAAAATTAAATGTAGCAAAGAAACAACAAACTGGAAAATAAAGATGGAAAATATATCTGGAAAATATATCTACAAAATATATACACAAAGGGTATCCTCAGTATACTCACTTTGCTGTGTGTTTGCTCACGACACTACTGTTGCACACTCGTATTCGACTTGGTTAACAAGTGATAAATGTGAGTCTGTCTTACCTTTATATAGGCCAGACTCTGCCCCTTCTTTGAACGTACCATTTATAAAACAATACATTTTCCAACAATCTCTGTACCTATACACAATAGGCAAGGCAAGTTTATTTATATAGCACATTTCATACACAGTGGTAATTCAAAGTGCTTTACATAAAAGAAAGTGAAATAGACATTAAAAATCAATAAAAACATGGAAATAAAAATAATAAAAACAAGGAATTTTAAAATGATATAGAAATTGATTTAAAATAAATTTAAAAAATGCAGTTAAACAGATGAGTTTTGAGTCTTGATTTAAATGTGGCTAATGTTTTAGCACATCTGATCTCTTCTGGAAGCTGGTTCCAACTGCGGGCCGCATAATCCCCTTGTTTTGTGTGAACCCTTGGTATTTCTAACTGACTCGATCCTAATGATCTGAGTGGTCTGTTCGGTTTATATTGAGTGAGCATATCAGCAATATATTTAGGTCCTGGGCTATTGAGTGACTTATAAACAAGTAAAAGTACTTTAAAATCAATCCTAAATGTAACTGGAAGTCAGTGTAAGGACCTGAGGACTGGTGTGATATGCTCAGATTTTCTGGTTCTAGTCAGAATCCTGGCAGCAGTGTTCTGGATGAGCTGCAGTTGTCTAATGGTCTTCTTGGGAAGGCCGGTGAGGAGACCATTACAGTAATCCACCCTGCTGGTGATAAAGGCATGAAAAAGTTTCTCCAAGTCTTGACTGGAAACAAAACATCTAATTCTTGCAATGTTTTTGAGATGATAGTATGCTGATTTAGTTACTGCTTTGACATGACTACTGAAACTAAGGTCTGTCTCCAGAATCACCCCAAGATTTCTGACTTGATTTGAAGTTGTTTGACCCCTAGAGTCAAGGTATGCATGCAAAATTTGCTTTCATCCGAAAAAAGTACTTTGGACCACTGAGCAACAGTCCAGTGCTGCTTCTCTGTAGCCCAGGTCAGGCGCTTCTGCCGCTGTTTCTGGTTCAAAAGTGGCTTGACCTGGGGAATGCGGCACCTGTAGCCCATTTCCTGCACACGCCTGTACACGGTGGCTCTGGATGTTTCTACTCCAGACTCAGTCCACTGCTTCCGCAGGTCCCCCAAGGTCTGGAATCGGTCCTTCTGCACAATCTTCCTCAGGGTCCGGTCACCTCTTCTCGTTGTGCTGCGTTTTCTGCCACACTTTTTCCTTCCCACAGACTTCCCACTGAGGTGCCTTGATACAGCACTCTGGGAACAGCCTACTCGTTCAGAAATTTCTTTCTGTGTCTTACCCTCTTGCTTGAGGGTGTCAATGATGGCCTTCTGGACAGCAGTCAGGTCGGCAGTCTTACCCATGATTGCGGTTTTGAGTAATGAACCAGGCTGGGAGTTTTTAAAAGCCTCAGGAATCTTTTGCAGGTGTTTAGAGTTAATTAGTTGATTCAGATGATTAGGTTAATAGCTCGTTTAGAGAACCTTTTCATGATATGCTAATTTTTTGAGATAGGAATTTTTGGTTTTCATGAGCTGTATGCCAAAATCATCAATATTAAAACAATAAAAGGCTTGAACTACTTCAGTTGTGTTGTAATGAATCTAAAATATATGAAAGTCTAATGTGTATCAGTACATTACAGAAAATAATGAACTTTATCACAATATGCTAATTTTTTGAAAAGGACCTGTATACTCACATAATAACCTCTCCCTTCTAAGTATGACCCGAACCATTTGAGTGCCATCCCAGAAAGCCCGACCCAGTTTTCCAGTCTCTCTAGAAGTATGTTATGATCGACAGTGTCAAACGCAGCACTAAGATCTAGTAGTACCAGCACTGATATTTTGCCAGAATCAGAATTGAAGCAAATATCATTTATTATCTTAATGAGTGCTGTCTCTGTGCTGTGCTGTGCTCGGAAACCAGATTGAAAATTGTCCAGGTATCCATTTGAGTTTAAGTAGTTGGTCAGTTGATTAAAAACTACCTTTTCAATAATCTTACCTATGAAAGGAAGATTTGATATGGGTCTATAGTTGCTCAACATGGTGTTATCAAGATTGCGCTTTTTCAGAAAGGGCTTAAAAACTGCAGTTTTAAGGGAGTTTGGAAAAGTCCCAGAAAGAAGTGAGGCATTCACCACTTCTAAGAGATCAGCTTCTAAAGCACATTTTTGAAAAAGGATGTGGGAAGTGTGTCAAGATAGCAGGTTGAAGATTTAAGGTGCTGTACTATTTCTTCCAAAATATCAATTTTTTTAAAAACACGCAGTCACTTCTTTTTGAAATTGCGGTCGAATCTGTGTGACCTCTGCATAACTTGAGGATGTGCCAATCTCCTTTCTGATATTATTGATCTTCTCAGAAAAGAAGGAAGCAAACTCATTGCATTTGCTGTCGGAGAGCATTTCACTGGGAATCTGACTTGGGGGGTTTGTCAGTCTCTCAACAGTCGCAAAAAGAGTGCGAGTGTTGTTTAAGTTATTTTTTATAAGGTTTGAAAAGAAAGTCTGTCTAGCTGTGGCTAGTTCCACATTGAAAGCATGAAGGCTGTCTTTATAGATGCTATAGTGAATTTCGAGTTTCGTCTTCCGCCACATCCGCTCAGCTTTTCTGCATTGTCCTTTCATGCTCTGAACTGCTGTTGATTTTCGCCAAAGTGATTTTTGTCTGCCAGTCTTCTTGCTGACCTTTATCGGAGCAATATCATCAATAACATTCTTAACTTTTGAGTTAAATGACTCCAGGAGAATATCAACAGGGTCTGCAGAAATGCTTGGTGTTAATGATATTGCCTTCATAAATAGGCACAAGTTATCACAGTTATCAGTATTTTCACAGTATTGTTAAAATGTGCTGGAAATGTTCTAAAAGACACATAAATCATTTCACCAAGTGTTTTTATTTAAAATCAACAAACAACAAATAAAATTACTTTTTGTTTGTATAAACACTTAAACTATTACATTATCAATGATGTCTGAATTTTAAATGACAACATGACTGACAACAGTTTATCTAATAACATGTGCAAAAGGTTCAAATTAAGGATTTTATAAAATGGTAAACCTGTAATCAAAGTCAAAATGATAATTGATTAATATATGACTATATGTATTTTATCTGCTCCATAAATAATTATAGATACATTATCAGTTTAGAATCCACATAAGGTAAATCAACCAGCCAAAATTTACAGCGGGGCATGCACATTCTGTCTTTTTTTTATTTAATTTTTTTAGTCCAGACAGAAACTGCACACAGGCTGAATGTGAATGTAAGTCTCTCTAAATCCACTCCCTGACAGCAGGTGGCGCTGATGGAGGAGCAGAATTACAGCTGTTGCCCATAACCTCCATGCACAAAGCAGCATTGCCATTAAGAACACTACTTTATTAGGCATTTACGGTGGCCGAGAGAGCTCAACGCGCTGCGACTTCAGAAAACATATGCAAATAGAAAAAGCACCAGCAAATCAAGAAAACATCTTCATCAGTTTGACAGCAGGTGGTGCAAATGCTCACAACACAAACAAATAAAGAAACACTGCAAATGCTCACAATACAACCAAATAATTTTTTTTGTTTCTTTGTTTGGTTGTGTTGTGAGCATTTGCAGCGTGTGTGTTGTCAAATTAATGAAACATACATAGTCGCCTATATTATATATATATTGTGTATTTTTTTTTTTTTTCGCTGCTTTGTACATTGGTTATTGGCTATTTCTTGTTATTTTGTTTTCTTACCTGTGTCCTGTCCTGTTACTGTCTTTCTGTTGCACTGTGGAGCTTCTGTCACTACAACAAATTCCTTGTATGTGTAAAAATACTTGGCCAATAAAGCTCATTCTGATTCTGATTCTGAAAGTTGTTTTCTTAATTTGCAGGTGTTTTTTTCTATTTGCAGTGCGTTTCTTTTTTTGGTTGTGTTGTGAGCATTTGCAACGTGTACGTTGTAAAATTGAGGAAGTTGTTTTCTTAATTTGCAGGTGTTTTTTTTTTCTATTTGCAGCGCGTTGAGCTCTCTCGGCCACCGTAGGTATTACATGAAGTGAAGATCAGAACCAGAATCAGAATCAGCTTTATTCGCCAAGTGTGCGCAAACACACAAGGAATTTGTTGTGGTTTTTAAGAAGCTCTGGTACATACATGCATACATACATACATGCATATCTGACATGAGAACAGAAACATTTAAATAAGACTTAACAATAACAATAATAATAATGTGTAAGAATCTGGAACAGAAGATTTATGTACAGATTTGTGCCTCCTTTACTCTATATCAGGGGTCTTCAACTATAATGGCTTGAAGTCCAGTAATGAACCCTCTCCACCAGCCGAGGTCCGGACAATTCTAAAAAACAATTGATGGTTTTTGCCAGGCCAGGGTATATGCAAGATATTTAAGCTTAATTTCAAGACATTTAAAGACCTTTTTTAAGACCTGCACAAAAATAAAATAAATAAATAAAATAAAATGACTGTAAAAAGCATGATTTACAGTTCAGATGCAGGTTTTCACAAAAACAATCAAGTATTATATTAATTAAATAATATATATAAATATATTTTACTGCCTTAATTGGTTACATTTTACAACACATTATCTTGTTGATCCACCAGTTCACATTTACAACCCTGCGTGTTTGCTGCTTAAAATCATGGGTTGTTTTCACATTGATCTTTGACAACAGAAGACGTACAGGCTGACTGGAAATGGAAAATCATCCTCTTCCAGCGGAATGGCAGTACACAAGCCCAGGAGACAGACTCCACAAAGCAGCGCAGCAGCTGAATCTGAAACGTGCAGCGCTCATATTTATTTAATGAATAGCCTTTTTAAGTTTAATCGCAATTCTTGTCTTTCAGTCCCCACATTTAAGACCTCCTGAAATCATAATTAAGACTCTTGTACCATTTAAGACTTTTTAAGGACGCGTCAACTTTCCTAATTTGTGAAAATGCCATCTTTTTTCACGTCAGGTTTAAATCTTAAAATTCTGTTTTGGCTGTAGACGGGTCCGTATGGGACGGCTTTTGGGTCCGGATCAGGACCGTGGTCCGCCTGTTAGTGACCTATGCTCTATATATACAGCTGTTTAGCAAAATATGCATATACTGTATATTTACAAAGTACTAGGGAGAGAGTCAATAATTAGAGATGGGAAATTAATTACAGGACACAGGTAATAAAACCTGTGTTAGTTGTTTAGGCTGGAGATGGCATGGGGGAAAAAAATTTATGCCTAGATGTTCCAGTGCACAGAGATCTGTAGCGTCTGCCTGAGGGGAGAAGCACAAACAGGTCGTGTCCAGGGTGACAAGGGTCTGTGATGATGTTACCTGCCCATTTCTTCACTCTGGAGTAGTACAAGTCTTTTTTTTTATGACTATTTGTTTATTGTAGAACAAAGCCAGCATACATAGCTTACAATAACTATATACAAGCCAGGGTTTGCATAAAAAAAAAATAATAATAATAATAATAATAATAAAGAAAAATAAATAAAAATATACACTCTAGGGGTGACCACTGTCACGAATCCTGGCTTGCACTTCCACTCATTCACCACCAGAGGTCACCCGTTCACCACATGGACTTTTCACACTACACAGCACACTGGACTCAATTTCCCACAATCCATTGCACTGACGACTTGCACAGCTGTTCACTATTTCGCCCACACCTGATCACCATTTCACAATCACCATCACTCTATTTAAGCCTGGGACTTGCTCTTGCTCACCGCCGAGTATTGTTAGCCTGCTACCTTACAAAGCGTTCCTAGTTTTCATAGCCTTGCCTTGTTTTCCTTTCCGTGTCTGACCCTGCCTGAGTTCTTGGATTATTCTCTCTGCCTTGCCCTGTCTGGATTTTGTACGCCGATCGTTGACCCACGCTTGCTCCACGGATTGCTCTGTCTTGCCTCTGCCATACCTGTTTGCTGTCTCTCGACCCTGCCTGTATGACCATGTTTTATAATAAAGCTTTGCACATGGATCCGCATGTCTCACGTCTCGTCAGCCCCGTAACAGAATACTCGGCCACAAGAGGATCCAGCAGCTTTTCAAAGGATCAGGAGAATGGTATGGACACAGCATTTCGTCTGTTGCGGTTCAAGCAGGGTACCCGATCATTGGAGGAGTGTATTGAGGAGTTTTTAAGCTTAGCCAATGACTCAGATCTGCCGGACTGTTTTTTGATTCATCTTTTTGGTGATGGCGTTAATAAACCTCTCAGAGGTAAACTATTTAGAGAGGGTCCGCGTTCGTCACTCGCTGAGTTTATGGATTATGCTTTGCTGTGCGTGGGCTCTTCTTTTACTGTGGGTGTCGCGGAGGAACGCGACACCGCACTCACTCACAAAATGGCGGCAGAAACAGCACCCCTTCACGTCGTCGCTGTCAAGCCAGAGTCTGCTCACGTCGTCGCTGTCAAGCCAGAGTCTGCTCACGTCGTCGCTGTCAAGCCAGAGTCTGCTCACGTCGTCGCTGTCCAGCCAGAGTCTGCACACCACGCCTCAGTGCTCCAGCCAGAGTCTGCACACCACGCCTCAGTGCTCCAGCCAGAGTCTGCACACCACGCCTCAGTGCTCCAGCCAGAGTCTGCACACCACGCCTCAGTGCTCCAGCCAGAGTCTGCACACCACGCCTCAGTGCTCCAGCCAGAGTCTGCACACCACGCCTCAGTGCTCCAGCCAGAGTCTGCACACCACGCCTCAGTGCTCCAGCCAGAGTCTGCACACCACGTCTCAGTGCTCCAGCCAGAGTCTGCACACCACGCCTCAGTGCTCCAGCCAGAGTCTCTTCACGCCTCCACCGAACTGCCAGAGGCTGTTACCACAGATTCAAGGTCAGTCCTTCGAGTTCTGATATCCAGTGTGATGGACCCACCACTGACGTCAGTGCGAGCAGCTGGCATTCCCAGGGCCTCAACCCTGGCTGTTACAGAGACTGTTCCCCTGACCTCAGTGCTTCCCGTTATGGCGGTCGCCATTTTGAGCGTGTGGGCTGCACACTCTGCTCCTGAGGCCTCTCCTGTCCACGAGTCTGTTCCTGTGGTCTCTCCTGTTCACGAGTCTGCTCCTGTGCCTCCAGAGGTGGCGGCTTCCGCTGCAGAACCTCCCGAAGTGGTGGCATCTACTCCCGAATCCCGAGAAATGGTGAAGTTGTCTGCCCCGCCGTGGTGGTCTTATGCTCGGGTCTGGTGGTCATCTGCTCCGCCCTGGTGGGCTCTGGTCTCGCCTGCTCCGCCCTGGTGGGCTCTGGTCCCGTCTGCTCCGCCCTGGTGGGCTCTGGTCCCGTCTGCTCCGCCCTGGTGGGCTCCGGACCCGTCTACTTCGCCCTGGTGGGCTCCCGTGCCGTCTGCTCCGCCCTGGTGGGCCTCTGCTCTGTCGGTCCTGACCTGTTCTCTGGCTCCGCCCTGGTTTTCTGCTCTGCCGGTTCTGCCTCTATCCCCGGTCTTCCCACGTCCTCAAGGACCTGGACCTCCGTCCCTCCCCCTGCTCCGCCTCCGCGCCACCGCCCTCCTGGATTGTTTAGGAGCATCTGGAAGCCGCTCCTTGGGGGGGGGCTATGTCACGAATCCTGGCTTGCACTTCCACTCATTCACCACCAGAGGTCACCCGTTCACCACATGGACTTTTCACACTACACAGCACACTGGACTCAATTTCCCACAATCCATTGCACTGACGACTTGCACAGCTGTTCACTATTTCGCCCACACCTGATCACCATTTCACAATCACCATCACTCTATTTAAGCCTGGGACTTGCTCTTGCTCACCGCCGAGTATTGTTAGCCTGCTACCTTACAAAGCGTTCCTAGTTTTCATAGCCTTGCCTTGTTTTCCTTTCCGTGTCTGACCCTGCCCGAGTTCTTGGATTATTCTCTCTGCCTTGCCCTGTCTGGATTTTGTACGCCGATCGTTGACCCACGCTTGCTCCACGGATTGCTCTGTCTTGCCTCTGCCATACCTGTTTGCTGTCTCTCGACCCTGCCTGTATGACCATGTTTTATAATAAAGCTTTGCACATGGATCCGCATGTCTCACGTCTCGTCAGCCCCGTAACAACCACATTTATACACATCTGAAATATCCACTATTTACCTTTCACTATATTTATTTATCTAGTTGTCATATCAGAAAGTTTCTCAATAAATTCTGACCATGCCTTAATTGTTCTTGGCTTAGCTCTATTAATTCTTGCTGTTGAACACTCTAACAGCACTATATTTTTTAATTCTATGAGCCACATTTTGTCAGCCGGAAATGTGGGTTCATACCAAATTTTAAAGATTACCTTCTTGGCTGCAGTTAGTGCGGTATGAAGCATTCTACGTTGGTAAACATTCAGATTAAGATCAGAATCATCATTCAACAGACAAATAATGGGATGTTTAGGAATAAGCTTATTGCAAAGTTCTGAGTAGTACAAGTCTTGAAGGCTGGGCAGGTGGACACCAAAGATCCTTTGATGAAAGATGAAAACAAAATGCCATCAAATCTTTTCTGAAAACCATCAGAATCTTCAGAGGTACATTCATATAATCAATTAATTCATACATTCATTTGTATAATTCCCTTAGCACTCGTTTAAAACCCTTGCAGCTTGCCTGCCATGTTTTCACACAAAACAAAACTACTCTGCATGCTCCGCTGTTACTGAAAACTGTGCCTTTTGCTGGATGGCATTTATCTATCCAAATCGTGGTAATCGAATATGGTTTTAATGATAATTAAAACATGAAAAGGTAATACTAACCATGTGGAATTTTATTATGATTTATCATCAAACCGGTAATCATTCCATCCCTACTAGTGTTAGAGCGTAAATTTTTATAATAAATAAAAAAAAAAAAAATAGAACAGAAAAAGAATTGAGAACGCTAGTGTCTGAGGGTCTTTTTTAATAAAAAAGAAAGCAAGTAGTTAGAATAGAAATAGAGCGCAATTTTTTTTTGTCAGAAAGGTTCTTAAACCCAGCATATTTAGACCAGCCAAATCCTATCAACCTTGCATCTCTGTGCCAGCAGTTTGATCTCTACTGTCTGAGCTTTAAGATTACGTGTGCCATGTAATTGTTTCACAGAATGGGTTTTATGTTGTTTTCCTGGCTCTGCTTGTGGAATAAGCGATCCGAGCGATTACAGTATGTGCCCGTTTCCTTGAAAAACAAAAAAGGTGCATTTTCAGGGGAAAAGCCTAGATTGCCAGTTCACATAGAAATGATCTGTGATGTTAAAATGAAGTTGTCAGGATTAGGCCATTATGTGACGGTTTGTCAAATAATTTACAGGTGGCTAGTTATTCAGGATCTGTGAAGTGAGGAATCGCGGGGGAGATCTCTCCTGATCAATGGTAATCCTTGTTTGACCCCAGTAAGAGGAAGGCAATGTAAAGTAGAGCCCTCCTGTGGTCTTTATTGGCTGGTGCAGTTGGGTTTTTTGGGTTATTATTTTGTCTTTTTACAAACTGGAATTTTATCATAGACAGATGAAATCATGCTGAAAAACCATGTATTCCTTTCAGTGTGATGTACTTGTTTTTAGTGGTGTAAATCATGCCTCACTACATTACTCATAATAATCCGAACAAAAAAAGTATTAGACTTTGGCATAGTTTTCAGCTACAGATATGAATGACTCCTGCTATTATTTTACTTCTACTTATTTTAAAAAATTTATTTATTGCAATCAATCTGTAAGAGAGAGCAGAATATATAAGAAACATCCAGGAACGGCATAGCGCCATGATAGGAGATAATAATACATTTATTGAGCTTAACTAAAAAAAGTGTTTGTTAAAACTAAGGCAAGATATTAGCAAATAACAATTAAATTAAAATAATGCAGCACATTAGCTAATATCGCACAATAAATAAAAAAATAATATAGGCAACAACAGAAGAAAAAGGCAAATCAAACAACCACAAACAAGCTCATGAACTGAACATAAATTGACTATGGAAATAAAGGTGACTTGACTTGACAGGCCTGCAAAAGTGAATGGGCTGATGAAGAAGAACAATTCATATTTTGGCTTCATATATGAATTATCATGGTGGGATTATAGTGTCTTAGTGGTCAGTGCTCTTTAATATTTGACTGTTTCTTTCTGACCTCTTTCTCCTGCCCTGTTTCTTTCTCTCGCTGGGCTTCAGACGAATGCTTCCACCCCTGGTGTCTTGGCAAAACAGGAATAGACAAAAGTCTGATTTGGCCAGACAGAAAACAGCCGCTGCACTTGCATGATAACAGTGTGAGTAAAAGAGAAGGCATTGACCGTGTAGTGTCCGGCCAAGAGAATTATGTCAACCACACAAAAGCCAGGGTTATCTTCAGCAGAAGTTTAGCCACGTGGCCGATACAAGCATCTGGACCTTGAGCCCAGGTACAGAACGCATGCTTTACATCAAAGCTGAGGTCAAGATGTCAGCACGCACTCTTTGCCTCTCTCCAATTCAATTATGTTTTACAGAGCAATGCTGACAGCGCTCTATTTATGTCATGGGGATGTGGAGAGACTTACTGGGACGACATGAGCTATCACCAGACAAAATCTGCATGCTGATAAGAAGCTAGTGCAGGCTATTCCTGTCACACGAGATCTCTGTTTTATGAAATCTATAACTCTACTTACTGATTCATGATTACATGAAATGGGTGGAAGGGGGGGTTCAGGACAGATATGAATTCTTCAGCTTTCATGTCTGAGCAGCTCTTTTTGAACATCAGTTGAATAATGACATGTCATAGAGTTGAATATGCATTTGTAGGAGTTTCCCTTTATTTAGGTAAATTTATGGGAGGAGAATATTTACATGAATCACGCAACGCAATTTACTAAGATTTGCCCTAATCAATTCACTGTAATTTGCAGCATTATTTTACACCCAAAAAAGCATGTCTTATAGCAGGTAGGTAGGTGGTGCTGCTCTTGGTAGATTGTGCTGGTCATTATGGAAATGAGACGTTGCATCTGTTGTCTTTATTGTACACCTTGTCAAGTCAAGTCACCTTTATTTATATAGCGCAACAACAATTTAACAATACAGATTGTGTCAAAGCACTTCACAGTATCAAATTGGAGGATAGAGTGTCAGTAATGTATAACAATAAGATTAAACACTCAATTTTCAGTTAAGGCATTTCATTATTGAGTTCATAGATGTTATTGTCTAGATCAGTTTAGTTTAAATAGTACCTCCGAAATCAAATTGAATATAATCACTAGAAATTAAGTGTCCCCAACTGAGCAAGCCAGAGGCGACAGCGGCAAGGAACCAAAACTCCGTCTGTGACAGAATGGAGGAAAAAAAACCTTGGGAGAAACCAGGCTCAGTTGGGGGGCCAGTTCTCCTGTGGCCAGGAGATTATTTTTTATTTATTGTTTACTTAATGTTTTAATTAAAATTTAAAATGTTTAAATGTATTTATTTTTATTTTATATTGTTGCAGTTTCTAACAATAATAGTATTATGTAGTTAGGTATTTTATTATATTTTTAGTTATTTTCTTTTATTTTTATATTTATTGCATTTAAGTCGAGGTCTTCACTGGGGATATGTCCCCGGGGCTCATCCAGGTGTCCCGACCTCCGCCGACGATCAGGGAGACATCATCTCCCGGTGCCGATCCACCATCGGATCCAGATTGAGAAACAGAATAAGAAAGAAACAGACAAATATTAGCGTAGATGCCATTCTTCTTACGATGTAACGAGTGCATCGTGTGTTACTGGGAGTGTTCCTGGTTCCGGTTGATCTAATTAATGCAGCCTAATAATCCTTTAATGGATTTGACTAATAGAAGCGTATTAGTGTGTTATGTGTAAGACAGGTTATAGAAATGTGTCTTTAATCTAGATTTAAACTGACAGAGTGTGTCTACCTCCTGAACAGCGTTAGGTAGATTGTTCCAGAGTTTGGGCGCTAAATAGGAAATTGATTTTGATATTCTAGGTATTATCAAATGGCCAGAGTTTTGAGAACGCAGCGGATGTGCAGGACTATAATGTGATAAGAGCTCGCTCAGGTACACTCAAAAAAATTATTCGGTCTAAATTTGCATTTTATGTAATTCAATTGCATAACACATTTCCATCCATTTAGATTACATAGTTTTAACATAAAACAAATCAATAAACTTCATGTGATTCATTTACATCAGTCAAACGTGAATGAAACAGGTAAGATTTATGTAATAATTCACAGCAAAGTCCCCACACTGCTCAGTGTTCATGTGTTTCCACACTACAGAGTGTTCAAGTAGAATTGAAGCAGTGTTGGAGTTAAGAAGATAATTATGTGATGATTGATCATTAATGATGAACAGCTGCTGTTATCAAGAAGAATCACTGAAGGAAAGAGAAACACAAGAACTACAACTGACTTCAGACACAGCCAAAGATGAAATCAATTGAAATAAAGAAGACATTAAATGCTTTTAGAGCTGATTACATCTCCACAAACAGCACCAGACTGACTTTATTTCTGTCAGAGTTCTAGAGAAGCTCTTATTGCGAAATACCAGAGGTTTAGATGCTTTATTGTTTTGTTTGAAATCACCATCAAAGAGACCAGTGTTTCCTTTTGCTGGGTTCTTGACTAGATAGTTTGGTGTTAATTTGATACTGATTGCTTTAATTGTGTGTTTATATAAAACACATTAAGCTTAACTAGCAAAGCCAAGTGAAAAAGTTGTGTGGGAATCATTTTTTTGAGTGTAGTAAGAACTCTAGCTGCTATATTTTGGACCTATAGTTTGTTGATCAAGCGTGCAGAACAACCACCCAATAAAACATTACAGTAGTCTAACCTTAAGGTCATAAACGCATTAATTAGCATTTCTGCATTTGACATTGAGAGAGCATAGGTCGCAATTTAGTTATGGTTTTGAGATGGAAAAACACAGTTTTACAGATGCTAGAAATATGGCTTTCAAATGAAAGATTGCTATCAAACAGCACACCTAGGTTCCTAACTAATGATTAAGAATCGACAGAGCAGCCGTCAAGTGTTAGATAGTGTTCTAGGTTATTACATGTGGGGTTTTTAGGTCCGATAATTAACACTTCTGTTTTTTTTTCAGAATTGAGCAGTAAGAAATTACTCGTTTTTTATATTGACTATGCATTCTGTTAGTTTCTCAATTTGGTGTGTTTCACCGGGGAGCGAAGAAATATAGAGCTGAGTATCATCAGCATAACAGTGAAAGCTAACACCATGTCTCCTGATAATATCTCCCAAGGGTAACATGTAAAGCGTGAACAATAACGGCCCTAGTACTGAGCCTTGAGGTACTCCGTACTGCACTTGTGATCAATATGATACCTCTTCATTCACTGCTACGAATTGATGGCGGTCAGATAAGTACGATTTGAACCATGCTAAGGCACTTCCACTAATGCCAACAAAATGTTCTAGTCTATTCAAAAGAATTTTGTGGTCGATAATGTTGAATACAGCGCTAAGATCCAGTAGCACTAATAAAGAGATACAACCACGATCAGATGATAGAAGCTGGTCGTTTGTAACTCTAATGAGAGCAGTCTCAGTACTATGATACGGTCTAAATCCTGACTGGAATTCCTCACAGATACAATTTTTTCTAAGAAGTAATTTAATTGTGAGGATACTACCTTTTCTAGTATCTCTGACAGAAAAAGGAAGATTTGAGATCAGTCTGTAATTAACTAAATCTCTGGGGTCAAGTCATGGATTTTTAATGTGAGGCTTAATTACAGACAATTTGAAGGTTTTGGGGACATATCCTAATGACAATGATGAATTAATAATAGCCAAAAGAGCATCTATGACTTCTGGAAGCAGCTATTTTAGTAGTTTAGATGGAATAAGGTCTAACATACATGTTGTTGGTTTAGATGATTTAACACGTTTATACAGTTCTTCCTCTACTATAGTAGAGAATGAGTGGAATTGTTCCTCAGGGGATCTATAGTGCACATCTTATGCGATATTGTTGCTGACGGCTGCATGATAACAATTTTATCTCTGATAGTATCGATCTTGGAAGTAAAGTAGTCAAAGTCATTACTTCTGTGCTCTTGGGGAATGCCAAAACCTGTTGATGCTTTATTTTTCGTTAATTTAGCCACTATATTGAATAAATACCGGGGGTTATGTTTGTTTTCTTCTAGAAGAGACGAAAAGTAATCAGATCTAGCAGTTTTTAATGCTTTTCTGTAGGATAGGGTAGTTTCCCGCCAAGCTATACAAAATGCCTCTAGTTTTGTTTTCCTCCAGGTGTGCTCAATTTGCCAGGCTGCTCTCTTTAAACATCACAGGGGATATATCACTAACACGTGTTTCTCTAGATAATGTTATACGCAGCACCATAAATTCAAATGAGTTATACTTTAAGCCTGCCCTCTGAGAAATACTGAGAATATTGCTATAAATTGTAGCAACACCTCCCCCTTTACCTTTTGGATGTGGCTCATTTTTATAGCAGTAATCTTGGGGGGTAGACTCATTTAAAGTAATGTATTTATCTTGTTTTAGCCATGTTTCTGTTAAACAGAGCAAATCTAGGTTATGATCATTGATCAAATCATTTACAAAAATTGCTTTTGTAGAAAGGGACGTGATATTCAGTATAAGCCAAGTTTCATCAATTGTTTCTCTGTATTGTAAACATTTTTTACTTGTTGAACATCAATTAGATTGTTACTCTTAATTTGGTTTGGGTGTTTTCTGTATTTTATAGTTCGGGGAACAGACACTCTCTATAGTGAGATATAGGTGAAAGTATTGTCTCTATAGTGAGATATAGGTGAAAGAGTCTCTATGTGCTGAGAATTAACTGATTTCTGTGACATGAGGCGGCTAGCAGACGGTCGGTTTAGCCAGTCTGTCTGCTTCCTGACCTGGGCCCCAGTTAGTCAAGTACGAACTCTAAGTTCTGCCATATTTCTAGAGAGAAGAGCAGCACCACCCCAGGAGGGATGAACACCATCTCTTTTCAACAGGTCAGCCCCAAAAACTTGTCCAATTGTCTATAAAACCTATGTTATTCTGCGGGCACCACTTAGACATCCAGCCATTGAGTGACAACAGTCTGCTATGAATCTCATCGCCATGGTAAGCAGGAAGGGGACCAGAGCATATTACAGTGTCTGACATCATACGTGCATGTTCACACACCTCTTTAACATTATTTTTAGTGATCTCCAACTGGTGAAGTCGAACATCATTAGCGCCGACATGAATAACAATCTTAAATTTGCCAAGATATCAGGCGCTCTGGCTCTTGGTAAACAATGGACTATGGTGGCTGGTGTCTCTATTTTCACGTTCCGTACAGTAGAATCGCCAATAACTAGAGCACTTTCATCAGGTTTCTCAGTGGGTGTGTCACTGAGTGGGGAGAAACTGTTTGATGATTTGATCAGAACGGAAGAGCGGTGTTTTGACCCGCGACTAGGCCGCCTCACTGTCACCCAGTTGATCTGCTGCACAGGCTCTACTGGAACCGAACAATGTACATGACTCGCTGAGCTAGTCGCATCCAAAGCGTATATACAGCGATCACATTCTTACTGTCCTCATTTAAAGTTTGGATGCGTGTCTCTAGTTCTAAAATCTTCTCTGTCAGCCTAACTATATCCCTGCATTTATCACATGTGAATCCATCGTCGCCGACAGAGAGAGATATACTGTACATGTGACATGAAGTGCAAATAACAAGAGGAGAAGCCATTACTCACCGTGATAGAGGAATGATTTACTTACCACTGTTGTTTGATGAACTCGTGAGTTCAAACGGAGTAAGAGAGAGATGAAAAGAAGCGAGAAAAAAAGAAAACAATAATATGCGCGAATAGAAACGTGAGTGGAAACGCGAATAAGCTAATGGGCTAACGAATGCTAACGCATGGCACACGCGTTGCACTCGCGGTTTTAGATTAAAAGATCACATTAGTCAGATTAGTTTGATAGATAATATCAGAAATATGGAGGGAATTAAGTTATATTTTATCACTTTAAACAACAGAGAGTAATAGTAAAATCTAGCAGAAAGCGAAGCTACACAGAGCTACAATCGCAAACCTGTCAGCAAACCTCTCAGCAGAACGGCAGACAGAAGCAATCGAGCAGACAGGAGCAATCGAGCAGCTATTACAATTGTCAGTAAATCACCCGCAGAATTCTCCCCTCCCATTGGCACTTTTATGCATTTGCGTTCTAACGCTAATTTGCCCTTTTTAGTACATCTGGCCCTAGAAATGGTATCTATTTGACAAAGGCATCGGTCACAAAGTGACAGAATTTTTTGCATCATACTATAGTAGTTTAACAACAAGTTACAACCCGAATTCCAGGGGACATGTGTGCCTGCATCGTGGTCAGATCCCACACCACGCCTAGATAAGTTGTTCTCTGTACTAGAGAAAACTTCCTGCGAGTGAGAGGGATGGAGACGTGGAAGTAAAAGTAAAAAGTATGCGTCCTTTAGATCGATCATGACAGATCAGGTCAGAGGACTGGCTTGAGACACGACCTGTTTGAGTGTGAGCATCTTGAAATTCAGTCTCATGACGGAGCGGTTCAACTGACGCAGATCTAAAATAGGACGCAACCCTCCATCCTTCTTTGGAACTATGAAGTACCGGCTGTAGAACCCGGACTCTCTTTCGTGAGGAGGGACCACCTCGATGGCCTCCTTCCCCAAGAGAGTGTTCCTGCTCCATGACCAGAGCCTGCTCGGGGCCCACCAGTGTGGGAATCACCCCGTTGAATGGTGGTTGGGCGCCAAACTGAATGCGTTAACCTTTCTCTACAGTGCGCAGGACCCATTGAGACACATTTGGCAGTAGTTTCCACGCTGCCAAATAGTCTACTAAGGGAACCAGTCTCTCGAGACTGGCCTCTGGTGTGCTTAGAGCTGCTAGCTCGGTGCCCTGAAGTGGAGGACCGGCAGGAGATGGCCGAACTAGCTGCTCTAGAGACCCCCGCAGGGCTTGCGAGCTTCTCAGCTCCGCTACGTTTCCGGGCAGAAATAACTGAGAAAAGCGTTTGCTGGAGACAGCTGCGGCCTGGAACTCTGGCAGGGTTGGCAGACTGATCTCCTGAGGGCACTGAGGAGAGACGGACACCATGTAATGCGGTGTAACCCGCTCTTCCCCAGAGGGGGCCTGCCCTCATACGTCCTGGGCCATAGACATCAGGACTGCCTCAGCTAAAGTCTCCTATTGAAACGACGGTCCTCAGACCCGTGTCATTTCTAGGAAGACCTGACTGATAGAACCAGAGCCTGCTCAGGCAGGACCCAATGAGACATGCTGAGCAGGGGCTCCCACACTAAGGGAACCAGTCTCTCGAGACTGGCCTCTGGTGTGCTTAGAGCTGCTAGCTCGGTGCCCTGAAGTGGAGGACCGGCAGGAGACGGCCGAACTAGCTGCTCTAGAGACCCCCGCAGGGCTTACGAGCTTCTCAGCTCCGCTACGTTTCTGGGCGGAAATAACTGAGAGAAGCGCTCACTGGAGACAGCTACACCCTGGAACTCTATTAGGGTTGGCAGACTGGTCTCCCGAGGGCAGTGGGGGGAGACGGACACCGTGTAATGCGGTGTAACCTGCTCGTCCCCAGAGGGGCCTGCCCTCATAAGCCCTGGGCCACGCCCGTCAGGGCTTCTTGGTCTAGGACCTCTTAGACTGAAGGATGGTCCGTAGATCTGGCTTAGCCTTAGAGGCCCCCGACCCAGAGCGTTTGCCACCTCGGCCCCGCTGCTGTGTGGTGAGCTGGTACGCGGCGAGGCCTGCTCCCACCCAGCAGCCCCCTGAGCTAGAGATCGGTGAGGGAGGAACCGCTGCAATGCCGCCGCTTGTTTACGGGCCTCCTGGTACCTGTTGACGACGGAATCGCCGAACAAGCCAGAAGGCACAAGCGGGGCGTCCATGAGGAAAATCGCATGTTGTGATTCCCGCGATCTCACTCGCCGCCGTGCCCCTTTTCTTTAGAGCTGACAGCGCGAACTCCATTTCTAGCATTTTTTACACTTCTATAATGATGTCGTCATTCATATATGCTTGTGCAAATAATGCTTGTGTAAGCACTGCAACTTTCTCATCGACGTCCTTCACGTCCACCTCCTAGGAGGAAGATAGGCGGAGCGTCGAGCCCTCTCTCTCTGGGGGGAAGAAACCGCGGGGCGTGCTCTACGATCCCAGAGAGCAGGCGCTGGGATCTGATGGGAAAGGATGAAGATAGGGGCTTGCCTGTCTTCATTCCCTCCACCTGATCCAACTTAGATTCCCACGAGTGTAGCCGCCGCTCCGCCTCGGCAGAAGCGGGGCCGGCACAGCGAGGAACAGAGAGCCTTCTGAGAGCAAGCATGTAAAATATGTAAAATAGGGAGGAAAGAAATTATTACAAAAAAAACAAAAAAAAATTCTAAAACAAGTTGGGCTAAGTCAGAGTTACAATGAGTTGATTGATTCACACATCTGTAATCGACATGTAATGCCTGGCATGCACATAAAGTAATGCGATCTCATCATAATGTAACCAAACACATATGATGCATCAATAAAAAGTAATCCTTACACTAATTTTGTAATTAATGTGGGGAAGTCGTGGCCTAATGTTTAGACAGTCGGACTCGTAATCCAAAGGTTGCGGGTTCGAGTCTCGGGCCGGCAGGGATTGTAGGTGGGTCCAGCGGTCTCTCCACCCTCAATACCACGACTGAGGTGCCCTTGAGCAAGGCGCCAAACCCCCAACTGCTCCCTGGGCGCCGCAGCATAAATGGCTGCCCACTGCTCCGGGTGTGTGTTATAACTTTAAAAGCAATCGCCCGACTATATTAATGAGCAAGCTCAGTGTAAAATGTAGCAACATGCGATAGACATGGTTCTTTAATCTAGGTAATCAAAGGTATTATCAAATGGCCTGTTTTGATTTGAAATTTAATAGGGAGCCAGTGCAGTGTTGACAGAACCTGGCTAATATGGTTGTTCTTCCCAGTTCTAGTAAGAACTCTAGTTGCTGCATTTTGAACAAGCTGGAGTTTTATTAAACATGCAGAGCAACCACCCAATAAAGCATTACTATAATCTAAATTTGAGGTCATGAATGCATGAATGAACGTTTCTGCATTTGAGATTAAGAGCATAGGACGTAATTTGGATACATTTATAAGATGTAAAAATGCAGTTTTACAAATGCTAGAAACATGGTTTTCAAAAGAATAGATTGCTATCAAATAGCACACCTATGTTCCTAACTGATGATGAAGAATTGACAGAGCAGCCATCAAGTGTTAGAACGTGTTCTAGATTATTATATGCAGAGGTTTTTGGCCCAATAATTAACACCTCTGTTTTTTTCAGAATTTAGCAGTAGGAAATGACTGGTCATCCGGTATTTTTATAACAACTATTCCTTCTATTAGTTTGGTGAATTGCTATGTTTCATCAGACTGCAAAGAACTATAGATCTGAGTATCATCAGCATAAAAGTGAAAGCTTTTCACCCGATGTTATCTCCCAAGGGTAACATGTAGAGCATGAAAAGCAGTGGTCCTAGTACTGAGCCTTGTACCAGGTACTCCTTTCTGTACCAGTGATCAATATAATACCTCATCATTCAGTGCAACAAACTGATGATGGTCAGATAAGTAAGATTTGAGCCATGCCAATGCAATTCCACTTATGGCAACATACTTTTGTACAGTAGTCTACTCAAAACAATGCTGTGGTTAATTGCGTCAAACACAGCTCTAAGATCCAGTAGCATTAATAGAGAGATACAACCACGATCTGATGATAACAGCATGTCATTTGTAACTCCAATGAGAACAGTCTCAGCACTATGATAGGGTCTAAATCCTGACTGGACATCTTCACAGATACCATTTCTCTCTGAGAAGAAGCATAGCTGAGAGAATACTACCTTTTCTAGTATCTTTGACAGAAAAGGGAGATTTGAGATTGGTCTGTAATTAACTAATTCTCTAGGATGAAGTTGTATTTTTTAACGAGAGGCTTAATAACAGCCAGTTTGAAGGTTTTTGGGACATATCCTAATGACAGTGACGAATAAATCATTTTCAAAAGAGGATCTTTGACTTCTGGAAGCACCTCTTTTATGTAACCAGCCAAACCAACATAAGCACCTACCAGAATTTTTGAATGAGGTATCAAACGTTTCCTCACTGCTTATATTTTCTTGATATTTATCTCAGTTGCACTTTTTCAGGCTTGTTTGTGCTTAGAGGTGCTGAGGCTTTTCTATAGCCCACAACAACCTTCAGCATCCTCAAAATGTGCAGCGTCAAGGTTATTTTGGCAGGTACCACCTGAAAGTCACCTTGTTTGGTCATCAATGATTTCTAATGCATTTGTAAACAAGTTCTTAGCCAATAATGAATCACTTTATAAAGCCTTAACAACGGAAACTAATGTGAATGATTAATGGATTTCAAAAACATTTTTCTCATCTTTTGGATATTTTTTTTTTCACCTTCACTATCAGATCACTCTGAAAAAAAAAGAATCCTTCTTTATCCCATTTAAAGGGGTTATATGATGCGATTTCAAGTTTTCCTTTCTCTTTGAAGTGTTACGAGGTGTTCGTGCATAGATGAGATCCCTAAAGTTGCAAAGACTAAAGTCTCAAACCCAAAGAGTTATTCTTTATAAAAGTTAAGAATCGTCCACGCCCCCCTAAAACGGCTCATTCAAACATGTCTACGTCACGATGTGGAAATATTTGCATAATGCTGCCCAAAATGTTCACGCAAAGAAAGAAGCCGTGGTTTCAGTAACCGCAGTAGGGTTGATGCAGCCATGTCAGAGAGAGACGCTGTGTGTTTCTATGTGAAAGCAAAAGCACTTTATTTGGCCTTCCGAAAGTAGATGCAATTAGGAATCGTTGGTTAAGATTTGTTTACAACACAACAGCACAACCCAAATGTTCGCATTTGTGCAACGCTTTTTATGGACGATGGTTTAGTGAACCTAGTAGAGTACAAGGCTGGCTATACGTGAAGGCTTTTTCTAAAAAAAAAAATAAAAATAAAAAAAAGGGTAAATTCCGACTTTGCTATGACAATCTGGCGCTTCTGAATTAACAACTTAAAGTATGCTTTGTTATTAGTTGAAGTATTTGCTATTGATTGTTCAAATGCGGAGTTTTGCGCATAAAGCGCCGCGTGTTTGTGTTTGTGTGTGTGAGGGGAACAGGGTCACATCACAGCGGAGTGTACAGCTCGTCAAAAATCGTCTTAACCGCGGCTTGTGTGCTGTAAATACATACGAGCATCATCACTGTGTCTGTCATGTGACTCTTTTCCCCTTTCGGGCTTGAACTGATAAAACTAACTTGAAAGCTGAAGCTTGCGATTATGGTAAGGGGTGTTACATTTCCGACGCATGCTTGTGGTGTTCGGCCAATCACAATGCACTGGGTCAGTTGGCCAATCAGAGCAGACTGCAGGGCTTTGTAGAAAACGACGCGTTTGAGAGAAGTGGGGCATAGAGGAACTATGTGTTTTATATAATGTGTTTTTTGAACATATTCTGTTACACCAAATACACAAAATAATGATCTTTAAAATAGCATCATATGATCCCTTTAACTGTGACTCTCTTGAGTTACACAACATGATCTTATTGTCTATTGTTTGGTGAGGAAAACAATTTGATTTGGTTGGGATGTCTGTCAAGTCTATCAAATTCTGAAAAAAATAAAATAAAATAAAAAATCAGCATAAGGACTAGGTACTCGCTATTCCAAATTCCGTATTGAATACATTTTTGTGTTTGAGTTTAAGTAGATTCTCATTCATTTGTATAACCTTCCAGAATGTAATTACAAAGATTTTATCAAATGTAAATAACCTTGCTGACTAAATTTGTCATTCTGTCAGAAACAGTAGATCTGAAAATGAGATGTTAGGTACAATAAACTTAGACTCATCTGAATTGATTTTTGGCATTATGAGATAATGAAATCCTTTCCCATATGCCTCATATTGTTTTTCATAAGATAACTAGGTTCGGATAAAACACAACAGTAAGGAGAGAAACACATATCATGGCATACTTTTCCACATCTCTCTTCTTCCATTCAGAATATTTTGGATTTTTGATGTGCACATTTATGTAAATGTGAATCGTTGTACATTTCCATCACTGCGTCATGCACATTATGCGTTTGCTGTAATAGGAGAGTTATACATTGTTATTAATTGCTGGCAGGAGATTTTTGCAGAAGAAGTGCAGTAGTTCACATAATAATGGCTAAAATGGCTATTCATTTATGTCAACCACTCTCAAAACAATTCAAGCTTTAACAGCAAGGCAGGGGAGGGACTTTTGTCTAACTGCAGCTGCATTTGAATAATTGTGTGTCATGAATCCGGTTCATGGTCTTCTGTCCGATTTCCACCAGAGGTCGCTCTTCTGCTATAATGACTCTCACACCACACAGACTGTTGCATATCACCCTGGACTGAATTTCCCATGTTCCATTGCACTGATTGGACTCACCTGCTGTCAATCATAGACACTATATTACCCACTCAGATCATTCTCAAGCTGCCGAGTATTGTCTAGTGTTTATCGCTCTCCCAGTGATAGCTACATTACGGAGCTTTTCTGTGTTTTCTGAGTCTAAGTCTAAGTCTAGTTTATTGCCTAAGTCATTCGTATATTTTTTGCCTGAGTCATTCGTATCTAATTCCCCTTTCCGGCCTCTACGTCTGGAGCCCTACTAACCCCCCAAAAATTCCTTGGGGGAAGTAGAGGCTGGTGCAGTCTGGCGCTCTGGAGGACCGGGCACTTGAGGGCGCTGGGGATGAGCAGGCTCTGGGGGGCACTGACAAGGAGCAGGCTCTGCACGGCACTCTGGGGCTGGAGCCGATTTCGAGGCAAGGATGAGGGCTGCGCACAGACGTTTCCTCCTCATCCCCGTCTTTTGGATAGTGATACTTCAGACCGGCGGGCTTATCAAGTCAAGTCAAGTTGAGCTTTACTGTCATTCCGCTACATGTGGGGACATACAGTGGAACGAAATGTCGTGCCTCGCAGGACCACAGTGCTACATAAATACAGACATAAAACACTATAAACCTATACACAACTAACCTACTGGCAGATTTGAACTATAAGTATACTGTACATAAATATTTACCCTACAAACTAAAAAAATAAAAAAAGATAAAAAATAGAAACTAGACGTACTTCACATACATTCGTACATGTGCAAATAGAAACACTTTGAGTCAAGCAGCTGGTTGGGGAACAGTGCAGGATGATTTGTAGTGCATGAGCATGTAAACATACATATATTGCTGAGTCTTTTGTGGGATTGTGTACACACAGCAGTGTGTGTAAAGTGTCTAGTGCACATAGAGGAGAGTGTGTTACTACAGGTGGTTTGTACAGGCCCACTCACCTGTGTGTAGCACACTTCGAACTGCACAAAAAAGTTCCATACAGTTTTTTCTTTGGTGTGGTAAGGTTTGGGGTGGGGGGTGGTCCATGTTTACATTTTACATTACATTTAGTCATTTGGCAGACGCTTTTATCCAAAGCGACTTGCAATTGGGGAATACAAAAAGCGATTCATCTTGAAGAGGCAGTCAGACAGAGGAAGTGCTCGTAACACCAAGTCTCAGTCATTGTTCAAATAAGTACAAGTTAGTAGGTGGAGAGAAAGATAGAGGGAAAGTGTTTTTTTTTTTTTTTTGAGTTTAGGATGAAGTCAAGTACTGCCGAAAGAGATGAGTTTTCAGTTGTTGCTTGAAGGTTGCCAGGGATCCGGCGTTCCGGATAGGGGTGGGAAGATTATTCCACCAGCCAGGAATGGTGAACGAGAATGTTCTGGAGAGTGATTTTGAGCCTCTCTGTGATGGTACCACAAGGCGTCGCTCACTAGCAGATCTCAAACTTCTGGAGGGGATGTAGGTTCGTAATAGTGAGTGGAAGTAGGAGGGTGCAGAGCCTGTGGTAGTTCTGTACGCAAGCATCAGTGACTTGAACTGGATGCGAGCTGCCACTGGTAGCCAGTGCAAGGAGATGAAGAGAGGTGTCACATGCGCTCTTTTGGGCTCGTTGAAGATCAGTCGTGCCGCTGCATTCTGAATCATTTGTAGAGGTTTGATTGCGTTTGATGGCAGACCAGCCAGAAGAGCATTGCAGTAGTCCAGTCTAGAAACAACAAGGGCCTGGACAAGAAGTTGCGCAGCATGCTCTGTCAGAAAGGGCCTGATCTTTCTGATGTTGTGTAGTGCAAACCTGCAGGATCGAGCAGTCTTTGCAATGTGCTCTTTGAAGGTCAGCTGGTCATCAAAGATTACACCAAGATTTCTGACCGAAGTTGATGGGGTAATCATTGATGAGCCGAACTGAATCGTGAAGTCATGCCGTAGAGTCGGAGTGGCAGGGAAGACCAGAAGTTCCGTCTTTGCCAGGTTGAGCTGTAGGTGATGTTCTTTCATCCATGCCGAGATGTCCGCCAGGCAGCCTGAGATCCGTGCAGCTACCGTTGGGTCATCTGGTTGAAAAGAGAGATAGAGCTGCGTGTCATCGGCGTAGCAGTGATAGGAGAAGCCATGTGCATGTATGATGGGACCCAGCGATGTAGTGTATGTGGAGAAGAGGAGGGGTCCAAGAACCGATCCCTGAGGAACTCCAGTGACCAGTTGATGTGGTTTGGATACCTCCCCTCCCCAGGTCACCCTGAAGGATCTACCGGTGAGATAGGATTCAAACCAGCGAAGTGGAATTCCAGTGATGCCCAGTGATGAGAGTGTAGACAGAAGAATCTGATGATTGACAGTGTCAAAAGCAGCAGAGAGATCCAGCAGAATGAGGACTGACGATTTGGAATCAGCCTTTGCAGTTCGCAGGACTGAGACTGAGAGTAGCGCAGTCTCTGTTGAATGGCCACTCCTGAAACCTGACTGTTTAGCATCCAGCTTGTTGTACTGTGAAAGAAACTGCGAGAGCTGGTTGAAGACAGCTCGTTCGAGTGTTTTCCCTATGAATGGAAGGAGAGAGACAGGTCTGTAGTTATCTAAAAGAGAAGCATTTAATGTAGGTTTTTTGATCAGTGGGGTTACCCGAGCCTGCTTGAATGCTGTGGGGAAGATGCCTGTGAGCAGAGATGTGTTGATAATGTGTGTGAGTGCCGGTAAGAGTGTGGGAGAGATTGTTTGGAGAAGATGTGAGGGGATCGGGTCGAGAGGACATGTTGTAGGATGGCTGGAGAGGAGAAGTTTGGATACTTCTGCCTCACTGAGGGGACAGAAGGAGAAGATGGGAGCTAGAGCGGTGGATGTGGTTGATTGGAGGTCCTGCGGAGTTGAGAACTGGTTGCTGATTGTTCTAGTTTTGTCTGTGAAAAAAGAGGCGAAGTCATCAGCGGTTATCAAAGTGGTGGGAGGTGGAGGAGGGGGACAGAGGAGAGAATTAAATGTTCTGAAGAGATTACGCATGTCTGGAGCGCTGGTGATCTTGTTGTGGAAATGTGAGGATTTGGCAGTGTGGACTTCAGTAGAGAAAGATGAAAGCAAAGACTGATACCTACTCAGGTCCGACGGATCGTTTGATTTGCGCCATTTTCTCTCTGCCGCTCTGAGTTTGGTCCGATTCTCTCGAAGAACATCGGATAACCAGGGGTTAGAAGGAGCAGCCCGTGCTGGCCTAGAGGAGAGAGGACAGATGTCGTCTAGACAAGAGGTTAAGGTAGAGCATAAAGTGTCAGTGGCTGCATTTACATCCAGAGAAGAGAAATGGGTAGGCGAGGGAAGAGAGGAGGATACTACAGAGGAAAGAAGGGAGGGGGAAAGGGAGCGTAGGTTGCGTCTGAAAGTAACCGGTAAGGGAGATGGTGGCACCTGAGTAGCAAAATGTAAAGTAAATGTAATGAAGAAATGGTCAGAGATATGGAGTGGTTGTACCAGAATGTTATCTGTAGAACAATTGCGTGTATAAATTAAGTCGAGTTGGTTACCAGATTTGTGCGTGCTAGTAGTGGTGAGGCGTTTGAGATCAAATGAAGCTAGGAGTGACTGGAAGTCTGTAGCATAAGGCCTGTCTAGGTGAATGTTGAAATCGCCGAAGACTAAGAGTGGAGTGCCATCCTCCATGAAAGACGACAGCAGTCTGTCCAGCTCGTCTAGGAAGGTTGGTGGTATTTGGCCCGACGGACGATAGATTACCACAATCTGGAGTCATGCGATTCAAATGAGTTGAGATTGCCTAGGGGAGAGTGGGTAGAGTATTTCCAATTGTTAGAAATGAGCAAGCCAGTGCCCCCACCCCGGCCAACTTGCCTAGGTGTGTGAGAGAAAGAGAAATTGTGAGAGAGAGCAGCTAGGGTTGCCGTGTCTTCTGGACGGCTCCAGGTCTCAGTCAAGCCCAGGATGCTGAGTGTGGAATGTAAGGAAAATGCAGAAATGAAGTCGGCTTTGTTGACAGCTGACTGGCAATTCCAAAGACCTACAGAGAAAGAAAGTGGTGCAGTGGAAGATGTAGAAATAGTGCGCAGGTTGGCAGGGTTACGTGACCTTCTGCATGTATTTTTAGAGCGAGGTAGAGAGAGAACCGGAATGGTTTGGAAACACATGATAGTGGATAGGAAAGCGTGAGGACAGATATAAAGGATACTTAAGTGTGCGCTCGGTGTCGTTGCTCGGTCAAAGTCGCGCAGGAAAAAGTCGTCTGTCTTTACACTCGTTGGTCTTTACACGAGGAGGCTGAACGCTTCCGCGTCAGCGCTCTGACATCAAATAAATACAGTCTAAGAAACTAGAGTGAAAACAGCTGTTGCCGGCTTCTGATCAGCCCAGCCAATAAGGTTAAAGGACTGCTAAATAGCTCAAGACGAAACTAACACTTTGTACAATCACAAAGGCTCGTTCTCAGCTGAGGCGCAAATTATTCTGGAGGTAGGGGTTTGCATGGGGTTTCAGAGGGGGGCGGGGTGGTTTGAGTTCAGGGCTCTCACAGCCTGGGGGAAAAAGCTGTTGAGCAGTCTGGCGGACCGGGCTCTGATGCTCCGGTACCGTCTTCCTGATGGTTAGGGCTGGGTATCGTTCAAAAATTTTCGATACCGATACCGATACCTTGAGTTCGATACCGGTTCCTGAACGATACTTTTTTCGATACCAGTTTTATGAAATCAGTTTTAATAAGATTACATTATCTCAAAAAACTATTTTTTAATGTTGATATTTATACAGACTCAAAGCCTCATCTCCTGAGCCACTGCACAAATGAACAAAATATATCCAACACAATAAATAAATAAATAATTTGAATAAAGTTCAAATTGTTTTCAGTTTACACATCTGTTAGGCTACGTTTACATTAGTGCGTGTTCAGTTTAAAACACATCATCATTTCTAGGTTGTTAAAGACTTCAAGAAATTTAATATCTTCATCCACTTTCATAAGTGGGTGTTTTATTTTCTTTCACCATATGTTTTATTGTTATTAAATTCTGGTGTAGTATGTGTAATTATTTGAATGCATAAAAACAACTTAGTTTATTTAAATTTATTCTTAAAATAGCCTAATGAAATGTTTTATTTTTCCTCAGAAATTCTGTATTCTGTATATGGTTTTCAAATGAAGGCATAAAACATTAATTTAATTTCTTTAAATTATTGAAAATCAAAGTTGATTTATTTTGGCAAACAAAGGGGGTTTACTATTAAAATAAAAAAAAATGGAATAACTGTTGTGTGATCATTACTAAAAATAATAATAACGTTTTAATAATTTTAATAGTAGCCTAGCAGTATGTACACTCTGCTGAACAATATTCATTTATCAGCAGCCATATCACCCTGTAGCCCAAGACTGGTTGCCTACTGAAGCTAAGTAGGGCTGAGCCTGGTCAGTACCTGGATGGGAGACCTCCTGGGAAAACTAGGTTGCTGCTGGAAGAGGTGTTAGTGAGGCCAGCAGGGGGTGCTCACCCTGCGGTCTGGGTGGGTCCTAATGCCCCAGTGTAGTGACGGGGACACTATACTGTAAAAAGCACCGTCCTTCGGATGAGACGTTAAACCGAGGTCCTGACTCTCTGTGGTCATAAAAAATCCCAGGATGTCCTTCGAAAAAGAGTAGGGGTGTAACCCCGGCATCCTGGCCAAATTTGCCTATTGGCCTCTGACCATCATGGCCTCCTAACCATCCCCATATCTACTGATTGGCTTCATCACTGTCTCCTCTCCACCAATAAGCTGGTGTGTGGTGGGCGTTCTGGCGCACTATGGCTGCCGTCGCATCATCCAGGTGGATGCTGCACACTGGTGGTGGATGAGGAGATACCCCCTTACTATGTAAAGCGCTTTGAGTGCCTTGAAAAGCGCTATATAAATGTAACGAATTATTATTATTATTATTATTTCTGCCGCAGTGTCTTCCAAGTTAAACCGAACTTTTATTTTGACGGGTTTCCGGGAATACATATACACAGAACTGTAAATGATATGACGTTAGTTTTACTCGAATCAAACTGTAAAATGCTCATTAATTGACTCTCACAGCAGTTCTGGAGCTGTTGTTCATGTGTTTATGTCCTCATTTAGTGAGACGGAAGACGCTGAAATCACCGCGAGCGTCAAGCAAGCTTCAGTCTGTGTAGTAAACAAACTGCGCGATATAGAGAGCAGACTGCTCCGTGCGTTTTCGAAACGCTCTCGCGGATGTCAAACACTGATCTATTAGCGCCGCGCCGCTTCTAGTCAAACACACCTAGTGCTGCAGGATTATTGGCTCACTGACGGTGATGAGATTGACCCTTTAGGTATCGAAATTTGGTACCGAACGACAAGACGTTTTTCGATACTCGGTGGTATCGAGGCAATTCGGTCGGTGCCTAAAAAGTATCGAACTCGATACCCAGCCCTACTGATGGTAGGAGCTGGAAGAGACTGTGGGAGGGATGGGTGGAGTCCTTCACGATGCTGTTGGCTTTGCTGGAGCATCGTGTAAGGAAAATGTCCAGTATGGAGGGGAGAGGGGCACCGATGATCTTTGCAGCTGTGTTCACTGTCCGCTGGAGGGTCTTGCGGTCAGCAGCACTGCAGTTCCCGTACCAGGCAGTGATGCAGCTGGTCAGCACACTCTCAATGGTGCCCCTGTAGAATGTGGTGAGGATGGGTGGAGGGAGACGTTTTATTCACATAACAAATGTTTAAACTGAGAAATTATAAGAAAATAGTTGGGACCGCGGCATTTTTACCATGGTGTAGCATCTCCTCTTCTTTTCAAAACAGACTGAAGACGTCTGGGCATTGAGGTTATGAGTTTCTGGAGTTTTGGTGTTGGAATTTTGTCCCATTCTTGCCTGATATAGGTTTCTAGCTGCTGAAGAGTGTGTGGTCATCTTTGACCTATATTTTGTTTAATGATGTGCCAAATGTTCTCTATAGGTGAAAGATCTGGACTGCAAGCAGGCCAATTCAGCACCCAGACTTTTCTACTACGAAGCCATGCTGTTGTAATAGCTGCAGTATGTGGTTTTGCATTGTCCTGCTGAAATACACAAGGCCTTCCCTGAAATAGATGCCATTTGGAGCATATGTTGCTCTAAAACCTTTATATACCTTTCCACATTCATAGTGCCTTCTAAAACATGCAAGCTGCCCATACCGTATGCACTTATGCACCCCCATACCATCAGAGATGCTGGGTTTTGAACTGGATGCTGATAACACGCAGGAAGGTCTCCCTCCTCTTTAGCCCGGAGGACATGGCGTCCGGGATTTCAAACAAGAATGTCAAATTTGGACTCATCTGGCCATAGAACACTTTTCCACTTTGAAAGAGTCCATTTTAAATCAGCCTTGGCCCACAGGACACGACAGTGCTTCTCGACCAATTTTACATATGGCTTGCTTTTTGCATGATAGATTTTTAGTTGGCATCTGCAGATGGCACGGCGGATTGTGTTTACCGACAGTGGTTTCTGGAAGTATTCCTGGGCCCATTTACTAATCACAGAATCATGCCAATGAGTGATGCAGTGTCATCTGAGGGCCCGAAGACCACGGACATCCAACAAAGGTCTTCAGCATTGTCCCTTACGCACATAAATTTCTCCAGTTTCTCTGAATCCTTTGATGGTGTTATCCACTGTAGATGATGAGATTTGCAAAACCCCTGCAATTTTACGTTGAGGAACGTTGTTTTTAAAGTATTCCACAATCTTTTTACACATTCTTTCAAAGATTGGAGAGCCTCTGCCCATCTTTACTTCTGAGAGACTCTGCCTCTCTAAGACATCCCTTTTATAGCTAATCATGTTACAGACCTGATGCCAATTAAGTTAATTAGTTGCTAGATGTTCTCCAGCTTAATCTTTTCAAAATTTCTTGCTTTTTCAGCCCTTTGTTGCCTCCGTGCCAACTGTTTTGAGACCTGTAGCAGGCATCAAATTTGAAATTAGCTCATTTACTTACTTACTTTACTTTTGTCATTTAGCAGACGCTTTTGTCCAAAGCGACTTACAAATAAGAAAAAGTAACTAAAACTAAAAAGTTACAACTCTATAAATACTATCTACCCACATATTTAAGAAAATAAAGAAATTAAATAAAATTAACACATGCATATAACAACAACATTTCAATAATAAACATATCAATGAAAAAATTAAATAAAAAGCTACTACTATCCCTTGCCGGTGTCCCTGCCCGGTGGAGTCGCACGGTAGAGTCGATGGTCTTTACACTCTTTACTTTTTTACTTTTGTCATTTAGCAGACGCTTTTGTCCAAAGCGACTTACAAATAAGAAAAAGTAACTAAAACTAAAAAGTTACAACTCTATAAATACTATCTACCCACATATTTAAGAAAATAAAGAAATTAAATAAAATTAACACATGCATATAACAACAACATTTCAATAATAAACATATCAATGAAAAAATTAAATAAAAAGCTACTACTATCCCTTGCCGGTGTCCCTGCCCAGTGGAGTCGCACGGTAGAGTCGATGGTCTTTACACTCTTTGGTCTTCACACTAAGAGGGCTTCACACGACGACTGCCGCGACCGCTGCCGCGGTATAATAACCTTCATTATACCAATCTAACAAATGATCATTTCAATTCAGCTGGACCCACTTTCCTGTTTATCAACTACAAATGGCCAAGCAAGTGCACACACTGACAAGATACACGATACAGTACGAGACCAAACGCGATTTCAGCAACTCTCATCCTAGTAAACAAAATAAGCGTTTCCTAGCAACGGCAAATGCGCTAAACACTGAGTCAAGTAAATACACTTACGAGCTGATTTTAAACTTCCGCTGATAGACTGCTTCTCTTAAAGACCACTTCCATTACACTGCCTTCTGCTGGCGCTTGAACCCACTTTCCTGTTTATCAACTACAAAAGGCCAAGCAAGTGCACACACTGACAAGATACACGATACAGTACGAGACCAAACGCGATTTCAGCAACTCTCATCCTAGTAAACAAAATAAGCGTTTCCTAGCAACGGCAAATGCGCTAAACACTGAGTCAAGTAAATACACTTACGAGCTGATTTTAAACTTCCGCTGATAGACTGCTTCTCTTAAAGACCACTTCCATTACACTGCCATCTGCTGGCGCTTGAACCCACTTTCCTGTTTATCAACTACAAATGGCCAAGCAAGTGCACACACTGACAAGATACACGATACAGTACGAGACCAAACGCGATTTCAGCAACTCTCATCCTAGTAAACAAAATAAGCGTTTCCTAGCAACGGCAAATGCGCTAAACACTGAGTCAAGTAAATACACTTACGAGCTGATTTTAAACTTCCGCTGATAGACTGCTTCTCTTAAAGACCACTTCCATTACACTGCCTTCTGCTGGCGCTTGAACCCACTTTCCTGTTTATCAACTACAAAAGGCCAAGCAAGTGCACACACTGACAAGATACACGATACAGTACGAGACCAAACGCGATTTCAGCAGCTCATTTAGTGGATAAAAGTGTAAAATTGATCAATTTAAACATTTGCAATGTTCTATTGTGAATAAAATATTGGCTCATGTGATTTGAAAGTCTTTTAGTTTTCATTTAATTCAAATTTAAAAAAACGTCCCAACATTTGCGGAATTCGGGTTGTATGTTGTTGTATGAGCAATGCACCCCAGAACAGTTGATTCGCATGGAATCCAGACAACAATAGAAAATGCAAATTAAGGCATATGAGTAATGGCAATACTTTGCACATGATACAGTGTTAACATGGCTTTTATACTGAAAGGAACAGGAAATTATTATACAGGATGTATGTCACAGATCGACCAGGCTTTCAGACCAGCCAATCACAACGAACACCTTCACCTGAGTTCTAATGAGCACACCTGCACGTAATCTGAACGTCATCACTCCACACTATAAAACCACACACCTCACTACACTTAGACGTCCGGTCTTGTTTATATGAAGTGGACTCCTGTATGCTATCTCTGCAGCCTGCCTGCCTGCCTGCCTGCCTGCCTGCCTGCCTGCCTGCCTGCCTGCCTGCCTGCCTGCCTGCCTGCCTGCCTGCCTGCCTGCCTGCCTGCCTGCCTGCCTGCCTGCGTACTTACCTCTTGTGTTCTCTCCGAGTGTTGTGTTCGTCCGTCTCCTGGATCCTGGTTCTCCATCCTAGAAGGCTGTCAGCTAAGAGTGAGGGGTGTGGTCCTCTCATCGTCCACGAGTTCCTGTCAAGACAATACAGTCAAGTGATTCACTCATCTCTGCATTCAAAGCCTATCTACATTCAACACTCACCGATTCAGCCTCCGTTGATTTGCTCAGCTGTAAATAAACCTTACCTCTTACTACTATCCCTTTGTGTGAAGTCTGCTTCCGTAACAGTATGTCCCAACATTTCCGGAATTCAGGCTGTATATATATGATAACGTCTGCCAGATTTACAGCTTTTGTGTATATTGGTTTAATTATGGGTTAGCAGTACTTTTGTTATAAAAGTCATCATTGATGACTTTCTAATCTACAGGGCTGTGCAAAGGCACTTTTTAGTTTCTTTTTCTTTTCTCAGTTTTAGAACACAAATTTTGGATTGCTATTTCACCAGTGCCAACAGATATGTAAAAATAAGTTAACACAAATTTGTCTATGTGTGTGGGAAAAGTTTGTGCACATTGATTAAAGCCGTTTCCAGGCTATTTAAAATCCACCATTGCGCAGCATGTAACATAATCTACAAATGGAAATGGTCGGATTATCATTTTCATTTGTTTATTTATCATCCATTTTCACCCATCAATCTGTATAATATCCCATTATTAATGTGCCCACATGTGTTGAAAAAAAGGTAACCCTGTTAGGGTCATAATCTGAAATTGAGAGATGCTCATTCAAGGTCTCCATGCTAATACAGTATTTATATAGTTATGTTCTGGAGCATATGCATAATAATCTGGTTTCTAATCCCTCTTGCATTCTCTCCTGGTTTATTAAGGTTTCACACAGTCAAACAGTTATGCTATTTAAATGTACAGCCAAATGGGATACTTTATCATCATGCAATCTTGATTCGTGGTAGTCCTCAAGCTCTGAGCAAGACTGGAAACTTTCAGCAGTTTCTTGCCCAGATAATGAAATCCACAGAGATCTGTTCCAGGGATTGAACACTGAAGTCTTTGAGTACTTACGGCAGATGGGGTTGGCACAGAGACGTGACCTCTAGGAGCCGCCAATGGACAGAACAGTTATTTTCTATTTAGTCACTGATTTATGGTCCAAAAACAGGCTTTATCAGGCACAGAGACATGTTAAACTCTCTTCAGTCAATTGGCCAATATTAAACAATTCTATAAACAAATAAAGTGAACAAATGATGGTTTGCTCTGGCTGCAGCAAAAGGCAATGCATTAGCACAGGTGGAAAGAATGTTTCAACAAAATACATGAGAAGGTACAGCTCCCTGACGTCTGCTGAAAAGCCACCAGCCCCTGGAACCCACACAATGTTTGTGTGGGTTCCAATGTTTCTTACTATATATTAAATTCTTGGCTACTGAAGAGCTTTTGAACATTTCCACGGTTATTGGACAGAGGAAATAATGTGCTAAATACTGAAGAAAAACACATGTGACAATGCAGTTAAGTTTTTCGGTTAATACTTTCATTATGTAGTTGACTCATGTAAGTGGATTGTGCTTGCTTGTTTACTGGATAGCTAAAGCAAAAATGTAATGTGACTGGTAATTTAGTTTGGAGGACATAATTCACTAAAATTATTATTATTATTATTTTACTTAGAGTGCTTTGAACATTTAAAACCTTACAGTATGGTTATTGAGGTGTAGCTTTTGTGGCAACTAGCCCTGCTCTAATATACACACACATACAGTATATATATACAGTGGTGTGAAAAAGTGTTGGCCCCCTCCCTGATTTTTTATTTTTTTGTATGTTTGTCACACTTTAATGTTTCAGATCATCAAACAAATGTAAATATGAATCAAAGATAACACAAGTAAACACAACATGCAGCTTTTGAATGAAGTGTTTTATTATGAAGGGAAAACCAAATCCAAACCCACATGGCCCTGTGTGAAAAAGTGCGACCAAAATTACCCCAAGAGCGCAGCGACGACTCATCCAAGAGGTCACAAAAGACCCCACAACAACATCTAAAGAACTGCAGGCCTCACTTGCCTCAGTTAAGGTCAGTGTTCATGACTCCACCATAAGAAAGAGACTGGGCAAAAATGGCCTGCATGGCAGAGTTCCAAGACGACAACCGCTGCTGAGCAAAAATAACATAAAGGCTCGTCTCAGTTTTGCCAGAAAACATCTTAATGATCCCCAAGACTTTTGGGAAAATACTCTGTGGACTGACGAGACAAAAGTTTAAATTTTTGGAAGGTGTGTGTCCCATTACATCTGGCGTATAAGTAACACATCATTTCAGAAAAAGAACATCATACCAACAGTAAAATATGGGGGTGGTAGTGTGATGGTCTGGGGCTGTTTTGCTGCTTCAGGACCTGGAAGACTTGCTATGATAAATGGAACCATTAATTCAGCTGTCTACCAAAAAATCCTGAAGGACAATGTCCGGCCATCTGTTCGTGACCTCAAGCTGAAGTGAACTTGGGTTCTGCAGCAGGACAATGATCCAAAACACACCAGCAAATCCACCTCTGAATGGCTGAAGAAAAACAAAATGAAGACTTTGGAGTGGCCTAGTCAAGGTCCTGACCTGAATCCTATTGAGATGCTGTGGCATGACCTTAAAAAGGCGGATCATGCTCGAAAACCCTCCAATGTGGCTGAATTACAACAATTCTGCCAAGATGAGTGGGCCAAAATTCCTCCACAGCGCTGTAACAGACTCATTGCAAGTTATCACAAACGCTTGATTGCAGTTGTTGCTGCTAAGGGTGGCCCAACCAGTTATTAGGTTTAGGGGTCAAGGAATTTTTCACACAGGGCCATGTGGGTTTGGATTTTGTTTTCCCTTCATAATAAAAAACTTCATTCAAAAACTGCATGTTGTGTTTACTTGTGTTATCTTTGATTAATATTTAAATTAGTTTGATGATCTGAAACATTAAAGCGAGACAAACATGCAAAAAATTCAAACATCAGGAAGGGGGCCAACACCTTTTCACACCACGGTATATATATATATATATATATATATATATATATATATATATATATATATATATATATATATATATATATATATATATATATATATATAATTATAATTATTATTATTAATATTATTATTTTAACTATTACACTTTGCATATTGTTCCCTGATATGTTTCACAAACCAAATGAAACTGTTTTGGATTTTCCCCAATGGGTCTATGGGGGTATTCACACCTGTCTTGTTTGGTTCGATCAAAATTAACTCTGGTTCGTTTCCCCCTTTTGTGCGGATCTTTTGGGCAGGTGTGACTACAGCAATCGCACTCTGGTGCTCACCAAACAACCGCACCAAGACCCAGCTGAAGAGGTGGTCTTGGTAAGGTGTGAATATGAACTGGCCTCGATCCGACCCAATTGCAGAAAGCATGATCAGAAACACACAGCTCGCGCATAGTGCTGTTGTTTGCATTTCATTCGCTTAATTCACTTGTTTTCTGAGTCAATGTCACAAAGATGAAGTTAAAAATCCTGACTCGCCATCTCCTCATTGGATGCTTCTTTAGAAAGAAATGCATCTTTATTGATTATAATGAAAGAGTTTTTGTTTTGGATATGAATTATTTCGTTTTGTAGTATTTCAAAGCTTTCTATAGATTTATTCATCATGTCTGTAAGGAAAATATTCACTGAGGTTAATTTTTTTGAAGCGCTCCTGTTCAAGACTGGGACGGCAAGCACATCCTATTAGTTTTCTTTATTTTAGAAAAGCACTTAATTTTCTTGATATTGTAAGTGCAGACAAATAAAAATAGACCCTTTACAGTTTCGAACGATGTATTATTCTTACCTTTATGAGCAACAATTAAGGAGTATTTAATTTATTTCCTCTGATGTCCTGAAGCGCACTTCAGCTTCCACTCTCCGCATAAACGATTGGATATGGGCCTAATAGCACACTTTTATCTAGGTTAAATGTTTAAGCTAATATTTTGATATGCTTTAAGTACTTTATATCTATAGATTTTATTTTCGGCAAGTCGTAATTACATCGTATGACATTGTCTCATATGATGCTCATAAGTTTCTTCATATTGCATTAGTATCTCATAACAGCAAATCAGTAAAAGAATAAAAATTGCACTACGAAAGATCTCCATGATTAGCCTGTTTTTGCACTTCTTGTTTCCCTACTTGAGAATTTCTGTCCAATGAATGGATGACCTTGGCACACGTGTGGTTTTGTTTACAATTTCTGGTTCACTTGCAAAAAGAGCAGTGTGAAAGCAAACCGCACCAAACAAACAAAAAAAAAATCTATTTGGTCCGGACCAAAGCAAGTGAACTATCGGACTTTCCTGGTGTGAATACACCCTATATTTTCCTGAGTTCATTTGAACTCTGGTGCAGCAGCTTCTACTCATCTCTTTCTCTCTCTGTCTCTCTCATTCTCTTCAGGACTGTTACCCCTCCCTTCTCAGCAGCTGAACATTTGCTGGCTGAATAATCCATCTACATGCCCATATCTTTGCAGCCTTGTAAAATAATTTTTATGAGGCTGTTCGTTTGTTACTATTTTGTATCTTAGCTCATTTAAATAGCCTTTAGGGTCACAGGTGGTTTTGTGCACATGGCTAATCAAGCAGGGTGTTAAAATGTGATTCAAACAATTAGGCCATTCTCTTTTGTTTGAATTATTTCATTCAACGGGTTGTTTACAATGCAAGACAGAAATGCAATAAGCTACACGACTGACTTAATTGGGTAGTTGCTGGCTATTTCAACCAAAATGTAAAATAAATGCACTATAAAACAGAATATTTAGAAACTTTAAAGCAAACACATTTATTGCTGAAACCCAAATAATGAACGTACCTTGATTGGGCTCAGGGTAACATAATGCTGGTTAACTAAAGGTAATAATATATGAACTCGGCTTGCTCCAGTTAACAGGATGAAGCTTTTAAAATTATGTTTTCTCCAACACCTTCCCCCTAATCAAGGAAACATGAAACCCTGAGTGTGTGGGAAAGCATATGGGGTGTTAAAGAGTTTCAAATGTTTACAGAGTAAAACCATTACAGGCTGGCATTGCACACTGTTGAAGTAGGTCACAGTTCCCATTTGCCATCTTCCCCAACCTTGTACAGCTGCTGGAATGGGGAAAGCTTGAGGATGACTAAACTGAAAAGAAATGTCCAATATATTCATGCATGTGGGACTTCCTTTGAAAGTGTCCAAGCTGGCATCTCTAAGCTACATTTGGTTCTCTACCTAAAACAATGATGGCCAAAAGAGCAAGTTCACTGAGGATATTACAGACATTACGTAGCAGATCCGCATCATTTAACCCAACCTGAGCCAGGAACAAGGGCCAGCAATTAGAAATCTTTTGATCCTGAACAAGGCACTCTTATATCTTAATGTATGCAGCCCCCACAATGAAGACATCTGTGTGTCATGATCCCTTAGAATGAGAAGAACAAGACTGAAAGATTGTGTCTATTACTTATATGTAGCCACTCACTGCTGTTTAGGGCAAGATCTGATTCACAGAACAAAAATGAAAGCTTCAACAACAACTAATCAAGTTACAGGACAACTCATATATTTGTAAGTGCTTTAAAAAGTGCTTTAAACGTAGGTGTAAACTGCAGTGTGTGTGTGTGACAAATCTGAACCTACATTAATCATAGCACACTGCCTCACTGATATACAGCCACATTGTCAACTGCGGGGGGAACTATTTAATCTACCTATCACTGTTCGGGAGGCAGACACACTCTGTCAGTTTAAATCTAGATTAAAGACCCATCTCTTTAACCTGGCGTATGCATAACACACTAATACGCTTCTAATATTCAAATCCGTTAAAGGATTGTTAGGCTGCATTAACTAGGTCAACCGGAACCGGGAACACTTCCCATAACTCACAATGTACTTGTTACATCGAAAGAAGATTGACATCTACGCTAATATTAGTCTGTTTCTCTCTTATTCAGAGGTCACCGTAGCCACCCGATCTGGTCCGTATCCAGCGCAGATGGTCACTGCAGTCACCAGATACAGTTCGTATCCAGATCAGATGGTGGATCAGCACCCAGAGACGACCTCTACAGCCCTGAATGTCAGCGGAGACCAGGACACCTAGATGATCCCCAGAGACAGATCCCCAGTGAGGACCCCACCACTTAGACAGCCATCTGGAAAAGACCACTGGAACCAGATGAGCCCTTACAATCTGACTTTGCTGCAGTTGGAATTGAACTGCTGGTTCGTTTGGCCAGAAGAGAACTGGCCCCCCGACTGAGCTTGGTTTCTCCCAAGGTTTCTTTCTCCATTCTATCATGATGGAGTTTTGGTTCCTTGCTACTGTCGCCTCTGGCTTGCTTAGTTAGGGACACTTCATTTCCAGCGAGATCGTCGACCTGATTGCAAAGACACTATTTAAACTGAACTGAGCTGGATGATGGCATCACTGAATTCAACAATGAAATACCTTTACCTTAAACTAGTGTTTAATCTTGTCATTTTACATTATTGACACACTATTTTCCTATTTTGATATTGTGCTGTTGCTTTGACACAATTTGCATTGTTAAAAGCGCTATATACAGTAAATAAAGGTGACTTGACTTGATTTCATATTTTGATAAAAACCACCATTTATCTACACACTTTTTTAAACGTGTAAACAAAATTAAAGTTAACTTCATAACGCACTAAGCCTATGGCTCCCAACCTGGGTGGCGCCAGAGTTCACAGCCGGGGCGCAGATATACTTTGAGGTAGGGCTGGGCGATAAAACGATAACTATAATTATAGTGATTTAATTTTCCTTGACAAAGCAAGGTCGATAAATCATTTAATGTTTATTCGGCAAAAGCGGAACAAAACAGCGTTACTCATTTGAACCGCGCCACACGGACCATATCCGCTCGGTTCAAACAGTGGCGCAGAGCAGAGCAAGCTGACTGTCATGAATCCGGTTTATGAACTTCCGAACACTCACAACCAGAGGTAACCCGCTCACCACATGGACTCTTGCACTACACTATACTGCTGCACTTCACCCGGACTACAGTTCCCATCATCCATTGCACTGATGACACACACACAGCTGAATGCACTGATTACACAGCTGATTCCCATCAGACATGCTACTTAAGCCATGGACTTCCTCATTCAGATCGCTGAGTATTGTTCTAGTGTTTAGCACTCTCCTAGTGTTAGCGGCCTTACCGAGCCATTCTATGTTTCTGTTTAGTCTCTAGTATTGTTCTGCGTTTATCACTCACCTAGTGATAGCTGCTTTACTGAGACTAGTTTCCAGTTCTAGTTAGTCTAGTCATTTCGTGTTGCCTTGTTTCCTGTTTCCTGATTGTACCTCGTTTGGATTATTGCTCATGTTATTGGACTACCCCTCTTCTCAAGCCCCCTGGATATTGTTCACCGATCAAAGACCCACACTTTCCCTAGGATTACTCTTTGTCTTGCCTGTGTTATACCTGTTTGCTGATGGTTTGACCCTGCCTGTGTTTTTGACCATGTCTTGGAATAAAGCTTGCAAATGGATCTGCACGTCTCACATCTCGTTTGCCCTGTAACAGAATACTCGGCCAAACAAGGATCCAGCGGCTTTTCAAGTGAACAATGGCCAGGTATGGATATTGCAAGACTGTTATTAGCCATCGAACAGGGCACGCGATCGCTCGAGGACTATATTCAAGAGTATTGAACGTTGCTTATTATTATGATCTACCAGACTGTGTTTTGATAGACTTTTTCTGTGAGGGCGTTAATCAACCACTGAAATCTAAACTAACTCACGAGGGTCCGCGTTTGTCACTCAGTCAGTTTATAGATTATGCTTTGAGGATTGTTGGTTCAGCATTCGCTGTGGCTGTCGCGGAGGAACGCAATGCCGCACTCACTCATGTAATGGCGGCCGCACCAGAGCACGCTCACAAAATGGCAGCGACAGCGGAGCTTGATCGCAAAATGGCGGACACAACAGCGTCCCATTATGTCACTGCTGCCAATACTGAGTCAAGCCAATACACAGCTGATCATCATGAATCAAGTCAAGTCACAGCTGATCATCATGAGTCCAGTCAAGTCACTGTTGATCTTCATGAGTCCAGTCAAGTCACTGTTGATCTTCATGAGTCCAGTCAAGTCACAGCTGATCATCATGAGTCCAGTCAAGTCACTGTTGATCTTCATGAGTCCAGTCAAGTCACTGTTGATCTTCATGAGTCCAGTCAAGTCACTGTTGATCTTCATGAGTCCAGTCAAGTCACTGTTGATCTTCATGAGTCCAGTCAAGTCACTGTTGATCTTCATGAGTCCAGTCAAGTCATCGTTGATCTTCATGAGTCCAGTCAAGTCACAGCTGATCACCCAGAGTCACGTCACGTCACAGCTGATCACCCACAGTCACGTCACGTCACAGCTGATCACCCACAGTCTCGTCACGTCTCAGCTGATCACCCACAGTCTCGTCACGTCTCAGCTGATCTGCCACAGTCTCGTCACGTCTCAGCTGATCTGCCACAGTCTCGTCACTTCTCAGCTGATCTGCCAGAGTCTCGTCACGTCTCAGCTGATCTGCCAGAGTCTCGTCACGTCTCAGCTGATCTGCCAGAGTCTCGTCACGTCTCAGCTGATCTGCCAGAGTCTCGTCACGTCTCAGCTGATCTGCCAGAGTCTCGTCACGTCTCAGCTGATCTTCTAAAGTCTTGTCACGTGTCATCTGATCTGCCAGAACCACTCCATGTCTCGTCCAATCTGCCAGAGTCTCTCTATGTCTCGTCTGACCTTCCAGAAGCGCTTCATGTCATGTCTACCACCCCAGAGCCACATCCTGTTGCGGTTGTTGTACTGTAGCCCTCTACTGTCCTATCAAGGGAAACTGTCATCAAGCATCAGAGGTATTGCTTTATGTTGCGTTTGGGCTGCGTACACCACCACAGAACTGCTCGAGGTGGCGGTGTTCACTGTGATGTCTCCAGAGGTGGCGGCTGATGCTGCAGAACCTCATGGGGTAGTGTCGCTCACTGCTGTGTCTCCAGAGCCGTTGATACCTGCTTCAGATTCTTGCATGGTGGTGGTGCCCAGCAAAGAACTCTTTCTGGTTTCCTATGAGACTACTGTAGAACGTCCAGAAGTGGCGACATCTGCTGCAGAACCTTTCAGAGGTGTCAGTGGTACTCAATTATGAGCTCTCGCCCTGTCCTGTCACGGCTAAGGAGGCCGTCTGTGAACTCTCGCCCTGTCCTGTCACGGCTAAGGAGGCTGTCTGTGAACTCTCGCTCTGTCCTATCACAGCTAAGGAGGCCGTCTGTGAACTCTCGCCCTGTTCTGTCACGGCTAAGGAGGCCGTCTGTGAACTCTCGCCCTGTCCTGTCACGGCTAAGGAGGCTGTCTGTGAACTCTCGCTCTGTCGTATCACAGCTAAGGAGGCCGTCTGTGAACTCTTGCCCTGTCCTGTCACGGTTATGGAGGTGAACTCTTGCTTTGCTCTGGGCCGGCCGATGGAGCCATCTCCGAACTCTTGCCCTGTTCTGAATCAGCCTTGGAGGCTGATTGTGATCTGTCTGTCTGTCTAGATACTGATTTTGAACTCTGTCTTGTCTGTTTCTGTCAATCTGTCTGATCATGAACTGTCAGTCTGTCCAGGATCAACCTATGAATCAGTTTTTGAATTGTCTGTCTGTCCCATTTCCCCTAATGAGTCTAATGTTGAACCACCTGTCTGTCCAGTTCCTAACAAGAGAACTGTTATCTGCCCCATTAGTCCAGTTGTGAGCCCAGAAACTGTAAATGCACTACATGTTTATCCCGTTAACTCTGTCACTGCCATAGAGACTATTCATGAACTGTCTGCTTGTTCTGTTTCTCTAAATGTGTCTGTCTTGCCAGTCCTAGCTAGGGAGTCCGTTTATGAACTGCCATCCTGTCCAGTTTCGATCAGTGAGCTTACATATGAACTGTCTGCCTGCTAAGTTGTCACCATTGAAAATATTGATGGACTTCTTGTGTTCCCTGCCTCTGCCCTTGAGACCGTATATGCTCTCTGTGTCTCAATGTTCTCTAGGTCCCAGTCCCTTCCACGGTCTACAGTTCCTTCTGGTCTGGTCTGGTGATCCTCTGCTCTGCCTTGGTGGTCTTCTGCTCTGGTCTGGTGGTCTTCTACTCTCACCGATCATGCAACCACTAAACAGCGCTGTGAGATCCAGTGAAAAGCGATTGAATTCAGCGAAGAACACAAATGACTGGTATAAACTAGTATCAGACATACTCAGTTTAAATCTAGATTGAAAACCCATCTCTTTTACCTGGCTTACACAACACACTAACACATCTCTATAATTCAAATCCATTAAAGGATTGTTAGGCTGCATTAATTAGGTGAACCAGAACCGGGAACACTTGCCATAACACTCGATGTACTTGTTACATCGTTAGAAGAATGGCATCTATGCTAATATTAGTCTGTTTCTTCTTATTCCGAGGTCACTGTAGCCACCAGATCCAGACTGTTTCCAGATCAGATGGTCATTGCATTCACCCGGATCCAGTCCATATCCAGCCCAGATGGTGGATCAGCACCTAGAGATGCCCTTGACAGCCCTGAATGTCAGCAAAATCCAGAGAAATGTGTTTTTCTTGCACAGTCTATTCCCTTTTTGGGGGTACATTGTGTCATTCGAGGGAGTTTGCGTGGATCCCGCCAAGGTTCAGCCTGGGGTCGATTGGCCAACTCCAGATTCCTGCAAGGCCCTGCAGAGGCTTCTGGGCTTTGCCAATTTTTGCCACATTTTCTTCGCAACTACAGCCAGCTAGCTGCCCCATGACTGCCCTGACCTCCACCAAAACGGCATTCAGGTGGTCCAACAATGCTGACACTGTGTTTTACAAACTAGTGAACTGTTTTGTTTCAGTTCTCTTTCTTGTTACCCCTGACCCTTCTCATCAATTTGTGGGGGAAGTTGATTTATCAGAGGTGAGGGTTGTCACAATTCTTTACCAGTGTTCTTCCAGGGTCTGGTATCATGACAGAATACGAGGAAGCAAATTTGCAAGTGAAACAGTCTGTTTATTGAGTAATCCAGGAGAGAAAGTATCAGCAGTAACACAATGGTAATGAGTGGCGAAGGGACCTTGACGGGCAACACAGATGAAAGGTGGTGACGAGATGAATCCGCTGGTGAAGAGTGAAGTAATCCTGACACAGAACGAGGAAACCAGCAACACCGAACGGAACACCGCCACACGAACCCCAGACAGCAGCAAGGATCAGGAACGCCAACAGGAACAGGAAACAAGAACTCACACGCGAGGACATCAACAAACGATCTGACAAAGGAGGGAAGAAACTGGTGAGTGTATATATAGGTGTGTTGATGAGCTGCAGCTGGCGCTGCCAACGAGACTCAGCTGAGACGCTGATCAGCGGTAATTGGCCCGGTCACGCCCATACGACCTACACACACACACACACACCCACAACACAAATCAACAATAACACGAGACGAGAAGGAAACAATGAATTAGCGAACCATGACATCTGGGGTGCCCTTCATCACAAGAAAATTTAATACATCAAATCCATTAAAAGGTTAAACTCTAGGCAGGCTTGGTGAGTTTTATTTTTCAGTCACTTCAATGTTTCCATCTCTTACCATCTAGGTTCCAAGAACAGGTTTCTGCACTCTCCTGAGTCCACAGAGTGCCACAGAGTATTGTGGTCTTGATGGTGACTTGGGAGATCAAGTCGAAGGTCTGTACAGCTTTACAAGGGTTACATAACTCCTTACCAGTGTCATCTACGGGCCTGTCACCATTCACGAGAGTTTAGGGTACGAGCCACCAATTTTCCTGACTGTGAAATCTAAAGTTGCGGTTCAGAAGCCTACACCTTGTCGTGGATCCAAATTAAAACTTTTTTTATTTTTTTACTCTGCTGTTAATCCACCTGCCCCAGTTCCTCCACTGCCGCAAATCATAGATGGGGAACCTGTATATTTGGTCAAACGAATTCTGGACTTGAGGTGGAGGGGACACGGATTCCAGTACTTGGTGTACTGGTAGGGTCACGTCTCAGATGATTAAAATCGCCAGATAAATTCCCTCGGAAGAGGCAGGAGGTGTTCCTGGGGGAGGGGTATGGTCACGGTTCATGTGTCTGCATGTAGAGCCCTGCGCGGGACTGTTTTCTTCATCCCGCTCCCGCCCGCGCCCGCCGAATTTCTGACCATTACCGCCCGCTCCCGCAACGTGTGTGTTACACTCCCACCCGCTCACGCAATATGTATGTCCACTCCCGCCCGCACCCGCAAAACTCTGAAAATTTATTCCCGCACGATAATAGAGATGCATTGATTTTGTGTCTTCGCCCGTCCCGCAGGAAAAAAAAAATAAAACGTATTGTATTGCTATTATTAAAGAGATTCGTGTTTGTTTCTTTCCCTGACCTGCATGTATTCTGACGCACTGGTAGGGAAGATGAATATAGCCTGGGCTATCGGGGACATCTAAAACGCTTAGGCTACCGCGTGTTTCTTTAGACTTCAAGTACTTTGATTTTGTTGACAATGACATCATGTCGCTAGGCTACCTCCCGATCCCGCAGTGTTTTTTTTTTTAGCCGCCCATTCCCGCCCGCAGCAAAGTTCAAACCGCCCGCTCCCGCGAGATTTGCGTTGGGTCCCGCGGGACCCGGCGGGTCCCAATCCCAATGCAGCCCTCTATCTGCATGTTCATTCTTGCATGTTTTTTTGTGTTGTTCTGTCACTGGTCTGATATGCTAATCAGATCAGCGGCACCTGCCGCTCATTCCCTGTGCGCATATATATATATATATATATATATATATATATAAGGCCTGCCAAAGACTTGCACCATTAGCATCTGACCACTCTGCTTTGCTTTTTTTGCTTTGCATTTATTTCAATAAACTGTGATTGTACTCACATTTGGATCATCTGCCTTTTTGATCCTGAAACTATTTGTGCTGGTCCTAGGGGACCTACATTCCTTGTCATTCAGCATCTCATTTACAGTTTGGCCCAGGTTTTTCTAAGGCCGTATGTAAGTCTTAAGAGGGTTGTATGCCCAAGGTTTGGTCCATTCCCCTCAGGGATAATGTGATAATCTTGCAGGCACTCACTGGTATTCCATTATGGAATTGGAATAGCAGTGTGGGGATTACATGTCTTTGTTGATCAGTGTGTCAGTACAGATGGTCAGACAAGCTATTTGTGCACGTAACTGGCCTCTCAAAAGGTCGGTAAGAAAGCACATTCCACAAAAGCATGAATAGATTTGTCAAGTTATATAACTTGGATGTGTCCTTCCTTTCTTTCTATTTCTCATTTCTATGAGGTTGTTTTCTTGGTTCAAAAATTCTTGAAACAGATTGTTCTCCATTACCCAAAAACCTGGCAAGACACAATATTCATTTTAATGCATTAGATACTGGTTCAACTCTCAATAAGTTTATTGCTGACACTTATTATGGAATGTCATATGCTTGTCAAAGACAACCTTTGGGCTCATTTAGCAATACAACTGGAGATGATTTATTGGGAAAACTAACTTTTTTTAACGATTCAAGTTAAAGGATCCAGATGACTTAAGGGTATTTATCTAGTGTATTTATCTTCTTCATTCATTCTGCCTCAAGCAGATGCTTTGGTCTTAAATGCTTGTAATACAGTGCTGTTTTTGGAGTACCTTTGTCACCTTAAATTTATGGAATACATTGTGCACTACTTTTCCTTAATATCAAATTGGCTTGTTCTTGCAAAATAAAAACAAGATTAAAAGGTCTCTTCTGAAGGGTGATGGTATTTTTCCTGTTTTAGCAAAGTCAAAAACAGAGCAAAAACTTCTCTTTCCAGCAATGACGTTTAAGTCCCTTAAATTTCTCATGCAGGTGTTTGGCTGTCTCACAGAGGGGTTTCACAGAGAGAGGCCAACTCTCTAGGAGGTGCTGGCATGATGCTTGCAGGAGTTTCGGAGGTTGGCATGCATAAGCACAGTAGTCATTGTTCTCACTCACTACCTGTTGAAGGACTGATTCCCTCAGACTGCACAATGACTTCATCACACAAAATGGTCTCTGAGAGCTCCCAGGTGTAGGATAAACCTGCTTGCATTTCTACTGCAATGTCCTAAAGCTAAAAGGGGATGTAAACGTGGGACTGAAACAATTATAGGTAAAACCTGTGGATCTTGTGTAGAACTGTGAGAGTCCAAAATTCCTGGGAGAGAAAAGGATGCTGGAATTGGTACAGGCTAATTGGACAGAAAGTTTCAGTTCAAATGTTTTGTAGGGGTGCATTATTTTTTGTGGGGAAATCTAACAAAAAAAGGAGAAATAATGCTTACTTCAACAATAGTTTGCATTGTGAGTATTTTTTTCATAAATTGTATGGCATGCTACATACTGTACCATATAAAATATGCAGTTTGTTTTGTATTTAAAATATTTAATGAAAAGTACTCTACCACATGGTTGTTAACAGATGAAAAACTATAGAGTCAATAACCTATAATAGCTCAAACTATTTCATGTCGTAGCATTTACTGTGTACTCTTGTCTGTTAATTTCATATACTAATCCAAGTTTGAACATAGCGGTAGAGTATATAATTTTAAGATGCAGCATGACACAAAAGCTCATAAAACCACTACTTCTCTATCTCTATGTATCTGCAAAGTGTAACTCATAATGTGTTATTATTTTCTTACTTTGGTGAAATGCAAAAGGAGGTCTTTGTGTGGAATGTCCATAGACATGCTGTTATATATACAGTGATACAATAGCTTTTTGTGAAAAACAGATCTGCCATGTGTCTCTTTGCTTCTGCTCATAAATATCATTCATTGAAGAACGGATAACAGCTTAAATTTGGGTTTGTTCTACATGGCTTGAAGACTCACTGTACTTTTATTTCATACACCAATTGGTCTACTCAACATACCTTTTTTTCATTGCTTTGTTTGTCTTGTCATTGGTTTATTGTCTTAATTACTTTCAGGTGTATCTTGTTAGTTATTACCCCTGTGTAATGCTATTGCTTTTCCTTTGATCGTTGTCAGGTCTTGTCCATTTTTGCTGTTTCGATGGCGTATTTAGTTTTGTTTTCGGTGTTTTCTAGTTTCAGAGTTTCTTTGTATTATATTTTTAGTTTATTGGTTACTGTTTTGTATTTTCCTTTGGTTCTCTAATAAATCAACTTCATCTGTGTTCCAGCTCTCCTTCATTTTTAAGTGCACCATACTAGAGCTCTGCATTTCGGCCCGGGCCCGACGGGCCCCGACTTTTTTACGCCTCTAGGGCTGGGCTTCGGGCCAATTTCCATGTCATAGTTCAGATGCGGGCCGGGCCTCGGGCCTGTTTTGGGTTTCTCCTTATTTTTATATTGTAGACATCTATCGATTAGTGATGAAAAAAATTGCCGCGCTGGTGGAAACAACACCAGACAGTGCCGCGACTGAGAGCAGCTCGATGGTGTTTAGTGTCCCGCAGCAGCAGCAGCAGGTGGGCAAGTGACTTCAGCGCAGCGGAAGAGTTCTGCGTTCAAATGCACGCAATAGGCTAAAGCTTGCTGAAAACCACCAGCAAACATAACCATGAATGTGTCTGTGGGAAATAGAAAGGAGATATTTGAATTATTTACTAATAGAGTCTGTGTTGTAAGGATGAAGTTGCGGATCCTGACTCGCCGTCTCCTCATTAGATGCGTCTTTAGAGAGAAATGCATCTTTATTGATTATGATTAAGATTAAAAGAGTTTTTATTTCGTTAAGTAATAATTTAAAGCTATAGATATATTTATCATGTCTGTGAGGCATGTATTCGCTCAGCTTCGGTTCATTTTTGTATGAGACGGCAGAAAGCACATCATGTTTGTTTTCTTTGATTTATAAAATAACTACCTTTTGTTGCTATTGAGTGCACACAAATACAAGTAGACCCTTTACAGGTCCGAATGATGTATTACTCTTACCTTTATCAAAAAAAAAATAATAATTATGGCGTAGGCTATTTTAATTTGTTTCCACTGAAATACAAACTTAGATATAGGCTAGCGCACATTATTATTATAGCGCAGGTTTAACGTTCAAACATTGTTATATGCTTGAACTGTTTTAGTATATCTATAGATTTTACTTTAGGCAAGTCGTGATGATATGAGAAGGCTAAATTGATCAAACATAGGCTATGATAAGTTCATGCCGCTGGCCGCTTGGTCGTTTCTTTAAAAAACAAAAGCTTATAGGCTATTTAACGAACAAAAATGCTCCAAACGTTTTTCTAAATTAACTTAATAAAAAAACAAAATGAACTATAATGATTTTGCCATTACACACTACTGTTTCGGCTATTAAAATAGTTCAGTTTTATATAAACTGTTTTAGGAGAAGGGGGAAAAAAGACGGGCTCGGGTCGGTAATTCTGATAAACCATCGGACGTGAGCCGGGCTAGGGCCTGAGCGTCTCGGGCCAGGGCTGGGCTAGGGTCTAAATTTTAGGCCCGTGCAGGGCTCTACACCATACACACTGTTGTGTGAACTATCCCTTTAATTGCTCTAAAACAGGCTATATTTAAGTAAATAAGGGTGTTTCCTGAAATGCTGGGATATGCTCAAGTGACCCTACACAGGACAAGAGGTTTGGAGGATAGATTATGTATGTTTTGGGTATGTTGGATTATTTTATTAATATTTTACTAATTGTCTGGTATGTTGGTGTATTTTGTGCTTCATGTATGATTGTTTTTCAGCATGCTTACATATACCTTTTGAAGGTTGTGTGTTGTCGCTTTATGTGCTTGTATGGCTGATTGTGTGAAAACATTGATTGTTGTCATATTGTTAGTACTATTATCATGATGTTTTGTTTAGTTTTCTTGATATTTTTAAAGGGTTTTGAAACATCTTGCCAAAGGACTGCTGTTGAAAATTAGCCGACTGTCTAAACATGGGCACATTTACAGAAATGTTGATTAATGTGTGTTGTCCTTATAAATAAAATAAATAATTTCATATTTTTTTCTTTTGATTTTGTAGTGGAATATAACAAACATACATTTTACCGGTTTAATGAGTTTCACACTGGACATAATAAAATAAAAATTGAAAAGCAGTGCAAGAGATGATAACCCCTGTTTGTCAAAAAACAAGTTTGCTGTCAAAATTTGCCTTTGCATCCAACAGTTAATATGCCTGGAATGTGCAGCATGTTTACATAAAAACATTACATTTTCAAAACTTTTTTGTAAAGTCAGTCAAAAAAGTAATGATTTGTGCAGTTTGTTTAAAGCCTAACACTTGTTAAGACAATAAACCTCGATCTCGTTATAGTTGGCTCCAAATGTAATATGACACAGTGGTCCTGAGGATTGTTCCTGTGTTGCATTAGTCTAATGTAATATATTTTGCTCTGAGCTAAGTGGCCTGTATTCTGAGATGTTCAGGTTTTGGTTTGTGTTGGCTGGTTTGCGGAACATTGCTCAGAGGTAGGTTACTCTGAACACTTGTGTCTGGAAACTACATCAGTATGAGAGAAACTCTACGGGGAAACAAACAGTGGTATTCCATTAGATCTGTAATATGTTTCCCAACATGTCTTTGAGAAACCCTCTCTTTTGAGGTCATTGAGAGGAATGTCCCCCTGAAAAATGTAGAAATTCATGTCAAATTAATTATTCACACCATGCTGTGTATTACAAAGCCAAAAGAAAACTGTAGGAACTCTGAGCTGTCAGGGAGCAGGTTGGGGTCAAGAGAGCTGGGGGTCACTGACTGCACCTTTGGAATTTTGACTGAAGTCGGTCCCTCATGTTAATAAGGGCCTTGGGGAGTCTTGGTTTGAAAAAAATCAACTCTCTCCCGCTCAAAGGGAAGAGGGCACATGACAGCGATATCCGAGAAAGCAGCACCAGTGCGGCCAGCCTTTTATCTGATATGATCTTTGTTTAAGCAAACATCCGACTCGGCGTGCGACTTTTCGCAAGTGCTGAGGGAATGTTCTCCCCTCCTTGGATGTGAAGGTGTAGAGGAGGCTCTGGCTGGGAGTTGGGCAGCGGTTCACACACTTAAGTGCCATCCCGAGGACAAAACACAGAGGGGACAAACAATGAAAGGTGAGCCAAGCTTGGTAAATAGGCCCTAGTTGGGGAGATGCAGAATGAAATCATTTGCAGCTCATACTGCAGTGCTTTTTATTCACACTTGACGCTAATGTATTTCCTCCTGGCTCGGTTTCAGTGTTGTAGGCCTTTTATCTATCATCTCTGGTTTTTGATGATCTCAGGTCCATATTACACAATGCGAAACGTCCATTTCTGTCTGCTTCCTTTGAACTCTGGATTGTAGAAAAACAAGGGTCTCTGGAGGGTATACTTGGCCATTTTGCTATCAACCTGCATTGATACAGTAATATAAAGACATTGAGGTGGAGCTGCAACATTTGTTATAAAAAGTGATTCAAATTAGTTCACTTGACAGGTTGAAGGATCGTTTCTGCAGACACTAGCTCATTGACATTTAGCTGTAGGTTTCTGTTGTGATGTAATGCATTGTTCTGTGAACAGCAAAACATGTTTGGCTCAGTTTGCATACTATCAGGATGTATAAATGTGCCTGGGAGTTAAACTTTTCTGTGTGGTCAGCTTGTGTAAAATACTGATGCTTTCATCTCTTGAATGCAAGGCTTTTCATTCATCAGTGTCCAATGCTTGCTAGACATTCTCCACCCCTCTCAGAATCTCTTCAGTCGTTTGTTGAGATTGGATTGTGCCAAGGCCTTACAATTATACAATACAACCCATGCATGACTACATATGTATTATGCAATTACTTCTATTGTCTTTGTAATATTAAATTATTAAATTAAATCTGGATGATGTTAACTGTGACAGGATGATTGACAGGACAGTTTAAATGGTGACAGAATGCACAAACTAAGCAACAGAGTGGTCCATTAAAGACGCAGTTATGATGAAGTGGTATGTCCCAAAGCTTGCCTTCTATTCTGCTACATACTCAACATGTTTATAATACATTAATTGTTATTTTCTTCACAAAAAAGTACATACTTTTAGGGCATAGTATAAGTAGGGGGAATTGGGACGCAGCAATAGCGAGACTGAGTGAGTTATCAAGGGGCAGGTGGACACCATAGGTTGTTATGGCAATAAACTAGAAAACTAAGTCACACACTAGGAAACTAGATCAGCTAATGGCTGATTTATACTCGATGTGTCTGCAAGTTCATTTGGGTGCGCGTGGCAAATATGACATCATTGTGGTGTTGGCAGACATTTGCTTTCTATATTGCGCTTTTCTGGGTACTCAAAGACCTTTACATGGATGGGGGAATCTCCTCAACCACTACCAATGTGCAGCATCCACCTGGATGATGTGAGGGCAGCCATATTGTGCCAGAACGCCCACCACACACCAGCTTATTGGAGGAGAGGAGCCTATCAGTAGATATGGGGATGGTTAGGAGGCCATGATGGTCAGAAGACAATGTGCAAATTTTGGCCGGGATGACAGGGTTACAATCCTACTTTTTTTTTTCTAAGGACATCCTGGGATTTTTTGTATTCACACCTGTCTTGTTTGGTTCGATTGAATCGAACTCAAGTTCGTTTTCCCCTTTGGTGCGCATCTTTTGGGCAGGTGTGAATATAGCATTCGCACTCGGGTGCAAACCAAACCCAGCTGACGAGGTGGTCTCGGTCTGCTTCCAAACGAACTCTGGTATGGTTGAATGGATGAACCAATGAATTTATGACCTTAGCACACGTGTGGTTTTGTTTACAATTTCTGGTTCGCTTGCTAAACGGGCAGTGTGAAAGCGAACTGCACCAAACTAAAAAAATCAGTCCGCTGATTGACCAAACTAAAGTCAATCAGCGGACTTTCCTGGTTTGAATACATCCTTAATGACCACAGAGAGTCAGGACCTCAGTTTAAAGTCTCATATGAAGGACGGTGCTTTTAGACAATATAGTGCCCCCATCACTACACTGGGGCGCTAGGTCCCACACAGACCACAGGGTGAGCACTCCCTGCTGGCCTCACTAACACCTCTTCCAGCAGCAACCTAGTTTTCCCAGGAGGTCTCCCATCCAGGTACTGACCAGACTCAACCCTGCTTAGCTTCAGAGGGCAACCAGTCTTGGGCTGCAGGGTCGTTTGGCTGCTGGTTGCAGGGTTGCTGGAGCCTCTCCCTAAGGGTAAAGGAACAGATAGAGCACTCCATACAGAATGAGCCACACCGTACATCTAGATAAAAGACATGTTCTTCCAACTGTCCGAGTCAGGTGTGATTTATCTCAATACCCTTTTTAATTGTATCTGTCAGGTAGTAGAGACATTTGAAGTTTCTCAGAACTAACTTCCTTAAAGTACATGAGACATTTTTTCAATGATTTTTCAGAAACTAGTGTTAAGGTTTCTTTTTAGAGGATGTATTGAAGTCAGTTCTTTTTGTATTCACATAGTTTTATCATGGCATGTCTTGTTGTTTTTTGTTTATTCTTCTTGATATTTTAAAGGGTTCTGAAACAACTTGCCAAAGGACTGCATTTGAAAATTAACCAGCTGGCTAACACTGCCACATTTACAGTAATGTTTATTAAAGTGTGTTTATAAAATAAAAAAATAAAATAAAATGTATTTGTTCTTGGCAGAATAGATCTGCTATGCTGCTACTGAATTGCTGCTGCTGTTGGTTATTGCTGTTGTATTAAATTAGTTCTGCCTCTGCTGGATGGTCCGGGCTTGACAGAGTTTGTGGATCTCTACATGCTAATGCTAATGACAGCTTCTATGAGAAAGTTTTGAAAGAGTGCCTTGACACTTGGTGAGCCTGGCTCTGACATCAGAGCTGCCTTCTTATACCATTCCAGAGTATAGGAGCAGAAGTGAAGGCTAATTTCCCATTTCACACAGGATGCCTATGTAGAGCAGAATCAGTAGTGGAGAGTGGGGTAAGATGAGCTACTTTTGACTTGTGTTCCTCAAGATAATGGCAAACGATGCAGAAGTACAATAAAAGTATCTAAATTAATTTCAGGATGTTTCCTATCATTTTCAATTATCAGAATGTATCTATGAAAGTACTCCACTGCTCCCCCATTCCTCTGGAAAACGTGCAAGAGACAACCATCGATCATTATCAGCTAAGATACTATAGATTCATATCATCCCTAGTATACTCACCTGACTTCCATCCTCTCTCCTCTGCTACAGTCTCTTTGTCAATAATGCTGCTGTTGAGTTCACTTACTTGCTGCTGTTGAGTCTACTTGCTGAGAAATACGATGTAATAACATAATATAATATAATATAACTAGATAAAAAAGTTTGTAGAGACAAACTTTAAGTTGGCTTGAGAAAGCCAGACCAGAAAGTTTGAAAAGTTTAAAAATTTTAAGAAGTTTAAAAAAGTTTTAAGTTTGATGATTTTTAGTCTGAAATAGTTTGAAGTTTAAAGTAGTTTTACAAGTTTAAGGCAATACAGTCTGTCAGAGATAGATAGATAGATGATATATCCTCAGAGTGTTTGCTAGGGTATTCTAGGTGGTTGCTATGTGTTTTTGTGTATTGTTAGGGTACTTGGGGTGGTTGCTAAGGTACCTGAGGTGGTTGCTAGGGTGTAGCTATGCGGTTGTTAAGGTACCCGGGTGGTTGCTAAGGTGTTGCTATGCAGTTGCTAGGGTACCCGGGTGGTTGCTAAGGTGCTGCTATGTGGTTACTAGGGTACACAGGGCTGTTGCTAAGGTGTTGCTATATGGTTGCTAAGGTACCCGGGCTGTTGCTAAGGTGTTGCTATGGTACCTGGGGCGGTTACTAAGGAGTTGCTATGTGGTTGCTAAGGTACTCTGAGTGGTTGCTATGGTGTTGCTCTGTGGTTGCTAGGGTACTCAGGGTGGTTGCTAGGTTGGTTTGGATAGTTGCTATAGTGTTGATAGATAGATAGATAGATAGATAGATAGATAGATAGATAGATAGATAGATAGATAGATAGATAGATAGATAGATAGATAGATAGATAGATAGATAGATAGATAGATAGATAGATGAGTTTGAATGGGTTAGAAATAGTACATATAAGGGAAGTCTGATTGAGTCTAATGGGCTTCAGTGTGTTTAGATATAAAATTCTGACAGTTGGAGTTTGAATAGTCTTGGCTCATCTGAACATTCCGACAATGTTAATCTATGGGATTTTTATGATTTTTAATCTTCATTTTTATGAAAACCGTAAATCTGATCATTTAGAAAAGATATAGCACACTCGGTCAGATCAGTCTGAACATCTGGGCTGAGTTTGGAGTTTGTAGAGTTACAGCTCTAGGAGGAGTTAGAGTTGATAATGTAGTCTCAGAAGAATAACTAGATAAAAAAGTTTGTCGAGACAAACTTTAATATTTTGTTAAATAAGAAATTATTCAATTTGAGTGTATTGATCATTTGGTAATAAAAGCTATATTTTTATTTAATGAAAAGTTTTTCCATGCCCTTTGAATGGTTGTCCACCCTGTCGTATTGGGGAATCTACCCCTTTAAGAAAAGACCATCCCCTTTAGTGACATCAGGACAACAGACTTTTTTTTCTCTTCAGTGGCAGGAATTTCAACGGCTGAGGTGAATAAGTTGGTGACTTTTCAATTGACACATTATCTTCAAAACTGGCAAAGTTTGCTTCCTTGCTTAACATTACCACCCTGTCAGCATAAAATATGCCAGAAGTGATTTGAATACAGTATTTTCAAAATATGTACATTTAAAACTCTCTTCAACAACCAGACTAAATATTTAGCTAGTCACAGTTTGTTGTGAGCTAATATGCTAATTGAAGCTCAAAATGTCCACATATTTACTTACTTACTTTTACTTTTGTCATTTAGCAGACGCTTTTGTCCAAAGCGACTTACAAATAAGAAAAAGTAACTAAAACTAAAAAGTTACAACTCTATAAATACTATCTACCCACATATTTAAGAAAATAAAGAAATTAAATAAAATTAACACATGCATATAACAACAACATTTCAATAATAAATATATCAATGAAAAAATTAAATAAAAAGCTACTACTATCCCTTGCCGGTGTCCCTGCCCGGTGGAGTCGCACGGTAGAGTCGATGGTCTTTACACTCTTTGGTCTTCACACTAAGAGGGCTTCACACGACGACTGCCGCGACCGCTGCCGCGGTATAATAACCTTTATTATACCAAACCAACAAATGATCATTTCAATTCAGCTGGACCCACTTTCCTGTTTATCAACTACAAATGGCCAAGCAAGTGCACACACTGACAAGATACACGATACAGTACGAGACCAAACGCGATTTCAGCAACTCTCATCCTAGTAAACAAAATAAGCGTTTCCTAGCAACGGCAAATGCGCTAAACACTGAGTCAAGTAAATACACTTACGAGCTGATTTTAAACTTCCGCTGATAGACTGCTTCTCTTAAAGACCACTTCCATTACACTGCCTTCTGCTGGCGCTTGAACCCACTTTCCTGTTTATCAACTACAAATGGCCAAGCAAGTGCACACACTGACAAGATACACGATACAGTACGAGACCAAACGCGATTTATTTGTAGGTAATATTGCTAAAAACTAAAATGAATGGGGGGAGGGGGTATAAATATGATTGAGGATGTAATTCTTATTTATTATTCTTTAGTAACCCTGTTTAGGAAAGGGACATCATACCTTTCAGAATATATAATTTGCATCTTAATTTTGCAATGAAAACGTATTTAACAGTAATATATATGTCCATGACTGGAATTTGTGCTCTGCATTTAGCCCATCCAAAGTGCACACACACACTGAGCAGCTGGGGGTTCGGTGCCTTGCTCAAGGGCACCTCAGTCGTGGTATTGAGGGTGGAGAGAGCACTGGTTATTCACTTCCCCCACCTACAATTCCTGCCGGACCTGAGACTCGAACCCGCAACCTTTGGATTACAAGTCCGACTCTCTAACCATTAGGCCACGACTTCTCCAAATGTGTGGGAGCTCAGCTAATATGTTTCTATGATATGACATAAAGCGAATAGGAAATGAAAACCAAAATTTTTGAGTATTGTGAGGGTTGAAAGGCACTCTGTGGTGATATTGACCCGCAATATAATATAATATATGATATAATATAATATAATTAATGCTGTCAAACAATTAATCACATCCAAAATTAAAGTTTTTGTTTATATAATATGTGTGTGTGTGTACTGTGTTTATTTATTATTTATATATAAATACACACACATACAGTATATATTTAGAAAATATTTACAGGTATATACATTTATAATTATTATTTATATTTAATATATAAACAACATATTTTTATACATGCATGTGTTTGTATTTATGTACACAATAAATATACACAGTACACACTCATATTATGTAAACAAAAACTTTTATTTTGGATGCAATGAATCGTAATTAATCATTTGACAGCACTAAATATAATATAATAGAATATTACTAACATCACACAGGTTTGTTTGCGCATTTAATTTGTGGGTTCCCTCAACATAAGATCTCAATGCCACAACTTCAGATTTTGTAGTTTCAATGTAAGGATGTTGTTATCCTGGCAAAATGATGTTGTGGTCAAAACATATTATCACATTTCCATGAATTAATATTGTTGAAACAAAACTAAATTAAATGAAAGTGTCCCTTCCTGGTCATAGAAAGTCAAACTAGAGAAACAGGTCCAGTCACAGGCCTGTGATGATGACACAAACCTTCCAGATGCACACAACCACTTGTATGCACTATGATTTGACATTCAGAACAACACATCTGCACAAAAACACTTGACCAACACCTGACAACATAACACACTCAACCTGCTCTAATTTCCTTAGTGTCCAAACCGCACTATGGCCGATTCAATACGTCTTCCCTCCAGCCTGACCATTAGCCACCTAGAGCACAAAGACTTGTTTATTATTTAGAAGACCTCTGTTATTCCATGTTGGCCACAACACCTCGAGCACTACCATTTCTGTATTGTCCAGCCATAAAATCACTCTATGTTCCGTTACTGACAACATGACATTCTGTGTAGCTGTTTTGAAAATATGTGTTTTGTGAAAAGCACTATCCAAATAAATTAGACTTGGCTTGACTTTTACGTGGAACAGGACTGTAAAATTAAGTGCTACTCAAATACTTTAGGGGTATTGATTGGAGATCTTGCATAGAAGTTCCATTTTGAAATATTTTAACAGTTCTCAATATTTGAGCAAAATAACTAAACACTTCAAGGGGAGATGCATCAAACGCAAACATAGTTTGAATAGAGCAGAGTGTAAAGAAAAAATGAAGTGTGCCAAGCATCAGCCAGTGGCCCCTCTTTCAGGCTAATCAATAGAGTAGTGTGACATTTATTTGGCTGCAGAATCAGAAACATATTAGTCCCTGCAGATTTCTGGGAACAGTTTGCCAATGCCGAAGACTGTGTGTTTTCTCTCCTAAAAGTAGCGGTGATCTCATTGACTGAGTATACAGAAAATGAGAAGAGAAAAAAGGAGAGAAAATATTCATCAGATGGTCAGAAACTGTAAAGTCATAACACCATAACATAACTTCAGACACATTTTTGGATACACCGAATGTATTGTTCTTTGTGTGACAAGAAAGACTAAAGTGTTGATTGCATATTGTTTATTCTCTTATGAGTTTGCATGCTTAGCTTTTGTGCATGTAGCCACGGTTCGATTTCACGAGGTCTCTGGCTTACAGAGAACACATCTGGCAGTGGAGAGCAGGACAAATTACAACTAAAGTCAAAATCTTGTCACGGTTGGTTGCACTGAAAAGTCAACTGTATAAAATTACAGCTCAGTCTAAACCAAGGGGTCAAGGTTTGGCTGGTTAGCATGGCCCACTTAGTCCCTCCTGGTACATGCCGTAACTACACCCTCTGGTTCCAAAAACATCCTATTCCATTGACAGTTATTCAGACATAGCTGTGTATTGTTCTTGTGGCTGCGGAAACCAGGAGGGCAAAAAAGTGTGTACTTCCAAAGGAGCCTGCATCAGTAGGCAACAACCACTGAGAATGATTAATGGATAATGGATAGCTTCTCCAGATATTAGAGCTTCTTTGGTCTAAATAGGCGAAGGTGTGAATTTGTTAGTAAAGACAATATATGACAATATATGAGGAAATTGCTTTCAATTATTGGTTAAGAAACCAATGAGAACTCCAGGCCAAAAATCATTTAGATGTAACACATGTCCCAGATAGTTATGGATCAACTTCTACTTCCTTTGAAAACAACGTATCTATTGTGCTAGTACTGTACTGTATATGGTCATAAAAAAACAAATGCCTTACATTATTGGACACATTGCACATTTTAACTCCCACTTGGCTTGTCACTGAGAGTTATGGCTTGTGTGGGCCAGTGCAAGCAAAGGTGTGTACTGAGGAATTAATGCATACATTTCTTGTGGTTCTTTTTCCCTTCTTTTGAACATAATTGTCTTTTGGAACATTTTGTGATTATTTGTCAATTCTTTCATATTTCACAGATTTTTTTTTCTTTTAGCCCTGTTCCCATAACTAAGTAAATGTTTTTACCAAGAGCCTTCCTTTAAACTGTAATTGCAATATTAAGTAAAATTCTCTTTGGCCATCATCAAACTAGATCTCTTAAAGCTTTATACTTTAATTAGAAACTTTAATATTAATAAAAAAGTTATTAGAAAATTCACTGCACCGAATTTGTCTGATTAGGCCTTGTAAAAGTTGATATCACAAAATACATTTCCTATAGTGTGACCACTCCTAACATTACACTGTGATGTTTTTACTTGTAAAATATATGGGCCTGACTCAATGGACAGCATTTTCCAAGTAATCGTTTTTACAGTGCCAAAAATGGGTAACTTGTGCGTCTTTGGTGTAATGACAGTCTCTGGTAAATTAACGCCATCATGACCTCTGCAACTTATCAACAACTTTAAACAATTTCATTCTTAATACTTCACATGTCCAAGATTGCATACCTGTGCACGTGCCAAGAACAACCTCGTCTTGATTAAGGGCTGTATGTTAGTACAACCAGTCAACCAGTACATCATTGCTATGTCATTTCTGATGGCCAAAATTATGTGGGATTTCCAGAGTAATGGTTACAAGCTGGCACCGGCTCATATAGTTTGACTAAACATACTGTATTGGCATTTATCTGAAATGCCTTGAAAAGCTATTGACCTTTTTTTAGTTTGAGTCAGTAGAAAGAAAAATGGCTGTGAAAATTGTGACAATGTGTTTATTTCTCAACATGGAGCATATGTCTCATTCCCTGTTTCCCCATGATTTTATTATGAATTCACATGGGAATGTATCATTATATGTCACAATTAATCCTACCCTTGTGCAATTTAAAAGCCTTAATTTTCAGGATAGTGTTATTTGTTTAAGTATTCTTGTTATCCATGCTTATCCAAATGTACTTTCAGCGATCTCTCACCCCAGACCTTCACACTAATCACCAACTATTTTTAATCTTTGATCCAATAAACCCTCTTTGCATACTTTTTCCTCTACCGACAGTAAGCACAGAGGGAGGAAGCTCTGTTCCTTTCTGAATAATTCCTCATGTTTCCATTGAGTGGGCATTGTGCTGTAGATTTCCTCCATTATCCCAGTGCAGTGCCAGCCCCTGCGGTTCGAGCTGAGGTGATGGCTGAATGATATTTTTGGATTCTAGCCAAGTACTGCATTTCATGGTGATTGATTTGACACTTAATTGGTTCCCAAGGTGAACATGGCCAATCTGGCTCAATTGTTCTAAGAGGGCTTGCTGGCAATCATTCGCTGTAAAGGGGGACCCACCCTGACTTGGCGTGGGTAAATGTGAGAATGATTTAGTGGGGGAGTGGGAGGCTGATCTGGCCATTGTCCAGCAAGTGTGTGGACAGTATCAGAAATTATAGTTCGTCTATAATAATATAGAAATTATAGACGCCTGAGAAGTAGGTCAAGGATTTGAGAGCTTAGTAGTGGAGCTGGGGATGTTTTTCACTATGAGATGTTTGAAAACACATATTTCACTTTTAACATTCAAGTTGTTCCAAAGACAACTTTCTTTCCATCTTTGGAAAACAAAATTTGATATCTTTAGCTTGCAAACTGAAAAGAGTCATTGAAGTTCATTGAAAAGAGTTGGCTTAAAAGAACCACTCATTGATCGGAATGAGTTAACAGCAGTTTATAAGTTAACAACTAACTAATGGTGAGGAAATTAGTCAAATATTGTCTTGTTCATCACATAAAACTATGAACTACTCAATGGAGTGAGGATTCTTAAAAATTCTCCCTTTGTGCTCTAGTAGAATAGAATACAGAAATCATAACAGATTTTTTTTAAATTTCATTTTTCGGGTGAACTATCCCTTCAGTAAAGAACCTCTATGTCATTTTGAGGAGTTAAAGAATGACCTCTTCATTAACAACCCTCAAGGAACACCCTTTCCACCAGCAAAACACTGATACATTTCTCCTAATCAGCTGCTGACATGCAGAGATAAGCTAAGCCCTTTTCTTCACTGCTTCTAAACAATATAAATGTTGCCAAGTTCCTGTTCTCAGTTTCTATGGTCTGACATGCCTTGTGCATTTGAAGAACTCTGAGAAAAGTGGCTTCTGAGTTTCGGTGCATTCCAATAACATTCTGATATTAATATTATGACTGATGTCATGGCTTAGCTTTGCCAAGCATTGTAGTCGTAAGGTCATCCTTGCACATGACGAGCGTTTGTGTATTTCTTAAGCTAGATTGAGAGCTCTGTGAGAATTTGCGTGGGGTAAACAAGTCGAGGGTGGGTGAAAGCTGGTGAAGAAAGACATGAGGTTCATATGCAGACAGGATTTGAGGGTCAAGACAAATGCTTAAGGAGAGCCGTAGGGTCGACAGAACTCAACACCCTCTTTTACTGGTCTTCATCTCATCTGTGATGGCCTAGCTATGGAGTGAGTCATTTGTACAAAGGCACTTTGATCATCCTGCACAATCAACTATTAGGAATAATTTTACTCAAGAATTAAACTATGCAGTTGGTAGTTTGGTCAAAAAACATGACATTGGTACAGCTTTGTATTTTAAATATCTAGGTTATTAGGAGTAAATTTGAAGTCATTGACTGACACTGACTGGCTTCTTTAATGAAGCAAACCCTCTTTAGACTTTGCTTCGGTTAGGCTGATCCTATAGGGAAATGTAATATAATATCTGTTTGCCTATATTAAGAGCGATATTACCATGTACAGTATGTGTGGTGAGTGGGGCGGGGCCGAGAGCCGTGGGAACGGAGCGAGGCCGGTGGAGTTAATGATAATGAGCGACACCTGCGACACTCACCGGTCTCGAGTCCCACGGAGGAGCTCCGGAAGGATAAGAGGAGGAGTGACGACAGTGGAAGACGAGAGAGGACCAGGCCTGGATATTATTTGGTGTTTTGTGTGCGGCAGTCGTCCGTGAGGGGCTGCCGCTGTACTTTTGCGTTTGTTTATTTTGATTATTAAATCTTTAAATGTTTGCCGGTTCCCGCCTCCTTCTTCCCGACCTACGAACTTTGTTACATTGGTGCCGAAACCCGGGAGGAAGGAGGGACACGCTGTCAGAGAGCCCTCGCTGCTGAGGGGGATCGCGGTGCTGACGAGATCGGGCAGCAGGGAGTAGCGGGGACGGCCGCTGGCTGCCCGAGGCGACGGTGGTGCTGGAGCGATGGAACATCAGGTGGGACGGAAGACTCGCTGCCGTGCTCCTGGGTCGAGGAGGGGGGCTGCCGTCCGAGAGGGAGCGGAGGAGTCGGCGCCATTCGCCGAGTGGCCGCAGCCTGCTGCCATCCGCCATATTGGGGAGGAGCAGGGAATGGGGGACTCGCTGCCGGCTGCCCTCGACCGGAGGAGCCATCGCCGTCCGCCAGGAGGCGGAGCGTCGAGCCGTCCACCAAAGAGGTCCAGTACCATCGCATGGCACCGCGAGTGAGAGCCTCTCGGCTGGTTGAGGACCAACCAGCAGTGTGTCCGGGAGCCGGACCGAGTTTTTTTTTTTTTTTTTCCTCTCTCCCCTCTCTCGTCTCTGTCACTCCTCATCCTTCCGTCTCCTTTTCTCTCGCCTCGTCTGTCCGTACCCCCAGGAAGGAGAGGGGGGGGAGTAGAGCGCAGTCTCGAGGGTACCCCCCGGCCTGCGAGGGGCGATGGGGGTATGTGGTGAGTGGGGCGGGGCCGAGAGCCGTGGGAACGGAGCGAGGCCGGTGGAGTTAATGATAATGAGCGACACCTGCGACACTCACCGGTCTCGAGTCCCACGGAGGAGCTCCGGAAGGATAAGAGGAGGAGTGACGACAGTGGAAGACGAGAGAGGACCAGGCCTGGATATTATTTGGTGTTTTGTGTGCGGCAGTCGTCCGTGAGGGGCTGCCGCTGTACTTTTGCGTTTGTTTATTTTGATTATTAAATCTTTAAATGTTTGCCGGTTCCCGCCTCCTTCTTCCCGAATCTACGAACTTTGTTACAGTATGTTACCTATAAGATTATATAATTGGGATATGTTCAGGCCAGTCAAGATCTTCCATAGCAGGCTTAGCTCTATTTTGACCTAGTTTTGTTTTCAGAGGTGTGGTGGTATGATGGTGGAGAGAATGGACGGTAAATGTTGTAATCTAAAGAGACTGCATGGCTGTATGCTTAATTCTTGTTGCTGAAATGGCAAGATCTGCACATTAAACTTTCAACTGTATTCAACTTCTGGAGACCTTTTAGCTTTAAATGCTTTATTTAAAAACCAAATTAAATAGCTTTAAATAGAACAATAAATATTGGGCTCATGTTTTATGTTTTTCACAGTGTTCTGTTGTTTCACACAATATTGAGAAGAGAAACAGATCTGAAATCAGAATGTCTTGCCAATTAAACCTTTGTGAGTGAAAGCTTGATGCTTTTAACTACTAGTTAGTTCATTGTTTTGATTATGTCTGAAAGAAAATAAATGCATGATCATAGGGGCTGGGTTTTAATGGGGTCATATGATGCGATTTCAAGTTTTCCTTTCTCTTTGGAGTGTTACAAGCTGATTGTGTGTAGATAAGATCCCTGAAGTTGCAAAGACTAAAGCAGGGGTCGGCAACATTTTCGGCATGACATGCCATTTTTCTGGTTAACCACTGTGCCAAAACACCCCCGCCCCCTCCCCTGTCGCCACCGGATAAATACAGATAATGCATTACAATGCACAGATTACACACAGTACATAAACATTATTAAATGATACTATAAAAAAACTGTATTTTATTTTAATGCAAATTGTTTCTTTAGATTTTATTCATAAATAGTTTTTTAAACTTTTCAAAAGTTTCTTAAACAACAGCTATACTGTGTGACCATACTGAACACCGTGTGTGTGTGTGTGTGCATATTTATGTGGTTTATGAGCACACAAATTTGTATAATGACATGGGTATGACAGAGGTATTACAATATGAAGGTGGTTTATGAGGACACTGCCTATGTCCCCATAATTCAAAAGGCTTAAAAAACATAATAAATGGTGTTTTTTTTGAAAATATAAAAATGCACAAAGTCTCCTGTGAGGGCTAAGTTTAGGTGTAGGGTTGGTGTAGGGCAATAGCACACACAGTTTGTTCAGTATAAAAACCATTACGCCTATGGAGAGTCCCCATAAACCACAAAAACCAACATGTGTGTGTGTGTGTGTGTGTGAGAGAGAGAGACAAGGCCAATGCATTAAAACCGTTCAGTTGAATCACCCTTCTATATTAATGCGCTGATTTAATTGATGCGCGCGCACGCACGGGCACGCACCACTTGCACAGAGATCAGAGAACACTCTGTGCAAAAAGTAACATTCAGAAGCTCATAAACTTCTTGTCAGTGCTGCCACGCAACTTTTATTAATCGATATTGAATACATACTACATTATATTTCTCAACAAAGAGGGGGTAAAATCGCTGTTTTTTAAGTAACTAAACGTCATTGTTTGAGACACAGACCCGGACAATTCACACATCTCTCGCTTTCACTCGCTCTCTCTCTCTAAAAATGGCCATATTTGAGAAATAAATTAACATTTCTGTCATAAAACATTCGACTAATATTAAATGATTTGTAGCTTCATCTTACCTCGCTCTCTTTCAACCTTAAACTAACACTTCGCGCTCTGCTTCTGTGAATGGTAAACCCCGCCTACTTTGATTTGATTGGCCATCTCAGTCATTTTGACATTGATGAGCTGAGGATTTGATCTGAAGCTCGGTCACGCGCGCATCTGTAGACTAGTGCAAGTTAATTCTTACACTTTAATAGTATTTATGGCTCCTAACAGGCTTTGTGACTATGAGAAGTTATTACATCAAAATGTACGTCAGTATACAGTTCCCTTCCAGGAACTCGAGCTGCGTCGATGACGCTACGGGAACGCCTTCAGCGTGACCGCGCTCTGAACTAGAGTGTAATCTGTACAATGGAAGGGCGAGACATCATAGGCGGGTGACGTCACCGACCGGAAAGCATAAAAGCATGTGCGGTGGAGCCGGCGTTTGCTTTTTGTCATTCAACAACCGCTACTCTGTCTGTGTGTCTGTCGATTTGTGTTGTGAGTCTTATTTAGTGTTGTTTGTCCAAGAAAAGGATGGCACAATCACTTGAAATAGTCTCCAGCAATATGTGCAAGCACTTGGGCGATAGCAGATCGCATTACGGGCTGTGTGTTCCTCCCTGCACACGTTATATCACTGCTTGGGATATACGCAGCCTGTGTGTGGTCTGCTTGAGAGCAGAGCACGCAGATCCAGCTCTCGAGGGAGTTGACTGCCCGTTTTGTGAGCTTTTTCTTTGCTTATGCCTGCTCTCTGAAGGCTCTCTTTGAAAAAGAAAAAGAGAGGAGTGAGTTTCACTAGCCTTGAATGAAGACGGGCGAGCCCGTGTCTTCTTCCCTTCCTAGACCTGTCTTCCTCCGAGGAGGTGGACACGTCAATGAAACAGTGTTTGCACAAGCATATTATGAATGAGAATGGTGCGTAGTCAGCTCAAAAAAAAAAGAAAGAAAAGGGGCTGATTGTGCTTCTCCCCGCTGTACATCTCGTATTCCCGCCGCTGCTGAGGCACGGCGGCGAGTGAGATTGCGGGGATCGCAACATGGATCAGATCTGCGGGTTGGAGACGGATTCGCCCTATCTCCTCCTGCATTCCTCAGATCTAGTGCTCTCGCTCGTGGAAGCCCGCGTGTGCGGTTCTTCCCCCTTTGAGTGAGAGCTCGCTGTTGCTGCTCGCGTTGCCGAGGCGGCGCATGCATTATGTCTTCTCATTCATATCGGAGCGATGCCCCGGGTGGAACAGACGCTTGAAAGCTATCTGTCCCCTTGCGTGTCGTTGTCTCTGAAGGCTCGTGGCTGCAGGTCAGGCTGGTGCGTGTCTGCACATCATGGCAGTGTTAAAAAAAAAAAAAAAAAAAAGGCGCACCATGCTTGACGTACCTGCTTAGAGAGCTGGACGAGGGATGGGGCTCAATTTGACTGGAATATAAGCTGATCTCTGAGCTCCCTAGAAACGCTGTCTGTGGTCGACCCTATCTGACATGAAGGAGAAGATAGGGTCTTCCTCATGCACGACCCGCTTGCGCCTTCTGGCCTGTTCGGCGACGCTGTCATATTCGTCGTCAACAGGTACCAAGAGGCCTGTATACAGGCGGCGGCGTTTCAGCGGTTTCTCCCTCGCTTATCTCTAGCTCAGGGGGCTGCTGGGCGGAGCAGCCCTCGCCGCGTGCCAGCCCCTCTTCAGAGAGGCATAAAACAGAGCGTGGCTACTCGTACCCCACCGAGGTGGGGCCGTGGTGGCAAACGCCCTGGGTCGGGGACCTCTAAGGCTAAGCCGGCTCTGCGGACCGTTCTTAAGTCTAAGGGGTCCTCGGCCAAGAAGCCCTACGGGCGTAAGGCTCCGGGCTTATGAGGGCAGATCCCTCTAGGGCAGAGCAGGTGTCCATCTCCCCCCAGTGCCCTCGGGAGACCAGTCTGCCAACCCTACCGGGGTTCCAGAGCACAGCTGGCTCCAGCAAGCAATGTTCTCAGTCTCTTCCTCCCCGAAGTGTAGCGGAGCTGAGAAGCTTGCCTCCCCTGCGGGTGCCAGCAGCTCTGAGTACACCAGAGGCCAGTCTCGAGAGACTGGTTCCCTTAATAGACCATTTAGGCAGCGTGGAAACTACTACCAATGTGTCTCTTTGGGTCCTGCCTTGCAGGGTCTGGTTCTATCAGCCTGATCTTCCTAGGAATGACGCGGATCTGAGGACCGTTGTTCATTAGGGGGCTTCGGCTGAGGCAGTCCTGACGCTATGGTCAGGATTTACGAGGGCAGACCCCTCTGGGGCAGAACGGGTTACACCTCATTATATGGTGTCCGTTCCCCCCCAGTGCCCTCAGGAAACCAGTCTGCTAACCCTTCAGGGCGCAGCTGGCTCCAGCAAGCAATTTATTTATTTTTTTTCAGTCTCTTCCGCCCCTAAGTGTAGCGGAGCTGAGAAGCTCGCCACCCCTGCGGGGGTCTCTAGAGCTCCTGGTGCCAGCAGCTCTGAGTACATCAGAGGCCAGTCTCGAGAGCACCCAAAGAAGGATGGTAGATCTGCATCAGTTGAACCGCTCAGTCATGTGACTGAAGTTCAGGGTGCTTACACTCAAACAGGTCGTGTCTCAGGCCAAGTCCGAGGACTGGTTTGTCACGATAGATCTAAGGACGCATATTTCACATCCCCATCCTTCCCTCTCACGGGGGGTTCCTGAGGTTTGCTTTTGGGGGCAAAGCTTACCAATATCGGGTTCTTCTCGTTGGCCTTGCACTCTCACCCCGCACTTTTACATCAACGATTGGTTGATTCTAGCTCGATTAGAGCAGGTGGCGATTCGGCATCGAGATGTCGTTCTCGCGCACTTGAAGGGGTTGAGACTGAACGCCAAGAAAGTGTGCTTTCTCCAGTTAGAGAACCACTTATCTAGGCGTGGTGTGGGATTCGACCACGATGCAGGCACGTATGTCTCCTGCTCGGATCGAGTCGATCCTCACCTCAGTCAAGAGAGTGAAAGGGGGCCAGTCACTCACTGTCAAGCAGTTTCAGAACTGCTGGGGCATGGGGCCCCTACAGTGGTGGCTCAAGATCAAGGGGTTCTTCCCGAGGGGAAACCCGCTTCGCATGATCAAGGTCACGCGGCGATGCCTACGTGCCTTAGACATGTGGAGCCAAGCTTGGTTCTTGTCTCAGGGCCCGGTGCTGGGAGCTCCCTGTCGCCGCGTAATGCCAGCGACAGACGCATCCCTCACCGGTTGGGGAGCGGTCATGAGTGGCCACCCTGCCCGCGGTCTGTGGAGCGGTCGCCACCTAATGTGGCATATCATTGTTTCGAAATATTGGCCGTGTTTCGTGCACTCAAGCACTTTCTCCCAGACCTAAGAGATCACCATGTGTTGGCTTTCTTCCTTTTGGCGATATCTTCTCTTAAGAGAGTGGGGATTTGCAGGCCCTCCATGGCCCCTTCTTATCTCGTCTTTGCCCCTGGTTTGGCCAAAGCGTTTATCTACCCTCGAGCGGGTTATTTCCTAGATCCCCTCTTCTATACCACGGCCTGTCGTGCTGCAGGCCTTCAGTCCTCCTCCCTTTAGGGAGCCCGACCAGAAGCTTAATTGTATGTGCCAAAGAGTATGGCGACCTCCAAGGCCTTTCTGGCAGAGGTTTCGATGCAGGATATCTGCAATGCTGCGGGTTGGTCCACGCCCCTCACCTTTGTTCGGTTCTATGACCTTGATCTTACGGCCACTCCCGGCTCTTCTGTTTCTCGCCCTCGCTGTGCTCCCAGTGATACACACAGGGCAGGTATTTTGGAAGTCTGGTGGCGTGGGCATCTCGTTCCCGTTGCGTCGTCGACGCAGCTCGAGTTCCTGGAAGGGAACGTCTCAGGTTACGTATGTAACCCCGGTCCCCTGAAGGGAATAGAGTTGTGACGTTCGCGAACGAACCGATTCTTTTGAACGGCTCATAAACATGAACGATGGGAGCCGAGTCGCGGCTGGGGGGGGAGCCGTTCTTTCTGTCGTTCTTTTTTTCCTATGCGTATTTCACACAGATGCACACAAATTAGCTCCTCCGCGAGACAGAACAGTTATAGGGGGAGGGGCGCACCCAGCGCAGGGGTGCTACTGCCTAACAGCATGATGATAGTTGTGCACGCATCCTTCACGTGAGTACTCCAGTGGAAAAAACCCCTGCGTGCCTCTGTCATTGGTAGGAGCGGAGCCATGACTTGTGCACGCTGCCGTCACATGAGGTAATAATCAATATTTCAGAATAATTCAAACTCAGATATTGGTGTGTGATATCTGAGTTTTAATTATTTGACTACAAATCTCATCTCATCATTCCTCCCAGTGATTATTTCCAGGATAAACTGAGATGTCCCCAAGCTGGCTTCTTAAAACTGACTAAAACTGACTATTTAAAAAGACTATCTTATCTGACTATCTGACTATCTTAAAACTGACTATTTAAAAAGAGCCAAAAGTTCTTTTGAACGGCTCTTTGAAAGGAACGGATCGCCAAGATCCGGATCCCCTCAAAGAGCCATAAATTCCATCACTAGAAGGGAACAAAACGCTGCGTCTCGAGGCCATACTTCCTGCACCCCTGCGAGCGGTTGCTTCATTCCTAGAAGCAAACGCCGGCTCCACCGCACGTGCTTTTATGCTTTCCGGTCGGTGACGTCACCCGCCTATGACGTCTCGCCCTTCCATTGGACAGATTACACTCTAGTTCAGAGCGCGGTCACGCTGAAGGCGTTCCCGTAGCGTTGTCGACGCGGCGTCTCGTTCCCTTCAGGGAACCGGGGTTACATACGTAACCTGAGACGTTTTCCCTATTGCTCGCATGCCAGCGATTATCCCTCTGTGTGCCACTGTTGGCACACGTGCCCCCTGGACTAAAGTCTCAAAACCAAAGACTCCACGCCCCCCTAAAATGGCTCATTTAAACACGCCCCCACATGTCTACGTCACGATGTGGAAATATTTGCGTAATGCCGCCCAAATGTTCACGCAAAGACAGAAGGTGTGGTTTCAGTAAACGCAGTAGTGTTGATGCAGTCATGTCAGGGAGACACTGTGTGTTTCTAGGTGAAAGCAAAAGCACTTTATTTGGTTTTCCGAAAGTAGATGCATTTAGGAATCATTAAGATTAAGCACAAATGTTCAAATGCGGAGTTGTGTGTTGTGTGAGCAGACTGCTCTTGTCGGAAGAGGGACTTTGTAGAAAATGAAGCGTTTGAGAGAGGCGGGGCATAGAGGACCTACAATAATATACAGTATTTGAAAATTAATGTGTTTTTGAACATTAAAGCATGTCAACATATTCTGTTGACACAAAATAATGATCTTTAAAAAAGATCATATGGCCCCTTTAATTAAACTGCTCCACATATCACATGACACTTCTTAATCTGATTTTAAACATTACCCAGATAGCAAAATTTGTCTGGCCCACCTCTGGGCCACAACCTTGCATCACCTCTGGCCCAATTCTGGCTGGGTCCCCGGCCCAAAACTGGTCCACACACTGAAAACCAACTCAAACAATATGCTCTGGCCCAGATGCGGCCCACACCCTGTAAAATGACTCGTATTTATTGATGTCGCCCAGATCTGTCCCGTATACTGTAAAGTGACTTCTATTATTTAATGTGGCCCAGGTCTGGCCCAAACACTTCAAGCCAGATCTGGCTGAGACTCGGCTTGGTCCCCCGGCCAAATGTGGCCCAGAAACTGCTAAATGTAATTCAGCAGTGAAACACAAATACAACCATTTAAAAACATTAAAAAGGCTTTAATTATAAAATTACCAAATACTTTAATATAAATATATATTAACAATGAACAAATGCACTACAGTATAAAAATAATTTAAACCACAAAGTAACAAATTAATTATATTTACTGTATATTGTATGTGTATATATATATATATATATATATATATATATATATATATATATATAAACATTGTGTCATAAAATAATCAAGTCAATAATATTGCTAAATATTAAGTGTCTTCTACTAAGCAAGACAAAAGGCAACAATGACAAGGAACCGAAACCCAAACAAGACCAGGCTCAGTCAGGAAACCAGTTCTCCTCTGACCAAACGAATGAACGTGGTGTGATTATTCCAAGCTGCATCACAAGTCAGATTGTGGATCGATACCATTCAGAATATTTCATCCAACTTCTTCTGCTTGAAAAAACATCATGCCACCACGTGAAGCTGGTAAAAAGGGTCTGTGCAGAGGGCTTGTCTGATTCTCGCAGTCTTTGCTGAGGATCTGTGCTGGGGCCATCAACGAGGTCTTAACAGGGATCTGTCATCTAGTTGATATGGTCTCCGCTGACATTCAGGGATGTGTTGTGGTCGTTCCTGGGTGCAGGCCCACCGTCTGATCTGGATACCAGCTGGATCAGCTGATTACTGTAACCTAGGGATAAGGGTGAGACAGTATATAAGCGACTAATATAAGCATTGATGACATTCTTCTTACAAATTAACAAGTACATTAGATATTATGGGAAGTGTTGCTGCTTACCCTAATTTGTGCAGCATAAAAATCCTTTAAGGGATTTGAATTATAGAAACGTCATAGTGTGTCATGTGTATGGAAGGTTAAAGAGATGGGACTCTTAAACTCACAGAGTGTGTCTGCCTCCTGAAGTCTGTCCTTTTGATCTGCCACCTCTTTATAGTCCCATTGACCTCCATTTCAGCAGCATTAGCTTGAAAGTTGTTTCCAAATTGCAGCCTTGAAATATATGTATAAATATATATTGTAAGGTAATTATTAAATCTTAAGCATTACAGTTTTTTACAGTCATTAGGACCAGACCCAGAATTCGCACCTCATATGCTTGATGAATGTTCATGCATAAGTTTATGCAGCAGCTCAGAATTTCTGTTAAAAAAAAAGTCAGATTACATATATAAAGTGTTCAGATAAACTTTTAAATTTGTTTGCTCATAATAATTGTCACAGATCTGCCAGGCTCTGCCACCACATTACCACAGCAATCACTCTCACCTGTGTTGATTACACTCACCTGCTCCTCGTCACTCTCCTCGTTACCGCTCCCCATAAAGACACACACCGCCAAACACTCGATGTCTGGTCTCGTTTAACAAAGGAGGACTACTTCTGCTACTCCAAGCTTTTGTGTGTATAGCTACGAAGTTTACTTACCTGCTACTTATCATACTTGCACTCTGTACCCTCAGGATCCAGTTCCTCGTCTGCTCCAGAATTCTCAGTCTCAGCCCCCAGTCGGCGGTGTGTGTGCTCTCTTCACTCCTCTCCGTGTGTGCGGCGTCACCTGCAAGAAAGCATTACGGAAGTTCATTCCGATTCACCCCTGCCAAGAATTCCACTGCTCATACTCACCCGCTATCCTGCTATCCATCTGGTTATCAATAAACATTACCTGCACTGTTCATCAGCCTCTGTCCTCATCTGTAACAGAAGACCAGACCAATACCGAAGATGAGGTATGATTTAACCTCAATTAATGTGTGGCCCAGTGAAGAGGACATCCAGGGGGCTGCACAAAATTTATTTTTCAGAACAGACGGGATGTGGAGAATTATGTGGTGGAGTTTCTGGAAACCAGCCACCAGGCCTTATGTAGCGACCTCACCTTAATGAAGGGATTTAGAGTCGGACTGGATGAGGAAATTCAGCTGCTGATGCCGTCAGGTGACCCCGGCTGGAGTTTAGCTCAATATCTGAACTTCGCCCTGTGGATCGCTGGATCCTCATATTTCGTAGGAAAAGAGAAGGATCCACAAGCTCCAGATTCCAGCCCACCTGAGTTCCCGCTGGTCCCGTCCAGCCCACCTGAGTTCCCGCTGGTCCCGTCCAGCCCACCTGAGTCTCCGCTGGTTCCGTCCCGCTCCGCGCTGCAAGAGCGCCCCCCAGAATCCCATTCTCAGACCACAGCCAGGAGTGCCGATCCCGATCCCCGAGAATCCTGTTCTCAAGCCACGGCCAGGAGTGCCGATCCCGAATTCAGTTCTCAAGCCACGGCCAGGAGTGCCGATCCCGAATTCAGTTCTCAAGCCACGGCCAGGAGTGCCGATCCCGGATCCAGTTCCCAGACCACAGCCAAGAGTGCCGATCCCGAATCCAGTTCCCAGACCTCGGCGAGGAGTGCCGACCCCGAATTCCGAGAATCCAGTTCCCAGACTACGGCCAGGAGTGCTGATCCCGAATCCAGTTCCCAGACTACGGCCAGGAGTGCCGATCCCGAACCCCGGGAATCCAGTTCTCGAACCACGGCCAGGAGTGCCAATCCCGAACCCCAAGAATCCAGTTCTCAGACCCCGGCCAGGAGTGCCGTTCCTTATCCCCAAGTGTCTGCGCTGCCCGAGCGCCCCCAAGAGCAGGCCCCTCGCACGTGCCCTCCTGTGTCTCCGCTGGGTCCATCCAGCTCCGCGCCGCCAGAGCGCCCCACAGAGTCCGCGCCGCCAGAGCGCCCCACAGAGTCCGCGCCGCCAGAGCGCCCCACAGAGTCCGCGCCGCCAGAGCGCCCCACAGAGTCCGCTCCTCCTGAGCGTTCCCCAGAAGGGAACTTTCCCAAATAAATTTTGGGGGGGGGCCATATAGTTTCAGCCTGTGTGGCCGGGACAAGGGCCAAGGCCACGAAGGGCCCCGATCCGCCATGGCCGTCCACGCTCCCTGAGTCTCCTGATCCGCCATGGCCTCCCGAACCGCCTGATCCGCCACGACTTCCCGAGTCCCTGGATCCAGCCTGGAGGCTTCCCCCGTGTCTTGCCCTGCATCGGCCTTCAGGATGTTCCGTCCTCTATGTAGTTATTACAGTGCGGGACGCACCTTCCGGGAGGGGGAGCTAATGTTACAGATCTGCCAGGCTCTGCCACCACATTACCACAGCAATCACGCTCACCTGTGTTTACACTCACCTGCTCCTCGTCACGCTCCTCGTTACTGCTCCCCATAAAGACACACCGCCAAACACTCGATGTCTGGTCTCGTTTAACAAAGGAGGACTACTTCTGCTACTCCAAGCTTTTGTGTGTATAGCTACGAAGTTTACTTACCTGCTACTTATCATACTTGCACTCTGTACCCTCAGGATCCAGTTCTTCGTCTGCTCCAGAGTTCCTGAGTCTCAGCTCCTAGTCGGCGGTGTGTGTGTGCTCTCTTCACTCCTCTCCGTGTGTGCGGCGTCACCTGCAAGAAAGCATTATGCAAGTTCATTCCGATTCACCCCTGCCAAGAATTCCATTGCTCATACTCACCCGCTATCCTGCTATCCATCTGGTTATCAGTAAACATTATCTGCACTGTTCATCTGCCTCTGTCCTCATCTGTAACAATCCCCACCACAGTAAAATAAGTATGATTTTAATCACATCATACGGCATATATACGCTTCAAAAGTTTTCATTCACTCTAAAAATTTAACCTGCTCTAGTGCAGCAGACAGATTAGACCTCCATTCAATAACAAAACATGATGTACTTACATTTTATGGTTCTCTTACGTATCTATAGTGTTTTTCTGTGTCAGAGCTTCCCACACAGCAGTGTTACCACAAAATGCATATTAATAAATTGCATTCAGATTACACATATTGAATTGTCTTAGCAGGTGTAATGCTACAACAGCGTGCTTAGTTTGATTCACAAACAAATGACTCATTTGAATGGTTAAGTGAATCAAATCAGACAGTCACCCATATAGATATGTATGGCGCCACCAGTGCAGTCCGACTCCTATGATTCAATAGAAATCACTCATTGAAAAAGACGATCGAATGAATTCTAGCAAACAAAATAGAATTTAACTCATTTAAATTGATTGATTTGAATTTGATAATTTATTAAACACATATTGTTTTTCTAAAGAGACCACGCCTAATAGTTATGCCTACTCATCAACACTCAATATATCCCGGACCGAATAGTTTTTCTGCCGTTAGGTTATCATCGCAAACCTCTTAATAGAAACCATCTAAAAACTATACTCTTCGTGGCATTTAAAACATCAAGCAACACGAGATTGAACAGTAAATAAATTAAATAACTTACATTTTTGCAGCTGAAGTATTCCTCTTGAGGACTGTGCCCACCGAACACGCTCCTCAGGATTAACCACCAAATCTTTCTCTCAGGCGGCTGATCTCATTCATTCTAGCAGCGGCCCGCCGGAGACAAAACCAATTCAGGCCAGAGGTAGATAACATACAAGTACACAGAGTGAAGACCTGCTGCACGTACAACAGCTTTCAGTCGAGATCAGCCCCGATAGAAAAAGCCATCTATTAGCCAGAAGTGTTTTATAGAGCCAGTGCGGCTCTGGCCCATTATCTTCTCACCAATGTCGAGACTGAGCCGACAGTGCTGCATTTCAGCCAGAATTGGCCCGAGTGTGCTTGCTATCTGGGTACCTTCATTAAGTAGTTACAGTTTTTCTCAATTGTTTACACACAAATTCTGGTACTTGAGACACAATGACCACAACATGTAACTCATTCACCAACCCCCTGAACCAATTCTGCTAAACTACAAGCACAGTTCCTGCTTTACACTCAAATTGCAGTTCTAAAACACACTTTTTTCAAACCACTACACACAATTCTCTGCTTTTGGCACAATTTTCATGCAGAAAATATCTTGTTTTCACAAGGAACACACTGCCATTCAAATATGCACACTGACTCATCACAAGGGCAAACACCTGTCACACAGTTTTACAATTAGCAATCAGAGCTTTAGCATAAAAGGGCAACAGGTGAGCTCTTCTGTTTTGGAGCAATGGATGCCAACATTGGGAACAGAGGCAGAGCCAGAGGAGTGAGAGTAAGAGGAGGAGGAGGACGAGGACGAGGAAGGCCAAGGACCATAATCTCTGATGAGATCCGAGCCACTTTGGTTGATCATGTGGTCAACCATGGTCTAACAATGAGGGAGGCTGGGCAAAGAGTACAGCCAAATTTGAGCAGGTACACTGTAGCATCCATCATCCGGACTTTCTGAAATGAGAATAGGTAAGAAATATACTCTCACTACAAAATTGCAGTACTGCATATCAATACAGTACTCAATGAGTACAGTAGTACAGTATTGCCTGTGGACTGTTCTGTAGGACTGTAAAGTATGTTTCAAGTATTTAGGAAATGTATACCTACTTTGTATTTACAGTACTTTACTATTTGTTTGGCAGAACTGAAAGATTACCAACACAAGGTGGTCGGGAACGTGTTCTGTCTCCTGAACAGGAAACTGAAATCATGAACATGCCCACCCACGCTTTTTAGTTGTTTATCTCCCTCCATATTCTCCATTCCTCAATCCTATTGAGGAATGTTTTTCTGCCTGGAGATGGAAAGTGTATGACCGAAATCCACAAACGCGTATACCTCTTCTCCAAGCTATGGAGGACGCATGTGGAGATATAGCAGCTGATGCTTTTCATGGCTGGAATCGCCATGCTAGGCGATATTTCCCCCGCTGCTTGGCCAGGGAAAACATTGCTTGTGATGTGGATGAGGTGCTGTGGCCAGACCGCAACAGAAGAGCAGCATAGTTTTTTTTTTTTTTTTTTTTACTGTAACTGTATACAGTAAATTCTTCTGTTGTTTTGTATGTAGTGTATGTGCAACTTGGTGTTGATTGGGAATGGGATGTACACTGTGTACATTGTTTTTGCGGGAAAAATAAAATAAAATTTTACCGTGTATTTGTGTGTTCTGAGTATAAAAACAATATTCTCAAATATTTTACAACACACTTATGTATGTACTGTCTGTAGTAAGTGTAACACTGAACCAAAAAAAGGGCTAAGTCATTATGATGAATGGAGAAGTGTTTTCCATTCATCATAGTGTTTTACATTGAGCACATCAGTGTTCAGCTGGTTCTTATAAATGTCTATTCATATGATGGTTTGTGTGTGTAATTTGAAAACCAAATACCATTTTGAGAAGAAATAACATTGTTTTGAATGTAAAGTTTCATTTTGCAGGAGAATTGAGGGGTTTTGCCCATTGTGTGTGTTTTTTTTGGATTTGTGTGTAGAGTTCTGAGAATATGAGGCATGCTTTCAGAAAATGTGTGTAAACAATCGAGAAAAACTGTAAAGCCCACTGGTTTTCTTAGTGCACAGTTGTATGTACACTGGGGGAATTTTGGTCTAATGGTTAGAGTCAGACTTGTAACCTGAAGGTTGTAGGTGTGATTCTCAGTACCGACAGGAAATGTAAGTGATGGGAGTGAATGACCAGCGCTGTCTTCCACAGCTTTAATATCCACCACTGAGGTGCCCTTGAGCAAAGCACAGAACCCCCATTTGTTCCCACTGCTCTGAGTGTGTGTTCACTACTCACTGTGTGTGTGTGTGTGTGTGTGTGTGTGTGTGTGTGTGTGTGTGTGTTAAATGCAGTATGGACTATCATACTTGGCCTACATGTCACATTGTCATTGCACGCCTCTATTGAATATTTTATTCTGAGTAGTCATATACTGCTTTCAGTTGTTACTGCCATCTAGGGCATCAGAATCAGAAAGAACTTTATCGCCAAGTATGTTTGCACATACAAGGAATTTGTTTTAGTGTCACAGCTTCCAGTACACAGAGAAAACAACAACACACAGATAATAAAAATAAGATGTGAATAAAATACACACACACACACACACACACATACTGTATATATATATATATATATAAAGCGAGCAAAGAACACAACAGAGCTTTTTGATATTCTGAATCAGTTAAACCATTGTGTCGCAAAATGATTCCCTGTTTCGAAGCGCTTCAATCGGATCGCATATCGCAAATAATTTGATTCAGATCGGGACTTCAAAGCGTGTATCACGAATCATTTGATGTAGAGCGGGACATCAGAGCGGCTTCGTGGGATGTTTTTATCCCCACCGGGGATATGTTATGGAGAGGAATTGCAGATCAAATAGGATTTGATGTGTACCAGGGTATTTCTGTTTTTCATTATGCGCCATGCAAATTCACTTTTACATGTTGTTTGAACATAAATGTGTGTTGGCAGTGTTTGTACACATCCACCCTATAATGATAAAAATCCACCCAGAGTTGGTTTTTTTTTTGTTAGTTTTTTTTTTAATCCCTAAATAATATCCCCTTTCTCAAATCAAGCTGTTCTCAGCTTCTTGGGACACGTTAGATGCAATAATGAAGATAGCAGTCGTCATTTGAGCTGCTAAAGACGCAGTGGGTTACATTTGTTTTTGAAAGGAATGCTCCCCCGATCTACCTAAATGTGCAAATGTTCGTGCGAATCATTCGTGATCCAGCTTCACCTAGGGATGGGTAGATCGACACCTAATGTCAAGTCAAGTCAAGTCACCTTTATTTATATAGCACTTTTTACAATGCAAATTGTGTCAAAGCACTGCACAATATCAAAAAAGGAAAATAATGTGTCAATAAGTTTAAATAGTGTCTTTGCAATCAGGTCGACGATATCGCTGGAAATGAAGCGTCCCCAACTAAGCAAGCCAGAGGCGACAGCGGCAAGGAACCAAAACTCCATCTGTGACAGAATGGAGAAAAAACCTTGGGAGAAACCAGGCTCAGTCGGGGGGCCAATACTCCTCTGGCCAAACAAACCAGCAGTTCAGTTCCAAACTGCAGCAAGTCAGATTGAATGGGCTCAGCTGGTTCCAGTGGTCTTTTCCGATGGCTGTCTAAGTGGCGGGGTCCTCGATGGGGATCTGTCTCTGGCGTTCATCCAGGTGTCTGGCCTCTGCCTATGATCAGGGACACATACGTCATCTCCCGGCGCTGATCCTCCATCTCAGGTGTTCGGTCATCTCAGATTGGATTGGATTCAATTTATTGTCATTGCACATGTAGATACAAGGCAACGAAATGCAATAGAGAAGAAAAGTACAGCACAACATGAGGAAAGGAAGGAGAAAAAAAATAATCCTCACACTATGCTCCTGAACGGGAGTACAGTGTGAGAACAGACAAAAAACCTCAGCATAGAGCACAGTCAATACAGGAACTTGCAGAGAGTAATCCAGTTCAGACAACCAGCCATCCGGTCTGCAGCCATTACAGCGCTAACACAGACCCGTTATCAGACTGACGGGAAGAAGCGGCAAAGGCGTTGGATGTGGGTAAAGGGAGGTGAATGAATATCTGTATCTATGAGCGTATGAGTGTGTATGTGTAAGTTCGTGTGCTTAGAGATCCGCCGCGCTGGCACTCCAAACAAGTTGTCTCAGTCCGCAGATTGTGGTGCGACACAGCAATTGCCATGGAAACGACCTTGGCCGGAACCCAAACACTCGACAATCACAAGGTGTCTGTTGAGGGGGGGAGGGAAGAAAAAGCGTCTCCCTGCAGCATTCGTCCGGGGAGTTAGATTCCAGAGCAACCTTGCCAAGCTGTCTGTTGTTTTGGGAAGCCGAAAAGAGATAAGATTGTTTGGTCTTTGGGCGAACAGCTGCCTAATTTCACAGCTATTCTCATTGTCCATTCTGATCTCCTTGTCCATCAATTTTTCTTTCCAAAGCCGAGAGCTTATCCGTGATCGAATCCATATTGCGGTTAATAGTCTCTGTCTCAGAGGCGACCGCTCTGCCGACTGCTTCAATCATGACGGGCAGCCTTGTGAGGTTTTGGACAGCTGTTCCCGTCTCCTTAATATCATGGTTCCGAATAGGTAGATGTCTTCAATGTCCTCCACGGAAAGAGCCGCCAGACACACGACCCGCCACCTCTCCCATGCGTCCATCGTGTAGCCAGCTGCGAAAGTTCCAGCAGGACACCCGGGCTCTCCCGATCCCAAACTTCTAGTCGAGAAGATGGTGTCAATTGCGTTAAGAGACCAGTTGATCAGATCCATAATTTCCGTTTTGTCGAATAGTGCAGAGAGAGTCTCTTCAGTGTTAGACAAGGACAAGACGAGAGAGCAAGCAGGGGAGGTAAGGGTAGGGAGGGAAGAAAATGCGACCGCCTTCGCTGAGAGCCAAACGAGAAGATGGTAATGGTAATGGTTGGATCCAGACTGAAGTTCTGTAATTCCTAGCTACCACGGGATGTTAATCCCGTGGCAGAAACGGAGAGACAAGCAGAGACATGATTAGCGTAGCTGCTGTTCCATCTAAGCAAAAATAAATTGTTCAACCCAAGCTAAAGAATAATAATAATGTACGTCTGATCAGATATAACTGCAGTACAAGATTATAAGATGCATTATGTGAATGCTTGGCTAAAGAGATGTGTCTTTAATCTAGATTTAAACAGAGAGAGTGTGTCTGAACCCCGAATGTTATCAGGAAGGCTATTCCAGAGTTTGGGAGCCAAATGTGAAAAGGCCTTTAGTGGACTTTGCTATCCTAGGTACTACCAAAAGTCCAGAGTTTTGCGACCTTAGAGAGCGGGTTGGATTATAGCGTGGTAGAAGACAAGTTAGGTACGCAGGTGCTAAACCATTTAGGGCCTTATAGGCAAGTAATAATAATTTGTAAATGATACGGAATTTAATAGGTAGCCAGTACAGAGACTGTAAAATTGGAGTAATATGATCATATTTTCTTGATCTGGTAAGAACTCTAGCCGCTGCATTTTGGACTATCTGTAGCTTGTTTATTGAAGATGCAGGACAACCACCTAGCAGTGCATTACAATAGTCCAGTCTAGAGGTCATGAATGCATGAACTAGCTTTTCTGCATCAGAAACAGGTAGCATGCTTCGAAGCTTAGCAATGTTCCTGAGATGGAAGAATGCTGTTTTTGTAACATGGTAAATATGATTTTCAAAGGATAAGTTGCTGTCTAAAATAACACCCAGATTTTTGACTTTAGAGGACGTAACAGTGCATCCGTCTAGTTGCAAATTATAATCCAAGAGATTCTGTGTACTGTTTTTTGGTCCAATAAGTAATATCTCTGTCTTATCTGAATTTAGTAGGAGGAAATTATTGGTCATCCAATCTTTTACACTTTTTACACAATCTATTAGCTTAGATAGTTGAGAAGTTTCATCTGGTTTTGTTGAGATATATAATTGAGTATCATCAGCATAGCAATGAAAACTTATCCTGTGTTTTCTAATAATATTTCCAAGTGGCAACATGTAAATTGAAAATAGCAGAGGACCTAGGACAGATCCTTGTGGTACTCCATACTTTACTGGTGATAATTGAGATGACTCCCCATTTAAATGAACAAAGTGGTAGCGATTGGACAGGTAGGATCTAAACCATCTTAAAGCCTGTCCTTGAATACCAATATAGTTTTGTAATCGATCTATGAGTATATTATGGTCTATAGTGTCAAACGCAGCACTAAGATCAAGTAATACTAGCAATGAGGTGCAGCCTTGATCTGAAGCAAGTAGTAAGTCATTCGTAATTTTAACAAGTGCAGTTTCTGTACTATGATTGGGCCTGAAACCTGATTGAAATTCTTCATAGAGATAATTTTTTTGCAAAAAGGAGCATAACCTTTTTCCTATCGAGGAGTTTTCGATACAGTAGTGCTTCGAAACCGTGTTCCGGAGCATTGCTTGAAATGAGGCTGTCACGTGACCAGTGAAAATGAAGCTTCGTTACCTTACTGACATGTCATGCGCCGGGCTCAAACACAAAGCACGTCGATTGCACTGTCCCATAACCGTGATCCATTTATATAAATTTAATAATTATATCCGTCATATCATGCCTATATGTATGTAGTTTTTTAAATTTATTTTATTTTTACGAGGTGTATTAATGTTAATAAAAGTTAATAAAAATGCACAAGTTTGATCTGAGTACATATGAAGAACAGAAAATCTTTATTGTCATGTATAGTGCAAAAAAACAATGAAATTTGGAAACTCTATTATTGCGCACACACACGCGCCACCATCTTGCTAATGACATATGTTTATTAATATACAAATAAACCTTACAATGACATCCAAATGAACAAATCATCTGAATGACACAGTTGGTGTAGGATTTTTTATTGACCACCAGGTGGCACAGTAGAGCACTGTCAAAAGCCTCAAAGCATCAACGCAGTTTGTTGTAAAAGCCTTACTGCTTCAGAAGCTTCGTTTGGCACATCCCTAGCTTCACCTACACAAGTGAGTATAAGGGTGTATTCACACCTGTCTTGTTTGGTTCGATTAAAACGAACTCTGGTTCGTTTCCCTCTTTGGTGCGGATCTTTTGGGCAGGTGTGCATACAGCAATCGCACTCTGGTGCGCACCAAACAACCGAACCGAGACCCAGCTGAAGAGGTGGTCTCGGTTCGGTTCCAAATTAACTCTGGTACGGTTCGTTTAAGGTGTGAATATGAACCGGCCTCGATCCGACCCAATTGCAGAGAGCACCGCACCTTTTGTCACCCGTAGTTGGAGTTGCCTTATGGGAAAGTGTTGTTTTCGCTACATTTGCTAGCCATTGAAAAATGAGTCGTGGTTCCACCTGGAGCTCCAAGGAGACACGCTGCCTCATTGACATTTGGGCAGATGCCTATATATCACAGTTACTGGAGAAGATGCACAAAAATGCGGATGTGTTCAGGAAGTTCAGCGAAAGGATGAAGGAGAGGGGATTTGAGTGGTCTCCTGCACAGTGTCGCGTTAAAGTAAAAAAACTTTGGCAACTGTATATGAAGGTGCGTGATGCTCTAAGCAAGAGTGGTAGTTCCGGAGACGAAAAAGACAAATGTCCATGGTACGACGAACTGGACAAAATCCTAGGAACACAACCAACAGTTTGTCCCGTGGACATTGTCGAGTCATATAGCCCTACAGACAAGACCTCATCAAGCCAAATTACTCCATCTCCTTCTAGCAGCTACTCTGAAGAAGTCGAGCTTGATTAAAATGGTAAGTGAATAACGCTATTGTTAAGGAACTGTCGGACACAAAGGTAAGTATTTCAAGTGATAATATTTATTAACAGTCTTGGTGATTTCCCAGCACCGGTGGATGATGTGAGAACAGGTGAGTGGTGATTCTCCGTGAGTTTGGTGATCGATCGTCAGGATTCTAACCGTCCCTTTCTTAACTTGCAGGTCCGTGGTGAACCGGAGTTACTTCGAGCTCGGGAAGATGGTAGTCACCAGGAGCTGGTTCCTGAGAGCGGGGTGGATGAAGAGGAACAAGGCAGAAGGTAAGTACGACAAGTAGGGAAGTACAGGAAGTATACTCAGCCTAGTAGCTTCGTAAGCGGTCTCTCCTTGTAGTCACAACAAGATCGGACAACTGTGTGAACTGAGGACGGTGCTCTTATTGAGGGTGGTGATAGTAGAGGTGATGAGGTGCAGGTGAAGGTGATCAGAACTCAGGTGAAGCGGATCGTGGTAATTGGTTTTGTGATGAGCCTGGCCGTTCTGTGACAGCTATTCATTCATGTAATCAATGCTACGATTTATGATTTTGATCGGAAGTGACAATTATTCCATATAGGTGTGTGTGTGTGTGTATGTATGTATGTGTAAGTACATAGCCTATCTGAAGTAATGTTGACAAACATTTTTTTCCGTTTTTGATTATATAAATTATGAAGGAACCGTAATTGATTAATTTATGAGAAGAGTGCATAAAAAAACAACAACTATATTCTGCCACCACCATTTTGCATTTTGAATGATGTAGTGATAATAATTTTGTAGTGACAATGATTAGTATTAAAAATGTCACTGGCCAGAATCACCATTGAAGCATTGCTGTCCATGAGTGAGCATGTTTTGTGCAGCAGCTACAATTGTCACATTACATTTCATGATGAGCATGAGTTTGCAAAAGACAGTAAACATTTTCCATATCCTTTCTTTTTTCCTATGTCCCAATTCAGAGCTAGGTTATGGATTCTGACAAATATCATACATTTAATTGGAAAATCAAATCTTTCAAAATGTATTTACATCAGTGGTGTCAAAAGTATTCACATTCATTACTCAAGTAGAAGTATAGATACTAGGGTTTAAAAAGACTTCTGTAGAAGTTGAAGTATCAACTCAAGTTTTTTCAAGTAAATCACTAATCACTCAAGTAAAAGTACAAAAGTACTGGTTTCAAAACCACTTAAAGTATAAAAGTAAAAGTAATGGAAGGAAAAAAAAAATGCCATTAAGGACAAAAGCTTAGGCTGCGGCACAGGGGCCTATTGTGCACTACCCCACCTCCTCAAAAAAACATTTTTCTAAAGGCCATAATGACTATAATGTTATATTAAAAAATGTTAATGTTGAAAAATGTGGGATGCACTAGGCTACCTGTTTCAGCCGGATATGTGCCCACTGAAAATTAACGCATTTTAGTACAATGCAAATACATTAAAAAAAACATATATGTGTACTACTGAGCATTAACGTGTTTCATGGAGCGGAAGATATGATGACTAGTTGCCTGTAAGTATTGTAATGGCGCAAAAAGTCAAACTTCAGAGGCATGTCATCAATAACCTTTATTGGAATGTAAATGTACATCCAAGCTTAGCTGCAGGAATATGTGAGGGTAACGGACGAAGAGAAAGCACCCGTTTGATAAATGAGCCAGTAGTGGAGAAATAATAACTTTTAAGAAATAATATTTTCTGAGTGTGATGTGATTTGTGTCATGTGCAGGTGCGATGGATCGCGTACAAACCAATAGGGTGTCGGAATGGTATAGGTTTATATTCTCATCCAACCACAATTCACTCTATCCGGATGGCGCGATTTATCTGGATAGGTTTTTATTTTTTTTTGAGCGATGACCAAGGGCGATGCTAGGATTTTCATTTTAGGGGGGCTCAGCCCCCAATGATGATGTAATAATAAAAAATAAATAAATATTTACAAAAAAAATGTATTAATAGGGTAGGATGGTGTACTAAACTTATTGCAGTATTCCACTGTGTTGCATAGATGGATGGGTATAACATCCGAGTACAAGCCAAATACAAGTCTACCTGATCTCACACACACACACACCTGTTTACTGTACAAACCAAACATGTTACTGTTTGCATTACTAGTACAAATCTTTTTCTATGCTCAAGTACAAACAGAAAATTGTAAACATAAAACAACATCATATCACTTTAAACTTACACTGACTATCCATATTAGCAATATAAACAACACAGCTATAAGGCTGGACAATGGATTAAACTATGTGGGTGCTGTGATTAACTTTTAAAAGTAAAAAAATTTAAAATAAAAAAAACCTGCAAAACTGAAGCAGTCTGTGAGAAGGACACACAATGTTTCAATCTCTATCAATCACTCTGATATGCAATTAAAATGAGTGCACTGACTGAGTGCTGTCTGTCACTGTCTTTAATCACTTCTATGCAGAACTGTATGGTAGTTAATGCCACATGCACTGTAATATTAAGTTCTATATTGAAAGCTAAATTTTCAAATGAAAATAGCAATAACGTGATCGTTTTATAAAGTATGCGTATAATGTGTTAAGGGCTTTCGCTGAAGGAAACAGCTGTGGTGTGATGAGTGGTGAATGCAGCGAAAACTTTACAGAAGATTGGAAACCGATTGCTCTCCCATGACTTTTTGTAAACTGTATTTAAGACAAAGAACTGCACAGATGTAGATATTATAGATTGTATATATATTACAATCTATCGATGAACACACACCTTGTCCTCTCCTCTGCGCCACCGCAGTCTGTGGATTGAAGAACGTGCAGAAAGATCGGGAGGAGCCGAAGTCTGCTGCCGTTTGAAATTTAAAGGGGAAGAATCGCAAGATTTTTAGGGGGGCTGAGCAGAAATTTAGGGGTGCTAAAGCCCCCCTAAAAATGACCTAGCAACGCCCATGACAATGACAAGCCGGAATGAAAACGAGCCGAAATTAAATAGGAGTAACGAGGCTATTTTTAAAATGTAAGGAGTAGAAAGTACAGATAATTGCGTGGAAATGTAAGGAGTAGAAGTAAAAAGTCGGCTGAAAAATAATTACTCCAGTAAAGTATAGATACCCAAAATTTCTACTTAAGTAAGGTAACGAAGTATTTGTACTTCGTTACTTGACACCTCTGATTTACATATACTGTATTACATACCTTGCAGCAACAAAAATGTACATGTAGGCTGGTAGGCCTGCAGTAGAATCTGCTGGACTTGGGGAACAAATGCTGACCACTGACTCTGACATAGACTAGGCTATATAGGTTAATGTGTAATATGTGTGTGTTGCATTCATGATGTTGCCATCCGAAGCTTCATGGTCATGGGCAGGCTGAAATGTATTCTGTTTAGGCTACAGCTTCGTAGCATTCAGTAAGATGTTGTTGCCTTTTTGAGTTTAATGTTATTTTATATTATATTGTGGAAATTGCAATAAATCGCAAGTGGCAACTTCTCACTTTGAGCACACGAATGCGTGTGTCATTTATTTTTAGGTACAACACAGAAGAGAAAAACATGACGCTCAACCGCGTCCACGTCACCACGCCATTTAAAGGGACAGCGATCCCTGTAGTAATGAATAACACACTAAGAACAAAGTGCTGCGTTTATAATCAACAGTATGTAGAACTACGCTTAATAACAAAGGTGAATTATGTATGTCACATTCACTACAATATTATATATTGAGAGAAGAAAAGGGAGTAACATCCACAGATCCAGAACCAAATGGCCCTACAGATACTCCTCTTACCACATCCACTGACAAAGAGGACAGCGATACTATACCTAGTGGTGATGAGCAGAGTGGAGAAAGCAGTGGAAGGCTGGCCATTCCTGGGGCTCAAGCTAGGAAGCACCTAGGAAGGAAACGTAAGGCCAAAGATTGTCAGGCTGATAGTGGGCTGCAGGCTTATATGGCTCAGCAAAGCAAGCAGCTACAAGACATGTATGAAGCTGAGCAAAAACGCCAAGCACAGGAGAACACAGTCCTTGAGAATCTGCTGAGGGCACATCAGGAGGCAGAGGAAAGGAGATTTCAAGCTATGCAAGCTCAGCAGGAGGCAAATCGTCACATGTTTACACAGCCAGTGGCTACTCTCGCTAATGCGTTGTCTTCTTGTCAGTCACAGCAGCCCCCAACCCACTTTGTTCCACTAGCGCCAATGAGTTCAACCCATGCCAGTGCCTGGTCCATTCCTCAGCCACCCAGGGCCCAACCACAGCAGCCCATGGCCCTGCAGCGCATGCAACTACATATGGTCAGACCAGGTGAAGAGGCTGCAAATGTTTCATCTATTGAATCACATGGCAACCTGCCTATGTCCGATGTACTGCATCAAGTGAATGCCATTGAGCATTTCTACAAATTGTAGATGGCATAGTTGCACAGCAGTCTACCCCATACAGCGTTATACGTTCCAGTTTTTATTAGAATTGTTCAAGTTAGGCTCATTGTTGTGAGTGTAGTTGCATGACAGTTTATTGTGTTGCAAACTATGCTTTCTGTTTTATTGTTTGAAATAAGTTTACTCAACATTTGTGAAATGAGGAAAAAAGGGACATTTTAGCATGTTACTTTTTCATCAACAAAGATTTTTTTATTAGATTTTTTCTTGTATTTTTACTTTTTTGTAACTATTTTCATTACAGGAACCTTGGAAATAAAAAAAGGATGATTTTATTTAAAATGCTATAAAGAACCTATCTTGACACAGATAAGTGTTGTAGAGAACATGTAAAACACTTTGCTACCTCAGCAATAAAGTTTTGTTACAAAACTACAAAAAGTTGTAGTCATTATTCAACCAACACATTAACCTTCCAGTGGTCAACGTTGGCTGCTAGCGAAGTATCTTTTGCTGTGACCCACTTTCACATATATATATGCAATGCTACATATGAACAGTAATTTAACTATTTAAATTAGAATCCAAACAATTACAAGCAAACGATTTCTTCAATTTGACTGACTAAATTCTGTAGGGACCCTAACATTGCCCCTACATCCTTGAAAAATTTGTGCACAGTGCATTTCTAATGTCCTGAGCCCTCCGGTCTCCAGCCTGCTCACGATTCTCTCTGCCATCCACTTCATTCACTTCACCTTCATCCTCTTCATAGTCTCCCTCATTGAACATTTCATTGTGGACTTCACAAAAGTTGTGTAATACACAACATGCTGAAATGATTTGGCTGACCAGAGAAATGTGTGCTTCGTGTTGCTTAAGGAGGCATCTCCATCGACCTTTGAGCTGCCCAAAGTCTCTCTCAACAGTCATCCTTGCCTGACTCAGGCAGTGGTTGAAGTTGATCTGTTCAGCAGTCACTCCTCTGCCTTCCCGGGATGGCTTCATAAGCCAGGGGAGTAATGGATAGGCAGCATCTCCTAAGATCATAAGAGGCACATTTACTCCATCAAATATTTCAGTCCCCCACAGCCCCTCTGGCCCCGATCAAAAAGAGATGAAAGGGCAAAAACACAAGCACCATGGACTCTTCCTGGCTGTCCAATATTTATGTCCCAAAACTTCATTTTGTTGTCTACCACAGCCTGAAGGATGACTGAATATTGCCCCTTCCGGTTAAAGTAGTCCGCCGGTGTGTTAGGTGGAGCCTTGATAGGTATATGAGAGCCATCAATGGCTCCAGCAACTTGGGGGAATCCCCACTTATCCCTAAAACCTTGTACTATTGTTCTCAAATCAGCATCAGAGGTTGTTTTGATGTACAGTGGTTTCAGGATTGTATTTATGGCTGTGACGACTTCTTGGATGATGAGGCAGCAAGTGGATATACCAACACCAAAGAGGTGGGATATTGACCTGAATTCTAGGTTAGTTGCTAGCCTCCACAGACAAATTGCTAATCGAATCTCTACAGAGTAGTCTTCTGTATCTTGTGTTTTGGCGGGTCATACAGGGCTGGAGAATACCACATAGATGAATGAATGTGTCTTTTCTCATTCTGAAATTCAGCAACCACTCTCTGTCAGTCCAGTTTTTATTGATAAGTTGCCTTCCTTGGGAAGGAAGAAAAAAAAATTGAAAAAAATGTAAATAGGTTGAGTCAATTTCACATAGAGGAAACAAGCTGAAACAACAACAGGCTTATCTATTAACCATATATAGTCTATAGGATATTCAATACTTTAGAGTGTAGATTGTGTCTTTAATTACACTTATAACTACTTCCTATGACAGACAAATATGATGAAAAAGCACTGTGTGCCTAAGCAGAGTGCAACATGATTTTTACTATGTAATTAGGGGTGATGAAATGCCTACACATATTAGTATGCAATAATAATAGCAGTGATTGTAATTGTATGAACAATTTAAATTTCTAGGGGCCACAAATCACGTTGAGCAGGGGGTGGTGTTTTCGGGCAATCGTGCAGTTAGTTTACACGTGCGAAAGTCTGCAATCGCTCTCCTATGCGCGTTTTGTTTAGGTTTCACTTTCGCTTACTTTATACCTGATCTGTGTTCTGCGCAGTGCTACTGTCAGTATGCCATGGTAGGCGCACATAAAAGCATGCTCTCTCCGTCGGAACCGTCTTGCAGCACTTCTTCGTCTTAGCAAAATCCTTGTTACAACATGGTATAGATGACATTGTCTCATTTGATGTTGATAGGTGTCTGCATATTGCGTTTGTAGCTGATAAAAGAAAATCAGTAAAATAATAACAATTGCACTATGAAAAATCTCCATAATTAGCCTGTTTTCGAACTTCCTGCTTTTCCCTGCTTGATAATTTCTGTCCAATGAATTGATGACCTAAGCACATGTGTGATTTTGTTTACAATTACTGGTTCACTTTAAAAAAATTCAATTTGGTCCGGACCAAAGCAAGTGAACTAACGGACTTTCCTGGTGTGAATACACTCTAAGGTTCTTTCATGAATCTTTGCACATCACCTTTCCTAATAATGTGCTGGTTAGCAAGTTCCGCGGCTAAATGCGGCTAAATTAAACAGTCTCATGAGAAAGGCTCATCACCACTGTTGTGTTCTATTATAAAGTCTGTTGGTTAAGAAGTATCACTAGAGGGAGCTGTTGTAAGTGATTGTCATGCATACATGTAAGTGAAGGAGAGAAGTGGGGTGTCGTGCAGTGCTTCAGTAAAAACAGACGAAAAGAGAAGTGTGTTCTTGTTTCTCATTTATGCTGGTGACAGCAAATTGGCGACGAGGATGGCAGTTAATCTTCCTCCTACATATTTGCAATGCCCGGGGGAACCTGCAATTCCATTCAGTATATGGACACAAATGTTTGAAAACTATCTGTTGGCAATTCATGCAGAGGGAGATGACTGGCCTGATACTAGAAAGCGTGCTACACTGCTTCATTGCCTTGGAACAGAAGCCCAGCGAATCTTCTACACCCTTCCAAATACGGGTACGACATACGCATCTGCACTAACTGCACTCAGGGCACACTTTGTCCCGAAAGTTAATACTATTGCGGAACGACACAAATTTGACAAAGAGAGCAAAGGCCTGACGAAAACATTCTGCAATATGTGGCCGCGCTCCGTGATATGGTGTCTTTTTGTTCATTTGGTGACAAAGAAGAGGAAAAGATCTGCTGCGAGATCAAATCGTTGAGAAAGTGCATAACAGCCGAATTCGGGAACGTTTATTGCTTGAAGCAGACTTAACTTTGGACAAAGCTATACAAATTGCAAATCAGCTTGAAAGTGCAATGGCGAATGCTAGTGAGTTCGCAAAACCTGCCGAACTATCAGTACAGAGACTGCATGTGAGAAAAAAAGAAGCGAACACACATAAGGGAACACAATTAAAGCAACAGAGTCGGATCAGAGTACAGCCTGAACGTAAATGCTACCGTTGCGATTCAAGCAGTCATTTAGCAAATTCCAAGCAGTGCCCTGCTCTAAACAAGTCATGCAGCAAAATTGGACATTTTGCAAAAGAATGCCGTTCAACACGGAAACAAGAGGTAAGAGAAATTGAAGTCCCTGAACTGACTGTCCTGTACATGACCAGCACATCTCCAGCACCAAACAAAATTCTGTGTAATGTCCAAATGAGCACATTGTCCAGTACTACAATGCAGGAACTAATTGTGGACACAGGATCCTCTGTATCTTTGTTGCCAGAGCATATATACAAACAGTACTTTTCTGACTTGCCTCTGGAACAAGCTGATGTGCGTCTGGTCACATATTCCAAGATAACCTTCCTGTGTTGGGACGCATTAACATTCAGGCAACACATGGACATTGTTCAGTACCTGCTACATTCTATATTGTGGAGAGTGGAAACCCACTAACGGGCATGGACTTAATATCCTCCTTGAATCTATGCATAAAGGGAAACACAGTACTCACTACCAAAGGATCTGTGTTTGAGGTGTCAAACTCCACAGCAAGTTTCGGCTGTGCAAAGAACTTTGTACATAAAGTGAAACTGCGTCAAGATGTTGCACCTATGCAACAGAAACTTGCGTCGATTAACGTTTTCTGTGAGGGACGCTGTGTCGACAGAACTGAACCGTTTGCTTGCAGCAGACGTTATTGAAAGAGTAGATGCTTCAACCTGGGTGTCACCTATCGTAGTGACCCAGAAGAAATCGGGAGATATCAGAATGTGTGTGGATCTCAGGGAACCGAACAAGGCAATCGTTGTGGACAGTTACCTCATTCCACACATCGAGGAACTGTTTTCGCAGCTGAGAGGGGCAGTGCTGTTTTCTACAATCGATCTTGCAAATGCTTACCATCAGGTCCCCTTACATGAAGATAGCAGAGATCTTACTGCCTTCATAACACATGAGGGTCTATTTCGTTACAAAAGAGTCTGCTATGGATTAGCTTCAGCCCCGGCAGCATTCCAAAAATTGATGTCCACAATCCTCAAAGATGTACCAGGTGTCCAGTGTTACCTGGACGATGTTATCGTGTTTGGTGACTCTACTGCTAGTCATGATGCTTGCCTAAATACAGTGCTGCACAAACTCCGAGACGCAGGGTTGTGTCTAAATGAGCAGAAGTGTAAATTTCGCCACAAAAAACTCACATTCCTGATGAAACTTACCAATTTGCAAAACTAACAGAATGTATAGTTGATATCAAAAACTGGATGACTAGCAATTTCTTACTGCTAAATTCTGATGAAACAGAGGTGTTAATTATTGGACCAAAAACCTTTGCATGTAATAACCTAGCTCATTGTCTAATACTTGATGGCTGCTCTGTAAATTCTTCATCATCAGTTAGGAACCTAGGCATACTTTTTGATAGCAATCTTTCCTTCGAAAAACATGTTTCTAGTATCTATAAAACTGCATTTTTCCATCTTAAAAATATATATAAATTACGACCTATGCTCTCAATGTCAAATGCAGAAACATTAATTCATGCATTCATGACCTCGAGGCTAGATTATTGTAATGCTTTATTGGGTGGTTGCATCTATGAATCCTCGTCCTGCCCTGTCATGGCTATGGAGGCCATCTATGAATCCTCGTCCTGCCCTGTCACGGCTATGGAGGCCGTCTATGAATCCTCGTCCTGCCCTGTCACGGCTATGGAGGCCGTCTATGAATCCTCGTCCTGCCCTGTCACGGCTATGGAGGCCATCTATGCAGCCTTGTCCTGCTCTGTCACAGCAATGGAGGCCGTCTATGAATCCTCGTCCTGCCCTGTCATGGCTATGGAGGCCGTCTGTGTGTCCTCGCCCTGCCCTGTCGCGGCTATAGAGGTCATCTGTGAACTCTTGCCTTGCTTTGAACTGGCCACGGAGGCCAATAATGAACCTTCCTTTGCTCATATCACGACCTATGAACTGTTGTCCTGCCCCGAGTCAGGCGAGGAGGCTGGTTGCAAACCATTGTACTGTCCTGACCCAGCCGAAGAGGTTGCCTTTGAACTAGCAGTCCCGTCAGTCACAACTGAGGAGGTTATGGGTGAACTTCTTGACTGTTGCTTTGCGCCTATAGGGGCCATTCGTGAACTCTTAACCCTGCCTGTCATGAACTCAGAAACTATAAATGCACTCTATGTCTGTCCCGTTATCCCTGTCATTGCCAAAGAAACCATTAATGAACTGTCTACCCATCTTGTCTCAGTCAAGGAGTTTAAGTTTAAACCATATGTCTGTCCCGTTTTGACCAAAGAGCCTGATTTTGAATTGTCTGCTTGTCTAGTTCCAGTCACTGAAATGCCTGTCAGTCCAGTTTCCCTCAATGAGTCTGTTTTTGAACTGTCTGTCTTGTCAGTTTCTGTAACTGAACTGTCTGCTTCAGTTTCTGTCTATACCCCAGATTTTGAGCAATCTGTCAGTCCTGTTCCAGCCAATGCATCCGATTTTGAACAGTCTGTCTGTACAAATGTAGCTATTGAATCTGCCTTTGAACTGTCTGCTTATCTGGTTTCTGTTAGAAATAAGTCTAATTCTGAACCGTCTATCTGCCCCATGTTAATTAATGAGCCTGGGTATGATTTATCTTCCTGTCGAGTTTCTGTCCCTGAACTGTCTGCTTTAGCTTCTGTCAGTGCTGCTGATTTTGAGCTATCTGCCAGTTCTACTCCAGCCAATGCAGTTGACGTTGGACTGTCTGTCAGACCAGTTTCTGTCAATGAACCTGATTATGAACTGTCAACCCGGGATGAGCTTGTAGTGTTCCCTGCCTCGTCCCTTGGGGCCATAAATGTCTCATGTGTCTCAGTGTTCCCTAAGTCCCAGTCCCTGCCATGGTCTATAGTTCCTCCTGCTCTGGTCTGATGGTCTTCTGCTCCGCTGTGGAGGTCTTCTACCCTGTCTGCTCCGCTGTGCAGGTCTTCTGCCCTGTCTGCTCTGCACTGCTGGACTCCTGCTCCGCCCTTGTGGGCTCCAGTTCTGTCAACTCCTCCCTGGCTTCCTGCTTTGCCAGCTCTGCCTCGGTCCCCGGCCATTCCACTTCCACATGGACCTGGCCCTCCGTCCCTCCCCCTGTTCCGCCTCTGCTCCACCGCCCTCCTGGACTGTATAGTGCTGTATACCTCCTGGACTGTATAGTACTGTATACTTGTGGGGGGGCTCTGTCAGGAATCCGGTCCATGAACTTCCGTTCACTCACCACCAGAGGTCACCCGCTCACCGCATGGACTCTTGCACTACACCACTGTTGCACTTCACCATTGGACTACAATTCCAATCATCCATTGCACTGACGACACACAGCTGTCACCAATCTCACATTGCTCTGATTACACAGCTGATCACACAATCACACACGCTTTATAAGCCTTGAACTTCCTCGCTGTCATTGCTGAGTATTGTCTAGCGTTTAGCACTCTCCCAGTGTTAGCTACTTACCAAGCCTTTCTGTGATTGTTTTTGTGTTCAGTCTCCTGTATTGTTCTGTGTTTATCACTCTCCGAGTGTTAGCTGCTTTACGGAGCCATTCCTAGTTTCCGCTTCTTATTTTAGTTTAAGTCTAGTCTTTTCGTGTTGCCTTGTTCCTGATATTCTGCCTTGTATCTTGGATTAACCCTTTGCCTTCCATTTGGACTCTGTTTGCCCCTGCCTGGACCATTGCTCGTGTACCTGGATTACCTCTCTTGTCAAGCCGTCTGGATATTGTTCGCCGATCGAAGACCACACCCGTTTACTTGAGTACTCATCTGTCTTGCCCTCAATATACCTGTTTGCCATTTGTTCGACCCTGCCTGTGTTTTGTCTGTTAATAAAAGCTTGCACATGGATCCGCACGCCTCATATCTCGTTCGCCATGTTACAGATAGACTGTTTGCTGAAGTTCATATATTGCTTTATTTGGTTTTAGTGAAAAACCCTCAGTTGTGGCTAATCTGAAAAAAAAGGAAGAGAAGTTACACCCTAAAGAATCATATCAAATTTTGGGAAATGGGCATACGATGACACCTTTAAGAGAATCTAAAAGGATGATAAAGTAATTTCTCAAATCAGAAGTGCATGTCTAAGTAGCTGTTTGTTTATTTTCTTCTTAAAACCATTCCAGCATATATTGTTATATTAATGGCAAAAACCAGTTAATCCATACTCAAGTCTATCTTACACACAAGTTGGGGGAGGAACAATTTAGAATATTCAATTTATCTAACATAAGTACCTGGAGTAAATCCACGCTGATACAGGAAGAACATGCAAACTCCACACAGAAAGGCCTCGCGTCCATGCCCGGGCACTTCTTGTTGTGAGACAACAGTGCTAACCACCAAGCCACTGTGCCGCCCCTTCTAGCTGACTATGTTAGCCTATATTAAAATTTTATGAAGAAAAAAGTAATTGATTGTTTTGGATCTGTTTTAATTGATAAGTAATGGGAGTCATAAACTTTACAGGCCTTACTAAATGCATTCAAAACGATAGAGAAGATTGTACAGTGGTTTAGGGAAAAAAGTCAAATGTGACAAAATGGGGAAAAATGTGGCATAAACCCAAACCAATAGCAAGAATAGGCAATCTAAATTGAGCAGCCGTACAAGATTTCTAAAACTTTGATAGAGTTGCAGAGCTTTTGGCTGAAATGGCAGAAGCTGTCCAGACTTCAACAAACACTTCAGCATTTAATGGAGTTGGCCTCTTTGGGAAAGTTGCTAGAAGGAAGCCACTTCTGAGAAAGGCCAACATTAAGTCATGCTAGTAGATTGCTTTTGAACCCTGATACAAAACCTGAAACCTTTTGGCGAAAGAAGAATATGGTCTGATGAGCTGGCCTGAAAGCAAAGCATTAAGTTTGGTACAAACAAAATGCCCAAAATTGCATAAGACCATCTCTCCATTCAAGCATGGTGATGGCAGTGTCGTGCTCTGGGCTAACATTTTCAGCTGAAAGAACTGGAAAACTTGTTCCCGTCAAGTGTAACCTGAAGTCATATACAGACAAATCCCTAAAGAGAAGATGTCATCTAATTCTGCAAATCTACATTTAAACCAAAGACACATTTTCTTCCTTGACAGTGGCCCAAAGCAGAAAGTACTTTGAAGACATTTTGGGACTGTCCTGCACAGAGCCCAGACAAAATTCCAGTTGAAAATTCATGGTATGACCTGATCATTTGAGTTCACTAACTGTAATTTGTAGCAAGATGGCACCATTGTGCATGGCTGGCTATCAGCACTATAGTGTGCTAATTATTTTGATGATTTTATGTTTATTCTATGTTTTAACTCCAAAAAACACTTTTGAACATGTGATGGTCTGCTGAAGGACTATTTAATCAGGTACAGAATGGCTCAGAGTTGCTGTGGAGGAAAAACTGTTTAATGTTTTTTTATGGTGACCAAATTAGAGTACATTTCCGGTATGAGCTCACTGGCACAAAAATTGGATAGCACATGTTTTATGTGGTAGCGTCTCCTGGATCCATGTGTAATACAGTTGGGCAAAAAAGTATTTAGTCAGCCACCAATTGTGCAAGTTCTCCCACTTAAAAATATGAGAGAGGTCTGTAATTTTCATCATAGGTACACTTCAACTATGAGAGACAGAATGGGGGGAAAGAATCCAGGAAATCACATTGTCTGATTTTTAAAGAATTTATTTGCAAATTATGGTTGAAAATAAGTATTCGGTCAATAGCAAAAGTTCATCTCAATACTTTGTTATATACCCTTTGTTGGCAATGACAGAGGTCAAACGTTTTCTGTAAGTCTTCACAAGGTTTCCACACACTGTTTCTGGTATTTTGGCCCATTCCTCCATGCAGATCTCCTCTAGAGCAGTGATGTTTTGGGTCTGTCGCTGGGCAACACGGACTTTCAACTCCCTCCAAAGATTTTCTATGGGGTTGAGATCTGGAGACTGGCTAGGCCACTCCAGGACCTTGAAATGCTTCTTACGAAGCCACTCCTTCGTTGCCCGGGCGGTGTGTTTGGGATCATTGTCATGCTGAAAGACCCAGCCACGTTTCATCTTCAATGCCCTTGCTGATGGAAGGAGGTTTTCACTCAAAATCTCACGATACATGGCCCCATTCATTCTTTCCTTTACACGGATCAGTCGTCCTGGTCCCTTTGCAGAAAAACAGCCCCAAAACATTATGTTTCCACCCCCATGCTTCACAGTAGGTATGGTGTTCTTTGGATGCAACTCAGCATTCTTTCTCCTCCAAACACGACGAGTTGAGTTTTTACCAAAAAGTTCTATTTTGGTTTCATCTGACCATATGACATTCTCCCAATCATCTTCTGGATCATCCAAATGCTCTCTAGCAAACTTCAGATGGGCCCGGACATGTACTGGCTTAAGCAGGGGGACACGTCTGGCACTGTAGGATTTGAGTCCCTGGCGGCGTAGTGTGTTACTGATGGTAGCCTTTGTTACTTTGGTCCCAGCTGTCTGCAGGTCATTCACTAGGTCCCCCCGTGTGGTTCTGGGATTTTTTCTCACCGTTATTGTGATCATTTTGACCCCACGGGGTGAGATCTTGCGTGGAGCCCCAGATCGAGGGAGATTATCAGTGGTCTTGTATGTCTTCCATTTTCTAATAATTGCTCCCACAGTTGATTTCTTCACACCAGGCTGCTTGCCTATTGCAGATTCAGTCTTCCCAGCCTGGTGCAGGTCTACAATTTTGTTTCTGGTGTCCTTCGACAGCTCTTTGGTCTTGGCCATAGTGGAGTTTGGAGTGTGACTGTTTGAGGTTGTGGACAGGTGTCTTTTATACTGATAACCAGTTCAAACAGGTGCCATTAATACAGGTAACGAGTGGAGGACAGAGGAGCCTCTTAAAGAAGAAGTTACAGGTCTGTGAGAGCCAGAAATATTACTTGTTTGTAGGTGACCAAATAGTTATTTTACAGAGGAATTTACCAATTAATTCATAAAAAATCCTACAATGTGATTTCCTGGATTCTTTCCCCCCATTCTGTCTCTCATAGTTGAAGTGTACCTATGATGGAAATTACAGGCCTCTCTCATCTTTTTAAGTGGGAGAACTTGCACAATTGGTGGCTGACTAAATACTTTTTTACCCAACTGTATCTGTGCACCTACATGCAACTCTGCTATACCCTGTATATCATCCATCTTCGCTTTCGTTGTCGAGTTGGAGGACTAGCATCAGTTTTTAAGATACTTTGATACACAGAACCATTAGATGGGAGAAATAAAGTACTTTTAAACTTCGGTTGATGGACATTTTACATGACAATTGCTGTGGTACACCAACTCCCAAAACCATAAAGATTTGCTTATTTCCAAGATGAGTTAGCAGGTTGATTTTACAGGAGATTTTAACATTCATGGTTGCTCTCCCTTAAGCATAGTGTCCAAATAATTTTTGCTCACACTTTATTTTAAGGTCCAATTGCCGCTATTAACAAACCATTTACTATGACTTTTGCCTCAATAAACTACTAATTTGCTGCTTATTAATAGTAAGGTAGTTGTTAAGTTTAGGTATTGAGTAGGATTAGGGATGTAGAATATGTTTATCCAGAATATGTGCTTTACAAGTATTAATAAGAAACTTAGATGTTAATAATAGGCATGCTAATAAGGAACTAGTGGTTTCACTTTATTTTGATGGTCCCTTTAACACATTCCGTTGACTATAAGTAACATTGCACCTACTTTTCTACTAACTCTTATTAGAGTGTCCCGAAGAAACTGGATAAGCTTTCACAGTTAAGAATGTGTTGGTTTGTGTTTTTAATGTGTATTAACACAATATCAGTATTAACTCAGCTTCAGTGTTGAAAGGTCTGAAAGCTATCACCAACTACAAGACACCATCCCACAACACTGAGGCAAATCAACAACTTGATGAAGATCTGACTGAGTTTTATTATAGATTTGAAATCTCCCACACCTGGTCTGACTATCTCCTTACACAACCATTAACACTTCCGGCTGACACCAGTTTGCTGATGCAGTCAACATGGGACTGCACTTCATCCTTCAGTCTCACACCTCATCAACATGTCTTTAATTTTGTCCACTGTTCCTATCTCACTCAAGACTGCTGCTGTTACCCCTATTCTCAAAAAAACTGAATCAAGATCCTGTAAATCTAGCTAACTACCATCCAATATCTAACCTGCCATTTGTATCAAAAATGATGGAAAAAACTGTTGCCTCTCAGCTGCAGTCATTTCTAGCCCACAACAATTTCTTTGATATTTTTTTCAGTCGGGAAACTGCTCTAGTAAAGATCGTCAGTGATCTCTTATTTTCTGGTGATTCAGGCAGTTTATCAATTCTTTTATTACTTGACCTCAGCTCAGCTTTCGATACTGTTTGTCATAAGATTTTACTCTCTCACCTTGCAGAGTTTGGCATCTCAGGTTCTATATTATCTTGGTTCTTCTCATATATCACAGATAGGTAATACTACATCTCACTGCACAATCCCAAATCTCCCACTGTCTCGCTCAAACAGATCCAAGTGCAAAATGTTAATCCTTAACATGGTCATAAAACACAGGCAGGGTCGAACAACATCAAACAAGTATGGCACGGGCAAGAAACAAGAGTATTCCTAGGACAAGCGTGGGTCTTCGATCGGTGAACACTATCCAGAGGGCTTGACAAGAGGGGTAATCCGATAACGTGAGCAATAGTCCAAGCAGAAGCAAACAGAGTACAAAACGACAAGACTAAAGAGAGATCCAAGGCAAGCTATAAACTTCAGAGCTGATAGAGATCAGACAATAAATGAGATTCACAAATGACTCTAGCAATAAACTAGATAAACTAGACTTATACTCAGAAAACACGGAAGGGCTCAATAATGTAGCTTTCACTGGGAGAGCGATTAACGCTAGAGAATACTCTGCAGTGAGAAAGAGGAAGTCCATGGCTTATGTAGCATGTCTGCTTGAATTCAGCTGTGTATGTGTTATCAGTGCATTCAGCTGTGTATGTGTAATCAGTCCAATGGATTATGGTAACTGTAGTGCGGGGTGAAGTGCAATAGTTAGTGTGGTGCAAGAGTCCATCGTAGTGAGCAGGTGATCTCTGGTGGTGAGCGAACGGAAGTGAATGAACAGGATTCGTGACAGTTCCAATATGGCGGATGGCTTACGTATTGTGGCCCATGGAAACAGACGCTATTAGCGCATCTAGCTAAACATATCTATGTTGTTAACTACTAGATCTGACTTAGGCATGACAGGTACAGTACTCCGGTGGACCCACATCACACTCCTCCTGATCTTACTCCACTGGCTCCCAGTTGTGGCTAGAATCAAATGTAAGGTTTTCATGGTGGTTTTTAGGACTACCATTGGAACGGTTTCTTTCTTCCTCAGTTCACTATCGCAAATGTATACTGCCTCTTAGCAGCTGAGGTCACTAAATGATCGATGCTTTTTTGTTCCTCCTTTTTCCATTCCTTCAAATGTTTTTGAGGTATTGATCTTTCTCTGTCTTCTTTCCATGACCAACTTTTTTTGTTGAAGATCAGTTTATTGTAAGTAGCAATTTTACTAGTATCTGTTATGTGTTGGTTTTGTTTAATGCTGTTTTGATTCAGTCTTCCCCTGTTTCAGTAGGCCTAAATGTTTTCCGTTTTTAGTTTCTATGGTTTTTGATTAATTAGCACTAAACCTGTTCTGTTTTTCCCTGATTATGTTCCTCATGTATTTGAGCCCTCTGTCTCCCTCAGTTCACTGTCTGGTGTTGTTTATATTGATGTTGATTTTTCCCCTGTCTTTTCTCCTTGGATTTATTAAAGTACACTTTGGATTATATTCCTTCATTGTGTGCTTTATAACTGGCAGTATGTTACAGAATACTGAACCCAAAGTGAATAATTTGTGGTGTTTTTCTTTCTTTTTGACTTTGTTTTGTTTCTCTCTTCCTGGAGGAATATTGCCATTGTCCAGCTCCTCATGGAGCAAGGAGATTGCTCCCTCAAGGACCACATGGCAAATCTAACTACCTTCCTGGACTACTGGCTGTGTATTTTTTACGTAGTCAGCCACAGCAAGCAGTTATTTTTTGAGTGGGTGCTGGAGAATAATGGACTGTTTTTCTCCATCTACCCCTCTGAGGAAAGTCGTGGCCTAATGGTTAGAGAGTTGAAATAACCATTAGTTAGTTAGAAGGAAAGCCTTGCCCACACTCCCGCCACGAGTTGAAACTGACCTCTGGAGTTTATTATGAGGAACTACAGGACATTTTTGGGAGGATCTTATAGACTGGTTTGGCAAGGTTATACATAATTTACCTGCATGCCCAGCACTCCCTGAATCTCCTGTGTTACCGTTGGTTCCATCCCACTCTGAATCTCCTGAGTCTTCTAGATCTCCTGATTCTCCACTGGTTCAGCCCAGCTCCTGTTCTCCTGTGTTCCTGACTGCTCTCCTAAAACTAACCAGTTTATCTGCCCTCTTTTCCACTAGTTTCCATCAGTCCTTCAGCTTGCCCTCAGTCAGCACCATCTGGGCCTTCTGATTCACCTCGGCCCTTCCAGTCTCCAGCTCCACCTAGGCATGAGTATCCCCTGTGTCCGCCTCCAGCCTTCCAGTCCCGAACTGCACAAACTGTGCTCTCTGTCTTCTCCATCTCCGCGAACTGCTTTTAGAAACGCGTCATTAAAACAAACTGTAACTCAGCAAATACTCAACACACATACATGGGGGTTATATCTATAGAAAGATTGAAGTGTCTACTTTTAAATGACGTGAGTCATATCGAAACAAATACCCAGGATTTACCTCAGTAAAGACGCGCTGAGAGATAACACAAAATCCACCTCAGAAAAAAACACAGCTGAAAGGAATAACACAGATGAAGTTACCTCATGATGCGACACACAAGCTGACCCAGCCCTTGAGCGGTTCATTCTAATGAGTAAGTTATGTTTATTTTTTGCATTAGTTTACGTGTTATTGTGGCATAAACTTGAACACATTTATTTGTTGTGTTTCCCCCAAACTGTAATTCCTGATTAAAATGTTTGAAATCGAGTGAACAATTTTGAATATGACAGGCACTTCATTGTATCTAAGTTTCTGACGACACAATGATGTTTTCATGTTCTATATAATATGAAACAATACAATATATGAGTAATATGAGTGCATGATGAATGCTATGAGTCTAAGAATGTTTAGATCATGTTTATTATTAATATTGTGTTCGCAAATATATATTATAAATATATTTCTAAAGATGTTTAATATCCTAAACAATAATAATTTGTTTCTCGGATATAAAATGTCCTTTTTACGATAAAACAAAGCATGCGTGGATCTATGACTAAAAAAATCATACTATATATAAATATATAGGCTACATATACTGATATTAACATGCTCACAGATGTTTTTTGTTTGTTTTTAGTGATCAGATACCTGCACCATAGATGAATCCTGCTGACTTTCAAACTGTCTCTTCAAACTGTTTTCCTCTAAGAGTGCTGTACCAACATTAGATGTTCAACTATCTACACTCATATTCTATGGTAAAACAAGCTCCTTGACTACTGATGATGTTTTTTTTTCTTGAATCCATAGAAAGAAGGAGAAAACACTTAAATATCAGGAATGGTTTACATGTTTCACTTGTTGAACAGAATCTGTTTTCAGGAATGACTCAAAGTCTGTTCACATCTCTGTTGTTAGATCAGTGTGCTCGATAATGTCTTTGACCTTTATTATGTATGTTTTAATTATACTGTGTTGTGAATAAAATACAAATAATTTAAAAAACCCATTTTTTCTTAATCTCCTCACATTCTGTCTTCCCTGCCTCAAAGTCACAATCACACTGATGGGCCATTAGGGGGAAGGCCCTTTGTCTCTCAGGTGAGAATCACTTAATATTCAAGGCCATTGTCACTCCCTCGCATACAGGCTTTCGATCACAAAACATGTCTTTAAAAATTTAAATCAATATATTGTTATCTGTGAATGAGTAAGCAGAAGGATTTTCACATAATTTTGAAGTAAATATTCTAGCCTACAAGACTGATTACTCAAACGTCTTATTCAGATCTATTCAGTATTGGTTTTATGGCTTTATTTCAGCTACATTTTTCCCCCAGAACTTACTAACCACGCATAATTTATTTATTTATTTTTTCTAAAAAATGCAAACATGTGCATCCGTCTAGGTCACATATTATTGTAGCACAGTTTGTGCTGAATAATAATAAAAACAATAATTACATGTTAGTCAATAGTATGTTATAAGTAGCTTTACTTTACTTTTTTTACTTTTAGTCATTTAGCAGACGCTTTTAACCAAAGCGACTTACAAATAAGAAAAAGTAACTAAAACTAAAAGTTAACACTCTGTAAATACTCTATACACACACATTTAAGAAAATACAGAAATTAAATAAAATTGACAAATGCATACAACAACATTTCAATAGTAAACATATAAATGAAAAAAAAATAAAATAAATAAAAAGCGATACTTATATCCTTTGCCGGTATCCCAGCCTGGTGGAGTCGCACGGTAGAGTCGATGGTCTTTACACTCTTTACTTTTAGTCATTTAGCAGACGCTTTTATCCAAAAGCATTGCAGTAGCTGAAATAAGCACAAATGTCAGGGCATTTCAAAACATCTCAAGGGCCCCAAAATAACCTTAGACCCCAGAGGGTTAAAGAGATGGGTTTTTAATCTAGGTTTAAACTGACAGACTGTGTCTGCCTCCTGAACAATGTTAGATAGATTGTTCCAGAGTTTGCTCATCTAGAAATTTTTCATCTTCTGGGAATGTTTTCAGTGGCAAGATTTTTTTTTGTTTGTTTTTTTTAGTTCCCAGATTGTTCTGCTAAAAGGTAGGAAAACACTCTCTAAAAACATTCTAAAATTGTTATTGATAACATTGTTAGAACATTATTGTCTAACATTCTAATGAAGCTTCCCATCACACTAGATGTGGACTTACATTGCTCATGTAACGGAGGTCAGCTAGTAGGTGCCGTGCAGGGTAAATCTAAAACCCCTGATCTCAAGAGATGCACTGGCAACTGATGTTAGCGGCTGCAGTTTTTAGCCTCCTTGTTATTGCGCCCACCTCCCACGCCAGAGACTGGGGTTCGAAACCAGCTCGGAGCAGGTGAGTGGGACCCGTTACACTCAGTAGTCAAGTTTTGGTTGAAAGTGAAAACCCAACCTTTGTCTGATGTCAACCTCCAGAGTAAATAACTCCAAAAACAGCATTACCAGCTTCACTTTTCAACCAGATTGACTTTATTTCTGCCATACATTTACAAATGTTCTTATTGAGATTAACAGAGGTTTAGATGTTGATGTCTGTTTGAAAGTAATAGTTTGGTGTCAAAATTATGGTGAGAAGTGTTTGCTGTAGTTGTGCAATTTGACTCTTGACTTTTTTATGTTTGTTATGGCAAAAACAGCAAGATAAAATGTGATCAGATGATGTTGGCGACTTGCGTGTAATAAAGATATTGTCATCGTGCAGTGATCTGATTACTGATCTCATCTAGAGTCTAATCTATGCAAATAATTTCATATTAGAGACAATATTAATGTGTTTCAACAGCATAAGGTCCAGCAATGTTCTAATCAGATAATTTTTAAAACACTTTCCTCATGAATCACTTTGAATTACTGACTGCTTAGACACACACAGACATCAAGAATCAGTGTATAAATCTCAACAATGGTGACATTCTTCGCAATGCATTCTGGGAGCCCTGCATGAGTTTTGTATGATGCACCCAGAATACATTGCAGCATGAAGCATGTCACCATTGTTGAGATTCATACAATGGTTCTTGATGGTTGTGTGATAAAGAAGTTTTTTTATTATTATTATTGCTATTATTAAACGCGTGATATTATCTGATTAAAATTCTGCTGGATCTCAGTCTGCTGAACCATTGAGTTGCCATAATAAATAGCATGCAACTAATACCGTAGATTAGACTAGATGAAATCAGATAATCAGCCTGCTATCTGATATCTTAATCATGAGCAAACAACCAGCATCAATTAATCACACGTTCTCTTGCTGTTTTGCTATAACAAACATAGCTACAATATCTAGAGAAAAACATTGAAAGGTCAAGAGTGAAATTGCCCAACTAAAGCCCATTGATAAAGCACATAAATACACTTATCACCATAATGGTGACATAAAACCAAACTATTACCTTCAAACAGACATCAACATCCAAACCACTGTTAATCTGAATGAGACCTGTAATGCTGTTTTTGGAGTTATATAATGAAGTTGGAGCGTCATCAAACGAAGGTTGGGCTTTTACTTTCAACCAAAATGTGACATCTGAGCAATATTTGAGTCCACATCCAATGTCAAATGGAAAGTTTCCCGCTTAAATCTAAATTAGAATGTTAGAAGATAATGTTCTAATAATGTTATCAATAAACATTTTTAGAATGTTTTTAGATGAAGTTATCCTAACATTTAAGAGATTATTCTGGGAACTTAAACTTGCCACTGAAAATATTAGCAGAACATAGCATAATGTTCTGGGAACAAAAACATTCCTAACTGGGTGGGCACTAAAAAGGAAAAGGATTTTCGGACAGTTGATTTTCATTGATTTTGATTTTTGAGAACACAGCGAACATGACGGACTATAATGCAATAAAAGCTCACTCAAGTACTGAGGAGCTAAACCATTCAGGGCTTTATAAGTAATTAGCAAGATTTTTAAATGTACACGTTGTTTAATAGGGAGTCAGTGCAGTGTTGACAGAACCAGGATAATATGGTCATATTTCCTGCTTCTAGTAAGAACTCTAGTTGCTGTATTTTGGACCAGCTGGAGTTTGTTTATTAAGCGTGCAGAACAACCACCCAATAAAGCATTACAACAATCTAACATCGAGGTCATGAACACATGAATTAACGTTTCCGCATTTTCCATTGAGAGCATAGGTCATAATTTAGATTTTTATTTTGAGACGGAAAAATGCGGTTTACAAATACTAGAAACGTGGATTTTGAGGGAAAGATTGCTATCAAATAGCACACCTAGGGTCCTAACTGATAATAATAATAATGTGTTACAGTCAGCAGATAGACACAGGATACAGAGGTAAGTGCAATACAATCAACAGGTTTATTGAGTAGTAGCAGAGGGGAATGAGATGAGCAGAATGGGGATCCGGAGGTAACATTGGAGCGTGGAGACGGTGGAGAACTAGAGCAGTGGAGAACAGGGATAGGAACACTGGAGCAACAGGTAAGTGGGTCAGGTTAGTCAACAAGGAAAGTTAGAGACCAGACAGTGAGCGAAGGGGAGGAGTGCTGGGATATAGTGCTGCTGATTAGTGCTGACAGGTGGCGGTGATCAGAAATCAGGGGATTGGGATCTGGTGAGTGTCGTTGGTGGAGACGGCAGTGACTGTGGTGACTCCCTGACAGTACCCCCTCCTCCGGGGATGGCTCCTGACGCCCTATTACGGCGACGGGGTCGGGCACGGCCTTTGAGTGCGGGACGGTCAGGGTGGTTCTGGTGAAACTCAGCCAAGAGAGAGGGATCCAGCACATCGTCCCGGGCCACTCAGGATCTTTCTTCCGGCCTGTATCCCTCCCAGTCAATAAGATATTCCAGGCAACCACCCCGTCACCGAGAGTCCAAGATGTCCTGCACCCTGTCGACTAGGGGCTCCTCGATGATCTCGGGAGGAGGAGGTACTGCAGGCTTGTCGGGTTCTGTGACAGAGGGAGAGACAGGCTTGAGGAGTGAGACATGCAATGCTGGATGGCTACGATACCGTGCAGAGAGTTGGAGACGGAAGGTGACCTCATTTATCTGCCTCTCAATGGAAAAGGGACTGATATAACGGGGACTCAGCTTCCGGTAGGGCAGGCGGAGACACAGATCTCGGGTGGAGAGCCAGACCTTATCTCCAGGATTATAGACAGGGGTGGCAGACGGACGGGCATCTGCATAGGTCTTGTGTCTCCACACTGCCTGCTGGAGTTGGACATGAGCTGAGTCCCAAACTCTCTCGCTCGCTCGGAACCAGTGGTCAACAGCTGGAATTTTGGAGGGCTCTTCTGTCCAGGCAAACAGAGTGGGTCGGTAGCCGAGTATGCACTGGAAAGGGGTGAGGCCGGTGGTGGCTTGCTTAAGGGAATTTTGTGCATTGGGAGGAAGCGGTTCCAGCTGTGCTGGTTGTCATGACGGTAGGCCCGGAGATATCTCCCAATCTCCTGATTCTTCCGCTCAGTCTGGCTATTAGTCTGGGGGTGATACCCTGAAGAGAGACTGACGGTGACATCGAGGAGTTTGAAGAATGCCTTCCAGACATGGGAGACAAACTGTGGCCCACGGTCGGAGACGACATCTTCCGGGATGCCGAAGCTGCGTAAGAGATTATGGAAAAGGGCCACTGCTGTTTCGAGTGCTATGGGTAAACCCCAGAGAGAAATTAACTTGCAGGCTTTGGAGAATCTGTCAACTGCAACGAGTACGCAGGTATAACCTTCTGACTTGGGGAGACCTGTGACGAAGTCAACTCCGACGTGGGACCAGGGGCGACGTGGAATGGGTAATGGGACTAATTTTTCCGGCGGGTAAGTAATGTGGAGTCTTGGAGATGGCGCAGACTGAGCATCCACGAATGTACTGGGAGACTTCCCAGGCCATACTGGGCCACTAGTACCAAGTTTGGAGGAGCGAGAGAGTACGCTGGCTGCCTGGGTGTCCAGAGCCCGGGGAAGCATGCAGGGAGCCCAGAAGGGAAGTCCTCAAGGAGGTGGGCATGTAGGTTTTTCCCTCTGGGCCTCCCAGTGGAGGGGGTTCGGTGATGGAGGCAATGCGGATCTGTTCATCCAGGGCCCACAGGATGGAGCTCACAAGGACGGCTGGAGGGAGTATGGGTTCAGGTGTGGAGGGTTCATCGGGAGCATAGATACGTGAGAGAGAATCTGCCTTGACATTCTTATCTCCTGGTCAATACGTGACGGAAAACTGGAACTGGGTGAAGAAGAGGGCCCAGCGAGCCCGCCGGGGGTTTAACCTCTTAGCACTTCAGAGATATTCCAGGCTTTTGTGGTCAGTGATGACCGTAAAGGGGTGTTGAGCTCCCTCCAGCCAGTGTCTCCATTCCTCCACTGCCAGTTTAATGGCGAGCAGCTCCCGATTTCCAATATCATAGTTCCGCTCTGCTGGGGAAAACTTCCTGGAGAAGTAAGCGCAAGGGTGGAGTCGGGGAGGCTCTCCGTGGTATTGAGACAGCACTGCTCCCACGCCAGTGGTGGAGGCATCCACTTCCACTATGAATGGAAGTTGGGGTTCGGGATGTGAGAGGATGGGAGCAGTGCAGAAGGCCTCCTGAAGCTTCTTGTAGGCGGCTCGAGCTTCGGAGTTCCAGGACAGAGATTTGGGTTTCTGACAAAGCATGGAAGTGAGGGGGGCTGAGAGGAGACTGATGTTCAGAATGAACTTCCGGTAGAAATTTGCGAAGCCGAGGAATTGTTGAAGTTCCTTTACTGACTGAGGCTGGGGCCTGTCCCGGATGGCTTGGACCTTCGCCTGGTCCATCTGGATCCCATCCGCACTGAGGATGTAGCCGAGGAACTGGACCGTGGGGCAGTGGAACTCACAGTTCTCGAGCTTCAGGTAGAGGTGGTGTTTCTTGAGTTGGTGTAGGACCTGCGTCACGTGATGGCAATGTTCGGCCGGGTTCCGGGAATAGATCAGGATATCGTCTATGTACACAATGACAAACCGGTGGAGGAACTCCCGGAACACCTCGTTCATAAACCCCTGAAGACGGACGGAGAGTTGGAAAGGCCATACGGCATGACCCTATAGTAATAGTGGCCTGAAGGGGTAATGAACGCCATCTTCCACTTGTCGCCTTCCCTTCAAACGAGATTATTGGCGCTCCGCAGGTCCAGCTTCGAGAAGATGCGGGCCCCACTGAGTTCCTCGAGGGCGGCCGGGACCAGGGGAGGAGTATAAGGGAGCTTGACAGTGTGATCATTGAGGGTCCAGTAGTCAATGCAGGGCCGCAAGCCTCCGTCCTTCTTGCCCACGAAGAAGAAGCTCTAGGCCACCGGAGAGGTGGAAGGGTGCATTAACTGTTGTTAGCCTCCTTGATGTAATCCTCCATCACCTTGCGCTCCGGGATGGACAGGGGTATACTCAACCCTTGGGGAGTATAGCTCCAGGCAGCAGGTCGATGGCACAATCCCATGGCCGGTGCGGTGTTAACTTTGTGGCTGCCTGTTTGCTGAACACATCCTGGAATGCCAGGTAGTCAGATGGGATCATCGGAACCTCACGAGGTACAAGGCTCTCCACTAGGGTGGAATGAACTTGGAGCTTCAGTTTACTAACCAGGGGCACAGGGACATTGCAGAGACAGTTTTGGATGCAGGTTTTACTCCATCGGAGGATCTCGCTGGTATCCCATCTGAGGCGATTAGTATCCATTTGCATAGGTTCTGGTACCAGAGGACAGGCAGCTGGTGAGGATGGAGAATAAGCGGTTATGTCTGGCTGACAAGCCGTGAGACGTTGAGAGATCTTAACGGCCCTCTGCATAAAGCTCTCCAGACCGACAGTGTCATCATAGATCGCCATCTGGGCTCTGATCTGTGGATCCAAGCCCTGATGGTAAGCAGTGAGTAGCGCTGCCTCATTCCATCCACACGAGGCCGCCAGAGTCCGGAACTGCAGAGCAAGGAGATCAGGAAGGCAACTTTAGCCCGTTCGCTGTAAAATTTATGGGATTGCATCTCTATGTAGAGTAAAACTTGGAGTTAAAAAACGCTACGTTCAACCGCCTCACCTGAATAGTTTGCAAGGGTGGCCATGGGACTGGCAGAGGCTGACTGAGGGTGTGTGACCAGAGAGAGAGCTGTTCGAAGAGCGCTGACCAGCTCTTCGAGGGGATCCGCAGAGGCGGGGGTTCGGGAACTCCATCTCCGGTCGTCGGTTCGGGTCTGGTCTTCTGTCAGCATATAGATACAGGATACAGAGGTAAGTGCAATACAATCAACATGTTTATTGAGTAGTAGCAGAGGGGAATGAGATGAGCAGAATGTCCTGGTAAGCAGGCGGGGAATGGGAATGTCTCTAGGGGCTTTTTCCTTTTCCAGGGGATCCGGAGGTAACAGTGGAGCGTGGAGACAGGGGAGAACTGGAGCGGTGGAGAATAGAGATAGGAACACTGGAGCAACAGGTAAGTAGACAAAACGTAAGTGGGTCAGGTTAGTCAACATGGAAAGTTAGAGACCAGACAGTGAGTGAACGGGAGGTGTGCAGGGATATAGTGCTGCTGATTAGTGCTGACAGGTGGGGGTGATCAGAAATCAGGGGATTGGGATCTGGTGAGTGTAGTTGGTGGAGACTGCGGTGACTGTGGTGACTCTCTGACATTTATATAGTGTTTTTCTGGGTACTCAAATCGCTTTACATAGAAAGGGGAATCTCCTCAACCACCACAATGTGATAAAGAATCTGGTGATAAAGAACTGACAGAGCAGCCATCAAGTGTTAGACGGTGTTCTAGGTCATTACACGAGGAGGTTTTTGGCCTGATAATAAACACTTCTGTTTTTTTTTTTTCAGAAGTACTCTTCATTCACTGCTAAAAATTGATGACAGTCAGATAAGTAAGATTTGAACCATGCCAATACACTTCCACTAATGCCAACATTAGTTTGTAGTCTATTCAAAAGAATGTTGTGGTCAATAGTGACAAATGCAGCGCTTAGATCCAGTAGCACTAATAGAGAGATACAACCATGATTGAATGATAAGAGCAGGTCATTTGTAGCTCTCAAAAGCTCATACATACAATTTTTTTTTCTCTAAGAAGGAACATAGCTGTGAGGATACTACCTTTTCTAGTATCTTTGACTGAAAAGTGGAGATTCGAGATCGTTCTGTAATTAACTAATTATTTTGGATCAAGTTGTGTTTTTTTAATAAGAGGCTTCAGCTCTGCCTTGGTCAGTCATCAACCTGCCTCCACCATGGGATTCCACTCCTCTGGCTTCGCCTCGTCTCTCAATCCCTCTGGCTCTGTCTGGCCCCTCCTTTCTCCTCGGATTTATTAAAGCATTGTTTGGATTATATTCCTTCATCGTGCACTTTATATGTAGCAGCATGTTGCAGTATCTGCCTTAGGGTATGTTTACATTAAAATGATTGTACTAAAATAAAAATAAAAAACGTTTTTCCTTTTGTAAAGTTTTGAGTGTAAATGACTGTCACGTTTATGTTCTGTTCTTTTCTAGCATCCTTTGGTTCCTTGTTTAATTTGAAATGGTTTGCTTTGTTCCCATTTTCTCACCACTAGTTTGTTTCCATAGCTCCTGATTAGTTTACACCTCTTCTCTGTTCTTTTGATTGCTCCCTGTGCATTTAGGCCCTCAGTTATAGAAGGTAAAAACGGCAAAAGATTCTCCACCTCTCCTTTCTTGACCTGACTCCCTTACGCAAAGAAAATATATTTCCTAATATAATAATGATAGATATATTAAATGACATAACAGCATATTAGAAATAATACAGAAAAATATATTGTGTAAATATATTACAATATAATGAATAATACATAAGGAATTGCCACTTTCATATATTGAAAAATATGTGACAATATACTTATCACAATATACGTAATTTTATATTCAGTAATACACTTTAAAATATATAGATGTACTTGTGATAAGATATGTTACTGCATGTCTAAAAATATATTGAACATATACTCATGCAGTATATACACACATATTTGGAAATATATATTTCTTCTATTTAATAATGATTCATGATATCAATGTTTCATATTTTAAAATATAGCTAGTTTACATTAGCATAAGCACACCTGCTCATAAGCACTTAGTTAACAGACTATCACTGTGCTGAAGAGTGCACAGCCATTACTTTTTAAATGAAGTAACATATTGTCACGGAATACTAAAATACACAGGATAATACTAACATAATCAAACACAGCTGGACAAGAATAAACTAATAATCACACTCAACGAGGACAGGAAACAAACCAAATAAGGACACAAGGGGGAAACACATGACACACGACACAGGACTGACTTATAATTTAACGATAACACTTTATAATAACTGCATGCTATGAATCATTAGGTAAGCATTAGTAAATAGTCAGTTTGTCTTTTATAAAGCATTGCCCCAACATTAATAGTCATTAGTAAGCAGTTTATAAATGCCTTGTTCTTGATTTATAAGAATATCTATTAGAAAGGAGATTCAAAGCCTCAGTTTTCTGTACAACTTGATTTTTTTTGTAAGAAATTGCACAAGTTTATTTTCATTTTTTTTAATCAAGTGTACAGTTGTACGGTTTCATTTTTTGCATCTTGAAATAAATATTTATGTGTTCTGTATCCCTCTGTGTTGTGTTTGTTCAACTTTTCTGTTTGGAGGATAAGTGAGTCTTTAAATATTCTTTGTAAATGCTTGACAAGGTATAAATATTCCTCACTTTAGATGAGCTCACAAAAATATAAATGTTTTATAACTACCTGACTTAATAATGAATTAACACACTGAGCAACTATTACCATGTGTCTCAATAATAAGATTCATAAATCTATATTTAAATAGTTTATTAATCATTTACTTAGACTTTCTAAATGACCTTATGAACCACTGACAACTCCTAAATAACTGGTTTGTAAATAACAATTTAGAAATTATAAATAGATTATTAATAAAATATGATAATACAATTATTAAACATTATAGATATGCTCAAGAACAAAATATTTATTTATAAACTGCTTACTAATGCCTATTAATGTTGCAACAATGCTTTATAAAGGACAAATTAACTATTTACTAATGGTTAACTAATGATTCATAGTGTGCAGTTATTATAAAGTGTTACCAATTTAACAGTGCTTGGCCAATCGTCTTCCTAACCACAGTGTAACAATCGGCCTAATCGGTAGCGTTACAAGAATAAAATTGGGGTCAGACTAAACTGTGAGAGGTTTTGAAGTGTTTTAAAAGATGAGACGACAACAGAAATAAAGTGAATAAATGAAGTGTATTTACAATTTCTACCAGGAACTTAAAACAACACAATACGACAAAGAAGCCTTAGGCTGTTAAAAGCATAGTCCATTGGTTCCATACCATAAAACAGTCCTTAAGAGTCCTTGCGTGCTGTAAGTCCCCATGTGTAAGTGTCCACCGGTGTATATACAATCCGACTGTAGTGATAATCCAATGAAAGTGATGTGGTTTGCTGGAATGGTAAATCCTTAAAAGCAACTCCTCAATCCAGCTTTGGTCCTCTTGACCGAGACCCCTTTTGTTTGCCATGCTGCTTCATTTATGCTGGCTATTTCCTGTTTCCTGTCATGTGATTGCTCACATGTCAGGCAGCCCCATAATCATTTAAAGACATACACACATAAAACAGATAAGAGGAATAAAATGGACTAAAATGACTAAGACAACATGTAAACCTATTAAAACTCTAATATACAGAAAATCATTATAATACATAGAGTGGTTAAAACATGTGTCATGTGTGACAGTGTCACAACAGGCTCTACTTTTTAACACAATTGTAACCCCACAACTTACACATACCAGAAACACTTTTACATTTCAAAATAAAACAACATTAAACACCAACATATTAACATTGGACAAAAACACATGACATAACACTTAATTTTGAAATTTGTACACTCCTTTAACAGTCAGAAGCAAAGCATGCTGGGAACTACTGTAGAAATCTGCTTTAACTAGAGCTTTCAGTAACACTTTCTATGAAGCCCATATTTATAATACATTATAAGGGTATTTTTAAGGCATTATAATCAATGCATAATGCATTATAAAAAAAACTTATAATATGTTAAATCATCTTATGAATATTCATAAGAACAGTTTTAATGTATTATAATATTTACTTATTAGTGGTTATCGCTTTTAAGAGTATGATAATTAATAATACAGTGAACACGTTGCATCCACTTAAATTACAGTGGATTATATTTCTCATAATTACACAGCAAAATCCCCAGTGTTAGTTTAACACTCTAAGGCTACGTCCACACGAAGACGGGTTTCTCCGTATCCGATCTTTTTTTTTGCCTCAAATTCCGTAAACACAGAGTCGTCTCAGGAAATATCTGCGTCCACACGGAATCACTGAAACCGACTGAAAACGATGTAGTACACATGCCAGACCAATATGTGGAGCTGTAATGCTGCCACAGAGATACACAAAAAAACAGAGAAGAAGACTTGGACCATGTGCCTAAACCTTGCACGCTGAATATAAACTAACACACAAAGCAGAAGATTTTGCTTTAATAAAACTAATGAGCTCAGTAGGTTCTGCAGCACGAACACAGGCACGTAGTCTGACATTGTTGTTGTTGTTGTCGCTGTTATGTGACGTAGCGGTGTCTAATTAGGGGCGAGACGTGGTCTGATGACGTCATCGTTTCAGAAAATATACGGATTCGCCGTCCACACGAAATCATGAAAACGGCGTTTTCAAATTTACCCACCCTGGGACCTGGTTTCAAAAATGATCGGTTTCACTCTTCGAAAACGCCGGTTTCGTGTGGACGAAACGCCTATACGGTAAAAAATTTATGCGTATACAGAGAAACCCGTCTTCGTGTGGACGGGGCCTAAGTGTGGACTCATATAAACACTGAAGCAGTGTTAAAGTTAATTAGATAATTAGGTGATTAATTGAGTGATGATTGACTCAATTAATCTTCACTCACACTTGCCACCAGAGGACGCTTCCGCTTCCGGCACACACCCAGACTGAGATCACACACACACACACACAGGGCCTTGCCCTTTTCGCTTTTATTTTTTTCCGTGATCTCGCTCGACTTTCAATGCAATAACATTATACCATACAGAACCGTTTGCCACTGAACCTGCTTTAACGACGACAGTGGGGCTTCGACTGCTTTATTCAAACGGCTTTTCTATAACGTGTGAATATATCCACTATAGCGTTCTATAACAAATCCAATCAGAGCGCCTGTTTATCACTAGTTTTATTCTGATTCTCGAGTCTGCTATTAGCTTATAGCCCATTAGCAACGGCAGCATGGCTGCCGCTAATCTCTCTTACATTGCAAATCCTCTACACACTGTAAAACCCAACAAGTTAGGGTGACTCAAACTGTTTGATTAAACTGATTGCCTTAAAAACCCGACAGGTTAAGCTAACTCAAACCGTTTGATGAAACTAATTACCTTAAACCGTTTAAGTTTCTTAAAACTAACAATTATGAGTACTCTGAACTTATTTCAGTTGAGTTCACTAAGTAATTAAGTGATTGATTAAGTGCTGATTGAGCATTAGTGATGAACACCTGCTGTTAACAACCAGAATCACTGACAGAAAACAGAAACACAAGAACAACTAACTGAAATCAACTGAAATAAAATACATTAAATCTCAAGATCTAAACAACCCCACAAACAGCATCACCAGCTCCACTTATTAATAACCAGACTGAGACATCTACAGAAGATCTTATTGAGAATTAACTAAGGTTTAGATGTTGATTTATTTTCATTTGAAGTAACCATGTTAGAGATCAGTGTCTGCTTTAGTTGGGCTCTTGACCCTTGAGTTTATTTCTTTCTTATTTTTCTCTGGCTGTTGTAAGCAAGTGTTCCTCGAGCATATTTGTTGCAACTCAAAAGCCCAGAAAAAAATTATCAGTAGTCGATTGTTACATATTTATAGTGACAATCATCTATTAGTGAACTGATCTAATTGAGAGTGAATATAGACTCAACATCCATTTAAGCAGAGAGTAGACACAGTCTAATCTCATCTTAAATGAATGTTGTATTGATTGTAGTGAAAGTGATTCTAAGAGCCAACCGTTCCGTGGCAGTCTGTTAATAAAAAGGATTTTCCAGACAGTTTGTCTACAAAAAAAGTTTTAATCTATGGCATCAGCTCGACTCACACAGACATTAAGAATCAGCTTATGAACCTCAACCATGGTGACCATTTAAAAATAAAAATAAAATAATAATCATGTTGCAATGCATGCTGGGTACTAGCATAGGACAAAACTCATCAGTGGCTTTTTTTAATGGTCACCATTGTTGAGGTTCATAAGCTGACTCTTGATGTCTGTGTGAGTCCATCGATTAAAACTTTTTTGTGGACAAACTGTTTGGAAAGTTCTCTATATTAACTGACTGTCACAGAATCACTTTCACTATAATCAATTCAACATCCATTTAAGCAGAGATTAGACACACAATGAGTCTATGTTCACTCTCAATGAGATCAGTTCACTAACAGATGATTGTCATTATAAATATATAACAACCAACAACTGATCATTTTCGCTGGACTTTTAAGTTGCAACAAATATGTTCGAGGAACACATGCTTACAACAGCCAGAGAAAAAGGGGGAAAAAACCTTAAGGGTCAAGAGCCCAACTAAAGCAGACACTGATCTCAAACATGGTTACTTCAAATGAAACAATAAATCAACATCTAAACCTTAGTTAAAGCTCAATAAGATCTTCTGTAGATGTCTCAGTCTGGTTATTAATAAGTGGAGCTGGTGATGTGGTTTATGGGGTTGTTTAATCAGATTTTGAGAGATTTAATGTATTTTCTTTCAGTCTATTCAGTTTATTTAGTTCATCTAAGGCATAAGTTTCTCTTTTCTTCAGTGATTCTGTTTGTTAACAGCAGGTGTTCATCACTAATGCTCAATCAGCACTTAATTAATCACTCAATTACTTAACTGCAAGTTTTAACACTTACATGGTTTAAACTAAAGGGAATTTGTTTACTCAAACGGTTTGAGTCACCCTAACTTATTGGGTTTTACAGTGTATTCACACACATTACTATCGTTTCACTGTTACTTGCTTAAATGGCGGATTTGTGTCTACCTTTGAGTGCAGGTGAGGACACGTTCGAGCTGCATTCGGTGCAGCTGGAGCTGGAAGCCATGGAGAAGCAGATCCGCGACCTGGTGGAGAAGCAGGCCCAGCTGAGACAGCGGAAAGCCGCGCTGGAAACATCCCGGGCTGACGCTCACAAATCTGGGGTAGGTGCACAGCATGCTGCTAACACTCCCATCACCTCTACTCTGTGTGTTTCTCTGCACAGACCCTGTGCACCCAGGACTCGATCTTCCCAGATGTCCTTCACTCCGGCGCCGGGACACCACGGACCCTGGGTGCTGCAGCAGCGGAGGACGCGAGCCAGGCCTCGGGTGACGACTTTCCCCCCCCCGTCTTCGAGATCTCCACAAGGAACCAATTCGCCCCCCTCCGCGAGACAGAACGCGACGTTGTGATCGTCGGAGACTCCATTGTCCGGCACGTCCGTGCTACGCTAGCTGAAGGTAAAGTACACGTTTCTAACATCCCCACCACCTCTACTCCGTGTGTTTCTCTGCACCCTGTGCACCCAGAACGCGATCTTCCCAGATGTCCTTCATCTCCACCCGGAACCGCTTCGCCCCCCTCCGCGAGACGGAACGCGATACTGTGGTCGTGGGGAGCTCCATCGTCCGGCACGTCCGTACTACGTCAGCTGAAGGTAAAGTGCACACTCACTGTTTCCCCGGTGCACGTGTTCTCAATGTTTCTGCGCAGATACCCGCGATCCTGAAGGGCAACGAGAACATCGGTGCTGTCGTGCTGCACGCGGGGGCCAACGACATCAAGCTGCGGCAGACGGAGACACTGAAAAATGACTACAGGAGCCTGATCAAGACGGTACGCAGGACATCGCCCGCGGCGACGATCATCGTGTCAGGACCGCTTCCCACGTATCGACGTATCGGGTTCAGATACACTCTCTCTGTTTAAATCTAGATTAAAGACACATCTCTTTAGCCAAGCATTCACATACAGGTCCTTCTCAAAAAATTAGCATATTGTGATAAAGTTCATTAGGAAAAAGGAAAAAGTGTGGCAGAAAACGCAGCGCAACGAGAAGAGGTGACCGGACCCTGAGGAAGATTGTGGAGAAGGACCGATTCCAGACCTTGGGGGACCTGCGGAAGCAGTGGACTGAGTCTGGAGTAGAAACATCCAGAGCCACCGTGTACAGGAGTGTGCAGGAAATGGGCTACAGGTGCCGCATTCCCCAGGTCAAGCCACTTTTGAACCAGAAACAGCGGCAGAAGCGCCTGACCTAGGCTACAGAGAAGCAGCACTGGACTGTTGCTCAGTGGTCCAAAGTACTTTTTTCGGATGAAAGCAAATTTTGCATGTCATTCGGAAATCAAGGTGCCAGAGTCTGGAGGAAGACTGGGGAGAGGGAAATGCCAAAATGCCTGAAGTCCAGTGTCAAGTACCCACAGTCAGTGATGCTGGTGTTGGTCCACTGTGTTTTATCAAGGGCAGGGTCAATGCAGCTAGCTATCAGGAGATTTTGGAGCACTTCATGCTTCCATCTGCTGAAAAGCTTTATGGAGATGAAGATTTCATTTTTCAGCACGACCTGGCACCTGCTCACAGTGCCAAAACCACTGGTAACTGGTTTACTGACCATGGTATTACTGTGCTCAATTGGCCTGCCAACTCTCCTGACCTGAACCCCATAGAGAATCTGTGGGATATTGTGAATAGAAAGTTGAGAGACGCAAGACCCAACACTCTGGATGAGCTTAAGGCCGCTATCGAAGCATCCTGGGCCTCCATAACACCTCAGCAGTGCCACATTGCCTCCATGCCACGCCGCATTAAAGCAGTCATTTCTGCAAAAGGATTCCCGACCAAGTATTGAGTGCATAAATGAACATAATGGCCATTCTTTTATTGGTCGGATGAAATATGCTAATTTTTTGAGATAGGAATTTTGGGTTTTCATGAGCTGTATGCCAAAATCATCAATATTAAAACAATAAAAGGCTTGAACTACTTCAGTTGTGTTGTAATGAATCTAAAATATATGAAAGTCTAATGTTTATCAGTACATTACAGAAAATAATGAACTTTATCACAATATGCAAATTTTTTGAGAAGGACCTGTAATGTATCTTATAATCTTGTACTGCAGTTATATCTGATCAGACGTACATAATTATTATTCTTTAGCTTGGGTTGAACAATTTATTTTTGCTTAGATGCAACATCAGCTACGCTAATCATGTCTGGCTTGCTTAGTTGGGGATGCTTCATTTCCAGCGATATCGTCGACCTGATTGCAAAGACACTATTTCAACTTGACACATTATTTTCCTTTTTTTGATATTGTGCAGTGCTTTGACACGATTTGCATTGTAAAAAGCGCTATATAAGTAAAGGTGACTTGACTTGACTTGACCATTATTGAAGACACCTGATGGTAAGAAGCAGAATTACCAAAGGAGAAAATCAAACTTTTTATGTCACCGTTTTAGTGGTCAGTGTTTGCATTAGTTGGGATCTTGACCCTTACAGTTTCATAATTAGATTTTGTTTGGCTGCGGTAACTGAATTATAACAGCCAGACAAACAAGAAAGGTGATTATGTGGTGTTTCTGTTTTGAACTAGTCATCATGTAATGAGCTGAATACTTAAGTTAGGTTTTCTTTGTTGATTACATCAACAAGGCAAGAAATGCAAGCTCTGGCATTTTAGGCATCATCAGACGGCTGTTTTTAAAAGTTACTTTGACATAAAATAAGTAAACATCAATTTAGACACACAGACATCAAGTATCAGCGTGATAATCACAACAATGGTGGTCATCAAAAAAGTATGTTGTAGCCAATAAAATCTCATCCTTGGCTCCCATCATGCATTGCAGCATGAACAAACTATTAGCTGAATTGTCTTTGTAACTTCTAATCTTGCTATATTATTTTTGCTGTTTTTATGTGACTTTTTAGTAGCTTGTTTTGTGATGTTCAGAGTTGAGCTGTTTATGTAAATGTGCTGTTTGTCACCATTGTTGATATTCATCCGCTGACTCTTGATGTCTGTGTGTGCCTAAAAGCAAGACTTTTTTTTTTAGAAACCCTTATAAAATGTATAGAAAATAGAGGATCGTTCGCTGTGCAATCACAAAGCTGTTGTAAACAATAAAGATAATATAATTAGAGATTAGACTCTAAATGAGTTCACTGATTCAGGTCAAATAATGATGTTAAAACATAATCATAACCATCTGATGACATTTGCTCTTGGCTTATCTTGCAGTTATAATTCAATTACAGCAGCCAAGCAAAATTTAAAATTAAAACGTCAAGGGTCAAGATCCCAACTAATGCAAACACTGACCACTATAATGGTGACATACAAATTTTGATTGTCTCCTTTGGTAATTCTGTTTGTTAACATCATGCCATGAAGCTGACCCATGCTTGAATACGCTTGTGTCTTGCCCGTGCCATACATAATTGCTGTTGTTTGACCCTGCCTGTTTTTATGACCAAGTTAAGGAATAAAAGCTTGCACTTGGATCCGCTCGACTCCCGTCTCGTTCGCCCCGTTACACATCAGGTGTCTTCAATAATGGTCAATCATCACTCATTTAATCACCTAATTATCTCATTAACTTTACCACTGCTTCAGTGTTTATATGAGTCCACACTCAGTGTTAAATTAACACTGGGGATTTTGCTGTGTATAATATGTTATAACTCTCATAGTATTATAGGCCACTTTTCGTTTGCTATTTTACATAAAGCCATCAATGACCACTTATAAGTATAGTAATAATAATAGTAATATTTTTTTTTTCTTTCAAACAGCCATAAGATCAGATATCAGTTCAGATGAATGTGTAATATGACACATTTGCTTTGAACTATTTTTATTTTAATATCAGTTTGATTATTTTGATGGTAGCCTTTAGACAGCTGTTAATAAGTAACTCTGCAACTAGATGTTAAATAGCAGTCATTGGAGTATTAATAGTATGTCTGCTAAATATATGCTAACACTTTATTTTGATGGTTCCCTATAACTTTGCAAGTATGTCAACATTCTACCTATGCTAACCTTAACCTAAGCCTACTAATACTCTAATGAGAGTTAGCTGACATGTAGTTGCAAAGTTGCTTATTATCAATAGACTAAGGAGACCATCAAAATAAAATGTAACCTAACATATAAACATTGCATTTTTTTTTTCAGTTGAAATTATTACCTATCTCACATCAAAGTCAATATTAACCTCACAGGGAAGACTCAAATAACTCTCCACACCTAACCACTTACAATTTGTACTGTAGTAAGATACTACACAGTAAAATCCCCAGTGTTAAATCAACACCGCTTCAGAGTGTATTTGGTGCCACTCCAAATAGTGTTAAAGTAACACTGAAGCAGTGTCAAAGTTAATGATATAGTTATGTGATTAATTAAGTGCTGATTGAGCATTAGTGAGGAACAGCTGCTGTTAACAAGCAGAATAACTGAAGAAAAAGAGAAACACAAGAACTACAACTGACTTCAGCCACAGCCTTTGATACAATCGAAGTGAAATCTACACGTGAAATCTACAGTGTCGGGGCTCCAGGGCCATGTTTGGGAACCACTGACTTAGGTGGCCATGCTCGTCTTTCTCTTTCTGAGTAGCGATTTATTGAGTCCAAATGCACAGGTTATTATCAGTCCACTGGGAAACAAAGTCATATTAGACTTGACTACTTTAGGAAGAACTAACGTTTGGATTTCCAATTTGTGAGGTTCATAGTAAAATATATTTGAAAGATATTTTAGTTCAGAGACACATAAAAGCAATCAAACTATTTTGAACAATGAATCCTTCTTTGCGCTTATATTTGTTATATTTGAGTTATATTGTAGTGTGATATCCGATTTCAAATTTATCAGTCTCTAAAGAAAACTATAGTTATCATTTAAATTATGGCCCCTTCCAGTGGGCCATTTTTTGCCTGAAGAAACTGCAGTATAGATCAGACTTTAGGATGACAGTCAAACATCTGGCTATGAGTCTGTGACATTACTGATAACATCTGTCAACGTTTTAAATGGTGTAGCTTTCAGTAAAGAGCTTTTCCTCACAGCAGCTCTGACATAGTACTATATTCTTCTGTACTGTGCCCTGACAATATGTTGCCTCATGTCACTAAAAGCACTTTTCTTGTACATCACAAAGAATCTCCATGATACCTATTGTGCTGAATCATCCTAGACTAGTTTAGCATAATCCCCCAGTCAACTGGCCACACAACCTCATGAACAACTGGAAGCTATACTTCACTTCTACTGTCTGTAGTCTCACCTGAAACGGCACACCTGGAAGAGTTTCCAGATTACTATTGTAATGCAGTACCACTCCAATATACTGTATATTTAGCTGGGGCTGCAGGCAATTGAGCAATTATGTACCAACCACTATCCGCTTCTTTATAAGACATAGGAATGATATTTAAAATGAATTCCTTTTCTGCTACAAAACTATGCGATCCTATGTGTAATACAAAGAGTGAACTAAACTTGCCTTATTATTTCTAAGATATAACCACAAAAATTCTGAGATGTGTCCAGACTTTTAGAATGAAGTGTTGAATGTTTTAACAACTTAACTATTTGACAAATGCAGGTCTGGATAATATTCACATGCTCCTTGGATTCATAAACAAGCTGAGTCTTTTGGCATCTCCAACATGCTGAAAGGACAAGCACCAGACATGTGCTAAAATAGAAAAGCCGACAAAAAAGGAGGAAAAGGCATTTGACTTTCAAAAAATGCACTCAGTGTCTTTACACAGGCTCATTAGGCAAAAGTTATTATCCTTAAGCTAAACACAGGACTAATGTGGTTGTGCAGGATGCAGAGAAAGGTTCAGAAAAGGGGTTCGCAATGTTTTGGATGTAAGATAATAGCATACTGTATACACTGTATACATAGTTCATCATTCAATAAGTTATGATCAATATGGCATGGCAACATACAGTAGACTGCCCCACTCCCCATTTCATTTAACTCACAAAATAATTTAATACATTTCAACTTAGATTTTCAGTTAAATATTATTTAAAATTAAATTACTTGTACAGCAAGCTTGATAATAAAAGTTTGAGGAAGCAACTAATGGCGCTTTTCCACTGCATGGTACAGCACGGTACTGTTCAGTACGGCTCACTTTTGGGGGGTTTTCCACTGGGTACAGTACCTGGTACTTTTTTTAGTACGACCTCGGCCAAGGTTCCAAGTAAGCCGTACCGTTACCAAAACGTGACGTGTAAACTCTGCTGATCACTGATTGGTCGGAGAAAATCGTCACTTCCTGCATCATTGAACTTGCGGCACGAGACCCAACAGACCCACTAGATTGAAATCAGCACAGCCAGTGAAGGACCGAACACAACTGTTTTGAATGAGCGCACCTTTCTTTTACTAACCAAAAAATGGTTGTTTTGTTGTCTGTTGAGGAAGTACAGATGATCCTCTCATTGATAGCCGAGGAGCAGATCCAGCGAGTGCGTGATGGAGCAACGCAGAAATAAAAAGTTTTTCAGGACTCACGGCAGTAGAGGCGATGTGACTAACGACACGTGAATAATCCCGCCCACTCTAAAGTGGTACTAAACTGCAGTAGAAACACAACCAGAGCCGAACTGAGCCGTTCCGTGCCGTTCTGAGCCGAGCCGAGTCGTACCACGCCGTGGAAAAGTGCCATAAAGTTAAGTTTTTATGTTGAAATTGGTGTAAATGTGTTACAGTGTAGTCATGGTTGTATAGAATGGTCAAAAATGCTTTTAAACATCTGTCTAGTAAACACAGTGTATCAGAGGGTAAATCTACTGCAGACATGTAAATAAATATCCTGAAATGGTGTCAAGTTAAAGTTCTATTGAAAAAAAAAATCCTTACATTTATTTGGCTTTTTTGATTAAAAACTCCAATCCACTCTCTGTCTGTCTGTATGTCTTTATCTATCTGTTTCATTAGCAGTGAGGATTTCAATGTGAACCCCTTCTTTCCATCTAACGTCATTTCTGGGAAAAATTACACTGGAGCCATTCAAATCTGTGGAGACAAAGCTTCCTTGAGGAAATCATCTTCACCATGCTTTGAAGGCCTGAAAAAGATGGGAAAAAAACAAAACAAAACTTGGACTTGGATATAAGTTTTTTTGTTTGTGTTTTTTGGACGAGATTGAGGCACATCAATTAGTCCATGAGACCAGCAGTGCATGCATGTGACCAACAGCTTTAATTGTCACAGTCTATTAAGTCATGGTCTTAGTTAAAGGAATAAATAATAAACACTGCATTTCCTGTGCGTGCCACATAGAGCAGGGTGTGTTGCTTTAATATAGCTTTCTTTGAGAGATTTTAATTTTCTTTTTGATTCAGGCCATCTCGAATTGGTTGGAGTCCTGTATGTATGTCTCTGCAAGAGACATGTCTTTAGGTTAGGGATAGGCAACATTGTTCCTGGAGTGCCACTGTCCTGCAGAGTTTAGCTCCAACCCTGAAAAAAAAAACTCACCTGCCTGTAGCCTTAGTGATCCTAAAGACATTGATTAGCTTGTTCAGGTGTGTTTGATTAGGGTTGAAGCGGAAACTCTGGAAGACAACGGCAATCCAGAGCCGACATTGCCTATCTGTGCTTTGGATTGTAGCTAATAAGTACGTGAGAAGCACACTCAGACTGAATCCTCACTGTGATTGTAGGGTTGGCAGTGATCTCAGGATTAGGGTTGGGAAGAGTGCAGTAGCTGAGCTGAACTGAGTTTGGCCATCCCAGAGCATCTCTCCATCCCATCAATTGTCTCTTTTTCTGTTGACTCTCATTCACTCGTTACAAGCGCACAATGCTTATATTTATGAGAACGATTGCTTTCTTGTAGCAAGCCAAGAATTTTTTTTTCTTTTGAGCAAGAGTTGTTCTTCTTTCTTTTTTACCCTGACCCATTAATGTCTAGCCTGTCATTTCTGTTCTTAATTTTGTTTTCAGCTTGCAACAAGTTTGTGTGCATTTTTGAAAAGCTTCATGAAGGTCTTTTATTAGAGGTAATATGCAAGCAGTCACACTTTCACGTGTAATGAGTGTCAGTACAGTTACTCCTGACAGGTGTAACAGATGCATTACAAAGCATTCAACATGCCCTTCTCAGAACAATGGGCTTCGTTTCCCCCAAGTCTCTTAGAGAAACATCGGTCAAGTTTCCCTAGACTGCAGCCTTTGGAAAAAAAGACTCATCATTTTACAGGAATGAGAACTGTTGTTACTACTTGAGGATCGATGTCATATGCGTGAGCAGTTGTAAAGGAGAAACCCAGCAATGGAGTGAACATCATTATCATAGTACTGATTTTGTTTTACTCCACTGCTCACATAAAAAAGTGAAGTCCTCTGAAAGTCCATGCAAATGTCTGGCAAGACAGTGAAATTCCTCTTGGACGAGAGAGTGGGAAAGTGGGTCTCTCGCTCTCTCTGTCTCTACTGTTCTCTCTCATCCTTTCCTTCCCTCCCCTCTCTCCTGTCTTTCCTCCCTGCATGTCTCTTTCTATTTCTCTCTCTCTCTCTCTCTCTCACTCTCTTTCTTTCTCTGGCAGCACTCAGCTTTTTTGGCAGGAGTGACCAGAATAAAAACAGCAACACCAGACATAGAAGAGAAAAAAGTCCAATGATCCATCGAACGAAAGGCTTTGCCCTTTCCTAATTACGTCGTGTCCAGTATCATTTTCTTTTTTCCTCCCTTCTTCATTTTTTTGAGACATTTTTGAAGTGGTAATTAGCTCTTGGAGAATAAAACCAGCCGATTCAGGGAGGGCCAGTGCATTTTGGGCGAGATGGCTAACAGGAGGGTTGCATTGCTCCTTCTCGGATTCTTCCTCACCATACAGCTGAGTCCTTCGCTGCAAGGAGGTAGGTGTGCACTTTGATGGCTAGTATAGGAGATCCTGAGAAGTATTACTGGTATAGAAGGGACGCTATGGGCTTCCTAAGTGCTTTTTCCCTGCACATTTTGTAGAAACCTGAAGTGTACATTGTGCAGAAAGTTAAGTTGGAGGACTTCTAATCGATGGGTGCTGCAGGCGGTCATGTTTACTACTGATTGTAGTCGTGCATTTTCACTGAAGGATACTGATAGGATACTAATAACATGCAAACAGCTGTACATTCAGTGTAATGAGTTTCATTACATTTATCTGTGCCTGGCATGCTGACATTACACAGACGATTACAAAGCAATCGTAAACAAGCCCTAATATGCATAACTCAAAAAAAAAAAAAAAATCTATAGTAATTCAGAGGCATCCCTCAGATCTTGAGCATTACCACTATTTCTATTTACTGAGGAATCTAGTCCACATTAATGGGAAACAATCAGTGTGGTGACAATCACATGATACACATTTGAGTATGTTTTGCTTTTGCCTAACAACATCCAGGTCATTATCAAACCAAAAGAAGGATGTTTTATTGCTGAGAAAACATTTCTGTGAGTAAATAAGGCTACAACCGGGACTTTAGTTAGCTTAAAAAGTGTAGTAAGTCATAGGATTCCCATATTAAACTTTTGTGGTTAATATGCATTCGAATGCTTGCTTAGGTGATTTACACCATCAAGTTAAACTGCAGAGTCCTGTATTTTGCAATCAAATTCAAAGAATTCAAGCTTGCAAATACTGTAGCACGAACCATCAAATGTGGACTGAAGAGATTTTGCAACAAAATATCATAAGCGTTAACTCAGCTACAGATGTTAGTTTAAGTTCTCAGTCTTGTGCCAGAGTGCTCGACTGGGAATATGAATGTGGTGAGAGCTGTTTCTCTTGAAGGCCATTCCCCTCGATCTTAGAGCACTTTGCTTAGCTGATGGGGAGGGTTGTGATGAGGTTGTTAATCGAAAACACAGCTCATGCATACTGAATTTCTGAAGACTACAGATGGACTCTTTCTGTCAGCTTGTGTAGACTTGACAAATAAAAAATCTTCCCGGGGGACATCGATGTTCAGTGAGCCGCACAAGTGGCCATTAGGTCGCTGTCTTCGGTTGCGCTCTGCTCAGAGCCTGGCTTTTCAAGTACCAAGGCAAACTATGGTGTGGAAGACGGAGAAGTCAAAAAATCTCCAACTCGTTTTTTGGCCCCATCATTAAATTTCAGTTGTTTTGATGTTCTTGGATGTGCGTCTGTGCAATGTTTAGTCGTGATTGGAAAGGATGTGGGGGTCTGTTCCCAGTTTCCAAACAAAGCCAGAGTATTTCACAATGATTTATTTATTTTCACAAAAATACTTTCTTCGGCACTTGCTGATGTATGTGTTTCCAGGCTGCTCCTAAAAGAGTCTCACTGATGCTGAATGAATTTATTATGGAGAAATACTGCTCTTGTTGCCTGTGAGGATTTGTAATTGTGATATGTTTTCCATAAAAGCCATCAGGCCCACATCTTAATTTCAGCAGTCTGCTATGTTCATTTTAATAATTGTATTGGAGGCCATAAAACAGCTCAGCTATTTCCTCCATAGATCTCAAGCTCCATGACAAATCGTTGGTCTGTTTGACTCAGGCCTGTCTGTAGGGCACCTGTGATATTTGTGTGACGAAAGTGAAAACTATCACGGCCGTGAATGGGGAAAGTGCTTTTAAAATTACGTTTCATGCATTTATCAATTCGTCTCCAAGGCCAATGCTAAGATAAAGGCAACGCTGTTTGTAGGACAGAGCATATACAAACATTCAGTCAGACGAACTGACACAAAAGAGTTTAAAGTCATCACCCATTACCCCGCAGAGGTTTTTTTTCAGTGCTGTGCACGATGAACACATTGCTTTCTGAGTGCATTGTTATCAAATGACCTCCATACTGGACAGTTATCAAACTTTTCATCTGAAATTCAGAGTTCAGAGCCTGTGAGTCTGTTTGGACGGCTAGTGCAGGTGGAATGTTTTCTCTACTGGTGTGCGTGAGTTATGGGGCAGGTGGGAATTTCAGGGCCTTGGGAAGTTGCTATGTCACCATTCTTGCTAAATGGTGACAGTTTTGACACATGGAACAGCCCTTGTTGGAGCTTAAGGAATGTTATTTTGTAGCCAAAAGGCTCACATCATGCACTACTTTAACCCCTTGAAAGCTTCATTTAAGGGCACAAGAGCACCCACCGTGAGACTTCATGTTAAACCATATGGTGTTACAAAGTATGCAATGTGTTGTTGTGGAGTAATGATCTTGTGGGATCCCAGAGTTGTTTGCTTTATTGGAGCTGGCATTACATCTAGTGTAACTAAACTGTTGATCGATTGTGTAAGCCTCCATATGCAGTTGGCAGTCACATCATACACAATGGAAAGCCCTCGGTGGAAGTACCAATTATCACGTATCAGCTTTCCCTCTCACTCTCCAACACCCTCCTGTGGTAATTTATCACTCAGAAGTCTGTCATACGTGTAAGTGTATGACAGCCAATCACTTTGTGCACGGTATCGGGTAACGGTGCCCTTCAGACACCATTGTTGGTCAGCTATTACTGCAGATGCTTCCAGTACTGTACTGCGTGGCAGACGGGCCCCAGGTCTCGCTCCTGCAGCCAAAATAATTAGACTGTTTTATGACAACCACTGTTAATGACAAGCGGACTATGAGAGGAGGGCCAGGGCGAGATGAAAGGAAAGGAAAGCAAGGTCTTGCCTCCTTCTGGTCTTGTAAGAATTAAGAAGCCCTTCTTTCACACACAAAAGCTTGAAATAAGGAGGGCGCATTTTAAAAGGCACCACTTGGCGTAAGTCTCTGGCTCAGAACATCAGAGGAGTTCAATCCATTAGGTCTCCTCCTCATTGACACTCGACTGGCTCTGCTTGAAGGTGCATGAAATCACCGCCAGATCAGATGGCACACCTCCACCGTCAGATGGGATTATGATAAATTGCCCATCCTCCCCCTCCATGAATTCCCAATCTGATTAGTGACTCCTCCAGAGGTGCTTTATGGCAAATGTGTGCTGGGAGCGCCTCTCTAGACTCCATTCTGGAGATCTTGTTTTCCAAAGCTGGCTGTACTCACCTGAAAGGAATTAATGTCTCGTGGTATGTCTAGTGGCGTGTTGATTGATTTGAATGGAGTGTTTGCCATGCTGTCTGCTGACTGGAGCAGCTGTTAACACTGTAATGGCTGTGATAGACAATGCATATGATGCTTTTCTTGCACTAAGGCCGGTTGATGTGCTGGTCTAGCTGTTGGCACCACAGCCATGATTTCCACCAGCAAAACTGTACTTGTTAAGGACATCAGCATCTAATGCATATGCTGGAGGCCAGCTGTATAGTAAGATTGTTGAAGGATGACAGATAGGGTTGGGAAAATAAATCGATGCATCGCGAATCAAGAAATTATTCAGCATTGATTCTGAGAATTTCCAAATGCATCGCGATTCTTTCTCGAGTCGACTCTGAGCTTAGTTTTGAACAGCAGATGGCGCTGCATGCTTTAGAAAAAGCCATACTCTGTTTGTTTCCAAGTCCTTACACACACTTGAACCTAAAATGATCATTCATAAAATTCGAAAAGGTTGAAGAGAATTACAAGGGGGTGTGTTTACATTAATCTCAAGTCATAAAAGCATTTTGAGCTGAGGTGAAATTACACTCAGCCGAACGCACAAGTGTTCTTCTTCATGAACATTTGAGTGACCAGATAAAAACTAGATTAGAGTACCATCTGCTGTTAAAATCTACGCTCAGAATTTATTCCAGAGAGAACCACGATGCATTCGGAAGATCTCAGAATCGATTCTGCATCGATTTATCATCGCAGCCCTAATAACAGATGCACACCACAGAAAGTAGCAGAGCAGGTCTGAGCAAAAGCATAGTTCAACATATGAATCTTACCCATCCCATCTGAACCTCTGGTTCTGGTAGCCTGAAATACCTCCCATGTTTCCTGCTCTTCAGTTAGCTATCCAGCATATGTACTTGTTGACTGATGTGATAGGCTCTAAGTGGCCTTGTATAGAGAGAATAGCGCAGGCCTGCAGAGAGAAGGCCTCTGTAGAGCGTTTTATCATGACCTCAGCTCTCAACGCCACGCTCTATTGGGCTCCTGCAGTGTTGGCAGCGGCTCTGTAGGAATGCTAGCAAAGATAAGCGGCTTCATTTAGCTACATTAATTTATACCTCCACCTCATTCACAGTCTGAGGCCGCTAACAGATCTGACAGTTTATCGCCTGTATCTTTGGCATTTTGAAACAGCTCACTTGCCACACACTCATATAGCTAGCAGTCACCGGCCCATCACAGGATGGCATTGCTGGGAAATCACCAGATATTAAGGCTGGTCTGCTTAATGCAAGCTGTTGTGGACTGTATGTTATGTGAGTTTCAATTTAAGATCAGGCAGACTGCTCTTGAGTTTGAACCAGTCTTATTTAGGTTTTGTTTATACATATGGATGGGAGTGCGTAGCATGCTTATCTCTGTTCATAGTGGTGTTAACAGCAATTCAAGTGGGTTAATGACAGCATCAGTGGTCTTATTTACAATAAAATAAATGTAGCTTTTCTCATCATAATACTGTCCTTATGTCCTAAAGCTGTATAGAACAGATCCTTGATGTTAGATCGCACCACTGTATCTTCCGAACAGCACATTAGAATGTTATTTGCTCTATAACCACAAATTCCAGTGAGGGTAAATGTCAAAGTGAGAGTCCTGTCTGCTTCCACTGAGAGGAGACGGAGCCAAGATTTAAACAAAGACCTGCACTTAAACCAAATCATTTGTTCCGAAACCAGCCCGGATAGCTGTCATACCAGCCAACGTCAGAGACAGACTCTAGTCGAGAGAAGACATAGAGAGGGTTTCTGACTGGAATGTGCTTGTTCATGGGGTTAGGCTTGATCTGATATCTGGTCTTCATTTAGTCATAATGTAGAAGGCCACAGAGAGATAATCAATGTGGCTTAACTTTTATTTTAATTTTTTTTTAAATGCAAATTGTACACTACAAGACAGGGAACATCCAGCAACCTAAGGCACATCCACCATAATTAATAATAATAACGATTACACCAACAACAACAATAGCAGCAATGAAAAAAAGGACATAAAAGCATCAAAGAAGAATATAATATGTTGCTTCTATTTTGTTTGTTTTTTTTTATCCTTGAAGCTCTGAGACATTTTCACAAACTCACAAAGAAATATATTAAAGGAGGGCTTACATTTTATTTTCCATTTGCATGTATGAATATGATATTTAGCCAGCAATAAAACAAAGTTGACAACATCAGAGAAATGAGAATTCACAATAAATCACACTTGTGTGTTTTCAGTGACAGCATATGCTCTAATTACGTTAAAACAGAACTGTGTTCAAACTGTATAGTTTGGGTTTTTGGGAACAGTATGACATAATCTTTCTTAAGACTTGATGCAAAGTGCCCAGAAATGGTTTATTAAATATGTTTTTGTATGACACATTTACAAGCTTTTGCATAAACAGCATCCTCTTTTTCACTATTCCTCATTATTATGATTATGATTTTGGTTGGAAACGTTGGAAGAATCAGCTCAACCTTTATTTTAGCTATGGAACCTGTGGTGTTTCCTTTCCATATTAAATCTGTAAAGCATGTCTAATGACAAATCCATTCTTATTACAGTAAATCAACCAAAGTGTGCTTCTGTTGGTTCATCGAGATCGTTGTAATGCACAGGGCATTTCATAGCCCACTGCTAATGCTGTTTACAAAATTCAAGCCTTTCTAATCTTGCTGGATGATATCTTTCTGGTGGAGGCTTGTGCTGATACAGTTGGGCAAAAACGTATTTAGTCAGCCACCAATTGTGCAAGTTCTCCCACTTAAAAAGATGAGAGAGGCCTGTAATTTTCATCATAGGTACACTTCAACCAGTGGCGGCTGCTGGTCTTTCAAAGAGGGGAAGCTCATTTTCGGCCTACATCATAAAAATTGTCCATTTATTTATACGTAAATTCTGCCATCGTGTGCAGTTTGCTAGCTGGCTAGTTCACCGCCTGGCCTACTGTATGAATGAATGAATGAACAAACGATCTAAAAAACATTAAACTCGTGAGGTAAACAGTAAACTCAACGGAGGAAATGTGGGAATTAGGTTAAACTGAAACAAGGAATGTGGTGTATAATTGTGTGAAATGTATAATGAAAATTGGCCAGCAATTTCGCCAAGCAAATATCAAGAAATAGGTTGCAGCAGTTTGTCTTTTGACTACACTTGCAAAGTCCACTATGGGACTGAGCTCGAATCAGTGTTGCCAACTTCTTTCGATGGAAAGAAGCTAAAGCCAGTTTGAAAAGTCGCTAAATGTCGCCAGATGACGTCATGCGCTAATTAGCATATTAATTACGTCATCGCGTCATATTGCCTTTTACATTTGTTTGTCTCTCTGTGCTCATACTGTATTTTAATGCAGCCAAATTATCAATAAAAGTGTTTTCCTTTATATATTTGACTGTTTATGTTGTCAGTCAACGGGATAAATATGAAATAGTGACTGAAACGCAGCCCTTTAAGAATTCATAACCAGCTCTCCCTCCTAAGAAGTTAGTATGCACAAAAATCCTAATTTATAATCGAGCCGTCGTCTGATTAAATCAAATAATACACAAAAGATAAGACAAGACAATTCCTATGCTGTGATAAAATTAGAGAAGCAACATAATATATATTTGAACTGAACGCGCTGCTCCTCTCAGCCGCTCACTGAACAGAGAAAGAGGTGCGTGCGCTCTGCCGCTGACCTCGCGCCGTTGCGGTAGTACCAGCGATCACAGAGACTCGCTAAGGTTTGTCAAATAAATCGCTAGATTTGTCGCTAGTCACTTTTGGGGGAAAAGGTCGCTAGGGTGGTCTGAAAAGTCGCTAAGTTGGCAACACTGGCTCGAATAGCTTCAGCATCAGCGACTTCTTATAGGACACAATCGCTGTCAATCAAAAGGAGATGCAGTCTTTCGACAAACCCTCCAATCATCACGCAGAAGCCCGGAGTCCAGCCCCGCCCACTCCTCCATTCACTCCCAGAGACACTGAGCGTCCGGGGGCGGGACATAATCGCAGCATTTATCCAATGACTGTCTAGTTTCGAAGCACTGAAAAAAACTGTTCAAAGCAGCTCCATAGAAGTCAATGGACGCTGGGCTTCAACAGGGAAATACACTGATGCTACGGGAATATATGAGAAGGAAATCGAGTCACCTGCTATATGTAGCTGATTCTGAACGAACTCGTCTCTGAGATGAACGTGTTCTAACGCATTTTTAATCAGTAAAATGTTAACACAATAGTACATGTTTGACCATTAATTTTTTGACATTATAGGGGAAGCCGAGCTTCCCTTGCAGTCTTAAAGAAATCCCCACTGACTTCAACTATGAGAGACAGAATGGGGGGAAAGAATCCAGGAAATCACATTGTAGGATTTTTAATTAATTAATTGGTACATTCCTCGGTAAAATAAGTATTTGGTCACCTACAAACACGCAAGATTTCTGGCTCTCACAGACCTGTAACTTCTTCTTTAAGAGGCTCCTCTGTCCTCCACTCGTTACCTGTATTAATGGCACCTGTTTGAACTCGTTATCAGTATAAAGACACCTGTCCACAACCTCAAACAGTCACACTCCAAACTTTGGCCAAGACCAAAGAGCTGTCGAAGGACACCAGAAACAACATTGTAGACCTGCACCAGGCTGGGAAGACTGAATCTGCAATAGGCAAGCAGCTTGGTGTGAAGAAATCAACTGTGGGAGCAATTATTAGAAAATGGAAGACATACAAGACCACTGATAATCTCCCTCGATCTGGGGCTCCACGCAAGATCTCACCCCGTGGGGTCAAAATGATCACAATAACGGTGAGAAAAAATCCCAGAACCACACGGGGGGACCTAGTGAATGACCTGCAGAGAGCTGGGACCAAAGTAACAAAGGCTACCATCAGTAACACACTACGCCGCCAGGGACTCAAATCCTACAGTGCCAGACGTGTCCCCCTGCTTAAGCCAGTACATGTCCGGCCCGTCTGAAGCTTGCTAGAGAGCATCTGGATGATCCAGAAGAGGATTGGGAGAATGGCATATGGTCAGATGAAACCAAAACAGAACTTTTTGGTAAAAACTCAACTCGTCGTGTTTGGAGGAGAGAGAATGCTGAGTTGCATCCAAAGAACACCATACCTACTGTGAAGCATGGGGGTGGAAACATCACGCTTCGGGGCTGTTTTTCTGCAAAGGGACCAGGACGACTGATCCGTGTAAAGGAAAGATGAATGGGGCCATGTATCGTGAGATTTTGAGTGAAAACCTCCTTCCATCAGCAAGGGCATTGAAGATGAAACGTGGCTGGGTCTTTCAGCATGACAATGATCCCAAACACACCGCCCGGGCAACGAAGGAGTGGCTTCGTAAGAAGCATTTCAAGGTCCTGGAGTGGCCTAGCCAGTCTCCAGATCTCAACCCCATAGAACATCACTGCTCTAGAGGAGATCTGCATGGAGGAATGGGCCAAAATACCAGCAACAGTGTGTGAAAACCTTCTGAAGACTTACAGAAAACGCTTGACCTCTGTCATTGCCAACAAAGGGTATATAACAAAGTATTGAGATGAACTTTTGTTATTGACCAAATACTTATTTTCCACCATAATTTGCAAATAAATTCTTTAAAAATCCTACAATGTTTATTTGCCTTTGTATTTCTCAAAGTTAACGCTGTCTCTGCACTTCAGCTCAGCTCGTGTCCAGGAGAAGAAATGCAGGGAGGGGTGTTTCCCATCACAGAGATTTACTTTTCTAATTCTCAGGCTCACATCCTTCAGCCATTCATCATCCTCCTTTTTATTTTCTTCAAGATAGGAATCTAGTGTCAAGTGTGACAAAATGTAGGTTTACCTACCACATGCTCAGCAAAGCGTGCAGTCCTTGAATTCAACATTATTAATGTATATGAAAATAAATTACACAATCAGTACAATTAATGATTAACAACCAACAACAAAAAAATCCTCAAGACGTCAGACTCACATGCTCATTTACAGAGTTTGCAGCTTATACTGTATTTACTTATATGACCAATCAAAAGTTTGGATTTTATTTACTAAATCATTTGAAATTTTTTATTTTACTATTTAATTAATTTTTTAATTGATCAATTGAAGTGATTGTTCATAGTGACTGCTGCATGCAATCAAGTGAATAAGAGTGTTTATTAGTAAATTATTAAAGGTGCTCTGCATTTATCCCAAGTGCACACACACAGCAGTGAACACACACACACCCGGAGCAGTGGGCAGCATTTATGCTGCGGCGTCCGGGGAGCAGTTGGGGGTTCGGTGTCTTGCTCAAGGGCACCTCAGTCGTGGTATTGAGGGTGGAGAGAGCGCTGGACATTCACTCCCCCACCTACAATCCCTGCTGGCCCAAGACTCAAACCTTTGGATTACGTGTCTGAATCTCTAACCATTAGGCCACGACTTCCCTAAAGTTATTGCATGCACAACTGCAATGGTTTTGCAAAATTCCTAACTATTCTTTCATAACTACTCCTTTAATTAGTCTTACAGTTTTTTAAGACTTAAGAAAGTATTAATACATAGAAGAAAAATTTTCATCAACAAACTGATATGTTCCAAACAATGCTGTAAGCTGAAACGGTCAATTATTTGCAATGGAGCGAGGTGCTCTGAGTCATGCCTTCATTAATGTGTTAATTAGCTGTGACCTGGATGGGAATCAAGTCGTCCCACATAGAAAAATTTAATACCAGTAATTTATTTGCCAAACAAGTCACCAAACAAAATGGTTCCCTGTGCATCAATTAAACCACCATTCAAAGCTTTATTACATTTATTAATTTATAACCTTATGAATTATGTTACTGATATAATTTAGATATACCAAAAATCATAGCGTTTCACTGGAGATACCTTAATAATTTGGTGCCTTTATAAAGGGCCTTAATGAAAAGTCAAAACAGCAGTTGCACTGGACTATGACTGCAGTCTTAAATATCATGCTTTTTCTCCTTTAAAGCATATTTGCATTTGATCATGTGGTAATTCTGGTTTCGTCTGAGAGAGGTTCAGATGAGGCTGTAATGCAGCAGCGGCTCTAAAGGTCACTGAGGACGGCCGACTCGCTGTAGACGCTAACAGCTTGTTGCAGTCAGGTATCTAAGAACAACTCTGCTCTCACCACTCACACGGAGACAGGAAATCCTCTGTTTGATGCTGATACAAGGGTGTGACATGGTTACTGTGGTGATTGGTCACTTCCTGTCCAGAGTGTGTTCAGAGGGCGGAGCTTCCACCGAAACCATAAGGTGGTTATGTTTTCAGTGCAGATCAGTATCACGCTGTCCGTTCCCTCACATGTTCCACCCGCACTCAAACACGGCCCATTGTCTGACACGCATCAATACTTTCCCTCTTGAATATCTGAAATGTGTGCTCTTCAGTTACATTAGACGCTAATTCTTCAGATAACTTTAGCCGACTTAAAGCAGCAACATTTTCACTGAAAAATGAATTAAATATAAATATTCTTAACAGAAACATACAATTGGATTTTATATGCCCACGTTATCACAGACTACTGTATAAAGTGCTGTTAAACGTTCAGTAACGGCATACTAAGTCTTAAAAAAATAATAATAAAGAATAATTCCTTGATACTTAAATGTTACTTTATTTAGATTTGAATGGAAAATTCAATAATTTACCATCCATTTCTTTTGAGTAATTTTAAGGAAACAATTTCATTTGCCTGAACATTCATATAGCCATCATTGCAAATGTCCAATATTTATTTGTTATCCCTAAAGACCTAGATGATTTCATACCGGCGCAGTAAGTTCATATAATATGAAAGGATAATATTAATTTCTTGTGATATCATTGCATTTTGCATTTGCCTCGATGAATATCAATGGTATTAAAGTATGTTATCATTTAAAATGAACGTATATTGTATTACACACTATAGATAGTAAAGTCTTCCCCATAATGTGATAAAGTTTAGTTTACTGTTACTGACATCAGCAATAAGTCATAAAGACATACACAAATGGCACCATTTTCTGCAAGTTTCTTTCAGAAAACTTGCACCACTTTGAAGGTAAATGAAAACCCAGCTTGTAAGCTGAAGTTTTTTTCTTTTCCCAACAGCAAAAGTGTAGCCTGCCTCAGACTAAACATTTTTGTCACCCCTAATCATGTTTTGAAGCTGTGAGATAATGTTCTGTTCTTGCAAAGCGTGTAAAGGTTTTGTCAAGATGACGGTATATGTAAACTTTCCACTAGCTTATTAAAGATCTTTGTTCCATTTCTTCACTGCCTCATCTGCAAGTCAATGGCAGGGCAGTTCACAGCTTGCTTTTGTAGTTTTAATCTCAGCACCTGATCTGCCGACTGTGAGTGATTCTTCCCATGTGTGGCTTTCTCTTGCCTTGATTTGCTTTTCAATATAATAATAATAATGATGAAAATAAAGCATGTATAATCCTTTACTGAATAATGACTGGTATTCGTGCAACTGCATAATAAAAGACCATGCTTACTGCATTGCTGCTAATAAACGCCAAAGACTCTGGGGCATATGGATTTGATTAAATGGCCTTCGAGGAACATGCAAAAGCTATTAAAAATCGTTGTCATTGGAAGGTCTGTTCACATTCTCCATCACAATTTTGTGATGCAAACTGGGTCTGGCTTCGAAATGTAACTTCATAATTGATGCCTGGGCTAACAAGACCTCCTGGGAGGCTGTTAGCAGTCGTAAAGCATTGCACCCACCGACCCACCCATTGTGAGCCTTTCCTGAGTCCATGCACCTTGGCCCAGTACATGAGACTAACCTTTCCTTACTGCATTGCTAACATACCATTGCACTGAATGATTACCATATTGGCCTATCATGGCATACTATGTCAAAGAATACATGGAAATACTTTAGTGCCTTTCCAAAATAAACAATGCCATGACATTGCAAAACTATTGCTATTTTTTGTTTTCAATAAATATAATGAACAATAAATGCAAACTCATTCATGTACAGGTCCTTCTCAAAAAATTAGCATATTGTGATAAAGTTCATTATTTTCTGTAATGTACTGATAAACATTAGACTTTCATATATTTTAGATTCATTACAACACAACTGAAGTAGTTCAAGCCTTTTATTGTTTTAATATTGATGATTTTGGCATACAGCTCATGAAAACCCAAAATTCCTATCTCAAAAAATTAGCATATCTCATCCGACCAATAAAAGAAAAGTGTTTTTAATACAAAAAAAGTCAACCTTCAAATAATTATGTTCAGTTATGCACTCAATACTTGGTCGGGAATCCTTTTGCAGAAATGACTGCTTCAATGCGGCGTGGCATGGAGGCAATCAGCCTGTGGCACTGCTGAGGTGTTATGGAGGCCCAGGATGCTTCGATAGCGGCCTTAAGCTCATCCAGAGTGTTGGGTCTTGCGTCTCTCAACTTTCTCTTCACAATATCCAACAATATACAATTAATCCAAAATGCCGCTGCAAGATTAATCTTTAATGAGACGAAAAGAACGCACATCACGCCTCTGTTCATCAATTTGCACCGGCTACCAATAGCTGCTCGCATTAAATTCAAGGCATTAATGTTTGCCTACAGAACCACCACTGGCTCTGCACCCCTTTACCTAAATTCTTTACTTCAGACTTATGTGCCCTCTAGAAGCTTGCGTTCTTCAAGTGAACAACAAATTATTGTACCATCCCAAAGACACAGAAAAACACTTTCAAGGACTTTTTCATTAACTGTTCTCATCTGGTGGAATGACCTGCCCAACTCAATCCGAGCAGCCGAATCCTTACCCATCTTCAAGAAACGGCTAAAAACTCATCTGTTTCATCTTTACTTGACCCTCTAACTCTAGCACTATCTATTCTAATTGTATTTTATCTATGTCTTTTTATTAAAAATAACAATAATAATAATAATTATCTGTACTGCGTTAGGCTAACCAAGACTTGTAATAGCACTTGCACGTTGTTGCTCTTTTGTTGGTTTTGATTGCTTCTTATGTCCTCATTTGTAAGTCGCTTTGGATAAAAGCGTCTGCTAAATGACTAAATAAATAAATAAATATCCCACAGATTCTCTATGGGGTTCAGGTCAGGAGAGTTGGCAGGCCAATTGAGCACAGTAATACCATGGTCAGTAAACCAGTTACCAGTGGTTTTGGCACTGTGAGCAGGTGCCAGGTCGTGCTGAAAAATGAAATCTTCATCTCCATAAAGCTTTTCAGCAGATGGAAGCATGAAGTGCTCCAAAATCTCCTGATAGCTAGCTGTAATGACCCTGCCCTTGATAAAACACAGTGGACCAACACCAGCATCACTGACTGTGGGTACTTGACACTGGACTTCAGGCATTTTGGCATTTCCCTCTCCCCAGTCTTCCTCCAGACTCTGGCACCTTGATTTCCGAATGACATGCTAAATTTGCTTTCATCCGAAAAAAGTACTTTGGACCACTGAGCAACAGTCCAGTGCTGCTTCTCTGTAGCCCAGGTCAGGCGCTTCTGCCGCTGTTTCTGGTTCAAAAGTGGCTTGACCTGGGGAATGCGGCACCTGTAGCCCATTTCCTGCACACGCCTGTACACGGTGGCTCTGGATGTTTCTACTCCAGACTCAGTCCACTGCTTCCGCAGGTCCCCCAAGGTCTGGAATCGGTCCTTCTCCACAATCTTCCTCAGGGTCCGGTCACCTCTTCTCGTTGTGCTGCGTTTTCTGCCACACTTTTTCCTTCCCACAGACTTCCCACTGAGGTGCCTTGATACAGCACTCTGGGAACAGCCTATTCGTTCAGAAATTTCTTTCTGTGTCTTACCCTCTTGCTTGAGGGTGTCAATGATGGCCTTCTGGACAGCAGTCAGGTCGGCAGTCTTACCCATGATTGCGGTTTTGAGTAATGAACCAGGCTGGGAGTTTTTAAAAGCCTCAGGAATCTTTTGCAGGTGTTTAGAGTTAATTAGTTGATTCAGATGATTAGGTTAATAGCTCGTTTAGAGAACCTTTTCATGATATGCAAATGTTTTGAGATAGGAATTTTGGGTTTTCATGAGCTGTATGCCAAAATCATCAATATTAAAACAATAAAAGGCTTGAACTACTTCAGTTGTGTTGTAATGAATCTAAAATATATGAAAGTCTAATGTTTATCAGTACATTACAGAAAATAATGAACTTTATCACAATATGCTAATTTTTTGAGAAGGACCTGTATTTTCAGGTAAAGGCTGTATTTGTTTTTGACAGGGATGCAGTTCCATCAAGAACCTCTAGGGGTTTGTGATCTCTCATTTACGAAGCACTTGATTAGTTCCGTTTAAAAATGTGTTTCTCAATCAAAATAAGTTTGTGATTAAGTTGACTGTGCATAGCATTTAGTTTGTAAACATTTAGTATACTGCCGATGAAAATAAGGACAAAGCTTCCAGGAAAAAGCTCTTTCCACAAGTAGTTAACCAGCTTACACACATGCACTCTGTTTTTCTCTCCATTTCTCCTCTTCTCTAGCTTGCTTTCTAATCTAATTGTCTAATGATCCTGACATTGCATACAAATATTGTTGGCTCTTTGACGAATTGCTTCATTCCTCTTTTGTAAGTGGCTTTGGAGAAATGCATCTGCTTAATGCATAAACATAAAATATCACGCATTTAGCTGGTTTATAAGGCTTGTGCTACAATTACATCTTCTATCATCCTCTGTAGCAGCACAAGAATGACAAAGCATCAGTTTGACACATAACACCAACCCATTCTGTTGTATTAGTGCTTTAAAGCATCCTGTTTTGTCAGGGAAGAAAAAAATAGAAAAAAAATATGAAATGAAAATGAGTTCATTTCAAAGACTTCACTTGAAGTCCGTGTGCGATTCCTGAACTCGTGAGGACTGACTGACATCAGCTAGATGCCCAGATAAATGTCTTTCAAGGCCAGAATCAGATTTCCTCAGAGACAAGCCTTTTGTCTGAATTCTTCTCCTTGCGTGTCTGTTAAGGTCAGGGTTGGGAAACATGAAAGACAGATCCTGACGACGTGTGTTTTTCTGTTTCAGGAGTGTATGTGCCACAAGGTTCAGCTGGAGCAGGACCAGGAGGTGCTGGATTGCTACCAGGTGCTGGACTTTACCCAGGTATAACCAATAACAGCCATGATCCTCTCACTGCTTTCATTTATACCAAACGAAGAAATGGCACTGGCCATGGTGGTTGATTTCAATCAGAGCTCACGGAATGGATTTCAAATACAACATTTAATGCTACTCATGTTATGCACGCTTGAAAGTGAATATGTTGTTTACTTGCTACTAGGAGTCTCAAATAAAACTCTTGAAAGTCTTCGAAAGACTAGATGCATTTCACACGCTTTGTGGTGTCTGAGAGTAAAGCTGAGCCATCTTCATCTTACACTTGAAAAGATATGAACTCATCTGCAGTGGCAGTGCTCTAACTCATACTGGTTTTAACAGGTGTTGGGACGTCCCAATACAAAGCAGCAAAAGCAGCAGGTAAGATCATTTTACTTTGACTATAAACACTCTAGAAGTGATTTGAGACCACTGAGACCAGAATCATGTATTGTTTCCCATCCTTCAGACCTCATTGACTTATTTATCATCTGCTCCTTTACTCATCTATTCATTCATTCAATCAACCAGCCAACCATACAAACAACCCAACGATCAATCAGCCAGATTCATGAATTCGTTTGGCTGCAGTAGAAGCACCTTGTTCCAAACCCCCTTAAATTATAAAATTGTTTTTTCTGAATTCTGTCCTTTAAATTAAAATTCACTGTAAAACCACATGGATATATCTATATTAAGGCAAGAGTAAACGATGAACAGTTGAATTGCTTTGTTTTTTTGTTTTGCTTTTTTTTTAGGGTGGGGGGGTCAATTGGGGCAAGTTGTCACTCATAAATTTAACACTACAAATGAGGCAAATGTTAAATAGCTTCTTTTTTTTCAAGTCCAATCTATGGACTTTTATTTCAGTCCAGTCTTGTTATCCTTTCTCAAACTTGGGAGCTACAGTCAAGTTGCATGTGTTTGCTGGCAGGCTGTGTCAGTAAGAGTGAGCTGCCGTTACTTATAAAACTGCCATAAAAGTCAAAGTCCACTTGTCACACATCTCACCATGTGCAAATGCTGTGAGGAAGTTGACAGCATTTAATGTGTAATGTGTGCTCCTCGAGCGGACACAGATAAGATGTGTTATAAGCATGAGACAGATGCTAATGAAGCGATCTCTTGTTCAGCAGGAGGATATGGAGGTGCTGCTGGGACTCAGACAGGAGCTTTAGGGGCTGGAGGTTATGGAGCTGGTAAGAGCTCTTCAAGGTCATCCATACAAGTACATTCATTTGCATGCATATATTTAATTATCAAATCAATAACAATTTAAAAGAAATATGTTCTTTTTTCACAGCAATTACAAATATAAAATGTAGCATGCCAGTGTAATGTCATGAAATTTGTATCACTAACCTTCAAAGAAAAGGGGGGTTTCTGTGTGAATATATTAATATGTAATTGATTCCTTTGATCAAAGCTGAATTTTCAGCATCATTACTCCAGTCTTCAATGTCACATGATCCTTCAGAAATCATTCTAATATGCTGATTTGCTGCTCAAGAAACATTTCTGATTATTGTCAATGTTGAAAACAATTGTGCTGCTGAATGTTTTTATGGAAACCGTGACACGATTTATTTTTACAGGATTCACAGATGAATACAAAGTTCAAAAGAACAACATTTATTTGAAATATAAATCTTTTGTAACAATTCCTTAATTTAAAAAAGTGTTCATTTATTTTGAAAACAAAACCAAACAAATGCTACCAGTATTATGAAAAATTATACTGATGAATTGGAACTGGAAAATATTCACTCAAACAAACAATTACCAAAAAGCAAGTTTTCCCCTTGATGGAAAACCTCCTAGACCAGATAAGTCCACTGAGAATTTTGGCAATGATTCAAATAAGAAATCTCAATAGAGCATTAATTCCAGTGCCCAGAGTTCATCAGTATATGCATACTAGAATCTCTGGTGTGAAAAAAGAGAATATTGCCACAGTTCTCCAATTTCCAGTTTTACATCCACCGTCTAACCAGGTTTTGCCATGGAATATCCTCTTTCGGTGAAATGAGTGGGCGACCTGATTGTTTTCATCCCAGCACCCTTGTCCACGAGCTGATTTAATGAGTGTAAACTTACATCAGTGCTACTCAAACAATGGGGCAGCAGTGCTGAATGTGTTATTGGAACACAGGCAATACAATAAGTGGAAATCTCGGTGCCTACCAAGTGCAACTGGACCCATTCTGATAGCATAATATAAATATTGTTGCTTTCTCTGTCAAATCGAGCACTATTGGTGCATTAGCACTGTTCGGGTATAATTTAATTTCCTAAAGCAGCGCGGATTCCAGCGACATGTTTGGACAGATAAGAAATTAAACAAATGTAGCCAGACTCGATAAACTTTGGAGCAGCTCACTGTCTCCTCTGAGAAAGACCTTTTCACTCTGAAAGAGCTTATAAACTCCCCGATATCACATTTTCATTGGAAGTTGTCTTTGGCTGTGATTGTTGGAGCGAAGCAGGAGATAATTGTCTAATCTTTTGCTTTTCATCTTTGAGGTAAAAATACTTAGCAGTTCTGAGGGGAAGCAGACGGATTCAGACCTCAGGCCTCGCATCTAGCTGATGCGCAACACACGACCTAGCATGAACGCAGTCTGCAGATAAGACGAATGAACGTATTTGAGATTAGATTGGCTGTAAGGCAGCATCTGAATAGGATCGGTCCATGCAGTTCAGTTGGCTAGATTCAGAATGGCTCGTGGCTGTGTGTTCCTGTATTTCTTTCAGGCCGTGCACTATCTGTGCCAGCAGAGCTCTGCAGAAAGACACGCAGATTTGCACAGAATTCTATCAGCCGTTCATTCATTGACCACCTAGCTGCACACACTCCCTGCCCCTCGTGTGTTAATTTATTCAGTCATTATCCTAGCTTTAAACAGATGACACTTCGATCTAAGCACGAGAGTGTAGTACTCTTATGCATGCTACTATACTTCAATTCTATTGCTCACATTTTTCACGTGTTCCCAAACAGAGAACAAAAAAAACGTAACTACGTTAACGTTGTTTTAGAATGTTCCATCGTAAGGAGACACATGCAGCCAGGCAACTCGAAACTATAGTTATGACTGCAGTATTAAAATACATTTACTGATATTCGATTGGTCAGATTGTGCCTCCATCCACAGATGAATCTGAGAAGATTACACACTGCAAATCGCATCCATATGGACAAAGCAAATGTGCATTTCAACAGTAACAATGAAAATAAATGGGTGTAGATCATTCCACACAAAATAATAACAAATTAGTTTGATCGTTATTATAGAACACTATAGTGTAGAGCAGGGGTCACCACACTCGATCCTGGAGGGCCGGTGTCCTGCAGAGTTTAGCGCCAACTTGCCTCAACACACCTGCCTTGAAGTTTCAAGTATACCAAGCAAGAACTTGATTAGCTGGTTCAGATGTGTTTAATTAGGGTTGGAGCTAAACTCTGTAGGACATTGGCCCTCCAGGAGCAAGTTAGCTGACCCCTGGTGTAGAGCATGACTCAAGCAATGTCTTGGGTTCTGAGTGTTTACATGAAGTAATAGGATTGGTGATTTATTTGATGAACACAGTTTATTTATGAGATCATACAACTGGATTTTGTTTCTGGTATGCAGTGACCTTGACCACCAACTAACAACCCACAATGACAGCAGACAAATCCCATGCTCTCTAAATTTAAACGCCATAATTACTTTATTCTGGTGGACTATCAGCATTTTCTTAAATATATTTATTACTTTTATTTTAGCATTTTAGCATTTAGACTTCTATTTGTAGAAAGTGCCACTGATAAAATGTTTTCCTTGAATACACTGAAAGCCACTTTCACGAGTTCACACTTACATATATTTAGCACGATAAACGTAATGCGTATTTGGCGAGTATGGTAATACGTTATTGGCGTGCTGTCCTGGGGAAGGGCTCTGTGCTCGGGAACTGCCCGAACCCAGAGTACCCCCCATGTGGTGAGAACTGAATGGAAAATGGAGGAGAAGGGGTGGTGGAGGGATGCTGAGTAATCGTCAAATGAATGGAGGTATGACGGCTGTATTTATATCCCTGTACTGATGAACTTGATTACGTGCCACTTGTGTCTAATTAGGCTAAGTATCTGACGTGCTCCTCCCGAACTTTGTTAATTAAACATCATTTGGCTAAAGCTGTTAACGTTTCTCGCTGTTAATGCTTTTTCTTCATCATCATCTTCTTCTTTTCTTTCTTTTTTATGGCACACAACTGTATTTTTTTTTCTACTTATAGCTCTGATATAATAACCTATTTTTTCAGTAAAACTACAACCCGAATTCTGGAACTGTTGGGACATTTTTTAAATTTGAATAAAATGAAAACTAAAAGAATTTCAAATCACATGAGCCAACATTTTATTCATAATAGAACATAGATAACACAACAAATGTTTAAACTGAGAAATTTTAAAAATTTTATGCACAAAATTGAAAAATTGATGCCTGCTACAGGTCTCAAAATAGATGGGACGGGGGCATATTTCCCATGGTGTAGCATCTCCTTTTCAAAACGGCTTGAAGATGTCTGGGCATCGAGGTTATGAGTTTCTGGAGTTTTGGTGTTGGAATTTGGTCCCATTCTTGCCTGATATAGGTTTCCAGCTGCTGAAGAGTTCGTGGTCATCTTTGACGTATTTTTCGTTTAATGATGCGCCAGATGTTCTCTGTAGGTGAAAGATCTGGACTGCACACTGTAAAACCCAACAAGTTAGGGTGACTCAAACTGTTTGAGTAAACTGATTGCCTTAAAAACCCGACAAGTTAAGCTAACTCAAACCGTTTGATGAAACTAATTACATTAAACCATTTATGTTTTGTAAAACTAACAATTATGAGTGCTCTGAACTTATTTCAGTTGAGTTCACTAAAAGAAGATATATCCGACAAGTCACGGTAACTCAAACTGTTTGAAAAAACCAATTGCCTTAAAAACCCAAGTTAGGTTAACTCAAACCGTTTGAGGAAACTTATTACCTTAAACCATTTAAGTTTCTTAAAACTAACAATTATAAGTACTCTGAACTTATTTCAGTTGAGTTCACTAAGTAATTAAGTGATTAATTAAGTGCTGATTGAGCATTAGTGATGAACACCTGCTGTTAATAACCAGAATCACTGACAGAAAACAGAAACACAAGAACAACTAACTGAAATCAACTGAAATAAAATACATTAAATCTCAAGATCTAAACAACCCCACAAACAGCATCACCAGCTCCACTTATTAATAACCAGACTGACTTTATTTCTGTCAGACATCTACAGAAGATCTTATTGAGAATTAACTAAGGTTTAGATGTTGATTTATTTTCATTTGAAGTAACCATGTTAGAGATCAGTGTCTGCTTTAGTTGGGCTCTTGACCCTTGAGTTTATTTCTTTCTTCTCTGGCTGTTGTACGCATGTGTTCCTCGAGCATATTTGTTGCAGCTCAAAAGCCCAGAAAAAATTGTCAGTAGTTGATTATTACATATTTATAGTGACAATCATCTATTAATGAGCTGATCTCATTGTTCAAGACAATGGCCCGGTTTCATAGACAGGGCTTAGCCTAAGCCAGGATTAGGCCTTAGTTCAATTAAGACATTTAAGTACTTTTTATAAACGTGTCTTAGAAAAAACATTACTGGTGTACATCTTGAGACAAAACAAAGGCACTGATTTATTTTAAGATCAGTCAATGCAAGTTTCTTTCAGTTGAAACAGCTCAGACTTACATTTTAGTCTAGGACTAGGCTTAAGCCCTGTCTGTGAAACCGGGGGATTGAGTCTTATGTGTGAACATAGACTAAACATCCATTTAAGCAGAGAGTAGACACAGTCTAATCTCTGGTTAAATGACTAATCGCTGCTTAAATGAATGTTGTATTGATTGTAGTGAAAGTGATTCTAAGAGCCAACGGTTCCGTGGAAGTCTTTTAATAAAAAGGATTTTCCAGACAGTTTGTCCACAAAAAAAGTTTTAATCTAAGGCAACAATTCGACTCACAGACATTAAGAATCAGCTTATGAACCTCAACCATGGTGACCATTTAAAAATAGAAATAAAATAATAATCATGTTGCAATGCATGCTGGGTACTAGCATAGGACAAAACTCATCAGTGGCTTTTTTTAATGGTCACCATTGTTGAGGTTCATAAGCTGACTCTTGATGTCTGTGTGAGTCCATCTGATACCATCGATTAAAACTTTTTTTGTGGACAAACTGTTTGGAAAGTTCTCTATATTAACTGACTGTCACAGAATCACTTTCTCTATAATCAATACAACATCCATTTAAGCAGAGATTAGATACACAATGAGTCTATGTTCATTCTCAATGAGATCAGTTCACTAACAGATGATTGTCATTATAAATATATAACAACCAACAACTGATCATTTTCTTTGGACTTTTAAGTTGCAACAAATATGTTTGAGGAACACTTGCTTACAACAGCCAGAGAAAAAGAAGGAATATAAAAACTCAAGGGTCAAGAGCCCAACTAAAGCAGACACTGATCTCTAACATGGTTACTTCAAATGTAAAAGTGGAGCTGGTGATGTGGTTTATGGGGTTGTTTAATCAGATTTTGAGAGATTTAATGTATTTTCTTTCAGTCTATTCAGTTTATTTAGTTCATCTAAGGCCATGGCGTTTCTCTTTTCTTCAGTGATTCTGTTTGTTAACAGCAGGTGTTCATCACTAATGCTCAATCAGCACTTAATTAATCACTCAATTACTTAACTGCAAGTTTTAACACTTACATGGTTTAAACCAAAGGGAATTTGTTTACTCAAACAGTTTGAGTCACCCTAACTTGTTGGGTTTTACAGTGCAGGCAGCCCAATTCAGCTCCTGAACTCTTCTACTACGAAGCCATGCTGTTGTAATAGCTGCAGTATGTGTTTTTGCATTGTCCTGCTGAAATACACAAGGTCTTCCCTGAAATACACGTTATCTGGAGGGCCGCATATGTTGCTCTAAAACCTTTATGTACCTTTCAGCATTCATAGTGCCTTCCATAACATGCAAGCTGCCCATACCGTATGCACTTATACACCCCCATACCATCAGAGATGCTGGCTTTTGAACTGAACACTGATGACATGCTGGAAGGTCTCACTCCTCTTTAGCCCAGAGGACACGGCGTCCGTGATTTCCAACAAGAATGCCAAATTTGGACTCGTCTGAATATAGAACACTTTTTCACTTTGAAACAGTCCATTTTAAATGAGCCTTGGCCCACAGGACACGACTGCGCTTCTGGACCATGCAGATGGCATGGCGGATTGTGTTTATCGACAGTAGTTTCTGGAAGTATTCCTGGTCTCGTTTAGTAATTTAAATGACAGAGTCATGCTGATAAGTGATGCAGTGGTGTCTGAGGGCCTGAAGACCATGGGTATCCAACAAAGGCCTTCGGCCTTGTCCGTTACGCACAGAGATTTCTCAAGCTTCTCTGAATCTTATCTTTTGATGATGAGATTTGCAAAGCCTTTGCAATTTAATGTTGAAGAACGTTGTTTTTAAAGTATTCACCAATCTTTTTACGCACTCTTTCACAGATTGGAGAGCCTCTGCCCATCTATACTTCTGAGAGACTCTGCCTCTCTAAGACATGCCTTTTACAGCTAATCATGTTATAGACCTATTGTCAATTAACTTAATTAGTTGCTAGATGATCTCCCAGCTCAATCCTTTCAAAATGTCTTGCTTTTTCAGCCCTTTGTTCCCCTAGCCATCTGCTCTACTGTTAGAAGTCATAACCATTTTATAATGTCATAGTAATTACTATCAAAAGGCAAAGTATGTGTATATGATTCAAATGCCTGATAGCACACAGCAAAAAGCCCAGTGTTAAATTAACTCTCCCGGGAGTTTATTTGAGTCCACACTCAAGAGTGTTAAAAGTAACACTGAAGAGTGTCAAATAAAAAGAGTGTCAAAAGAGTGTCAAATGGGGAAGTCGTGGCCTAATGGTTAGAGAGTCGGACTTGTAATCCAAAGGTTGCAGGTTCGAGTCTCGGGCCGGCAGGAATTGTAGGTGGGGGGAGTGAATGTCCAGCGCTCAATACCACGACTGAGGTGCCCTTGAGCAAGGCACCGAACCCCCAACTGCTCCCCGGGCGCTGCAGCATAAAATGGCTGCCCACTGCTCCGGGTGTGTGTTCACGGTGTGTGTGTGTTCACTGCTGTGTGTGTGCACGTTGGATGGGTTAAATGCAGAGCACGAATTCCGAGAATGGGTCACCATACTTGGCTGAATGTCACTTCACTTTTTTTTTTTTTTTTTTTTTTATAAACACTAACCCTAACCCTACATAGAAAAAGTCTTAGATCTTTGAGTTCAGCTCATGAAAAATGGGGGCAAAAACAAAAGTGTTGTATTTATAATTTTGTTCAGTGTATATCATGGTAGTGGTAGTCAAATTTTTGGGCTGCTTTTACATCCGAAAGTTAGGCGTACTGAGAAATAAAACATCCCGCGCCAGCAGATCCCAAATAAATGACAAGAATCTGGGTGGATAGGCATCACTTTGAAGGCAGAATTGATGTCTAATTTAGCCAGCCACACGCCGCGACCTACATTTTTTATCATGGCGATCACTTGATCTACACTGAACAAAATTATAAACGCAACACTTTTTTTTAAAAAGATCTAGGACTTTTTCTATGTACACAAAAGGCCTATTTCTCTCAAATATTGTTCACAAATCTGTCTCAATCTGTGTTAGTGAGCACTTCTCCTTTGCCGAGATAATCCATCCACTTCACAGGTGTGGCATATAAAGATGCTGATTAGACAGCATGATTATTGCACAGGTGTGCCTTAGACTGGTCACAATAAAAGGCCACTCTAAAATGTACAGTTTTATCACACAGCACAATGCCACAGATCTCGCAAGTTTTGAGGGAGCGTGCAATTGGCATGCAGACTGCAGGAATGTACACCATAGCTGTTGCCCGTGAATTGAATGTTCATTTCTCTACCATAAGCCGTCTCCAAAGGCGTTTCAGAGAATTTGGCAGTACATCCAACCTGCCTCACAACCGCAGACCACGTGTAACCACACCAGCCCAGGACCTCCACATCCACATCTTCACAATCGTCTCCAAGATCGTCTGAAACCAGCCACCCGAACAGCTGCTGCAACAATCGTTTTGCATAATCAAAGAATTTCTGCACAAACTGTCAGAAACCGTCTGCAGTTCGTCATCGTAACCGACTTGTGTGGGCAAATGCTCACATTTGATGGCGTCTGGCACTTTGGAGAGGTGTTCTCTTCACAGATGAATCCCGGTTTTCACTGTACAGGGCAGATGGCAGACAGGCGTCGTGTGGGTGAGCAGTTTGCTGATGTCAACGTTGTGGATCGAGTGGCCCATGGTGGTGGTGGGGTTATGGTATGGGCATGCGTATGTTATGGACAACGAAAACAGGTGCATTTTATTGATGGCATTTTGAATGCACAGAGATACCGTTACGAGATCCTGAGGCCCATTGTTGCGCCATTCATCCACGACCATCACCTCATGTTGCAGCATGATAATGCACGGCCCCATGTTGCAAGGATCTGTACACAATTCCTGGAAGCTGAAAACATCCCAGTTCTTGCATGGCCAGCATACTCACCAGACATGTCACCCATTGAGCATGATTGGGATGCTCTGGATCGGCGATCGGCGCTTACAGTGGTTCCAGTTCCTGCCAATATCCAGCAACTTCGCACAGCCATTGAAGAGGAGTGGACCAACATTCCACAGGCCACAATCAACAACCTGATCAACTCTATGCGAAGGAGATGTGTTGCACTGCGGGAAGAAAATGGTGGTCACACCAGATACTGACTCGTTTTCGGACCCACCCCAGACCCCCACAATACAGTAAAACTGCATATTTTTAAGTGGGCTTCTATTGTGGCCAGCCTAAAGCACACCTGTGCGATAATCATGCTGTCTAATCAGCATCTTGATATGCCACACCTGTGAGGTGGATGGATTATCTCGGCAAAGGAGAAGTGCTCACTAACATAGATTTGTGAACAATATTTGAGAGAAATAGGCCTTTTGTGTACATAGAAAAAGTCTTAGATCTTTGAGTTCAGCTCATGAAAAATGGGGGCAAAAACAAAAGTGTTGCGTTTATAATTTTGTTCAGTGTATATCGTGGTAGTGTAGATAATATTCCTCAAGGGCTATGAGGCTGAAGGGTCCGATCATAAAACCTGATTTGACTTCTTTTTTGATTAGATTATCTACTGTATCTGGCTCTGCGAGTGCGGACTGGAGATTGTTACAAATTATGTTATGTGAGAGCGGGCATGTAGTGCCAGGATTAAAGCCCTGTTTGAGGCCAGACAATAGATAACTGGTGAAGTTTGTGTCTGGGTGATGTGAAAGTTATAAAGTCGATAAGCAGTTTCTAGATTTTTTATTGGTAGCTTTCATGACAGGACATACTGTACGGACATGAGCCCCGCCACAATAACTACACACAGCAAAATCCCCAGTGTTAAATTAACACTGCTGAGTGTCTATATGTGTCCACACTAGTGTTAAAAGTAACACAGAAGCAGTGTTAAAGTTTATGAGGTAATTAAGAGATTCATTGAGCGACGATTGACCATTACTGAAGACACCTGATGTTAACGAGCAGAATCAGCAAAGATGAAAATCACAATTTCTGTGTCACCATTATAGTGGTCAGCGTTTGCTTTAGTTGGGCTCTTGACCCTTACATTTTTGAAGACAGATTTTGTTTGGATACTGTAACTGAGTTACAGCAGAGAGACAAACAAAAGGTAAAAAGAGGTCATGTGATGTTGGTAATGTTTTTACATAACGATCATTTGATCTATATTGCCAAGCTCATTCAGAATCTAAAACAGTCAGATTTACCTTGTTGATTATACAAATCCTGTGATTCTACAGTATTCAATAATTAAAAGGGGTCCTTGAAAGTTGTTCTGGTAATAAAAAAACAAAAAGCTTATTTTAGACACACACAGATATCAAGAATCAGTGTATGAATCTCAACAACGGTGACAAACAGCATAAACAGATCAACTCTAAACATTAGAAAACAAGCTACTAAAAGTCACAAAAAAATTACTAAATAATAATAATGGTAAAAATAAAGGAAATTACTAAGAAAATTCTGCTAATAATTTATTCACGCCGCAATGCATCATGGGAGCCATGGATGAAATTGATTGGTGGCACCCAGAATGCACTGCAACATGCTTTTTTGATTGTCACCGTTGTTGAGATTCACAGGTTGATTCTTGATGTTTGTGTGTCTAAACAATTGACTCTTTTCAAAGATTTTTGAACAAACAACTTTTAGAAATCCCTCGGCTTGTATTGAAAATGCTGGTAATCCTATGCTAATGAATCACAAGACTGCTATAATCAACAATGATCTAAATCAGAGATTTGGCTCTAAAGGAGCTCAGAGATCTAAAAAAAACAATACACACACACATATATATATATATATACATACATATGCACATAATTTTTCCTTTTTCTCTTTGCTTGTCTGTCTGTCTGTTATATTTCTGTTATAACAGCAAAGCAAAATCTAACTTTAAAAATGTAAGGGTCAAGAGCACCACTAAAGCAAACACTGACCACTATAATGGTGACATAAAAGTTGTGATTTTCTTCTTTGGTGATTCTGCTCGTTAACATCAGGTGTCTTCAATAATGGTCAATCACCACTCAATGAATCTCTTAATTACCTCATTAACTTTAACACTGTTTCAGTGTTACGTTTAACACTCTGTAGTGTGGACACATATAGACACTTGGCGGTGTTAATTTAACACTGGGGATTTTGCTGTGCAGACGTGGAGGTATTTGCATTGCTGTCTCACGCATCTTCCTCTGTTGAAGTTTCCGCATACCTGCTGATTACTGGAGAATGAGATAGATTCTCTCCTGGAATCCGATATTGGATTCATAGTTGTAGAATGAGGCACGTAGCTGATGGATTTAACTTGCGTCGGTTCTGGGCAGGGTATTACAGCAGGATTCATTTGGGGGCATGAGATGGTCAAGTGAGCTACTGACCTGCAGACTGTGCACAATATATTGCGACAACTAAAAAATACTCTGTTGTTGAGATCAGAGTCCAGTGTGCCCCAATAGGGGCACTGATTCCACTGAGCAACACGTAAAAATGGGCTCCGCCATAAGACAGCGCGAGTTCTGCGATTATCGTCATATAATCATTAAGTTTGCACCGTCTATGGGGAAAAGCTGAGCAAACCATTTCCGTATAGTGGCCGAACGATATAGTGAATTCAAAAAATGAGAGGGGGTGGGATGGATTGGGAGTTGGATTTTTTAAAGTTACGGAAAAATCTGCGCAATCTATTTGACGGTGGGTTTCGGCGGGAGGTAGCAGAAAGAGGAGAGATGAGAGATCAATGTCCGCACCTGCAAGGATCTGAGATTTGATGGTGTTAGGTACAGGAGGTGGTTCCAGAGCAGCTGCATTTGATGGGGTAGGTAGAGGGACTGCTGTGAATAAAGTGAACTGAGATTTAGATGGGATAGAAGTGTTGGAAGGAAGATAGGGATGGGCCGTAACCGTTTGTGGAGGCAGCCTCACGCACGGATTAGCCCCTGGTGCTAATTAGCCCCATAGGAAGAAATAGAAAGAAAAGAGGGAGGAGGCCAATCAACAAAATGCTGAAATGCATGCTGGGTAACACCATAGTAATAACTCCCATCATGCACAGCAGTATGAAAAAAATATTGATACCACTGTTGAGGATCATATGATAAGTGTTCATGCCTAAAAGCCTGAGCTGATACAGTTCTTCTTTTTTTCCCAATATTTAAACATTACGGTGGCATTTGTTTGACAGGACTTTTTTCACAGTTTAGTAATAGCTGAATGCCAGTCAACAAAACTTCATAATGTTCATTGAAATGATTTATAAGCAGAAAGTGTAAACAAATCTGTGTAAGCTTTTAATTCAGCAATGATTGCTTTGAATTATTAAAAGGGTCAAGAGCCCAACTAAAGCAAACACTGATCTCCATGATGGTGGCATAATTTTAACCAAAACAAAATCAACATCAGCTCATCTGTAATTCTCAATAACAACAGGTGTTCATCACTAATGCTCAATCATCATTTAATTAGTCACTTAATTATCTCATTAACTTTAACTCTTTGAGGACCTGGGATTTGACTTGAGACTTGCTTGTGACTTGAAAAGGAATGTCTTGGTTCCTCCTCTGGTGAAATCAGCTGCTGAGTTCATGGGTGGAATAAACATATGGCATGACTTTTACTTACTGACCCCTGGATTATCCACCTCTGTCTGTAATATATCTGCTTGTTTTACACTCTTTGGCCACCAGGTGGTATTGTGAGCAAATGAAGCCTCCAGAAATTAACTCTTTTGTGAACTACTTGGCTGAAAAGCTGAAAGCTTCATGAGGCTTCATCCGGCCATCACTAGTTATAGACAATCAGTAGCTTTTTAGTAGCTTGTTTTGTGATGTTCAGAGTTGATCTGTTTATGCTGTTTGTCACCATTGTTGAGACTCATAAACTGATTCTTGATGTCTATGTGTGCCTAAAGAAAATACTTTTTCAGAAAGTTTTTTTTTTATCACAACATCAAATAGTGACGTTATGTTAAAACATAAGCATCTCCACCTGATGACTTCTGCTCTTTGCTCATCTGGCTGTTATAACTCAGTTACACCAGCCAAACAAAATCTAATGTTAAAAATGTAGTGTCAAGAGCCCAACTAATGCAAACACTGACTACTATAATGGTGACATACAATTTTTTGATTTTCTCCTTTGGTGATTCTGCTTGTTAACATCAGGTGTCTTCAATAATGGTCAATCATCACTTAATTAATCACTAATTATCTCATTAACTTTAACTCTGCTTCAGCGTTTATTTGACACTCTTCAGTGTTACTTTTAACACTCTTGAGTGTGGACTCAAATTAATAACACTGGGCTTTTTGTTTTGCTGTGTGCAACACCACGGTTTATAGTTGTACCCAAGTCTCCTTCTACACAGTAAATCTTGGGATCTCTTAAAAAGTGCCACCCCTATGAACACCTCAACTGCGAAAAGATACCTGGTGTTTAATTAAAGCAAGGTAATGGCTGAGACGAGCGATGTGAGTCACGAGCTTGGCTCACGCGAGCCCTTGTAAAACAGAGCTAATTGTAAGGCCTGTCATCATTGCTGAGATGAGCTGTTGAATTTAGGACTTTTGGAATCCATCCGCTAACCCCAGCGTCTGAAGCAAAGGCGGATTCTGCATCCCTTGCCGCAGCCAACCCCACACAAAAAGCCTTATTTTGCCCAAATTTTGGGCAACTTCTTGTCACAAACGGTTAGCTTGCATATCATGAGACCGTGGACATTTTTCTTCATTACACATGAGATCGATCTCATAAACATCATGGCTAGATTGGAGACGAGGAAAGATTTGGCTCACAAGACTTTTCACATTGAATTTATTGAATTAATTCTGCAATGGCTAAACAGGCAACTGCATTTTATTTAGTCACTTGATCTCAAAAGCAGACTTTGTTTTGATATGTACAGAAACCAGAGCAGCACAACCCTAAGAAAGTATGTCAGGTTTTGCTTTCCATATGTTTTTCTATGTTGTGTCAGTGAGAGGAGCCAGTTTGTTTCAGACTTGAAAGGGAGCGAGGGCTGAACACAGAGAGAATGAAGGGTGTGGGCCAGGCAGATGAGCCGGGAAGAGCCAGAGAGTCTTGTGAAGCACATGTGCTTTTCATTAGCAGGCTCAGACCTGTCCTCAAACTGCTCACTTCTGGCCTCTGATTGTGAATAATGGCCCATCCTCATGTCGCCGAGTTGACATTGACATCCTTCAACTCTCCCAGGAGCCACACATCACTTCCCGTGCTCGTCCCCAGGTGTGGATAATATGCTCGAAGGCAAAATTTGCAAACAAGTCCTTGGAGTTCATTCTTACTTCTCATGAGATGCTTGCCTGTTTACGTTTTCAGAGGCGAACATTTTCAAGATGCAGAAGATTGCGTTCCGTTTCACCAGTCTTGCGCAACCGCTTTGGAGGAGCGCTGTTCCAAAAAACGCTGTTCACAACAATGTGGTCATCATCATAACAGCGTTCTTCTTTTAGAGTATGATTTAGCATAAAACAAAAAGTAATTTCTTCTTAGTTCACTTTCGGTGACACATGCAGCCATAAATCACAAAGATGCATCCTTACTGAAGAAGAGATGTGTGACGCTGGAAATAAATAACAGAGGAAACATGGACATAAATAAATAATTAAAAGAGAGGAAGAAGGCAACAGATCTTTATTGTCTCAGATTTTGACTTCTTTTCTCAATGCAATTTGGATGCAATAAATTAGGTTGGGGAAAGAGCAGTTATGTAAACGTTAGGAGGTTATTCCCCAAATACAGATTCAAAGACTTACTCACACCGTTCAAGCATGGATACATAGAAATCCTGATAAAACATATTTACTGCAGAAATACTTTGTTTTTTGGACATGTACCATGGTGCTACCACAATAGTACTTTGATGTTTGTTGGTCAAAGAACCACTGTATTACCATCTGATACCAAAACTGCACCATGGTCCTGTAACAGCATTGTTCTGTAAGGACCGTACAGTACACACACATTCTAGTGCAGTGATTCCTAACCTCATTCCTGGAGCCCCGCAACACTGCCATTTCAGGTCTTGGACTCTCTACTAATGAGCTGATGATCTGATTCAGGATGGAAACCACTGTACTAGAACCAGGATGCCTGATCCTGGAGATCTACCTTCCTGCAAAATTCAGCTCCAACCCTATTTCAAACACACCTGAACCAGCCAATTAAGATCTCCAGGGGCCTTTAATAATCACAGACAGGTTTGATAGAGCAGTGTTGGCACTGAACAGAAAGGTTGAGCTTCAAGAACAGCATTGGGCACCTCTGATTTAGAGTCAACACGAAAGTACTCTGATATCCTTGAAGTCTGTTAGGAGCAAGAGTGGAGAGCTCATGTGAGCTCTGTTTATTGGTCATATCATATCTCAGCCTTGACTTGTCAGAAAAGTATTCAGCGTGCACAAACCCCATACATATGCGAGCCATCAGACCGCCACAGTTGGCTCTTGCATTGACATTTTTGACTTTGATTTGCACAATACCGTTCTTTGAGATGTGATAAATAATAGAAGTAAATGATCAAACGGTCTGTGCCAGCTCAGACTGCACAGTGAAACCATCCGCGGGCGATATGTTCATGTTCTGCCTAGGGGGATGATGCAGATCGAAGGTGTTTGTGGTACATTTCTGAAATCGCATGAGAAACAAAACTTGACAGAAGCAGATGGCTTTTCACCCCGGTGCACTCTGTCATAAAACCTACATAAACATTTCGTAAGCATGTATTTCTGTTTGTGACAAATGATGTCTGGAAATGAAGCCATGATGTCAGTGCTGGGTTATCACCAGTTATTTCGATTATACAGCTTGCAAGCAGGTTATGTTAAAGTTGTATATGTTCACCAAACACCAAAATAGTTACCATAATCCTACATAGTCATAGTTTATGAGATATTCAGTCACACTTTCAAGTGAATAACAGTAAACAGGGCAGTAAAAAAACTATTTCAGTAGCAGACATGGCTTTTCCTCTGTAAAATAAGGGAAAACTCAGTACAAATGAGTCATGTTTTAGAAAATCTCACTGGGGCAATGAGACTTGTTACAATGGATTGTTTCGCAATCGCATGTAAATTGGATCCGTTCATATGGCAGTGCATTACTTTCTTTCCTGCACAAACACCTGCTCCCTTTGGGAGGAACAATCGTCCAAAATGATACTGGACACAGTAGGAGACATATGGTAATATTTTACTTTCACATCCAATGAAGGGAAGAACAACAGCATATCGATAACTAGATTTGCATTTCCTGAGGAAATAACCAGTGCTTGTAGAGCTGCATCGAAGTTTTAGGTAAGTCTTGCTATAGTGAAATCCTACATCAGACCTGTTTAACTGTTATCTCAATTTCGCTGGATTATGCTTAAAAATTAATACACAGTGCGACACTGGATATAGGTGGATTGACAAATTGCTGGATTTATTTAGTAGCAACACCACTTGCTACTAAAACACTGCAAAATATCTCCTGGTTGCAAACTATAAATTGCATAGCTCTCTCTAGGTTACCTTAAATTGCCTATTAACCAGATTCAACTACATCTTTTCCAAAGCATATCATATCTACAGAATGTGAGGTGCAGCATTATTTTGACTTATTTTAGCAGTATAGGAATGCACCCAGAATGCAAATTTTCACGGTTCTGAACATGAAGATCTAGAGATCCTCTGCCAGCCAATAACATATTTCTGTCCATAGCTGAAACAGCTTTCACCCAAATTTCATGCTGGCTATTTAACTGAGTGTCGAGTCCTAGAGCGAATGAGCCAGCATGCAGTTGTTGATGTCATCTTTGGACCAACAGAAGAACTGTCTTTTTTTGTCATGCAAAAAGGAAAGGACTATGCATGTCTTTAATTTGTGTCTTTAATTTGGTAACTGGCCTTTTACTTGCTGTAGGGTTCACGAGGTATCTCAAGCCCACAGGTCAGTGGAAATTACTGGGCCTGAGATCCTTCCAATAATCTCACTGGACCTCCGTGCCATTTGAATTCCAGGATGCTGTAGTCGGTTCACTGCAGTTGCCGTCAGTTACATGGACGAGAGCCACGGAATTCTCTGCTCTCTTAAATTAAATCTTCAGGCTTGTCCAGCTGCTCCAGTGAGGACAGGAAAAGCGTTGGAGGGGGCTTGTGGGTGTGGATTAAGCTTTGCTTCTGCTCCGTACTTCTGACTCCCTCTATCTGCTGCTTTTAACAATCCGGCTCTCATTTGGACTCTGTTCAAATGGTGTTTTTATTCAAAAAGAAATCATTGATGAATGGTTCTTTCTCATATGGAATGTGTTTACACCAGTCATTCACATGATTGGCACCCAGCTCTACAAACGCATGCCTGAGCCCAAGATGGATTGGATGGCCACATGCTTTGAAAATTGAAGGCTTGCTGTTGTCTTGATCATTTCATACTTGATAAATCTATTATAATCTTCAAATGTTACCATGCCTAGTTGTTGTAAGTCTTGCTTGAAAGAAATCCTTCAGACATCACAGGAGAGAGAGAGCTGCATTACATTTTTTATCTTTTATGAAGACAAAGAGATGGCATCTTTCCACTATCTGCTAGAATGGTGAACAGTACCAAACAACTTGTCTTATATAACAAATTACTATTCAATATTCTCAGAAATCAGTGGAAGTTAATTAATCATCATCCACATACATCCATACAAAGTTCTGAAGTTCCTTTTCATTTTGCCTAGTATTGTTGCACTGGCTGGTGAAAATCTATTTGCAGTCTAGCTGTAATGTGTCCACCTGCCCTGTTTTAGATTAGTATAATAGCTATATCTGTGGCATGTGAACAATTTGTGCAGGTTTCTGCGTCTATGCAGAACTGATGGTCATTTGGCATGCAACATAGTGAGCATAGATCAGTGTGGTGCATGGTCAATTAGTGGATCAGGGTGGTGCAGATGAAAAATTAACACTTTTACATTTTCAATTAGAGCAGTTTACTCTGACAAGCAAAAGCAGGAAACCTGATCCTAACATACTATTCATTATTTTTCTGACAATACTAATAAGCTGTCACAAGCAACAACAACAAAAAGTACCTTTGTTTGTTTGTTTGTTTTTCAGACATTACCAGAACCATGGCAATACCATTTTTTTGGTAGGGAGACTCAAAAGCATTGGACAATACGTCACAATAACAGTGATAACTTCACAATAACTGAACCTTAAGTTCTTCAAAATCCCTCCCATCTAACATTTTCACCTATACTACGTTTCGTCTTTGACACATCACATCATTTGACATATGGCATCCAGTTTAAACTTTCAGTGGTGGTTTTGTCTACCATCCATTCAAAAAAGTATATTCTTCTTCTTCTTCTGTCCTCCTTTGTAAGTTTTTGTGAGTGGGTAGAGTTATGTTTCGATAACCTTCATGCACTCAGGGCTTTGTGGAAAGAGGGAGAGTGAGATGACAGTAATAAATTCCAGCTGCACTTGGACTGTCTTCGTGTTCATCAGGAAGAGTTGCCTTGCCTGAGCAGTACTCACAGTGCTTGAGGGCGGTTTGCTGTCTGACACCGGGAAACCAGGGGAGTGCATCATAAACTAATGGCAGACGCACCTGTCTGGGCATCTGATCCACACGTCTGACAGTTGCTCTAATTGATATATTAGTAAAGATTAGATGCACTAAGAAACGAATGGATCAACAGGTCCATCTAAAGATCTGAGCGTATGATGAACAAAAGGAAATTAGGCACAGTTAGTCCAAGAGCATTCCACATTTATTGAGCCTCTGTGAGTTCAGATGTGTTAGCGGAGACTTTCGGTAGTGTCACATAGCCCAACGTTTATCATGAAGTCTGGCCCATTTTACAGCTTATTCTGGCCCAGAATTGTCCACTTGGACATGTCCGGCTGATTGAAAAATAAAGCGACCATTGTACTTTTTTGTTATTATGTGCTGTTTAGAAGCATTTTGTTCCAGGCTCATTTGAATAAACATTCCTGTTACTTTCTCTTGACATTATTTTGCTTCTTGCATGTTTAATGGCACTTTTAGAGCAAACTGTACAGTGAGTGGCACTAAAAGAGCATTCTGTTTTCTCCAAATCAGATGAACATGAATATGGAAACTTTTTCTTGTTGGTTTTTGTAGGTGTCACAACTACACTAAACCCTACCCTGAATCTAAGCAGTAGTGTTAACTAAAGCAAATGTGACACAAACAAAGCAGCCACACCCCTTTAACTTGTTTCTACAATTCTTTGAGCTCTTTCATTGTGACTTGTGTTTCATGGGACTCACACCCGTGCAGTGCTATACCAGGTGAGCTACTGAGCATATGGAACTATGTGATAAAAATGTTCAAATGCTTTAGTTAAAAGCATTATGAGGTCACAACATACAGTAGCACTGTGCAAAGAACTGTGCAAAAATAAGTGTCATTAATGGATAATCTGCCTCTGTAATCATAATTTGTGTGAAAAGCAATAAGTTATTGGTGTTTTATTGGCACTAGTATTTATTTCAGCTGGTGCACTGAATTGTTGTTCAGTGTAGATATTTTTTGGAGGCCCGCAAGAAGCATGTTTTTCCAATGAGCCTAATTTGGAGATACTGTAACTGATACCATAATATAGTACTGTCTGAGAAAGCACTCATTCAAATACTTCCACAGCAGTGTCAGTTCATGTCCTTCTCTGCAACTGACAGAAGAAATTAGTGTAGAATTTCTATAGTATAATTGTGTGTGTTTTTTTTTTTTGGGGGGGGGGTATTATCCAACTGTAATCAGTTATTATATTCACTGATTGTGCTATATAGCAAGTCACCTTGCTGATGATCCTGGAATTTCAACGAACTTTTGTTTTACTGTGTAAAAATTAGTGCTGTCAATCGATTAAAAATTTTAATTGCATTAATCACAGTCATGGACTGTGATTAATCATGATTAATCGCAAATTTAAAATACTGGGATTTACCTGTAAATCTGTTGAAATGAAGAAATGCATGACAAACTAGTTTAAGGAAACGGAACCTTTCACACTTCCGCTAGGTATGAGACATAATCCTTATTATTAGTATTTTTTTCAGCCATTATCAGCCTTTATACTGCATAAAACATTTACCAAGCCACGATCGCTTCAATTCCAGTATACATTTACCCAACTATTATCAAAAGTATTTCTAAATAAATACAACAAAACATTTTCTTGAAACCTTACATGAAGTATTATGATAAAATGCATTATGAAGAACAATTGGACCTGTTCTGCAAGTGCATTAGAGCTAACATTAGCATCATGCTACATAAGACAATTTATGAGATTAATAGTACACTTTTACTCAGAACTCACTTTAACCCACCATTGATTGTTTGTAATAACTTCCTTTTGTGATAACATGTGTACACTTTGGGCTGCTGCGGTACATTGTATTGACTGTATTTTCAAAATAGCCCAATTGTGCGGGAAAATCGCAACCCTGGCAACGCTGGTTCACTGTACCCTTATCACATATGATTACACATATGTCTCGTGCACTGTCGCTCTCTTTCTCTCTCTCTCTCTCTCTCTCTCGGACACACTCGCTCTCTCTCTCCGTGTTCGCTTCACTTTTGTCTAGCCTGACGCCTCATAATAATCACACAATCCCTGCATCCCAATGTGCATACTATCCACCCTATCTGCCCGAAATAGTACTAAAAATGACTAATATCACATAGAATTTAGGATGGACGGTGTGCACATTGGGAAGCAGGCAATGATAGATTACCAATGAATGATAGATACCTTGTGCGCTGCGATGACAGCAAGCAGTTGGGGTCAAACCTTATCAAACGATTAATTTGCGTTAAAAAATATTACTAAAATAATATTTTAGATTAATCACATACGTTAACGTGTTAACGTTGACAGCCCTAGTAAAAACTTAACAGTCACTACAGCAATAGTTCTGTCCTATGCCATGTTTAAAGCCTGTGGCTCAACTTGAAAACTTGGGTATCAAAATTATCCCAGAGGTTCCCAGTCATAAATACAACTTGAGAAGCCATTCACAAAAAATATGATTTGACGATATATTGCACTGATAATTAAGTAGGCATGAAGGTTGAACCTGTTCAATTGCACAAGAGCCAGCAGAGTGAGTACACAGCCAAAATAAAAATATATGTAACATATGGAAAGACTTTAAACAGTATATGAGTACTCTGCCTGCTCTGATCAGCATGGTAGTGATGACATCATCGTAAAATCCTGTCATCGCACTGTTGATTTCCAGAAGAAAAAAAAAAGATGCTTTTCAAAGCGAAAACAACAACAACAACAAAAAAAAACAGTTGAATATACACCAATGAGGCAGATATTGTTCAAATGGAAACGTTTCATAAATTTAACACCACTGTTTCTCTGCCTAGGCATGCTAGTCCAAACAAAAATAACCCCAAGAGCAAAACATACAACATTTTAGGAGGTCGCAAAATCCCAGAGCAAAGCATCTAAGGATCTAGAAGCCTCTCTTGAAATGGAAAGTTGGTGTGATTTCTTCACAATCAGGCAGGGCAGCATAGAGGAGGCCACAGCACCACAAGAAGAACATTTCTAACAACCTCAAATGTGCCTAAGAACATGTGAATGAGAAAAAAACATTGTGTGGACCAATGAGCAGACAGAACTTTGACTGTAAATGAGAACCCTTATATTTGGTTACAACAAAACCTCTGCACTCACCCCATCCCAGTGGTGAAACACAGATGGGGCAGTATGATGTTTTGGGGCTGATTTGCTGTCTTTAGACCAGGACAGCTTGCCATCATTGATGAAACTACTGTATGTGTTCTGTGTTATATCAGGAAGTTTTCCAAAGAATGTCTTCAGGGTGTCCATAAACACTCAAGTAGGTCTACCACTGAAATGTTAAAGGAGAAGAAATGAAATGTTTCCGGATGGCCAAGTCATATTCATTTAAGCTGATGTGCAGGACTGATCTGCAGTTACTGGAAATGTTTGTTTTCTAGTATTACTGATCAAGAGGGTCACACCAGATTCTCAAGAGAAAGCTTCTTTTCCAACAAAAACATTCACTTTATTTTAGTGTAGTACTTAGTCACATTGGAACTGATGATTTCAGTCTGTTGACATTGTCTGTGAGTATGTTGCTTGAGGCTGAGATTAGTGGAGACCTTTCTTTAGCCTATTCTAGACATTTAACTGATCCAAAAGGTTGGAGCCAAATGTAGACAAGCTGTTTAATATTCCATAACAGGCCAAAATATGGTTACATCCTCAGCTCTGTACAATTGTGGCATTGTTCTGCAGAGCAAAGTGGATTTTTTCCAAGTTAATTATCTGTTGTCTGTGACCCTCAGCAAACTACGCTTGGAAAGCATGAGTGTGTAGCCTCCTTTTGCCATCAGCCACTATAAAAGTTTCATCTATTTCTTTTGTGTCAGAAGTTCGAACACTAGAATTTAGAGGCTTTTAACGCTACTCTCAGATTTATAATGGCAACAAGGCAAAAGAAAGACTCATAAGCAAAGCATTTTACTGCACATCCTTTCCATTCCTGTATTCCTCCCTCTAGCATAAAATACGGATGCAAACTTCGTGACTTCATTTGTTTGGGGTTTCCGTGTTGAAGGAGGACACAATGTAGCAATAATTTTCAGTCAAGCTAACTCCTCATTTACTTAGCCAAAAAGATCCACTGTAGCCTCTGAGCCCTCACTTTTCATCGTCATTCATTGCTAAATCACTCCATAGGTTTTACAGTCCAAGCCATTTGGGGATGGGGGCAGATCATCTTCATAATTCATAAGGATTCATGTGACATCCTTCCTATTAGATATCACTCCTAACTTGTTATTCCACTATCCAGAGTCATGAATTCAAATGCTCTAGAGAGGCATACTCATGGTCACAATTGTCACTGTAGGCCTATTTGCAAAACATTTGCTACATTGCTCAGAGGCTAGTGCAGATCTAGCCTCCATGCTGCTTATTATAATTTCATTGTCTCCTCCCCAGCTAACAGAATTTTGTTACAAGAACGTTCTCCAAAAATTCAGTTTTGGTTGTGGGAAGATAAAAATGTCCAGTTTTCTTGACGTTAGAGGAATGTTTTTAAAATGTATGATGTTCCTCAAACGTTCTTTCAACTTATTTTTTTAATTGAAATTCTATATTCTAGGAACGTGGCCTAATGGTTAGAGAGTCGGACTTGTAATCCAAAGGTTGTGGGTTCGAGTCTCGGGCCGGCAGGGATTGTAGGTGGGGGGAGGGAATGTCCAGCGCTCTCTCCACCCTCAATACCACGACTGAGGTGCCCTTGAGCAAGACACCAAACCCTCAACTGCTCCCCGGGCGCCACAGCATAAATGGCTGCCCACTGCTCCGTGCGTGTGCGTGTGTGCACGCACTTTGGATGGGTTAAATGCAGAGCACGAATTCCAAGTATGGGTCACCATACTTTGCAGTATATCCCTTCACTTGTAAAATTCCAAGAACATAAAAATATCCAGTTTTCTTAGTGTTAGTAAAATGTTATTTAAAGGTTAGTATGATGTTCCTGAAACATTATTTCAATTATTCAAACACCTGCTGTGAACAAGCACTGAAAGAAATAGAAATAAGAACACAAACTACTACTTTCTTCAGCCACAGCCTTCGATGAACTGAAGATAAAAGACATGAAATCTCTCAAGATCTGATTAAACAACTCCACAAACAGCATTGCCAGCTTTTGTTATTACCAGAGTTGGCACTTTCAAGTCACAAGTAAGTCTTCAAGTCATATCCCAAGTCCTCAAAGAGTTAATGAGATAATTAAGTGACTTACGTATGTATATAGTAAATTATGATTGAGCATTAGTGATGAACACCTGCTGTTAACAATCAACATCACTGAAGAAAAGAGAAACACAAGAATTACATCTGACTTCAGCCACAGCCTTAGATGGAATCAACTGAAAAACAAAAACAAAACAAAAAATAAAAATAAAACACTCAATGCCACCATAATTGTGGTCACGTTTGCTTTAGTTGGTCTCTTGGCCCTTTTACAAATTCAAAGTAATTTGCTTCTTAGCAGTTTCAATATTGTTTCACAGCAAACATTTTTTGCATTGCTGATTCAAGCCTTAGCAGATTAACTTACGCTTTCTGCTTATAACTCATGACGAATGAAGTGGTTTCTCTTTTTGGTTTATTGACCGACATTCAGGTATCAATGAACAACAAAACAAAAAAATAATGAAACAAATGCCACCGTTATGTTTCAATATACAAAATAAAAAAAACTTTATTGGCTCAGGCTTTTAGACATGAACAGTTATCATACGATCGTCAACAGCGGTGACAATTTTTCATACTGCAGAGCACAATGGGAGTTTTTAGAATGGTGTTACCCAGCATGCATTGCAGCATGCATTGCATGAAGCATTTTGTTGATTTTCATTGTTGAAATTCATATGCTGGTTCTTGATGTCTGTGGGTGTCTAAATAGAACTGGAGTTCAAATTTGTATATGCATTACATAGGTTTGAAATTCATTCACTATAACTATAGCAGCACTTTGTTTGTATGCTGTAGTTTCACAGGGTTGATAATGAAAAACGAAATATATAAATTAAACAAAAATTGAAAGAATGCTTCAGGAACATCATACTAACCTTTAAATAACATTCTACTAACATTCAGGAAACTGGATATTTTTATGTTCTTGGAATGTTACAAATGTTCCTAGAATGTTGAATTGTAAATCCAAAACCTTTTAAAACGTTCCTCTAACGTCACGAAAACTGGACATTTTTTATGTTCCCAGAACCAACACTGAATAATTGGAGAACATTCTTATAACAAAATTCTGTTAGCTGGGTCTCTACTTTTTGTTAGGGTTAGTAGAATAAGTTGACACAGTTGCAAAGTGACTTATAGTCTGTTGGTGGACTTTCGAACTCAGCAGATATTAATCAGACGGTCTACTGATACTCTAATAACTGCTCGTTGACATGTAGTTGTAAAGTTACTAATAGTCAGTAGAATGCTAAAGCAGGCTATCAAAATAAAGTGTAACCAAAAAGTTGAAAAGCAACAAATGCTGCTGATTGAGTTGTACTGAACCCAGAACATTCCTTCAATGAAAATTATGCATTGTCCTCAATATCCTCAAGTTAACCATGTTAAAATTGCTGACACTTTTAATGCCAATAAAGTTCCATGCCTCGCATATAGGTTTCCTGAATTTGTTGCTGTATGTCTCTTTTATGTCTCGGATTTCCAATGCCGTTGCCTAGCATCCATCTGGCGAATCTCCGCTCTCTACCCAACAAAACGGATGAACTCCTTCTGCTCTCCCGGACAAACAAGGATTTTTCTAACTCTGCTGCCCTGTGTTTAGACCTGGCTAAATTGCGACATACCAGACAGCACGATTCATCTAGCTAACTTCATGCTGATCAGAGCAGATCGGGACACAGAATCAACAGGGAAATCACACGGCGCCAGGACGTGCTTTTACATCTATGAGAGGTGGTGTACAGATGTAACTGTTAAAGAAGATGTGCTGTTTAGATCTTGAAACGCTCTTTATTAACTGCAAGCCGTTCTACTCGCCGCGGGAGTTCTGTTCGTTTATTCTCATGAGTGTCTACATTCCACCGCAAGCGCACGTGAGCTCAGCTTTACAGAAACTCTCTGATCTGATCACAGAGAGTGAGCAACAACACCCGGACTCTGTTTTAATTATTCGCGGGGACTTTAATAAAGCAAATCTGAACTGCCAAAATACAGACAGCACATCACATGTTCCACCAGAGACAGTAATATATTGGATCACGGTTACACAACAATAAAGGATGCATATCACTCGGTTCCACGAGCAGCTTTAGGACTCTCTGATCACTGTTTGGTCAATTTTATTCTGACCTACATGCAGAAACTTAAATCTGCAAAGCCTGTATTGAGATCTGTAAAAAGATGGACTAATGAAACAGAGTGGGATCTACAAGCTTGTTTCTCTCTCACTGATTGGGCTGTTTTTGAAGCCGCTGCCATCGATCTGGACGAGCTCACAGAGACTGTAACATCTTATATCAGTTTCTGTGAGGATATGTGCATTCCTAAAAGGACTCATCTAATCTACAACAATGACAAACCATGGTTCACTGAAAAACTCAGACAGCTCCATCAGGCCAAAGAAGAAGCTTACAGAAAGTGGGATAAAGTCTTGTATAAAAATACCAAATACACACTGGAAAAGGAGATCAGAGTGGCAAAGAGGAATTATTCTGACAAGCTAAGGAAAAAATTATCTTCCAGTGATCTTGCTCCAGTATGGGAAGGTATGACGGATATCACCAGTTACTGGTCACCATCCCCCAGCACTGTGGAGAATCAACAACTAGCAGACGACTTGAACGAGTTTTATTGTCGTTTTGAAAAATCACCCCACACCCACCCTTGAACACCTCTCCACATAACCATTAACACCTCTAGCAACCCTCCTCTCCCCCACACCTACAATTCAAATCACCGAAGAAGATGTGTGCCAGGTCTTCAGAAAGAACAAAAGAAGGAAAGCACCAGGCCCAGATGGTGTGTCACCAGCCTGTCTGAAATCTTGTGCTGACCAGCTGGCCCCCATCTTCACACTGATCTTCAACAGATCACTGGAGCTGTGTGAAGTCCCCTCATGCTTCAAACGCTCCACCATCATCCCCGTCCCAAAGAAACCCAAAATTACTGGACTCAATGACTACAGACCTGTGGCTCTAACGTCTGTAGCCATGAAATCCATGAAAGTTTGCAGACGACACCACACTGATCGGCCTCATCCGTGACGAGTCTGTTTACAGACAGGAGGTTAAGGAGCTGGCTGTATGGTGCAGTCTTAACAACCTGGAGCTTAATACGCTCAAAACTGTGGAGATGATCATGGACTTCAAGAGAAACCCCCCTGCTCTCCCCCCACTCACAATCATGAACAGCACTGTGACTGCAGTGGAGTCATTCAGATTCCTGGGCACCACCATCTCTCAGGACCTGAAGTGGGATATTCACAGACTGCTGAGCGAATCATTGGTACAACCCTTCCCACTCTCCAAGAACTGTACTTATCCAGAGTGAGCAAAAGGGCTGGTAAAATCACTCTGGACCCCCCACATCCAGCACACTCCCTCTTTGGACTGTTACCGTCTGGTTGACGCTACAGAGCTCTGAGCACCAGAACGACTAGACACAGGAACAGTTTCTACCCTCAGGCAATCCATCTCAAGAACACTCAGCAATAAACGTGGAACACACAACTATAATACATTATCCATTTACCACACTCACTTATTTTATTTTTATTTTCTCATTTCTAATTTGCACATACTTGACCTGTACATACATAGTTTATATGTACATATATTATATATTGTGTTTTTGCTGCTTTGTACATTGCCTATTTGGATATTTGTATATTATTATTTTATTATCTGTGTCGTGTCCTGTTGCTGCCTTTCTGTTGCACTGTGGAGCTTATGTCACTACAACAAATTCCTTGTATGTGTAATCATACTTGGCCAATAAAGCTCATTCTGATTCTGATTCTGATTCTGGTTCTTCTACTGTAGGTGGGTATGGGGCTTATGGTGCATATGGTGGTGCTGGAAGGTTTTACCCAGTGGCTGGAGGTCTGAAACCGGCTAAACCAGGTGCTCATCATCCATTGAATAGTCAGCAGTGGTTAAAGTGCAGTCAAGTAATTACATATAACCATTAGACCTTCTCTTTAGGCGCTGGGCTACCTGGAGGAGGTCTGCCTGGAGGAGGTCTTCCTGGAGGAGGTCTGCCTGGAGGAGGTCTACCTGGAGGTGCCATTCATTCAACAAGCCTTTTAATGATTTGGATTTTCTTTGTGGCTAAGTAACAAAAACTCCACAGCTCTCTTCTAAGTCTGATTCTCTTGCTTCAGGTGCTGGTGGAAAGCCTGCTAAAGGAGGTAATATACATATTTCAGAGTCCATTGTTTCCATTGTACATACACATTGTGAATTAAACGTCTTTCAAGAAGAATCGAAATGGAAAAAGTAGGTGGGGATCTGACCTCATTCAGAGGAAACATTCATACAATAAAAACATACAGGTCCCTTTTTAACACCTTTTACTAAAAACTAACTCTGTTGGTGTTCACGGGGCTATGACTCTTTTCCTGGTAATCCAGTTGACTTGAAGTTGAATTAAGGAGCCTTAGATAATGAGCCAATTCAACAAACGTGTCCCCTCTGGGACCCCGCTGGTGGTGTTCATGTAGCGAAAGTCAGCGTATTACTTCAGCATGTCCTTGGCACAATCTAAAAGCAGCATGCAATGTCTGTTCTTCTGTGTCTGATATTGGTTGGAAAAGGGTTAAACAAAGAAATGAACAGTCTGAAACATCAGCTTCCAGCCACTGAAATTTGATAAGATGACTTGTTTCATGTCAGAGGGACAGAGCAAGTGAGGCAAACTAAATCACTAAGGGCGTTTAAGGAATATCTGCAGGCCAGATTTGCACCCAATGAGTTTAGTGATCTGACTGAATGTGTGTTTGTGTTCATTCAGGGCCAGGTGCAGGAGGAACTGGTCCTGGTTCTGGCCTCCCAGGTGCAGTGAATGTATATTTAACAAAAACTGGCATGAGTACATCTGAATGATTAACCAGCAGTGGTAGTCTGGTCTAAGGTAATCTGACCTTTCAATTGTATGTTAGGTCTTGTCATTCCTCAGACTGGTGCACAAGGACTGGGCCCTGGTGGGGTTGGACCTGGGGGAAAGGCTGCAAAGCCCAGAAAAGCTCCAGTGCCAGGTGAGTACGGGGGTTTGAAATTGTATGTATACGTGGAAATAAGCATGATTATAGATCAACTTTTCAATCTTGTTTTTTTGCAGGAGTGGGAGTGCCTGGACCGTATCAAGGAGGACTTGTTAATGGACAAGGTTTGTTAATTTTCCTCTGTTTATGTACTGCAATATGACCACCAGACCTACAAGGACTCTGCAAACATTTTCCACGTTTATGGTGAGGATTGTGGGGAACATATGCCGAATTCTGTGAAATGGCTCTACACATGGCAAAATATGTTCAACTGAGCTGAGGATGCGACACGCTTAGGCTAGAAACACATTATATACAAGAATGCAAATCTACAAATTCTTGGCACACTCAAGGGGGCGATAGAGTTAATTTCACAGTGTGTAATGGATTATTCAGGTAGCTACCTAAAGACTGTTGAACCTAACTTTAATTTCTTTGACTTGCTCATCAAGATTGACTGCTTCATAACAACAGTTGACCTAAAGGAGAAAGACTCTAATGCCTGCATAGAAACAGGCAGAAATGATGCATGAAATGTATATTGTGCATACGTGCATAGAATAAATTTGTGCCGTTATCAAATTAACCAAGACATCTCATAAACAAAGGTATGTGTAGAACTTGAATGATTTCTCCAAACATCTGTGGGGCTTTCTGTGCTCACAGATTTAGTGCAGGCCTACTAATCAGTCATTTGGATAAAACACCAAATTAAAATTGCACACATGGCCTTCATTTGGTCTTGATCACTTGGATTTAAATGATTACAGGCTTCAATGGGCGGGGTGTTCTTCCTGGTGTAGCCACAGGAACTGGACTCAAACCTAAATCAGGTAAACTCTCAATGAAAATGACGAGTCGTTGCAGTGAAATAAACTCTTCCATATCTGACTGACTGAATCTTTCCTATAGCTGCGGGTGGAGGGCAGGGTCTGATACCAGGTGGTGGTTAGTACATGAGCATACAGCAACCATTTAAACAGAATATTAATAATGATAACTGGATAGTGTGGAAGTATATGCAAATCTGAACAACACCTGTGTTCAAAAAGTTTATATTGTCTATTGACATTCAAAAAAATTATCCTTTTGCTGTAAGGTGGGCGTGGATATGGACCACTGCAACAAGGAGTATTTCACGGATACCCTCTCAAATCTCCCAAAGCCCCAGGTGGAACATTTGATTATTTTGATCAGACTGCACAAATCATGCTCAGCCCAGTTCTGCCACACCTTGAAAAGAAGCATTTGCCGACTGATTGCATTTGTGGTTTTACAGCTATTAAGCAATACAATATGAGGTTGATGGAATTAAGAAAGTAAGAATGTCTTTCATCAAATGCTCCAGATGAAACCCACCTATATTGGATCAGTGTTTAGACTTGCATCGCTAGTCATCCATTTATGTGGTAGATTGCTCTCCGGTGCACCGAAACATTGTGTGATTTTTTTTCTACATGGAGGTTCAGCAGCTGAAGTGCTCAATTAATTAGTTTCGAGCACTAACCTAAGATGGATGATGTGCACTTTGGAAAGTGACATCTCACTTGGTAAAGTGCCTTGACAAAGTTCATAGTCAGTTTTCATAAATATTTTCATAAATGTTTCTATTTGAAGCTTGAAATTAAGTACATATTTTCATGTCTCTCTTATCAGTGTGTTATCAACCTTAATCATGGACTAGGAATACATCCAGTGAAATTAAGAGAAATTGATTGCGGTATTAATATGTGAGCCTCTAATGGAAGAGAGCTTTTCCAAACTAACATATTTGTTCTGATTAAAAACAGGATACAATGGTGATAAAAAATGTGTGGTCAACTTCAATGGTTTAACACTTTACAAATTATGTGAAAGCGAGCTCATACATCTTCTTTATCATCTAATATTTTGCAGTTTTATCTGTAGCATTTTATCTGTATGTGCTCTTTGTTCAAATACCAGTCATGTGTAACTGTAGTTCTCACCAAACTCTACTGTTGTGAGTAGCAATAATATGTACAGGATACAACACATTTGTTGACAATATTTTTGGTATATCTTTAGTATGTCTTGATAAGTCTTATGTCATGACTTGTCCTAACAGGTGCTGGTTTACTCTACACTGGTGGTAAACTTCCATACGGTAGGCTACAGTGGCGACCTCGATCACATGCATGTCCTGAATACCTTGTGTGTGATATGTATGAGCTTGCGTGCTGATTCTCACCTGCTATGCCAAAGGTTATGGTGGTTTTGGTGGAGGTGCTGGACTCCCTGGTGGACTCCCTGGTGGGAAAGGAGGAGCTGGCTCCAAGCCCGGTTATCCAACAGGGACTGGTGTGTTATGTCAAAGCCATCATATTTAAATAACTATATATATATATATATATATATATATATATATATAATTATATATATATATATATATATATATATATATATATGCAGTGGGGAAAAATGTATTGTTCCCCTGCTGATTTTGTATGTTTGCCCACTGACAAAGAAATTATCAGTCTATAATTTTAATGGTAGTTTTATTTGAACAGTGAGAGACAGAATAACAACAACAAAAAATCCAGAAAAACGCATTTCAAAACATTTATTTGGATTTTAATGAGTAAATAAGTATAAGTAAATAAGTATTTGACCCCTTCGCAAAACATGACTTAGTACTTGGTGGCAAAACCCTTGTTGGCAATCACAGAGGTCAGATGTTTCTTGTAGTTGGCCACCAGGTTTGCATACATTTCAGGAGGGATTTTGTCCCACTCCTCTTTGCAGATCCTCTCCAAGTCATTAAGGTTTCGAGGCTGATGTTTGGCTACTCGAACCGTCAGCTCCCTCCACAGATTTTTCTATGGGATTAATGTGCTTCTTCTTGAGCCACTCATTTGTTGCCTTGGCCGTGTGTTTTGGGTCATTGTCATGCTGGAATACCCATCCACGACCCATTTTCAATGCCCTGGTTGGCTTCAGTGCCCTGACCCTGATGGTACATGGCCCCGTCCATCCTCCCTTTGATGCGGTGCAGTTGTCCTGTCCCCTTAGCAGAAAAACGGAAAGCCGATTAGTCACCAGAAGAGACGGACGACAGCTCGCGTAAGTGTTTTGAATAACTTGGTCGCAGTTCTGTTGTTTAAATTATTTACTTGCTACTAGGAAGGAATAGTTCGTTTCCTACCTATTTCTACTCTGCATTTTCGTTGGTTTTTCTGTTTGATTGCACTTACTGGTAATTAGAATAATTTGCGCCTCAGCTGAGAATGAGCCTGTGTGATTGTGCAAAGTGTTAGTTTCGTCTTGAGCTATTAGCAGTCCTACCTTATTGGCTGGGCTGATCAGATGCTGGCCACAGCTGTTTTCACTCTAGTTTCTTAGACTGTATTTATTCAATGTCAGAGCGGAAGCGTTCATCCTCCTCATGTAAAGACCAACGAGTGTAAAGACAGACGACTTTTTCCTGAGCGACTTTGAACGAGCAACGACACTGAGCATACACTTAAGTATCGTTTTTATCTTCCCTCACACTTTCCTATCCTCTATCCTTCCACGTCTATCATGTGTTTCCAAACCATTCCGGTTCTCTCTCAACTTCGCTCTAAAAACACACGCAGAAGGTTACGTAACCCTGCTAACCTGCGCACTCTAGATCTCTACATCTTCCACTGCACCTCTTTCTTTCTCTGTAGGTCTTTGGAATTGCCAGTCAGCTGTCAATAAAGCCGACTTCATTTCTGTATTTTCCTTACATTCCACACTCAGCATCCTGGGCTTGACTGAGACCTGGATTCGTCCAGAAGACACGGCAACCCCAGCTGCTCTCTCTCACAATTTCTCTTTCTCTCACACCCCTAGGCAAGTTGGCCGGTGTGGGGGCACTGGTTTGCTCATTTCTAACAATTGGAAATGCTCTACCCACTCTCCCCTAGGCAATCTCAACTCATTTGAATCTCATGCCGTTACTGTAACAGCTCCTATAAGACTCCAGATTGTGGTAATCTATCGTCCCCAGGGCCAAATACCACCAACCTTCCTAGATGAGCTGGACGGACTTCTGTCCTCTTTCATGGAGGATGGCACTCCACTCTTAGTCTTTGGCGATTTCAACATTCACTTAGACATGCCTTATGCTACAGACTTCCAGTCACTCCTAGCTTCATTTGATCTCAAATGCCTCACCACTACTAGCACGCACAAATCAGGTAACCAACTCGACTTAATATACACACTCAATTGTTCTACAGATAACATTCTGGTACAACCACTACCTATCTCTGACCATTTCTTCATTACATTTACTTTACATTTTGCTACCCAGGTGCCACCATCTCCCTTACCGGTTACTTTCAGACGCAACCTACGCTCCCTTTCCCCCTCCATTCTTTCCTCTGTAGTATCCTCCTCTCTTCCCTCGCCTACCCATTTCTCTTCTCTGGATGTAAATGCAGCCACTGACACTTTATGCTCTACCTTAACCTCTTGTCTAGACGACATCTGTCCTCTCTACTCTAGGCCAGCACGGGCTGCTCCTGAGAATCGGACCAAACTCAGAGTGGCAGAGAGAAAATGGCGCAAATCAAACGATCCGTCGGACCTGAGTAGGTATCAGTCTTTGCTTTCATCTTTCTCTACTGAAGTCCACACTGCCAAATCCTCACATTTCCACAACAAGATCACCAGCGCTCCAGACATGCGTAATCTCTTCAGAACATTTAATTCTCTCCTCTGTCCCCCTCCTCCACCTCCCACCACTTTGATAACCGCTGATGACTTTGCCTCCTTTTTCACAGACAAAACTAGAACAATCAGTAACCAGTTCTCAACTCCACAGGACCTCCAATCAACCACATCCACTGCTCTAACTCCCATCTTCTCCTTCTGTCCCCTCACCGAGGCAGAAGTATCCAAACTTCTCCTCTCCAGCCATCCTACAACATGTCCTCTCGACCCAATCCCCTCACACCTTCTCCAAACAATCTCTCTCACACTCTTACCGGCACTCACACACATTATCAACACATCTCTTCTCACAGGCATCTTCCCCACAGTATTCAAGCAGGCTCGGGTAACCCCACTGATCAAAAAACCTACATTAAACGCTTCTCTTTTAGATAACTACAGACCTGTCTCTCTCCTTCCATTCGTAGGGAAAACACTCGAACGAGTTGTCTTCAACCAGCTCTTGCGGTTTCTTTCACAGTACAACAAACTGGATGCTAAACAGTCAGGTTTCAGGAGTGGCCATTCAACAGAGACTGCGCTACTCTCAGTCACTGAAGCCCTGCGAACTGCAAAGGCTGATTCCAAATCGTCAGTCCTCATTCTGCTGGATCTTTCTGCTGCTTTTGACACTGTCAATCATCAGATTCTCCTGTCTACCCTCTCATCACTGGGCATCACTGGGATTCCACTTCGCTGGTTTGAATCCTATCTCACCGGTAGATCCTTCAGGGTGGCCTGGGGAGGGGAGGTATCCAAACCAGATCAACTGGTCACTGCAGTTCCTCAGGGATTGGTTCTTGGACCCTCCTCTTCTCCACATACACTACATCGCTGGGTCCCATCATGCATGCACATGGCTTCTCCTATCACTGCTATGCCGATGACAAACAGCTCTATCTCTCTTTTCAACCAGATGACCCAACGGTAGCTGCACGGATCTCAGGCTGCCTGGCGGACATCTCGGCATGGATGAAAGAACATCACCTACAGCTCAACCTGGCAAAGACGGAACTTCTGGTCTTCCCTGCCACTCCGACTCTACAGCAAGACTTCACGATTCAGTTACGCTCATCAATGATTACCCCATCAACTTCGGTCAGAAATCTTGGTGTAATCTTTGATGACCAGCTGACCTTCAAAGAGCACATTGCAAAGACTGCTCGATCCTGCAGGTTTGCACTACACAACATCAGAAAGATCAGGCCCTTTCTGACAGAGCATGCTGCGCAACTTCTTGTCCAGGCCCTTGTTGTTTCTAGACTGGACTACTCTTGAGACTGAATGCTCTTCTGGCTGGTCTACCATCAAACACAATCAAACCTCTACAAATGATTCAGAATGCAGCGGCACGACTGATCTTCAACGAGCCCAAAAGAGCGCAGGTTACACCTCTCTTCATCTCCTTGCACTGGCTACCAGTGGCAGCTCGCATCAAGTTCAAGACACTGATGCTTGCGTACATAACTACCACAGGCTCAGCACATGATATGTCAGAGGTCGCACGCCTCTGGAGCAACTAGGGGGTTAAGTGTCTTGCTCAGGGACACATTGGTGTCTCACAGTGGATTCGAACCCGGGTCTCTCACGCCAAAGGCATGTGTCTTATCCACTGCGCCATCACCACCCCATATATCTTTAATTAATGTCCGAATGCAAAATAATGTCCGAATGCAAAATGTCCCCAATGTTAATGCAAAAATATAATCTCTTATTTATATAGTCAGATTTTGTGATGAAATAAAACCCACACATGCTCTTGACTTCATGAGATTCCAGGCGTGCAGCTGGCACTAGGAACGGGGGGGACATGACTAGGGATGGGTATCGTTAAGGTTTTAACGGTATTACTACTCTTATCGATACTGCTTATCGATCCGGTACTTTAACGGTATTCTTATCGGTACTTTTTGTTTTACTTTGTTTCTTTGTTCATATTCTTACAGTATCTTATCTTATGTATATAAAACACTAAACATGCCTGCACTTCATCAATTTGTAAATGCACCAGTGTGCAGGTATTTTTAGTGTTTTATATACATAAGATAAGATACAGTAACAACATGAACAAAGAAACAAAGTAAAACAAACTGACAAATACAATAAAACAAACACACAAACGAAATGAAATAAACAGTGCTTTCATTTTTCCATGAAGGTCTACTAATATTAATGTTCAGGTAAGTAATAGTTACAAAAGTAATCAAATGTAAATGAGCACTGCATAGTTTTCACTGTATGTACTGATAGATTTATGTTTATTAAAGCTATAACGTTGTTCAGATTAAGAGCTGTGGGTGATTTTCTCTTTGCATTTTGTTCTTTGATTAACATTGATGGCTCAAGCTCCAGTCTGACACTTTAAGACAATATACTGACACGCATCGGATTTTCTCCCAACTGTTCTCGTCCACTTAAAACATAAAAGTGAAGACTCTCATAACCGGCCATTTTGACACATTGTGTGTGTATTTTTTGGCATATTTTTGTGTGTTATTTCGACGCGTCCGAAGCTCAAAGTGTACTTTTGCTTGTCCGTTTTGGAGCATGCCGCCGCGCAGGCACACGCGCGCACACACATTTCAGCCTGGGGAACAGCAGATTGTACTTTCAACGTTTTACTATCAAATATGTCATGCAATGTAGCAACAGTAAAGATGGCATTTTATAACAATCACTGATTGAGCTGATTCAGATGTTAAGTTTTGGTTCGGAGGAACGAATCCGCGCCGCTATGAAGGGAAGGGAGTTGTGCTAGAAGAAATGCGGCTATAATCCTTGGAAGCCAAAATCGAAAAAAAAAAAATACTTAGCTTAATATAACAGCCATAGGAAAGTGTGAGCAGATGTTTGAATAGTTGGTTCTCTCTTCTATCATAATTAAACAGGACTTTCATGTTGCGTGTTGTGAAGCTCCTCCGCGTGAGCGCGATCTGGCTTCTGAATTGTGCATAGCAAAAATGCATCATAGACAAATGTTTGAATATTATTGCACATAAAAACAGCTGGCGACATTATATATATATATATAGAGAGAGAGAGAGAGAGAGGGAGAGAGAGAGAGAGAGAGCAACAATAAATGTATGTGTGTTTTCTTAACTTCTCCAATACCGACAGAAGTACCGATAACGTCAGAGCTTATCGATACTCCGGTCTTTCATAATTTAGCCCCGAGACCGATTTAATACCGAGTTTCGGTACCCATCCCTAGACATGACCCCCCTCACTGTCTCTACGAAAGGCAACATCAGTATTCGGAGGATAAATCAGGGTTTTGGCTATGTACATTAGCCTAAGTAGTGGCGGCCAGGCCACATGCACTAAGCCATTTTTGAAAAACGCTTTTGACCGCAGTGTCTGACCAAGTCCCAAAACACGTGTAGCCAATCAGCAGTAAGGGGACGTGTCTTGTACTGATAGAGAGAAGAGAGAGCTCTATTTGAGTGCACAGGAGTCAGAGGACGTATATTAGCAGATCGACTATAGATAGAGAGAGATGGCAGATAAAAAACAAAAGAAAACAGGAAAATATCATAGAAACAAAACATTAAAAAGAAGGGTTACGATCAGGCAAAAGGTAGGACCCGTGTAAGTAGAGATCGGAGCAGCTTTCCAGCGGTGGAGAGAAACTCAAGGAGCAGGAAGGGCTCGAATTGGACACCGAGGTTGTGTTGTTTCTTTTTGATAGGAGAGTAACGTTGATTTTGCTTTTGCTTGAATATGCTTTTGTGTTATCTTTGCTTGTTTCTGCGATTGTCGGTGCCATGGTTGTGTATGTAGGCTAGGCCTACATGTGGATGCTGAGATTTTTTTTTGTTTCACTTTAACTTTCGAGATTCGCAATCACAATACTCTGTTTATACTATGGAGCAGCAGTACTAAGCCAGTACTATGAAGCAAGATTCACACTTCGGGCACCCCCCTAGAAGAGTTGCAAAGATACTGAAATGACTGTCATTTTCCATGGCTGCAAACATGCACTGCAAATGCATGACCAGTAGCTGATCTGCTGTCTCTGTACATAGGTGTGGGGACTTTAGGGATCTCTGCTGCACAAGCCAAAGCTGCTAAATATGGTAATAATAATTAATTCAATGATTTTAAAGTCCATGTGCTTTATCCACAGAACAAATCAATTAATATTGTGCTTCAGTTGTGTGTGCGTAATTGTGTTTTTGTTTTTTAATATTAATATTAGATGTTCACTGTTTGCACCCATTTCTTCAGGTACTGGAGCTGGTTTAGGTGGGGCCGGAGCTTTTCCGGGTGGTGCGGGTGGACTTTACCCTGGTGTAGGAGGTAAGGATGCATTTTCCTTTGGAATCGCCTAAAACTACAATCAACATTTTTATATTAAAGAAATTGTCCATATTGAAATGTAAGTCATTTACTCAAGCGGCTAGTTTAGTATTTACATATTTTCTTGGGTGTTGGAGCTGGTTTAGGTGGTGCTGGAGCAGGTGGTGCTGGTGGAGTTTACCCAGGGGCAGGAGGTGAACAATTATTTTGCTAAAGAATGGTTTAGGAGCTGCAATCAGACATTGCTTGTTTCAAGGAAATAACTTACTCACCAATATGCCATTCCAAAGTGTGGAACATAAATGTCCAAAATGGAAATGGAATGATTATTATTACTGTTATCATTACTGTTGTACTTTCTTTTTTTTTTTTGGATTAATTTATTTAATTTTTTATTATTTTGTTTAGTTATACTTCCAAACCCAACACCCAGTCTCACACACACACACACACACATACTCACACAAACCATGTTGGCTGTCATGTATGTTTTGTTGACCCTGGTTACTCTGTATCTGATTTGTCACCTGTAAATAGCATGTTTGTTTGCATAATTAAAAAAAAAAAAAATGGAAATGGAAAAGTTTTTTTTTTTCCAAATAACAACAATTAGTGTTGTTGTTGAGGACAGACCCTGCTTTATGTTGTGTGTTAAAAGATTCAAAATATAAATCCAACTTTAATTTGTCCTACAGTTACTCATTGTGCTGACACTTGAATCAAAAGAAATGAGTGAATTCAAGTATACATTTTATTCATATGTGTGCTCCCTTTTAGAATCTATTGGAACTAAGAAACTACCAGAGTAATTGTACAATCAAACACTGCATGCAAAGACATGTTGCAATAGGTCTGAGGTCAATGCACATGGGGCATGAGATGTGGCATTCAATGGTCTGTGATATTATTGATGTTTTATTTTTCCTAAATTTGAAGCAAAATTTGGATCTGTCCTCTCTGAGCAGGTGCGGGTGTTCTTACCCCAGCGCAAGCTAAAGCAGCTAAATATGGTGAGTACACTGACTGATTATCTTGCTTTATTATGGGGCTCATAACTGACTTATGGGCGATTCAGGCTTGTTGACTGTATTACATAGTCAAGTCAAGTCACCTTTATTTATATAGCGCTTTTAACAATAGAGATTGTTTCAAAGCAGCTTTACAGTATAAAATAGGAATAATAGTGTGTAAAAATACAAAAGCACAATAGTAAACATTCAATTTCTTTTAAAAGTCAGTTCATCATTGATTCAGTGAAGTCATCGTACAGCTCAGTTCAGTTTAAATAGTATGTGCAATCAAGTTGACAATTTTGCTGGAAATTAAGTGTCCCAAACTAAGCAAGCCAGAGGCATGCCAGCGGCAAGGAACCAAAACTTCAGTGACAGAAATGGAGAAAAAACCTTGAGATAAACCAGGCTCAGACGACGGGCCAGTTCTCCTCTGGCCAAACGAAACCAGCAGTTTAATTCCAATCAGATTATGCGTGCTTTATCCACAGAACAAATAAATTCATATTGTGCTTCAGTTGTTTGTGCGTAAATGTGTTTTTGTTTTTCCAAGAGCTAGTATTAGATGTTCACTGTTTGCACCCATTTCTTCAGGTACTGGAGCTGGTTTAGGTGGGGCCGGAGCTTTTCCGGGTGGTGCGGGTGGACTTTACCCTGGTGTAGGAGGTAAGGATGCATTTTTATATTAAAGAAATTGTCCATATTGAAATGTAAGTCATTTACTCAAGCGGCTAGTTTAGTATTTACATATTTTCTTGGGTGTTGGAGCTGGTTTAGGTGGTGTTGGAGCAGGTGGTGCTGGTGGAGTTTACCCAGGGGCAGGAGGTGAACAATTATTTTGCTAAAGAATGGTTTAGGAGCTGCAATCAGACATTGTTTGTTTCAAGGAAATAACTTACTCACCAATATGCCATTCCAAAGTGTGGAACATAAATGTCCAAAATGGAAATGGAAAAGTTTTTTTTTTCCAAATAACAACAATTAGTGTTGTTGTTGAGGACAGACCCTACTTTATGTTGTTTGTTAAAAGATTCAAAATCTAAATCCAACTTTAATTTGTCCTACAATTACTCATTGTGCTGACAGTTGAATCAAAAGAAATGAGTGAATTCAAGTATACATTTTATTCATATGTCTGCTCCCTTTTAGAATCTATTGGAACTAAGAAACTAAGTAATTGTACAATCAAACACTGCATGCAAAGACATGTTGCAATAGGTCTGAGGTCAATGCACATGGGGCATGAGATGTGGCATTCAATGGTCTGTGATATTATTGGTTTTATTTTTCCTAAATTTGAAGCACAATTTGGATCTGTCCTCTCTGAGCAGGTGCGGGTGTTCTTACCCCAGCGCAAGCTAAAGCAGCTAAATATGGTGAGTACACTGACTGATTATCTTGCTTTATTATGGGGCTCATAACTGACTTATGGGTGATTCAGGCTTGTTGACTGTATTACATAGTCAAGTCAAGTCACCTTAATTTATATAGCGCTTTTAACAATAGAGATTGTTTCAAAGCAGCTTTACAGTATAAAATAGGAATAATAGTGTGTAAAAATACAAAATCACAATAGTAAACATTCAATTTCTGTTGAAAGTCAGTTCATCATTGATTCAGTGAAGTCATCGTACAGCTCAGTTCAGTTTAAATAGTATGTGCAATCAAATTGACAATTTTGCTGGAAATTAAGTGTCCCAAACTAAGCAAGCCAGAGGCATGCCAGCGGCAAGGAACCAAAACGTCTTAGGTTACTTGTGTAACCCTAGTTCCTCGAGGGAACGAGACGGTGCGTCAAACTACACTTTGGGGAACGCCTACAGCGTAACCGGCTCTGAATACCAATCAAATCTGTCCAGAAATGGGAAGGGACATCACGGGCGAGGTGACGTAATGACCAGCTGGTATAAAAGCACGTGCGGGGAAACCGGCATCAGCTTCTAGAATGAAGCAAGCGCTGGCAGGGATGCCGGAAGTGTGGCTCCGTGACGCAGCGTTTCATTCCCTCAAGGAACTAGGGTTACACAAGTAACCTAAGACGTTCCTCTTCAGGAACTCGAGCTGCGTCAAACGACACTTTGGGGAACGAGATACCAATGGCTCCAGACTTCCGCACCCTTGCCCTGTGTGTCCACAAAAGGGCGCACAGCTAGGGCAAGAGAACGGAAGAACCTGGAGTGGCTCCCATGTCCAGGCCATAGAACCTGACGAAGGTCAGAGGCGTGGACCAACCCGCAGCGTTGCAGATGTCCTGAATAGGGACACCTGCGAGAAAGGCCTTGGAGGCCGCCACACTCCTAGTGGAATGAGCCCTGACTCCCATCGGCGAGGGGAGGTCAGAAGACTCATAAGCCATGTGAATGGCATCCACAATCCACTGACTGAGGGTCTGCTTGGAAGCAGGCAGACCCCTTTTAGGAGGACCGTAGCACACTAGCAACTGGTCCGTCCTTCTCCACATGGCAGCTCTGTGGACGTACGCGTCCAGTGCTCGCACTGGACACATACGGTTTAGCTTCAGCTGGTCAGGATCCCGAAAGGGAGGAGGACTAAGGGCCTGCAGTACGACAGGCTGTGGTGTGACAGAAGGAACCTTGGGGACATATCCTGCCCGAGGCTATAGAAAAGCTTTGGCCATGCCAGGCGCAAAGTCCAAATGGGTAGGGGCCACTGAAAGGGCCTGCAGGTCCCCCACTCTCTTGAGAGATGCCATCGCCAGAAGAAACACGGTCTTCAGAGAGAGATGGCGATCTGAAATCTCCTCGATAGGCTCAATTTTTTTTTTTTTTTAGGGAGTCCTACAGAGAGCGTTCAATACCACAGCCAAGTCCCAAGGTGGGACCCGGGACCGTACCGGAGGCCTTAGCCTCCGTGCACCACGGAGGAAACGTGTAACTAGGGGTTGTGCGCCCACTGTCGATCCACCAAGAGGGGTGTGTTAAGCATAAATTGCCGCCACATAGACCTTCAAGGTGGAGTGGGCTAACCCTGCGGAGAGTCGAGCCTGCAGGAACTCCAGCACTGTACCTACTGGGCAGTTAACTGGGTCGAGCTGGCGATCTCCGCACCATGAAGTGAAGAGTCTCCACTTCAGGGCGTACAGTTTCCTCGTAGAGGGAGCTCTGGACTGGAGAATGGTCTCCACAACCTCGGTTGGGAGACCGGAAGCTATCAGCTGTGCCCCCTCAGGGGCCACACCCACAGCTTCCACAACTCCGGGCAGGGGTGCACAAGGGTGCCTCCTGCCTGTGAGAGGAAATCCCGCCTGACTGGAATCTCCCAAGGGGAGCCGTCGAGGAGGAAAATCAGGTCCGAGAACCATACTCGGCCCGGCCAGAACGGGGCTACCAATAGCAGCCGGTGTCCGTCCCGGCGCACTCTCTCCAGATCTCCGGGGAGCAGAGCGATCGGGGGAAAGGCGTACAGATGCAGCCTCGGCCATGTCTGTACCATGGCATCCAGCCCCAAGGGAGCTGGACGACGTAGAGAGTACCAGAGGGGACATTGCGCTGTCTCCTGAGTAGCGAAGAGGTCCACCTGAGCCTGGCCAAACACTCTCCAATCTGCTCCACCACCTCGGTGTGAAGCATCCATTCCCCGGATAACAGCCCCTGCCTCGACAGGGTGTCTGCTCCCACATTGAGATGCCCAGAGATGTAAACAGCTCTCAATGAGAGGAGTTTGCCCTGGGCCCACACAAGGATCTGGGGTGCCAACCTGTACAGGGGGCGCGACCGCAGACCTCCTTGGTGGTTGATGTAGGAGACCACTGATGTGTTGTCGGTGCGAACTAACACATGGTGACCTCTCAGGTCTAGGAGAAAGTGTTTCAAAGCCTGAAACACGGCCAACATCTCGAGCCTGTTGATGTGCCAGGCGAGATGATGACCTCTCCACCGACCGTGGGCAGGGTGGCCACTCATGACCGCTCCCCAACCGGTGAGGGATGCGTCCGTCGCTCCCAACACCAGGCCCTGGGACAAGAACCAAGGTTGTCTCCACATGTCCAAGGCACGTAGGCACCGCCGCGTGACCTTGATCATGCGAAGCGGGTTTCCCCTCGGGGAGAACCCCTTGGTCTTGAGCCACCACTGTAGGGGTCTCATGTACAGCAGGCCAATAGGTAAAACGTTGGACGCAGCCGCCATCAGACCCAGCAGTCTCTGAAACTGCTTTACAGTGAGTGACTGGCCTTCTCTCACTCTCCCGACTTCTGTGAGGATCGACTCGATCCGAGCAGGGGACATACGTGCCTGCATCGTGGTCGAATCCCACACCACCCCAAGATAAGTGGTTCTCTGTACTGGTGAAAGAACACTTTTCTTGGCGTTTAGTCTTAACCCCAACACTTTCATGTGGGCGAGAACAGCATCTCGATGCTGAACCGCCCTCCGCTCTGACCGAGCGAGAATCAACCAATCGTCGATTTAATTGAGTATGCGGACGCCCCGCAGTCTCAGCGGAGCTAATGCGGCGTCCACACACTTCGTGAAAGTGCAGGGTGAGAGTGCTAGGCCGAAAGGTAGTACCCGATACTGGTAAGCTTCGCCCCCGAAAGCAAACCTCGGGAACCTCCTGTGAGAGGGAAGAATGGAGACGTGGAAGTATGCGTCCTTCAGATCGATCACGACAAACCAGTCCTCGGACTTGATTTGAGACGCGACCTGCCTGAGCGTGAGCATCTTGAACTTCAGTCTGCTGACTGAGTGGTTCAGATGTCTCAGATCTAAAATGGGACGCAACCCTCCATCCTTCTTTGGAACTATGAAGTACCGGCTGTAGAACCCGGACTCTCTCTCTCTCGAGACTGGCCTCTGGTGTAATCAGAGCGGCTAGTTCGGTGCCCTGAAGTGGCAAACCGGCAGGGAAAACCCGAACTAGCGGCTACAGAGACCCCCAAAGGGGTGGCGAGCATCTCAGCTCCGCTACGGTCCCGGGCGGAAGAAACTGAGACATGCGCTCGCTGGAGACCGCTGCGCCTTGAAGCACTGTAGGTGGCAGGGTTGGCAGAACGATCTCCTGAGGGCGCTGGAGGGCGACGATCGCTGTGTATTGCAGCGACCGTTGCTCTACCCCAGCGGGGGCTACCCTCATAGGCCCTGGTCCACCATCAGGGCCTCTTGGCCGAAGACCTCTTTGCCTGAAGCATGGTCCTCAGATCCTGCTTAGGCTGAGAGGTCCTCGGCCGCGCACCCTTCTTTCTACCCCGCTTATGAGGAGGCGCACGGGTGGCCACGCTCTCCTTCTGCACCTCCCTATGTGAGAGAGGGGGTGCGACACGTTCGGCGCCTCCCATGTCAACCTCCTCAGAGGAAGACAAGAGAAGCGCCGCGGCTGCTGCCCGAGGGGAAGAAACCGTCATGCGTGCTTCCGGACTCGGGGAGCGGTCGCAGGATCCGGGAGGTGAGGACGGAGAAAGAGACTCGCTCGTCTCCGATCCCTCTGCCAGATTCCATTGCGAACCCCACGAACGCCACCTACGCTCCGCCAGCGCCGCGGGGAGCGCTAATGAAAGACCCTTCTCCAGAGAAAAGAGCCTTTCGGGCAAAGCACACAGGCTGTGTGTGTCCTCCGCACACAAATAGCGTTTGCACGGAGGAACACACAGCCTGTATTGCGCCTCACTCTCTCTCCCATACTTGGTTTTGCAACCACGTTTGGACATCATTCACAGACAGACAACGGTAAATATGACTCACAAGACACAGAGCGCTTAGCTGAATGACAGAAAGCTGATGCCGGTTTCCCCGCACGTGCTTTTATACCAGCTGGTCATTACGTCAACTCGCCCGTGACGTCCCTTCCCATTTCTGGACAGATTTGATTGGTATTCAGAGCCAGTTACGCTGTAGCCGTTCCCCAAAGCGTCATTTGACGCAGCACGAGTTCCTGAAGAGGAACATCAGTGACAGAAATGGAGAAAAAACCTTGAGATAAACCAGGCTCAGATGGCGGGCCAGTTCTCCTCTGGCCAGACGAAACCAGCAGTTTAATTCCAATCAGATTATGCGTGCTTTATCCACAGAACAAATAAATTAATATTGTGCTTCAGTTGTTTGTGCGTAATTGTGTTTTTGTTTTTCCAAGAGCTAATATTAGATGTTCACTGTTTGCACCCATTTCTTCAGGTACTGGAGCTGGTTTAGGTGGGGCCGGAGCTTTTCCGGGTGGTGCTGCTGGACTTTACCCTGGTGTAGGAGGTAAGGATGCATTTTCCTTTGGAATCCCCTAAAACTACAATCAACATTTTTATATTAAAGAAATTGTCCATATTGAAATGTAAGTCATTTACTCAAGCGGCTAGTTTAGTATTTACATATTTTCTTGGGTGTTGGAGCTGGTTTAGGTGGTGTTGGAGCAGGTGGTGCTGGTGGAGTTTACCCAGGGGCAGGAGGTGAACAATTATTTTGCTAAAGAATGGTTTAGGAGCTGCAATCAGACATTGTTTGTTTCAAGGAAATAACTTACTCACCAATATGCCATTCCAAAGTATGGAACATAAATGTCCAAAATGGAAATGGAAAAGTTTTTTTTTCCAAATAACAACAATTAGTGTTGTTGTTGAGGACAGACCCTGCTTTATGTTGTGTGTTAAAAGATTCAAAATATAAATCCAACTTTAATTTGTCCTACAATTACTCATTGTGCTGACACTTGAATCAAAAGAAATGAGTGAATTCAAGTATACATTTTATTCATATGTGTGCTCCCTTTTAGATTCTATTGGAACTAAGAAACTACCAGAGTAATTGTAAAATCAAACACTGCATGCAAAGACATGTTGCAATAGGTCTGAGGTCAATGCACATGGGGCATGAGATGTGGCATTCAATGGTCTGTGATATTATTGATGTTTTATTTTTCCTAAATTTGAAGCAAAATTTGGATCTGTCCTCTCTGAGCAGGTGCGGGTGTTCTTACCCCAGCGCAAGCTAAAGCAGCTAAATATGGTGAGTACACTGACTGATTATCTTGCTTTATTATGGGGCTCATAACTGACTTATGGGCGATTCAGGCTTGATGACTGTATTACATAGTCAAGTCAAGTCACTTTTATTTATATAGCGCTTTTAACAATAGAGATTGTTTCAAAGCAGCTTTACAGTATAAAATAGGAATAATAGTGTGTAAAAATACAAAAGCACAATAGTAAACATTCAATTTCTGTTAAAAGTCAGTTCCTCATTAATTCAGTGAAGTCATCGTACAGCTCAGTTCAGTTTAAATAGTATGTGCAATCAAGTTGACAATTTTGCTGGAAATTAAGTGTCCCAAACTAAGCAAGCCAGAGGCATGCCAGCGGCAAGGAACCAAAACTTCAGTGACAGAAATGGAGAAAAAACCTTGAGATAAACCAGGCTCAGATGGCGGGACAGCTCTCCTCTGGCCAGACGAAACCAGCAGTTTAATTCCAATCAGATTATGCGTGCTTTATCCACAGAACAAATAAATTAATATTGTGCTTCAGTTGTGTGTGCGTAATTGTGTTTTTGTTTTTCCAAGAGCTAATATTAGATGTTCACTGTTTGCACCCATTTCTTCAGGTACTGGAGCTGGTTTAGGTGGGGCCGGAGCTTTTCCGGGTGGTGCGGGTGGACTTTACCCTGGTGTAGGAGGTAAGGATGCATTTTCCTTTGGAATCCCCTAAAACTACAATCAACATTTTTATATTAAAGAAATTGTCCATATTGAAATGTAAGTCATTTACTCAAGCGGCTAGTTTAGTATTTACATATTTTCTTGGGTGTTGGAGCTGGTTTAGGTGGTGTTGGAGCAGGTGGTGCTGGTGGAGTTTACCCAGGGGCAGGAGGTGAACAATTATTTTGCTAAAGAATGGTTTAGGAGCTGCAATCAGACATTGCTTGTTTCAAGGAAATAACTTACTCACCAATTATGCCATTCCAAAGTGTGGAACATAAATGTCCAAAATGGAAATGGAAAAGTTTTTTTTTTCCAAATAACAACAATTAGTGTTGTTGTTGAGGACAGACCCTACTTTATGTTGTTTGTTAAAAGATTCAAAATCTAATCCAACTTTAATTTGTCCTACAATTACTCATTGTGCTGACACTTGTATCAAAAGAAATGAGTGAATTCAAGTATACATTTTATTTATATGTGTGCTCCCTTTTAGAATCTATTGGAACTAAGAAACTACCAGAGTAATTGTACAATCAAACACTGCATGCAAAGACATGTTGCAATAGGTCTGAGGTCAATGTACATGGGGCATGAGATGTGGCATTCAATGGTCTGTGATATTATTGATGTTTTATTTTTCCGAAATTTGAAGCAAAATTTGGATCTGTCCTCTCTGAGCAGGTGCGGGTGTTCTTACCCCAGCGCAAGCTAAAGCAGCTAAATATGGTGAGTACACTGACTGATTATCTTGCTTTATTATGGGGCTCATAACTGACTTATGGGCGATTCAGGCTTGATGACTGTATTACATAGTCAAGTCAAGTCACTTTTATTTATATAGCGCTTTTAACAATAGAGATTGTTTCAAAGCAGCTTTACAGTATAAAATAGGAATAATAGTGTGTAAAAATACAAAAGCACAATAGTAAACATTCCATTTCTGTTAAAAGTCAGTTCATCATTGATTCAGTGAAGTCATCGTACAGCTCAGTTCAGTTTAAATAGTATGTGCAATCAAGTTGACAATTTTGCTGGAAATTAAGTGTCCCAAACTAAGCAAGCCAGAGGCATGCCAGCGGCAAGGAACCAAAACTTCAGTGACAGAAATGGAGAAAAAACCTTGAGATAAACCAGGCTCAGACGGCGGGACAGTTCTCCTCTGGCCAGACGAAATAATCTAACCTTACAATACTTACAATAATCTAACCTTGAGGTCATGAACGCATGAATTAATGTTTCTGCATTTGACATTGAGAGCATAGGTCGTGATTTAGATATATTTTTGACATGGAAAAATTTGGTTTTACAAATGCTAGAAACATGGCTTTTGAAGGAAAGATTGTTTTCAAATAGCACACCTAGGTTCCTAACTGATGATGAAGAATTGACAGAGCAGCCATCGAGTGTTAGACAGTATTCTAGGTCATTACATGCGGAGGTGTTTGGCCCAATAATTTTATTTTATTTTTTCCAGAATTTAGCACTATGAAATTACTAGTCATCCTGTTTTTTATATAAACTATGCATTCCGTTAGTTTTGCAAATTTGTTTCATCGGGCCACAAAGAAATATAGAGCTGAGTATCATCATCATAACAGTGAAAGCTAACAGCATGTTTCCGGATGAGATCTCCCAAGGGTAATATGTAAAGCGTGAAAAGCAATGGTCCTAATACTGAGCCTTGAGGTACGCCATACTGTGATCGGTATGATACCTCTTCACTCACTGCTACGAACTGATGATGGTTAGACAAGTATGATTTGATCCATGCCAATGCACTTCCACTAATGCTAACATAATTTTCTTGTCTATTCAAAAGAATATTGTGGTCGATAGTGTCGAACGCAGCACTAAGATCCAGTAGCACAGAAAGTGAGATACAACCATATTTGGATGATAAGAAAAGGTCATTTGTAACTCTAATGAGAGCAGTCTCAGTACTATGGTACAATCTAAATCCGGACTGGAAAAAATCATAGATACCATTTTTCTCTAGGAAGGAACTTAGTTATGAGGATGTTATATTTTCTAGTATCTTTGACAGAAAAGGGAGATTGGAGATCAGTCTCTAATTAACAAATTATTTTGGGTCAAGTTGTGTTTTTTTAATAAGAGGCTTAATAACAGCCAGTTTGAAGGTTTTTGGGACACATCCTAATGGCAATGACAAATTTATAATTGTTAGAAGAGTGTCTGTGACTTCTGGAAGCACCTCTTTTAGAAGGTTAGATAGAATAGGCTCTAATATACATGTTGGTTTAGATGATTTAACAAGTTTATACAATTATTTCTCTCCTGTTGTAGAGAATGAGTGGAATTGTTCCTCAGGGGATCTATGGTCATTGTCTGATGTGATACTGTAGCTGATGGCTGCATGGTTACAATTTTATCCCAAACCGTATCAATCTTGGACGTAAAGTAGTTCATAAAGTCATTACTGCTATGCTGTTGAGAAATGTCAACACCTGTTGATGCTTTGTTTTGCATTAATTTAGCCACTGTATTGAATAAATGCCTAGGGTTGTGTTTGTTTTCCTTAATCTTCCTTAAGCGTAAAGGAGCAACTACACTCACCTAAAGGATTATTAGGAACACCATACTAATACTGTGTTTGACCCCCTTTCGCCTTCAGAACTGCCTTAATTCTACGTGGCATTGATTCAACAAGGTGCTGAAAGCATTCTTTAGAAATGTTGGCCCATATTGATAGGATAGCATCTTGCAGTTGATGGAGATTTGTGGGATGCACATCCAGGGCACGAAGCTCCCAAAAGATGCTCTATTGGGTTGAGATCTGGTGACTGTGGGGGGCATTTTAGTACAGTAAACTCATTGTCATGTTCAAGAAACCAATTTGAAATGATTCGAGCTTTGTGACATGGTGCATTATCCTGCTGGAAGTAGCCATCAGAGGATGGGTACATGGTGGTCATAAAGGGATGGACATGGTCAGAAACAATGCTCAGGTAGGCCGTGGCATTTAAACGATGCCCAATTGGCACTAAGGGGCCTAAAGTGTGCCAAGAAAACATCCCCCACACCATTACACCACCACCAGCAGCCTGCACAGTGGTAGCAAGGCATGATGGATCCATGTTCTCATTCTGTTTATGCCAAATTCTGACTCTACAATCTGAATGTCTCAACAGAAATCGAGACTCATCAGACCAGGCAACATTTTTCCAGTCTTCAACCGTCCAATTTTGGTGAGCTCGTGCAAATTGTAGCCTCTTTTTCCTATTTGTAGTGGAGATGAGTGGTACCCGGTGGGGTCCTCTGCTGTTGTAGCCCATCCGCCTCAAGGTTGTGCGTGTTGTGTCTTCACAAATGCTTTGCTGCATACCTCGGTTGTAACGAGTGGTTATTTCAGTCAAAGTTGCTCTTCTATCAGCTTGAATCAGTCGGTCCGTTCTCCTCTGACCTCTAGCATCAACAAGGCATTTTCGCCCACAGGACTGCCGCATACTGGTTGTTTTTCCCTTTTCACACCATTCTTTGTAAACCCTAGAAATGGTTGTGCGTGAAAATCCCAGTAACTGAGCAGATTGTGAAATACTCAGACCGGCCCGTCTGGCACCAACAACCATGCCACACTCAAAATTGCTTAAATCACCTTTCTTTCCCATTCTGACATTCAGTTTGGAGTTCAGGAGATTGTCTTGACCAGGACCACACCCCTAAATGCATTGAAGCAACTGCCATGTGATTGGTTGATTAGATAATTGCATTAATGAGAAATTGAACAGGTGTTCCTAATAATCCTTTAGGTGAGTGTATATCTAAAGTGCTATAAAAGAGAGAGTCTATAGTTTCTGTTACATCATCAAGATTTTCTAAGCTATTTGATATGCTGAGGAATTTAGATAAGTCAGGAAGATTACTTACAAAGAAGTCTTTTGTGGTAGAACTGATGGTTCTACCATATTTGTTACAAGTTGTTAAATTTACTTTAGCTATATGGAGTACACACAAGACTAGATAATGATCTGAGATTTCATCACTCTGCTGCAGAATTGCAATGCCATTTATATAAATTCCATGTGACAGTATTAAATCTAGAGTATGATTTTGACATTGTCAACCAATAATCTCAATCTGATAGTAAACCTTCTTTCACTAGGTGCTGGTCCTGGTTTTACTGGTATTGGTGGTGTACCAGGCGTAGGTGGACTCTTTCCGGGAGCAGGGGGTGAGATAAAATTGTGTGCAGTGGTGTTACATGACAGTAACTTTATTAGAATGATTCACCACTGATAAATGGTTTGTGTTTTCCCATGTGTTAAGGTCCTGGTGCGCTCTCCCCTGCTCAGGCAAAAGCTGCTAAATACGGTAAGCAAGTATCTATATTTAGGATCCTTCTTAATCAGATATACCATGGCTTTAATTTCTGCTCCTGGGGGGCCACTGTCCTGCAGAGTTTCAACCCAGGTACTGTAGCTTCAACCCCAATCAAACATACCCAAACAAGTCAGTCAATGTCTTTACGATTGCTAGAAAAGTACAGGCAGGGTTGGAACTAAACTCTGCAGGACAGTGGTCCTCCAGGAGCAGGACTAAAGAACCCTGGCATATAGCATTGGAAATGTCAAACTGAGAGATCATTGCCCTACCTTTTTCCAGGTGCAGGAGTAGTTCCTGGTGGGGCTAGGATTGGTCCTGGTGGTGCTGGGATTGTGCCAGGAGCTGGAGGATTTTATCCTGCAACGGGAGGTTAAATAAAATAAAACTGTCTACACAAAATATCTAGAAAAATATAAAAAAATTATAATGATCTTGGAGTCTCAAAACCATTTATTTTTCTAAGGTCTTACTCCTGCTCAAGCCAAAGCAGCTAAATACGGTAACATTTCTTTGTGGTGGAATTTCACAGAGATTTATATAGTTTATTCTAAGACCACATTTATAAAGCTTTTAAAGATTCTTCCTCTATCTCCCAGGTTTGGGTGGGGCAGCTGGAACTGGTGTTGTACCTGGTGTTGGAGGACTACACCCTGGAGCTGGAGGTGAGTGGGAACAAACAATCAAATCACTTCTTGAGGCACATAGGAGTCACTGCACAAATTATCCATGAGTACAACTGTGCTTTGTCAGATCCCAGATGTATCTGATTTCACATGTACATGCCCCTAAACTACAGTTTTACATTTTGTTCATGCAGTCTCTTCTGCCTATGATGGTGCTTCTTGGTTCCAAAATTGGCCACTGTACATGCATACATACTAGATGCCCTTAATTAAGATCAAGTCACTCAGCAATGACTTAATGGATTTTAATATCCCAGGGGCATTTTTCAAAATAGTAGATTGGTTCACTGCTTATTTTATTCAAATGTTTTGAAAAGGTGCACCAGTTGGTGGATTAGTGGGGGGAGCCGGGGGAATTCCTGGAACAGCACTAGGGGCTGGAGGTGAGTTTTGCACTAAATTAAAATTGCACCTGATTAAACCTACAAATCATGTTAAAATGTTGCTAATAATGAAGTGTTAATCTTTTGGACAAGGTTTATGAAATAATAATTATAGAAATTACTTTGCAAATTCCATTTTTAGTGTATCCAGGTGGAGTGAAGCCTCCTAAATATGGTAAGAGCTTTTACACACGTTTCAGGTGTAAATGGGATTTGATAATGTAGTGCGGACGGACATGGGAAAAAAAAAAACAGTTCAACACTTTGCTTACAATTCTCTTCCAGTTATAGTTTATAGGTGCATTACTTTTTGATTCAGGTACTGCATGGGTAGGCCGGGAAGCCTAGACAATAGCAGGAACTTGGTGTTGCGAGCTGCTAGTGCTTTAATCTTGCTAGCGTGTTCTTTGTTATATTATATATGAAAAAAAAATAGTTTGCCATGGTATTTTTCAAAGAGTGAGCAAGATAAGGAAAGTATAACTTTAAAAAAAATTAGTCAGTTCAAGTGGAGTACTTGGGATAGTTAGGTAGTACACGCTAAAACAAATGCTGGGTTAAAAACAACCCAACTTGGGTTATTTGGCAACCAAGGGCTGGGTAAATATTGGACCGAACACATGCTGGGTTATTTTGACCCAGCTAGTTGGGTTAAACGTTTTTACCTACCATGCTGGGTTGCTTAATTTAATTTATCTATTGTTTAAAAAATATTATAGTGCTGTCTTAAAATGGGCTGGAAATTAAAAACCACACACAGAATTTCTATAGGCAACAGCAATAATCAAAGGATGAACATTTATTATTAAGCAAGAACACCCATGGACAAAATACAAGACAAATTAAATCTATTTGGGTGAAATCAGCATAGTTTACAATATTACTGTACATTTAAACTCGTTTAACAGGCATTTTAGAAATAAAAAAAACCTTCGAACTTTAGACCGTGGCCTCGCATTTCACTCGTAGCTGAGAGGTGGTGTGACTGGCTCCAAAACCTGCCCATAAACAAACAGTACTGAGATTAGAGAATTTATTTTAACATCAAATTACACTCAGTATTATAACAAATAAAATCCATTTATGTTATGCAAGGCAAAGGTAGAAAAAAATAGCACCGCATTAAAAATGACCAAGCCCCTTGGTAGAAATATTAAAAATGACCCAACAAACTGAACCCAACATTTGAGTTTAAAAACATTACCCAGCACCTGGGTAAAAATATTAAAAACAACCCAACAAAATGACCCAACAGGCTGAACACAGCATTTGGATTGAAAAAACAACCCAGCTTTTTTCTTTTTCTTTTTTGAGTGTAAAGTGTTATTATTCTAAAATAGGACTTTCAGATCAGTTTTACCTCACATCTTGTATATTATAAAAAAACTAAAGAAATAAACTGATACTGTTTGGCCGTACATGTCATGTCATGTCATGTCTGTAGGAGGAGCAGGAGGGGCTGGTGTTGTCCCAGGCTACGGTTCCGTTGCTGGGTTCGGAGGAGTTCCTGGAGCTGTGCCTGGGGCTGGAGGTCTGTATATGTTGAATTGTCTCAAGTTCTCACAACTGTTGTTTGTCAGTTAAGCTAATATTGTTTCTCATGATAGTTTATTATGGGTTGATTTTTAGTAAAATTGATAAATGTTTTTAGGGCTAGGAGCTGGCGCCAAACCTCCTAAATATGGTATGGGTCTGGCTATTTCTATGATTTAGGTGCATTTGTAATGCTATGTAAGATACAGTGCCTTGCGAAAGTATTCATAACCCATATTTTTTCATGTTTTGTTATGTCGCTGCCTTGTTAAACCGCTTTAAATTACTTTTCTTTTTTTTTCTTCAATCTATACTTCATACACCATATTGACAAAGCAAAAACAGAATTGTCACAACTTCGTAAATGTATTAAAAATAAAAAACTGCATTGCATAAGTCATACCTTTAACTAAATATTTAGCTGAAGCACATTTTTAGTCTCAAGTCTTTTTTTGTTTTGTTTGTGACAAGCTTTTCTCATCAGCATTTGGCAATTATCTGCCATTCTTCTCCTCACCTCTTCACCTCTCAAGGTTGGATGGGGGCAGATGCACATTTTCATGTTTCTCCAGAAATATTTGACTGGGTTTAATCCCAGTCTGTGGCTGGGCCACTCAAGGACATTCACAGAGTTGTCTATAAGCCACTCTTGCTGTGTGTTTAGGTTCATTGTTCTGTTGGAAGGTGAACCTTATGCCCAGTCTGAGGTTCAGAATGCTCTGGATTGGGTTTTCATTAAGGCTATCTGAATATTTTGGTGCATTGAGTGTTTCTTCTACTCTGATGAGTCCCTCAGTTCCTGCTGCTGAAAAACAACCCCACAGCATGAGGCTGCTACCAGCTGACTTTACTTTTGGGATGGTACTCTGCAGGAGATGAGCAGAGCTGGTTTCCTTCAAACATGATGCTTAGAATTGAGGTTCATCAGACCTTTCTCAGAGTCTGAGGTTCCTTTAGGTGCTTTTCTGCAAATTCCAAGTGTGTTTTCATGTGTCTTCACTGTGGCCACACCACCAATAAAGCCCAGATCGGTGGAGTGTTGCAGTGATGTTTCTCCGATCTGCATATATGATCAGGTTCTTGGTCGCCACACTAACCAAAGCCCTGCTCAGTTTGGCCAAGAGGCCAGCTCTAGGAAGAGTCCAGGTTGTTTCAAACTTCTTCTATTAAGGGTAACAGAGTCTACATGCATTTGTGACACTTCAATAAAGCAGAATTGTTTCTCAACTCTTCCACAAATGTGTAGCTTGACACAAACCTGTTTCTGAGCTCTACAGGCAGTTCTTTTGACCTCATGGTTTGTTTGTTTTTCTCTGATATGCATTAACAGCTATTAGACCGTTTATTAAGATGTGTGCCTTTCCAAATCATACCCATTCAATTGAATTTGACACAGGTTAACTTCACTCAAAGTGTAGTAACATCTACAAGCAATATGAATGCTCCTGAACTACACTCACTAGACTCTTTATTAGGTACACCTTGCTAGTACCAGGTTGGATCCCCTTTTGCCTTCAGAACTGCCTTAATTCTTCGTGGCATAGATTCAACAAGGTGTTGGAAACATTCCTCAGAGATTTTGGTCCATATTGACATGATAGCATCACGCAGGTGCTGCAGATTTGTCGGCTGCACATCCATGATGCAAATCTCCCGTTCAACCACATCCCAAAGGTGCTCTATTGGATTGAGATCCGGTGACTGTGGAGGCCATTTGAGTAAAGTGAACTCATTGTCATGTTCATGAAACCAGTCTGAGATGATTTGAGCTTTGTGACATGGTGCATTATCCTGTTGGAAGTAGCCATCAGAAGATGGGTACACTGTAGTCATAAAGGGATGGACATAGTCAGCAACAATACTCAGGTAGGCTGTGGCGTTTAAACGATGCTCAATTGGTACTAAGGGGCCCAAAGTGTGCCAAGGAAATATCCCCCACACCATTACACCACCACCACCAGCCTGAACCGTTGAGACAAGGCAGGATGGATCCATGCTATCATGTTCTTTATGCCAAATTCTGACCCTACCATCTGAATGTCACAGCAGAAATCGAGACTCATCAGACCAGGCAACGTTTTTTCCAATCTTCTATTGTCCAATTTTGGTGAGCCTATGGGAATTGTAGCCTCCGTTTCCTGTTCTTAGCTGACAGGAGCAGCACCCGGTGTGGTCTTCTGCTGCTGTAGCCCATCTGCTTCAGGGTTGGACGTGTTGTGTGTTCTAAGATGGTATTCCGCATACCTTGGTTGTAACGAGTGGCTATTTGAGTTACTGTTGCCATTCTATAATCTCTAACCAGTCTGCCAATTCTCCTCTGACCTCTGACATCAACAAGGCATTTTCGTCCACACAACTGCCGCTCACTGGATATTTTCTCTTTTTCGGACCATTCTCTGTAAACCCTAGAGATGGTTGTGCATGAAAATCCCAGTAGATCAGCAGTTTTTGAAATACTCAGACCAGCTCGTCTGGCACCAACAACCATTCCATGTTCAAAGTCACTTAAATCCCCTTTCTTCCCCATTCTGATGCTCGGTTTGAACTTCAGCAGGTCGTCTTCAACACATCTAGATGCCTAAATGCATTGAGTTGCTGCCATGTGATTGGCTGATTAGAAATTTGTGTTTCCAAGCAATTGAACAGGTGTACCTAATAAAGTGGCCGGTGAGTGTAAATTTAAATTGTCCCAGATAAGGGTATGAATACTTATGCAATAGAATTATTTAAGCCTTTTTTTTTTTTTTGCAAAGATGTTAAAAAACAGTTTTTTGCTTTACCATTATGGTGTATGGAGTGTAGATTGATGTGGAAAAAGAAGTAATTTAAAGCAGTTTAACATAAGGCAGCAACATAACAAAACGTGAAAAAAATTAAGGGCTGTGAATACTTTCGCAAGGCACAGTAAATCCAATTGTTTGTGTTTTTTATCTTGCCATTTGCACTGGAATTTTGTAATAGAACTTTGTGTTGACATTATAATAAAAATATATTTGACTTATTAAGCTGAACTTAAAAACAGGATTGTTGGTAGGTTATTGTCCAGTCAAAGATTATGCTATTATGGCCTTAGGAGTGCCTGGAGGAACAAGTTTGGGGGTCCCCGGAGGAGTACCAGGAGGAGTTCCTGGAGGAGTTCCAATAACTGGAGCAGGAGGTATCACTGTTTCATTCTGCATAAAAGCATGATGAAATGTAAAAGGCAAAATTTTAAATGACATGTTAGACATGTTAATTCTTTTAAAACTCTTCTGAAATTTTGGATTAAAATGCATGGACCTCAGCATGTTTTTGTTTTGGGTGTTTTTGCTCAACTTCGTATTTCTGTGTTTAAGGATACCCTGCTGGTGCCAAGGCTCTAAAATATGGTATTTGTATTCATTGCTTATATATAGATATAAGAAATATATATATATATATATATATATATATATATATATATATAAGCTAGATCTTAGTAACCTTGAATTTACTGCTCTAAATAAAAAAATATTTGTCTAGGTTTGGGTGCTGGTGGTGGTTTACCAGGTGGGACTGGTTTTGTGCCTGGAATAGGTAAGCAAAAATGCCTGCCAATGAGCAGAGCTATAACAACTATAAATGCTGTTTATATTGTGAGTAAATATGCTTATTAAAACAAAAAACAAAATACGTTATTGATATTGAATTGAGGTAATCAACAGTGTTTTCATTTAGAGACTGCTTGGATTTATTTATTTATTTTCAGTCATATTTCCTGGTTTACACTGTTTTTGATTTTGCCTAGCCTTGTACAAACATTTTTCTATTTAATATTTGAAGATTCTGTTGCAACCCCAAATCAAGAGCCTGTTAAATGACTTTCGGCTTTGAAGACAGAAATCCATTTTTGTACTGTAAATATGTTCCTTGAAACAGATTGTTCTTGAATGTTTATAAATATTTGAAAATGTTTAAAAATGTAGCTCATGTCCAATGGAGTGAAAAACCATGACCAAGCATGTTTGTCTTATTAATACGTTGCTTTACTCAAAATAAGCTTGCTGCTGTGAAAGTACTAGCACCACTTTTTGTTTTGTGGTCTATGGGAATGGAATGTAAAAAACAAACAAACAAAAAAAAAACATGGACCCTGACTTTTAGTCAAGTCTGCTTTATTGTCAATTCTTCCACATGTACGGCACATACATACAGAGAATTGAAATTGCGTGGGTTCAGGTGTAACAAATTGACCTCCTAAACTATACAGGTGTGCAAATCAGCACTATTTTTTTTTAGTTCTGTGGAATGTTTGTGATTTGTAATCAGCAAATTAGTCATTAGGAATTACATACAATGTAAATAAAGTAAAACTGAAGCAGTATAAGCAAACTATAGTTCCACTGCAGATATGTGAGATGGTTTGTTGACTACCTTTGTCGGCTGACTAGTAAAAATGTGTAGACATGCAAGTCCTAAGGAGCAATTAAATAGACTTGAGATTTGGGAATGGCTTACCAATAAATTTTGTTGTATAACATTTTTGTTTACTAACATTTTCCAATGCATTTTTTTTAGTTTGTCAGTTAGAGAATGGACTTGTTTTGAAGAGTCTGTGACTGTTTAAAATATGAAATCAGATAATTTTGCTGAACATGTTTCCATTTTCACTCTTATCTACTTTTACCAAAACATGTGGCACTTTATAGGTGCCATAGAATGGAAAACTGTCTTTACCTTGGCATAGTTGAATAATAAGAGTTCTGTCCATGGAAATGACATACAGTGAGCCTCAAACACCATAGTTTCCTCCTTCTTATATAAATCTCGTGAGTGCTAAAGACCACTGAAAAATAAGCAGAAAATAACACAGACTGTGACGCAACAGTCGGGATCACTACGCCCCCAACATTTGCATAAACCCGTCCATATTCTAGGCCAACCGCCGGCTGAACCATCAGAAGTTCTGCAGGTATTGTGAAGAAACAAGCGAGGACAACAGCGAAAATGGCAGAACACGGAAATAAATGTTATGTTCCAGGCTGTGCAGGGGATGTGAAGTGCAGGGATGGGTTGGTGTCTGTATTCAGAAAGGCACGGAAAGCAAATAACGTGTTCTAATAAAGGGACATGGTTAGTGGCCAGCGGTAGCCTGTTACATTACGATACATAAGATTTCACTTACCACATAAACAGAGTAAGGAGAGATGACTGAGGATGATGGAAAATGATTTACAGATCCTGAGCACCACTGACAAGCATCTGATCTTGTAAAATGTGTGATAAATGCTGCTGCTCCATAGTATAAACAGAGGCTGTGCGATCGTGAAAGAGAAAATAAAATGCAATCGTGCATTCCAAAGCAGTTTCAATGCCCAGCATATTAATAGCGGCTCCTTGATGCCCGCATTTTATTTACAGTATAATTAACCAACGATATAACCGCGAGAAAGTGTTGAAATATATATTTTCCCTGTGTGAGCTACTGAAATGAGCCGCACTGTGAAACAGCCAATCAGAGCAGAGCTCAACATTATTATTCATTATACTTCCACATAAGCCAATAACAGACTATTTCATTCAAGGAAGAAATCCTAGGGTTGTAAATGGACATGTAAAACTGTTCTGGAGATTTTTTTCCCTTACCTAACCCTTCTATGTAGATATCAGAGAACAATTTAAAATATTTTATCAATGCATCCTATGGCACCTTTAATGCCCTGCAACATTTAATTATATTCCATTACTCCAGAATATACAAGTTATGATAACATATCCTTCCTTGTGTCATTGCTGTCATCAGGTTTGGGTGGAGCTGGTGGAGTCCCAGGAGGAGTTGGAAAAGGAACTGGATATGGAGGTAAAGTATTACATTTACAAATATTCAGGCAGTACACTACAATATTATGAGACAACAACATGATGTGCTGTAATTCTTGCATTGTTCTAAACTTGCTCAGAAATATACAAATTAGTAGCTATGCAGCCGAGCCTTGACTTGATGCAGACACAGAATGGCATCCCATGTAGTGAGACAAGGTGTAACATGCAGCCTCTCCCTTTGGTTCACTGAACTTCAAATGCACCGCTGCGTAGGAAGGGTAGGATCTTCAGATAGGAAGGGTCTGATCTTCCTTTTGTAGTAAAGATACCTTATATTGTTGATGAGCCTAGATGAATAATAATGGTGTTGCATTGGACTTGCCAGGAAGACCAGAAGCTCAGTCTTCAGCTGAAGTTGGTATAGTTGGAGCACTAGTTGGAGATGGAGTAGTTGAATCCAGGCTGAGGCAAGTTAAGATGCAGTCACTTTGTGATCATAAGACTGTATGTCTGCATGTCTTTATGTTATGAGGAAATCAGTGGAAGAAAAAAACAATCTACCTGGATGATAGGGGCCAGTGTAGTTGTGTATATCAAGAAGTGGAGGGGGCCAAAAACCAGATCCTGAGGCACACCAGTAGTTAACTGATGAACTAAGACACCCCTTCACTCTAAGGTATTCAGAAAAGATAAACATATGAGGTACAATAGAACTCAAACCAGCAGAGTTCAATTCCCATGATGTTCAAACAGTAGAGAGGAACTGGTCCCAGACAGGTCCTGCAGAAAGAAGTGGATGATTTCTCGCCAGTCACAGAATGATGGATAGATTTTCTCAGATGTGTATTTGTATAGACACATTTTACCCAAAGTAAAAGCAGATTTCATATTTTCACAGGATATGGGACTGGGGCAAAACCACCTAAATACGGTAAATTACTTTCATTTTAATAGTAAAGAGGATTTTCAATACACTACAGAAACTCTCTAAACCAGGAGTCTCCAACCCTGCTACTGGAGAGATAATTTCCTGTTGACTTCAGTTCCAGCCCTACTCCAACAAACCTGCCAGTTATTTTCCAATAATCCTGAACACCCTGATTAACTAGTTAAGGTGTGCTTGACTAGAGTTGGCACTAAACTCTTGCCTACCCCTGCTCTAAACTGAAATAAAAGTCGGCATGTAATGAAAATTTGCCCTATTTGTTTTCTAAACGCAAGTTACAGACCTTATTATGAATGATTCACATATGATCAAATTAGAAACTAAATTGATGTAATTTTTTATCAAAATGTCATAACTCAACTCCAGACCCACCAATCTGAATAATTTTTCATTAGGAGAGAGTTCAATGAACTGAACTGAATGTGTCAGATGAAAAAGACACAAAAAACGGTTCCTAGGATCAGGATTTGAGAACCACTGTCTTTATTGGAAATAAACAGTCTTCTCTCTAGTGACGTATGCAGGATTTTTGTTAAACTCCACTCCTGCAAGCTCACACTCATCTCTCTCATCTTTCTTTTGAGAGCCACGCTCACAAATCAACATCCAATCAACAACTAAGGCATAGAACGAAACCACGCTCTATTTTATTATAGTCCACTACACTTGGATGTGCATTACAGAAATACAGATCTGTCACTACTTCTGTTTCGTCGTGATTTTAATGACAAATCTCATCCATGAGCAGGTGTTCCAGGAGGAGTGCCCGGTGGAGTACCCGGTGGAGTACCAGGTGGTGTACCTGGAGGTGTACCTGGAGGTATTTTTATTATATATACAGTTGCGCCATTTATTCAAGACATATTTTGTTAAAAATTACAGTTCACTTGTGCTTAAATCCTAAAAGTCTTACATTTAAAAGATTTAAATTGGACTGAATTCTCATAACAATTAAGCAAGCATTATAAATCATAAATTGTGATCTAAAAAGAGTAATTCTCTAAAATAAATTTATGGTATTGCAGGGTATCCAGCAGGAGTTAAACCTCCAAAATATGGTGAGAGAACATTTTGTATGCATCTAAAAAGGTATTTTAAGATTTTATATTTAAGCTTTCTATACTTATTAGAATCAGAATCAGAATCAGAATGAGCTTTATTGGCCAAGTATGTTTACACATACAAGGAATTTGTTGTAGTAACAGAAGCTCCACAGTGCAACAGAAGGACAGTAACAGGACAGGACACAGGTAATGAAACCAAATAACAGGAAATAGCCAATAACCAATGTACAAAGCAGCAAAAAAATAAATAAAAAAAGTAAAATACACAATATATAATATATAATATAGGCGACTATGTATGTACAGGTCAAGTATGTGCAAATTAGAAATGAGAAAAATAAATGAGTGTGGTGAATGGATAATGAATTAGTTGTGTGTTCCACGTTTATTTATTGAGTGTTCATGAGATGTATTGACTGAGGGAAGAAACTGTTCCTGTGTCTGGTCGTTCTGCTGCTCAGAGCTCTGTAGCGTCGACCAGACGGTACCAGTTCAAAGAGGTTGTGTGCTGGATGTGAGGGGTCCAGAGTGATTTTGCCAGCCCTTTTGCTCACTCTGGATAAGTACAGTTCTTGGAGAGTGGGGAGGGTTGTACCAATGATTCGCTCAGCAGTCCGGACTACCCTCCGTAGTCTTCTGAGGTCAGATTTGGTCGCTGAGCTGAACCAGACAGTTGTTGAGGTGCAGAGGATGGATTCAATGATGGCAGAGTAGAACTGTTTCAGTAAGTCCTGTGGCAGGTTGAACTTCCTCAGCTGGCTAAGAAAGTACAACCTCTGCTGGGCCTTCCTGACAATGGAGTCTATGTGAATATCCCACTTCAGGTCCTGAGAGATGGTGGTGCCCAGGAATCTGAATGACTCCACTGCAGTCACAGTGCTGTTCATGACGGTGAGTGGGGGGAGAGCAGGGGGGTTTCTCCTGAAGTCCACGATCATCTCCACAGTTTTGAGTGTGTTAAGCTCCAGGTTGTTGAGACTGCACCAGACAGCCAGCTCCTTAACCTCCTGTCTGTAAGCAGACTCGTCACCGTCCTGGATGAGGCCAATCAGTGTGGTGTCGTCTGCGAACTTCAGGAGCTTGACAGAGGTGTCTTTAGATGTGCAGTCGTTGGTGTAGAGGGAGAAGAGCAGTGGGGAGAGAACGCAGCCCTGAGGAGCTCCAGTGCTGATGGTTCGAGTGCTGGATGTGAATTTGCCAAGCTTTACTAACTGCTGTCTGTCTGTCAGGAAGCTGTTGATCCACTGGCAGACGGAGATGGGGACGGAGAGCTGAGTTAGTTTATTTTGAAGGGTTTCCGGGATAATGGTGTTAAAAGCAGAGCTGAAGTCCACAAACAGGATCCTCACATAAGTCCCTGGTCTGTCCAGATGCTGCAGGATGAAGTGCAGTCCCATGTTGACTGCATCATCCACAGACCTGTTTGCTCTGTAGGCAAACTGCAGGGGGTCCAGTAAGGGTCCAGTGAGGTCCTTCAGATAAGCCAAAACCAGTCTTTCGAATGATTTCATGGCTACAGATGTTAGGGCCACAGGTCTGTAGTCATTAAGTCCAGTAATTTTGTGTTTCTTTGGGACGGGGATGATGGTGGAGCGTTTGAAGCATGAGTGGACTTCACACAGCTCCAGTGATCTATTGAAGATCTGTGTGAAGATGGGGGCCAGCTGATCAGCACAGATTTTTAGGCAGGCTGGTGACACACCATCTGGACCAGGTGCTTTCCTTCTTTTGTTCTTCCTGAAGACCTGGCACACATCATCTTCGCTGATTTGAATTGTAGGTGTGGGGGAGAGAGGGGTTGCTGGAGGTGTGAATGGTTGTGTGGAGGGGTGTTCTGGGCGGGTGTGGGGTGATTGTTCAAAACGACAAAAGAACTCGTTTAAGTCGTCTGCCAGGTGTTGATTCTCCAGAGTGCTGGGGGGTGGTGTTTTGTAGCTGGTGATGTCCTTCAATCCTAACCACACTGAAGCAGGATCACTGGAAGAGAATTTGTTCCTGAGCTTGTCAGAATAATTCCTCTTTGCCACTCTGATCTCCTTTTCCAGTGTGTATTTGGCCTGTTTGTACAAGACTTTATCCCCCTTTCTGTGAGCATCTTCTTTGGCCTGACGGAGCTGTCTGAGTTTGGCAGTGAACCATGGTTTGTCATTGCTGTAGAATAGATGAGTCCTGGTAGGAACGCACATGTCCTCACAGAAACTGATATAAGATGTTACAGTCTCTGTGAGCTCGTCCAGATCATTTGCAGCAGCTTCAAAAACATTCCAATTAGTGAGGTCGAAACAGGCTTGTAAATCCCGCTCTGTTTCGTTAGTCCATCTTTTAACAGATCTTAATACAGGCTTTGCAGACTTAAGTTTCTGCCTGTAGGATGGAATAAGATGAACCAAACAGTGATCAGAGAGTCCTAAAGCTGCTCGTGGAACAGAGTGATATGCATCCTTTATTGTTGTGTAACAGTGATCCAATATATTACTGTCTCTGGTGGGACATGTGATGTGCTGTCTGTATTTTGGCAGTTCACGGGAGAGATTTGCTTTATTAAAGTCCCCAAGAATGATTAAAACAGAGTCCAGGTGTTGTTGCTCACTCTCTGTGATCAGATCAGCGAGTTTCTGTAAAGCTGTGCTCACGTGCGCTTGTGGTGGAATGTAGACACTCACGAGAATGAACGAGCAGAACTCCCGTGGCGAATAGAACGGCTTGCAGTTAATGAAGAGCGTTTCTAGGTCTGAGCAGCACATCTTCTTTAACACAGTTACATCTGTACACCACCTCTCATTGATGTAAAAGCATGTCCCGCCGCCGCGCGATTTCCCCGTTGATTCTGTGTCCCGATCTGCTCTGATCAGCTGGTAATTAGGCAGATGAATGGCGCTGTCCGGTATGTCGCCATTCAACCAGGTTTCCGTGAAACACAGAGCAGCAGAGTTAGAAAAGTCCTTGTTTGTCCGGGAGAGCAGAAGGAGTTCGTCCGTTTTGTTGGGTAGAGAGCGGAGATTCGACAAATGGATGATAGGTAACGCCGTTCTAAATCCGCGCTGACGAAGTTTCACGAGCGCGCCGGCTCGCTTTCCCCGTCTGCGCCTCCTGTAGCGTTTGAACAGAGCTACGGCTCCACCAACTACAATGTCCAGCAAAACGTCCGAAAAATCAAAAACCGGTAGAAATTTTGTGGTGTGTTCTGCCGAATGTTTAGCAGATCATCCCTGGTAAAACTGATCTTATTTGAAAAACAAAAAACAGGAAAAACAAACAAAAACAATACGAACACTGAAGAGCAACGCACAATAGCTGCCATCAGCGGCGCCATTTTACTATTATTAAATGTTTACACCAAAACAAATGAATAGCACTTTTGAAAAACGTCTAAAATCATATTCACTGAAGTTGTGCAGCCTACTCATGATATAAATATATGAGTAGTTTAGGACTCTGCCTATTTATTTCATATTAAAATTGTTAAAACTTATTTATTTCATATTAAAGAAGTATGTAGATATGCTACCATAAGTAACCATTCATGAATATATACCCTAATTACATAATGCCAATATCTTTATTACAGTATTTTTATGAACTGTAATCGTAACCGGTAATCATTCATGCTAGTAATAGCAGAGGTTTTGGGTATGGGGATTATAGTAGCAGTTTTCAGACAGGTGGGAACAGTGGCCTGCCGTAACGACAGGTTGAAGATGTGTGTGAATACTGCAATGAGCTGATCAGCACATGCCTTCAATACTCGTCCTGAAACGCCATCTGGTCCTGTTGCTTTATTGCAGTTGATGTTGGATAGTATTCTCTTTACCTGATAATTCTGGAGCGTGAATGGCTGATCGCTCTCTGGAAAGCTGGTGTCTGCATCTGGGTCTGACCTCCTGCTAGAGCTGTCCTCAAAGCGGGCAAAGAATGTGTTTAGCTGATCAGGAAGGGAGGGGTCAGTGGAGGATGGATGACTGTTGCTCTGCTTATAGTCAGTGATGTTCCTTACACCTTGCCACATGGCACAGGGATTATTTTCATTGAAGTTATCCTCAATTTGTTGCTTATACTTCCGCTTGGCTTGTGCTATGCCTCTGTTTAGGTTGGCCCTAGCCCTCCCATACTCCTCCCTATCTCGTGATCTCAGTGCTATGTCCCGAACTCTGAGCAACTCTCGCACTCTGTTGTTAAACCAAGGTTTCTGATTGGGGTACACCTTGATTTGTTTTTCCAAGGTTACAGTGGCTGTACAAAAATTAATGTAAGACAGGACTGTGGTGGTGTATAGCTCAAGGTCTGACTGGTCAAAGAGCTCCCACTTGGTATCTTCAAAACAGTCCTGCAAAGCTGAAGAAACCTCCTCGGTCCAAATCTGTATTGTCTTGATTTGTGGTTTTGTTCTGCTGATGAGAGGCTTATAGGCTGGTGTCAAGAACAAAGACAAGTGATCCGATTGTCCAAGATGAGGTGAACGGTGAGTTTTATAAGCCCCAGAAACATTTGTGTAGACCTGGTCCAGTGTTTTATTTTTCCTTGTTTTAATGTCCACATTTTTATAAAATTTGGGCAGAACAGCCCTTAGACATGAGTGATTAAAATCACCTGCCACAACAAAAAAACTCTCTGGGTGTTTGTTTTGCTGCTTGCAGATAGAGTCATGTAGCTTTGCCATGGCTAGCTTAACATTAGCTCGGGGGTGGACGTAAACGGCAGTAATGAAGACAATTGAAAATTCCCTGGGCAGGTAAAACGGTCTGCATTTAAGTATTAAAAATTCCAAATCCGGACAACAATGTCTCTCAATAACAGTCGTGTCCGTGCACCAACTGTTATGAATGTAGACACACACCCCTCCTCCTTTTGCCTTACCGGAATTGGCTGTGCGGTCTGCACGGTAAAGGGAGCGACCTGCTAGCTCGGCAGCTAGGTCGGGGATGTTTTCATGCAGCCAAGTCTCCGTAAACACCGTAATGCAGCTATCCAGGTAATTGTTGGTAACCCGCAATCTCACGTCATCCATCTTGTTAACAAGGGAGCGGGTGTTAGCGAGGAAGATGCTGGGAACAGCAGATTTATGTGGGGCTAATCGTAGCCTTGCTCGGATACCGGCTCTCTTACCCCGCTTCTGCTTCCTCTCACATCTTCGCCTGCATCTCCTCTCAGTGGGTCTGTTGTTGATCTTCGTGCGTGCCGCTGAGCGTATAATCTCTAGCGGAATGGAACCACAATCACTCGGTGCACGTCCCAAATAACAGTCCCTTAGATGCAAGATTGCTTTTCGTGTATAAGTTTTGACGCTATTGTTACTAAAGCTGCTAAGGGGAGAGCTCCGGGTCGCTGCGTCTAAACGCGCCGCCATCTTGGATCTTCCAAGATCCCTATCCGATCTTTTTTTTTGCCTCAAATTCCGTAAACACGGAGTCGTCTCAGGAAATATCTGCGTACACACGGAATCACTGAACTGACTGAAAACGATGTAGTACACATGCCAGACCAATATGTGGCGCTGTAATTCTGCCACAGAGATACACAAAAAAACAGAGAAGAAGACTTGGACCATGTGCGTAAACCTTGCGCTGAATACAAACTAACACACAAAGCAGAAGATTTTGCTTTAATAAAGTTAATGAGCTCAGTGGGTTCTGCAGCACGAACACAGGCACGTAGTCTGACATTGTTGTTGTTGTTGTCGCTATTATGTGACGTAGCGGTGTCTCATTAGGGGCGAGACGTGGGCTGATGACGTCATCGTTTCAGAAAATATACGGATTCGCCGTCTACACGAAAACGTGAAAACGGCGTTTTCAAATTTATCCACCCTGGGACCCGGTTTCAAAAATGATCGGTTTCACTCTTCGAAAACGCCGGATTCGTGTGGCCGAAACGCCTATACGGTAAAACATTTATGCGTATACAGAGAAACGCGTCTTCGTGTGGACGGGGCCTGAGACATTCCTTTTATAGCTAATCATGTTACAGACCTGATGTCAATTAACTTAATTAGTTGCTAGATGTTCTCCCAGCTGAATCTTTTCAAAATTTCTTGCTTTTTCAGCCCTTTGTTGCCCCCTTTTTTGAGACCTGTAGCAGGCATCAAATTTGAAATGAGCTCATTTAGTGGATAAAAGTGTAATATTTCTCAGTTTAAACATTTGTTATGTTCTCTATGTTCTATTGTGAATAAAATATTGGCTCATGTGATTTGAAAGTTTTTTAGTTATTCAAATTCAAAAAAAAAAAAAAAAAAAACATCCCAATATTTACGGAATTCAGGTTGTAGTTAATAGTGAATATGTGTCCCCTAATCTAAAGTGTTACCAAAATTACTAGTCATGGCAGCTGCTTGTACATTTTTTAAAAAGAATCATAATAAACTGTAGTAAAAGAGATGTTAGTGCAAACTATGTGGTAATGATATGAATGATGACATGGGTTGCCTGCAGGAGGTACATTACCTGGTGCAGCAGGAGCATCACTGCCTGGAACTGGTACGGGACTGACACCAGGAGGTACTTGATTCAACTGACCCATGAACAGGTCACTATCAATGTGAGATAATAATCAGCAGCAATCAATAATCATTTCAATGTTTTCAGGATATCCTGGTGGAGTCAAACCTCCTAAAACTGGTACAGTAGTTCATATATATTAGCTTCATATATTTCTTAACAAGCTCCTCCATCTAAACCTGTGTCCACCTGCCTTTTAATAACGTAATGCAGCATAATTGATTCCACCTGATGCACTTCTTCCCATTGTCTGCTAGGCACTGGGATCACTGGAACTGGAATAGCAGCTCCTGGAGCAACACCTGGTGGTGACGTGGTGGTCGTCCCGGGTGGCACTGGCATCGGTGTTCCTGGTGGTACTGGTCTGCCCGTTGCACCAAGTGGAAAACCAGGTACAACAAATAGGCTTACTCCACCAAATGCCATGAAGCACATAGAATGTGATGCTTGATTTGAAATAATGTTTTTGTTCCACAGCAAAGCTTCCAACGCTGGCTCCTGCAGGGACTGCTATACCGGGTAAATACAAAACTAATTCTGTTTGATAAATGAACAATCTCTATGCACTCTCAATTACATTTCAGTTTGTTGCCAAAGAAAGAAAGTAGTAGCTCATACAAATAATGTACAGATTTTTGTTACAGCTTTGTGCAAACAGTTACAGTACAGTCAAATAAGGGTGATTGAATTGGGGTCAGAATTATAGTTATTTCAAAATGAAGCATATCCATTATTTCATAGACAAAACCTTTAATGAAATAAATACACATTTACTCAATAGCATGTAAAAAAAAATGTTACATAAGTAACCCTGGTTCCCTGAGTAGGGAACAAGATGCTGCATCATGCAATAACACTATGGGGAATGCCTTTGGCATGACGTGTCTGAAGAATGTGTGCAATCACACCATTGCCCGATGAAGAGGTCAGCTGTCATAGTGCACTGCATCACCTACACCATAAGAAGGCCATCTCAAACATCACGTCTTCAGATTATCTAAAGGAAAATGCACAGGCTTGCCTGAAGTATGGGACTGAGATGCAGCATCTCATTCCCTACTCAGGAAATAGGAATTCAACATTGCGTCATGAGTTGACACCATGGGGAACTGGGGAACTAATTACTTGACAATTACAGGCAGGTGTGTTGGAGCAGGGTTGGAACTGATCTCTGCAGGTAGGCAGTTCTCCAGGAACAGGATTCAGCACACTTGCCCTAGGACAATCCTCAGACACTGACTCTTGAGGCTCAAAAGATGGTCCGATAAACCTTTCTAGTATAGGCAGTTGCGGCTCCAGAATTGTTTTGTTGGGGGTGCTAAGGGGGAGCTTAACAGTTCAGAAGGGGTGCTAAAAAAAACTAATTAAATTGAGAGAAAGTAACGAACGCCTAAACTTTAGCTATCAGTTTTTTATATACAGCAGCTTCGAAAAAGGCATATTTTGCTTTTTTTTCTGTGGTATTAAACTTCTCATATGCCACTGTTATTAGTAACATACTAATGTCAACTGCCAAATATGACACTTACAAAGTTATATAATTTATGAACGAATATAGAAAAGAGAGAAAGTTGGTATTTTTTCTATTTTCAATTCAATAAAAGCAAAAACAATTTTGTCCAATTCATAAAACTATTTCCACATGGGCACACACTGCGGGTGATAACCTCCCTGTGCGTTTTTGCATGATATCATGTGTCGATGAGCCAGAGATGAGCATCAAAAATTACCAATAGGCTATTAAAGAGGATTTAGCATTTCCAATTAATGTAGGCCTGTTACATTCTTGTTATTATTAGGCCTATTATTATTATTATTATTAGATTATTTTTATTAATAAATTACATGAAAATATTGCCCCGCAATAATTTCATAGTGCATCACCACATGATGTAGTGTGAGGATAATAAAATAGAAACTGTTTTTAAAACAGGTCTAGTAATTCATACAATGAATTATAGGCCTATAATTAAAATTATTAACACTGCAGTCATCAATGAAAATGCAGAGCAGCTTTATTTCAGACACTGATTTTCAACAATCAGCGAAATACGTTTCTTCTCATGTTTTTCACTTTACGAGCCACAAGAGAAATATTAAGGAAATAATTTAAGACAGTTATATACTGTTATCAGCATAAGTTAGAGTAGATTCGTCTCTCGTTGTCTCAGAGAGAATATGCGCTGTTAATGCAGCGTTATCAGTCAGTTGTTCTTTACTTTCACTTTCTCTCTCTAGTGAATTGATGTTCACCGTCTTGCGCAAAGTTTGCACATTTCTTTCTTGAGTTGCTTGACCCCTCCCCCATAATATCAATTGTTTATAGGCCACATAGGCAAGGCAAGGCAAGGTTATTTGTAAAGCACCATTAAAAACAACAGTTAGTTGATCAATGTGCTGTACAGCTTTTAAACAGAGAGAAAGAAGAACGCATAAAGACATCTAACCACACAACATTACATGACAAAATATCACTAAATAAAAGCCTACAAAAAAGCCAAAGAAAAAAGATGGGTTTTCAAAAGAGATTTGAAGGACCCCAGTTTGGAAGCTGTCTAATATTTAACGGCAAACTGTTTCAAAGTCTCGGAGCCATCACTGAAAAAGCACGATCGCTCCATAGTTTACGTTTCGCCCTAGGGACAGTCAAAAGTTTCTGGTCAGCAGACCTAAGTGATCTCGATGGTGAGTAAGTAAGCTAAGTAAGTTTCTGATGGAGCTATAGCGCCCTAGCGCCACCACTGAGTATAGGTCCAAGAAGGAGCTCTCAATGGGCAGAACGGCCTCAGCCATCTTATCCCATGTAAACCAGGGGAAATTAGAAAGTGTCTCCCCAATGAACTACTGTCGATCTGCACAAACAGAAATTCCAGGCAGTGGACTGGATCCAAATGATGCTGCTTACACTATGATGCGAAAGGCTGCCACTTAAGAGCATATGAAGAGTTTGGTTTCCCATTTTGGGGGGAAAAAGATGAGATTTTGTAATACATCTTTGAAAATCAAAATCTGGATTTGAATTTATATTATTATAACCTAAATATGCTATGTAAAAGTTTGAAACAGAAAATAGTGGTTTTCATCTTGCCACTTTCTTGGTAAAGAAAACACAATTTATTCAAATTAATCAAAATGGATTTATTGCGTTTTGGAACCAAACTCTTCATATACTTTCCTAGTAGAGGGAATCCATGAGACAGCAATCTCTCATGGAAGGCCTACCAGGAGGAATATTAGCCACTCTCGGGCCAGCCAACACAGGGCTATGAGCAATAGCCCATTCTGCCTTACACTTGCTAGAACTCCCAGGAGCAGTACTATCAGGGAAAAGCATACAGAATAGTGACTACAGAAGCCAGACTCCTTTGCTCAAAAGAGATAGCACTACTTGTGCTAAAAATGGTGCCTCCCACACATTTACAAAACTCCAAAGCTGTGTATTGAAACCCTTCAAACAACCGCATACAACAATGGTGTTTTGCAGAGAATGGTCAAAAAGTCCTCTGCAATCTGCTGCCTCCCAATTAACTAGATGTGGCAGGTTTAGCAAAACACTGTGGGAGAATGAGCATCCCAATGTGCTCGCCACTGAACGGCCAGTACATCTGGTTATCTACTTGGTGGCATGGAGGGCAAGTTCTGCGGGCCGATGTAGCTCTCGAACTGCCTCAGGGGTTCAGCCCATGCCTCCATCTATTTCCCTGAGCAATTCTGCCATGGTGTGCAGGGAAGCACTAGCCGCAACATAGGCTTTACCAACCAGATTAGATCTTCCAAAAACTTATAATCTGCGATGTTATTTTATCAGTCAGCTATATAACCCAGATGGGGTCACTGCTGGACACACTAGGGGTTGTATTCATTGTTGGGCTGTGTTTGTGCATTCATCTGACTGTAGATGTACGCTGATATCCATTTCATGTTCTGTTACTCAGGTGGTGCACAAAGACTGCCTAGTGCTGGTGAGTACAAATAGCGATAGTATGCATGCTGTTTACCAGCATCAGTAAGTATGTGTCCAACAGCTCACACATCTGTGTTCTCTGTGTTTGAATGCAGGTATTTCTAAACCTGGAGCTGGTAAGTCCTCAATATACAACATTAGACACTGGAGGTGTGACTTACCTAGAATTAGATGTCCTGGCATTCAGATATATCATTCATCCTGAGCTGTGAGAGAAGTTGAATAGGCTTCCTTTAACACAGTGTATAATTTCCTGTCAAAACGCAGCTACTTTCTGACTAACTTGACATTTGCCCCATTTACTTTGGAATCCCCCAATTAAAAAAAGAAAAAAAAAAAAAAGAATCAAAGACCAAAGTCAGAGTCCAAAGCTCTATAGTTGTGTACAGTCTCTACTAGGGAAAGGACAAACTAACTGCTCAGAAAATAATCCACAGTAATGTTTTAAATGTGCATTACTTAGTTGTACCACTAGGGGTAAAATCATTTATGACAAAGTTCTCGGTCTTCATTTCATCTGTGTGATTTTAAGGAAATGTTCAAGAAAAAAAAAGACTTTCAGATAATGTCAACCCCTATTTATTTAGACAACCACTATGGCAAAAAATATGCTATATTTTGTACTGTGTAAATACATGAATATGTCATAATGTAATCTAGAGTACCATGATGCATATATATATATATATATATATATATATATATATATATATATACCATCTCCACAATACTTTCAGATAGTTATAACAGATAAATATATGTAAAGTATACTTATGTGTTTACAGGTCCTGGTGGGGGTTATCCATATGGATATGGTAAATATTATTAGTCCATTATTAAAGACAAAAACACGTCAAAAAAATCTAATCTTGCTGAATGTTTCCTCATCCTGTTGTTTTAGGCCCATTTCCTGGTAGCACTGGAGCAGCTGGAACTGGAACTGGTGTGTTACCTGGAGCCAAACCTCTGAAAGCCCCTGGTAAGATCATATATACTGTACCAGGGGTGGTCATCATCGGCTCTGGAGAGCCACAGTCCTGCAGAGTTTCACTCCAACCCTAATCAAACACACCTAAACAAGCTAATCAAGGTCTAACAGTTATTAGAAAGCTACAGGCAGGTGGGTTTTTATCCAGGTTGGAGCAAAACTCTGCAGGACTTTGGCTCTCCAGGACCAACTTTGGCCACGTCTGAAATATACCCATATAACTACCTTTGCTACATATTACTCAGGCATCAATAACGGAGTTCACATAGACTAAGATATTCAGCTATTGAAATTAATTGGTCAAAATCTTAACTTGACTGCTATAAGCAGATATAAAATGATATCCCAGTTGCATGAAATTCTAAGTTAATGTAAAGACCTTCACAAGATCCATTGTAACAGAATGTGCATGTAAACATGTGCATGCATTTAATCACAAAATGCTGATTACCATATATATTCTGGTACAAATGTAAATGTCTTACATTTTGGAATAATGTCTTAACCTGGACTTTGTTTAGAAAATCATGTCTCAAATCAGGATCTGACTGACTCATAGCACCCTACCAGACCCAGTGTGTGTGTGTGTGTGTGTGCATGTGTATGTGGTTTATGAGGACACAAATGTGTATAATGACATGGGTATGACAGAGGTATTACAATATGAAGGTGGTTTATGAGGACACTGCCTATGTCCCCGTAATTCAAAAGGCTTAAAAAACATACTAAATGGTGTTTTTTTGAAAATCTAAAAATGCACAAAGTCTCCTGTGAGGGCTAAGTTTAGGTGTAGGGTTGGTGTAGGGCAATAGCACACACAGTTTGTTCAGAATAAAAACCATTACGCCTATGGAGAGTCCCCATAAACCACAAAAACCAACATGTGTGTGTGAGAGTGTGTGTGTGTGTGTGTGTGTGTGTGTGAGTGAGTGTGTGTGTGCATGTTTATGTGGTTTATGAGGACACAAATGTGTATAATGACATGGGTATGACAGAGGTATTACAATATGAAGGTGGTTTATGAGGACACTGCCTATGTCCCCGTAATTCAAAAGGCTTAAAAAACATACTAAATGGTGTTTTTTTGAAAATCTAAAAATGCACAAAGTCTCCTGTGAGGGCTAAGTTTAGGTGTAGGGTTGGTGTAGGGCAATAGCACACACAGTTTGTTCAGTATAAAAACCATTACACCTATGGAGAGTCCCCATAAACCACAAAAACCAACATGTGTGTGTGTTTGGTCCAGGTGTTGGAGGAACAGGCGGTGTCGCAGGTGTAGGGGGAGTTGGAGGGGCAGGACTCATACCCGGAGCAGGTGAGATATAATGCAAATCCAAATTAATTGATCATTTAGTAGTGTTCCTGTAGCTTAAAAAGTGCCAAACATACAATACCAAGGTCAGGGGTTCCCAGGAAATACATAAACTGATCAAATGCATGTTTTCAATGCAATACATATCACTTTGAATAAAAAAGTGCATTACCAGCTGTGAATCAAATGCTTTTGGGTCCAGGTTTTTACATTTTTCTTGCAGGTATGAAAGCACCGTATACTTCTGTAGGGAGGATTTGCAGTTTGTTAGTGAAGATAGGAGGGTGCTCCAGAACCTGATCGAAATATCAGTGCCTTGGATGTGCTGTCTTACACAGAGGTGTAAGATTGAAAACCAAATATGCCACTATATTCTGCATCATTTGCTCAGATAGGAAGGTTGTAATTTTCCTGTGCTATGGGGGTGGCCAACATCAGTCCTGCAGAGTTTTGCTCCAACCAAATCTTTCTATAAGGGTAATAATAGTTCTCTGAAATGTTGTGTATAGGAAGAGGAGGGGGCAAAGGATCGAACCCTGAAGTACCCCAGTCCCAAAGGATAGCCAATGTAATTTAGACTTTCCTTTAATATACTCCAAAGGATAGCAGGGAGTGCAGATCCTATGATGAAGAGTGTTGAGGATAGATGATTTTACCAAAATGAGCTAATTTTATATATATTTATATTATATAATGATCATGAGTTGTGATGTCCTCTACAAGGACAGCCCTGGCTCTGTAACATGACACACACCATTTTCTTTCAAAATACTGAACATACTATTGAAATAGCTTTCCTTGTGCTACTGGGCTGTTATTAAAGACATATGATCGTCTTGTTGCAGGTGGCGGGTACCCAACAGGTGTTGGTGTGGGAGCTTATGGTGTTGGAGCTGGTGTTAAACCACCGAAACCAGGTAGCAAAAGAAAGCATACAAAACATTCATGTTCTGCAACATGACTCCACACTGTGCTTCAAAAGCATTGCCAAATTTATTTTCAAAGATCTTCCCCAAGAACAAATGCACTCCCCATGGCCATAGATTAACACGAAAGTTTCAATTAACCGCACACCTTCTCTGCTGGGGAATTGTAGAGGATGTAGGGAAATGCATCTAACAAGTACAACATATTCATTGTGGGTTTTTGTTTTCTTCCTCTAAATTGTGTGAGCTATGATTGTGCTGAGTGTTTAACATCTAACTCTATCAACAGGCTACGGCTCTTTGGGTACAGGATACGCACAGCCAGGTGAGGCCCAGCATTAACTCTACAAAGAATTGCTTCACGCAGATCTTAAAGGGTTACTCCACCCCAAAATGAAAATTTGTCATAAATCACTTACCCCATGTCATTCCAAACCCGTGAAAGCTTCGTTCGTCTTCGGGAACACAATTTAAGGTATTTTGGATGAAAACCGGGAGGCTTACTGTCGCACTGACTGCCAAGTAAATAACACTGTCAAGGCCCAGAAAAGTATGAAAGACATCGTCAGAATAGTCCATCTGCCATCAGTGGTTCAACCGTAACGTTATGAAGCTACGAGAATACTTTTTGTACACAAAGAAAACAAAAATAACGACTTTATTCAACAATTCGTCTCCTCCGCGTCAGCATAGTGCCATTTTGGAGAGTATCCACTGGACGCAAACCGCGTACGCTGTTCTGTGTCAGCTGCACCACACGGATACGCTGTTTTCATTCAAATCAAAGTGTAAATAAACATAGAAGACATATCTGTGTGACGCAGCTGACACAGAACAAAGGAGAGGTGTTATAGAAGTGGTGCTCAAAGTGGGCCTTTACTGGTGCTGAGCTCTGCCAATTATGTTATTCTGTTAACAGTAACTGGACTGATTGTTTTGGATTATTCGTTCTTTTGACATGCTGGTACGCTCTCAAAACTAGAATCCCCCAGTCAAGCAGACAGCCTTACCCCTCTGTCCTGCCCACGACACATGTACATTCACACTCATAACAGTAACACACTTGTGTAATCACTCTCACACACACAATGCAGTGAGCCTGAGATCATGGTTTGTATTGGTCCTGTGAGCAATGATTTGGTGTCACTGTGTTCTCTCAAGCACCGTCCTTTCAGAACATCTTCCTCAATTGGCTTCTCTGCTTATGCAGATACACAGCAAACCCTGCCAAAACCATCTGCCAGAATACTTGCTGTATTCACAACACGGTCACAACAACAAAAGATGTTTCTCCTGAGAAAAAGACTAAATTACTCTTACATTTGTGTCCATTGGCATTTCAGAAGAGATCAAAGTGATCTCAGTCTGTGCTTAAATTTGCCAAGATACTAAAGCCTTTATACTTAGATTACAAGTTATAGTGTATACTAATCCTGTTTATTGACAAATGTTGTGTTTTAGATCAACTGAGTTACAGATCTAAATGTGTGTCTCTTCTTACTACAGGTGGTGTACCCCCAGGAGGATATGGAGGATATCCACAAGCATATCCAGGTATCATTTTATAGAAATAATCCAAGGCTAAATTCATATGGCATCCCCTCTGTAGTTAATTTCCCATTTCGAGGGCCATTGTACATTTGAAGTGTGGAGTGAAGTAACATTTGGCCAAGTATGGTGACCCATACTCGGAATTTGCTCTGTATTTAACCCATCCAAGTGCACACACACAGCAGTGAACACACACCCGGACCAATGCTGCGGCAGTTGGGTTCGGTGCTTTGCTCAAGGGCACCTCCGTCGTGGTATTGAGGGTGGAGACAGCGCTGGTTATTCACTCCCCCCACCTGCCGGACCTGAGACTCGAACCCACAACCTTCGGGTTACAAGTCCAACTCTCTATCCATTAGCCCACGACTGCCCCACTGCACATTTGATAAGATGTCTCAAGTGTTCTCAGAAAGTGTCTGTGAAGCTTTATTATTCCATGTTGTATATGGAAGCAAAAATATGCTGTTTTTGTGTGTTTGTCTTTAAATGCAAATGAGCCACTGCTTCCCGACCCCCTTTCCAGAAGAGGACACAGCTTGTGGCTTAGTGGCAATAATCAAAACATCTCTTTTTTATTATCATATATGCATATTGCAGCTCTTTGTCATCGTCAAGTTTATTCCTTGCATGCGTTGTCAGTTTAAACTTCTGATATGCAGTTTTCTGAGTGCACAGAAAGCCGGCTCTTTTGCATCAGCTGTCAAAGAACACAGAAATGTTATGTGAAAAACACACAGACTTCACATAAAAACAGTCAGTTATGCCTGTGAACATAAACAGCTTCATGTGTATCAGTATATTAGATCTGTGAAACGGCGACAACACACTACTAATGTAACTCAACCAGGCCTTGCCCACTTTTGTTTTTTAGCATATGCCTTGTGTGGGATTTATTTAAAGGTGGGATACTGTGATGAGTACATTCATGAAAGAAAACTCAGGACTACAGTCGAGATGTTTGAGGGAGTTCAGAATCAGTGCTTACTGATAAATGTAGAGAATGACTTTGTGCTTTGTAAACTTGCAGATCTTTTTCATGCACAAACAGCAGGGGAAAAAACTCATAATAAGACCCCTCTAAACAATATATCCTGACAGACAATAAGCCGAAAAGTGTCACTATCTCTATGGAAAGACAGGTTGACTGCTGAAATCCGCTCGCTATGAAAAGCGTCGGCTAGAAGTGCAAATATCATGCAAAGTGTATTTGCATTCTGACTTTAATGTGAGTCTCAGTGCTTGCTAATACTCACGCTCAAGCTGCTGTCATACCACCCGCTATTATGTGTTAGTTATTATATAATCACAACGTGCTTGCTGGGTTTATTATTATTTCCGTCCAGATGCTCTTGGTCACAGCTGGTCATAAATCTCCTGCTGGAACAAGCAGTAATCCTGACACTGTCTGTTGCTTACAGTTCCTATTGGCATCTATGTCACACAGTTATTCTTCACTTTACTTACTTAAAGCGTTAGTTCACCCAAAAATGAAAATTAGCCTGTGTTTTACACACCCTCGAGGCATCCTGGTGTATATGACTTTCTTCTTTCAGACAAATCTATTTAGGGTTATATTAAAAATTGTCCTGGCTCTTCCAAGCGTCAATCATTGCAGTGGGTGGGTGTTTCTCTTTAACAGTCCAAAACATGTTAAATAAAGTGTGCGCATCCATAAGCAAATGTGCCTCACACGGCTCTGGGGGGTGAATAAAGGCCTCCTGTAGTGAATCGATGTGTTTTTGTAAGAAAAATATCCATATTTCAAATGTAATAAACACTTCTCTCTGACTTCCGCTGACTGTGGTATGCGGAAGTCGTTTCGGCGGATGATGTAGGACGTCGGCGTTGCGTGATTAGTGACGAGGATTTGTAAAGAAAAATGTCAGAGGATTTCTATATAAGTCAAGAAGAGACTGGTTTTACTTTGCTGAAGTAAGGAAACTTTGCTTCCTTTGCTCCTGTAAACAAACTCGCGAGACTAGCATATCTCAGTCATCCTCCGGAACGGCTTGCTCATACGAGCAGAAGTGTTTATTACGTTTGAAATATGGATATTTATCTTACAAAACCGCATGGATTCACTACAGGAGGCCTTTATTCATGCCCCAGGGCTGTGTGAGGCGCGTTTCATTATGGATGTGCGTGCTTTATTTGACACATTTGGACTGTTGAACAAAAACACCCACCCACTGCAATCATAACGCCTGGAATAGCCAGGACAATTTTGAATATAACTCCGATTGGATTCGTCTGAAAGAAGAAAGTCATATACACCTAGGATGCCTCGAAGGTGATTAAAACATGGGCTAATTTACATTTTTGGGTGAACTAACTCTTTAATTAGACACAACGCCACATTTCTCTCAGTCAGCTCATTATAATGCAATGATTTCTTGTGTTTTAGGGGGATACGGAGCAGGACTGTCACCACAGCAAGGTAAACGCTCACTTACAACATCACTGGAAGATGCAGTAGAATGAGACTGAGCTTTAGCTGTTGAGCCCACTCGTTAACTACATAATTAAACTAATGAAGAATCTCCAAGCTGCTAATTGAAAGTAAAACAAATATCATAAAGGTGGTCCTTATAATTCAGACACTGTATACCAAACACTCTGAGGTCATACAGTAGCTTTGTGCATTCATTTCACATATGGGGCGTCTACAGGAGAAATACCTGTAAATCAGTTCTGAACTGTACAGTTACTGCTAACTTTTTTGATGGTACATGTGAATAAAGCATAAGATTACCAGTATTAACACATCCAACATAACATTTAGATTTACTGTATGCATTTTGGCAGACTTATCTTTTTTAATCAGTGCAATTTACATTGCAATCAAGGTACAGATTTGGTCAGTTCTTGTGTAATGTGTATTTCATGTGTACTTGTTTCCTCAGCCAAAGCAGCCAAATATGGAGGTGGACTGACGAGATTCCTGGGAGCAGGTTATCGAGGTACGAGATTAATCCAGCCGCCACATAATCACTGCTCTCATTTCTGATGTCCTCAACTAAACGTCCTGATCCTAACACTGGCCTACTTCTTCTGAAGTTTGGATTTACATGAACATATGTGAGTTATCAAACAGAGCCGCACTGGTGGATGTCATGAAGTAGTCGAGATGCTCTGGAGGATCTTTCCACATTGAGTTCAGACTCCATTCCGATATTAATCAGGCACATTTCTGATGGATAAAATCAATTCCATTGTTTTTTTTTTTTAACTTCACAAATTTAGTGTGTTTAATTTAATTCAGTGTGTCGTCATTTCTCATTTCAAGGGATAGTTCACCCAAAAAATGAAAAGTGTCATCACCCTCAAGCCGTTTCAAACCCAACTGACTTTCATTCATCTTCATTCACACATATGAAGAGATGTGTAGTATTTAATGTATGATGAGGTGCTGTCTGTGGTGTTGTTCTGCAGGTGGAGCCGGCTGCCAAGGAAAATACTGCGGGAGGAGGAGAAAGTAAAGGATCTCTTGAGATGTGAAGTGACCTCAAGAAACATGGTGCTACTGCATGCTCTAGAATGTACTTTTGATACTCAAACAAACAATCCCAACATGCACAAGCGTTATGTTTTGTACTGATAGTATTTGTAACAAATCCAAATTCCCGAATGTCTAGTGTTTTGTGAAAATAATTCCAATCTTAATGGCACATTCCGTCACGTTACTGTTTCCTAGTGTAGGGTTGCATATAACCAGGTTGATGAGCTGGCAATGCTGTTGCGTAACTGAAAACGTTTAACCACCGACCTCTTATTCGTGGACGTTTCTGAGACCATCCCAAGCTCTTTTGCTCAGGTGCGGTCACGCTCTGGCGCTCTGGACTCTTTCACATCTCGCAGCGTCCTCGCCGACTCGTGAGTGGAAGCGTCCTGTCGTTCTGTCATTCTGCTGATTAACCTCCGGGTTGATATACTTCACATCTGGCTGTGCTTCAGCTCATGTGCAGATGGGCCTTACGATTACAGTGCTTCATGGGTGACTCTCTCTCACACACAAAAAGAAATTATATTTTGCATAAAGAAAATTAAGCCTGTTTTAGGAGCACAGATTCTGATTCAATTAAACACATTTTCCACCAAAATTCTAATGTTTTTGGTGCTTTTACTTTTTTCTTTTGTTATTATTTGTAATAATGAATCATTCTCAATGATAATATTTTATTCTCATTACTGTAATACAAAAAAAGTGTTTTATTTAAAGGCAGTAATACTTCCATGATATATAAATACTTTTATAGTGAATTTATTTCTAACATTATTTAGATTTTCTTCATGAAAATATAATTTCTTTTTATTTCCTGCGATGACATGTTCTTGAGATGTTTAGTGAGACTCACCCCTCTAGATGATTTAGGCTTTCATGAAGCATCAGTGAGCGTCTTCGATCCGAATCTGATCTCCTGATTTGAGACGCTTGAATAACAGGCTGCAATAATATGCCTGCAAATGCATATTGTGGGCATAGAAACACACGTTACGCTAAGAGAGCTTTGTGGATGGCAGAACGTCTGACAGCGACAGCATGCGGCTCGATCGCAGCATTCATTCTTGCATATTCTGTGAAGTATGAAGAGCTTTGCTCTGATTATGCTGAGAACAAGCAGAAGTGAAAGACAGCTTATGTCTAATATCAATCATCTGTTTTGGTATCTGTCCGGTGAAGGGAACAAACTGAAGTAACTCTGTAAAATAGTAACCGTAGTTCTGACTTGTACATGATGTATGTTTAAACCTGGAAGATTTGCTTATGTTTTTCCCTGGACCCGGGGACTACAGGTGCTTCCATCATTTGACCAAGAATGTGTTTCTTTAATCGCTGTGTATTCACATAGAATTAGTTTACATATACATATAAAATATATATATATATATATGTATATCATATGCTTACCGTAGGTTGGATCATTTAACAACAGGTTACTTTGCCTTATGTTGTTTGTTTTGCACCATTTGAACTTGACATGTTGACCAATTATCAAGTTTGTACACATCATATGACAATAACTTTTTTGTTTTAAATAGCTTCTGCAATGTAGTCACTGTGGAACTTGCAAAACTGTGTGTGCTATTTTAAGATGTGTGTGTGTGTGTGTGTAGGTGATGTCTGTAAATCTCCTCAATGTGTGTGTGTGTGTCCCAAAAGCCTCACTAGCCAATGTATTATCAAACATATAATGTGTCAGTTTTTGCTATACTTGGTTGATACTGTTTTTCGATCCATCTGGAGAGACACTTTATCATGTATTAATGTACCTGGTGCTGTATTTGACCTGCCTGTGAGCCCTACCAGGTCTTCTCTATCGTGCCGTGGGATTTCCATCTTATTTAATTACAGGGCTGGGGCTGTTGCACTTTTTCCACAACCTATATTCTGACTAGTTCCCGGAAATCCCGGCATTTTACCTGCTCTAGTGAAAAATTCAATAAAATATTTTAAATAATTAAAAACTGTGTTCTTGGTGTGCATGGTTGATGATGAGATGATAAACACACACACACACACACACACACACACCGTGAATGTTGGGTCATGTCTGAAGCTGTTCGGAGATCACAGTAAACCACAGCTTCATGTGGCTTATTGCATTAATAAACCAGTTACCACACACAGATTTCATAAAATAAACACAATTCAACAGTAATACTGAAGTAATGAGGTCACAGGGGTGTGTTTACAGAGTATTTTACAACGGTGTCAAAAGAGGCTCAGCCATTTCTAATCACGGACTGGACCTTTTATAAAATAACATACCAAACAATCAGCGTTGGAAATGTATCAGGTTACAGATGACAAGTTACCCTGTTTACAATGTAATATGTAGTGTTACTATTTCAATGTATTAATGTAACATTTGATTATTTCTCTTAACTTCTGATGAATGTTTGCAACTGTTATTTTGAAACATGTAAAGCAGGCCGGGTATCATTACAGTATTACTCAACACTGATTACTGTCAGACTGTAACAATCCATCATCTCTTCAATAAACATGATCATCATTTCAGTTTAAAGCACAGCGACACACAATCAGACTTCAGCAGCTCTTTTTACCTGGAGATCGTTCTGAGGATAAATACAGATTAAAAATCATAAGATAGAGTTTAATAGCTAGGATTCTGTTTCTGAAATCAGATCTTTGCATAACTATGACAGGAAACACTGATATCTAACAATGCCTTGCGAAAAACAGTTCATCTTAAACAATAAAGCATATAAACCCAAATAGGAAATAAAACAAGCATGTGTTCTATTCCGTGTCCTAAACTCCTGAAATATTGCTGTCTCATATTTTAGAGCAGGCAATGCAATTTATGAAAGAAATCAATCAAATCTGTGTATGTGTGTGAATATATTCAGATGCAACCCGCTTTGTAATCATTAACATTTTCATAAGTAACTGTAATTTAATTACACTTTTTCCCCTCAGAAACTGTAACAGATTACAGTTACATTTATTGTGTAATTAAATGACCGAATTTAGTTACATACCAGTTACTCCCCAACACTGAATACAACATAAACAAATAAACATCTACAAATGAGTATTCATGACATCTCTAAACGCGTGCTGCATTCTTTCATTGAAGTCTCTTTAGACTCTTTTGTTTGTTTGTTTTTAAAATGACATTTTCCCAGACAAAAATAAAATAATTGTAACTTCCAATTAAATGTATATTTTTATATGTACATATATTAATAAAACAAATTGATATCGTCATTATTGTCCCTTGAAAGCGCTCTTATCAAATTTGACTTCCTTTTCTTTTAATCGGCGTCACAACGTATCCATATAAACATGACGTCACTCAGAGAGACAGCGCGAGCGACCTGCAAGTGGGAGGAGCTTACGCCAAGAACAGCAAGTGGGAGGAGCTTATGCTGCAAGTAGACAGGATTTCATGGTAGTTTAAAATGACATAAATATAACACATTTTCATAGTAGTTTAAACTGAAATTCATAGTTTTGTCATTGTGTTTATCCAATTTCACTGTTAACAATGAAATTATGTCTTATTCTTAGTTTTGTCATTATTATTTGTATTCAATACCATTCACTGTCAAAATTACACCTGTTACCATGCTTCGTGATGGTGTCATTTTAAGTCCTTTAACTGTAATTTAAGCATATTTCTGGTTATTACATTTTACTTCTACAATTCTTCTACAGTAGCCTTTTAAGGAACATTAAAGTGAGATGCAATTGCACTTTGGAGGTAAATGTGTGACACATAAAGAAAATGTTGAGTACTGTTAAGAAAATGTAGTTACCATTTGCCTGTACTGCACATTTTTATTTTTCATATTTTTTTTAAATCAAATTACAACACATGACAGACTAATGTTCTTCAGAAGATGTTACACAAATCAATGTATTAATCTGAAATCTCAGGGTGGGTAAATGCTTTTATTTCTGATGACTCAAATCATGTACAATCATTCATTCAGCACAATAGACTTGCATGCAGTGGACACTGCACAATCCCAGCATGCATTGCTTCTGAGTAAATCCCACGGAGCTCGCCTCGCTTGTCCTTCCTAACATAACCTGGTGGGTACACGAGAAGCACAATGAGCTTAGGGTTAAACCCAATTTAAACATTCTCCCCTGCCATCCAGGATATGCATGACTGTATTCTCTTGTTGAACATGTACAACATTTCAAGAATAATATCTCAGCTCTGTAGGTCTATGCTATGCAAGTTAATGGTGTCCAGAAATTTTAAGTGACGACATTAGGCCAAGAAAATTAGTCTTTATTACTGTTTTTATATGAAGTATTCCTTTTAAAAACCACTAGAAAAAATGATAGTTTATTCACCATTAATTTATACAAAACTGATTATTGATTATTATTAGTATTAAATAAAAAAAGGTTATTTAAACTATGTTTTAAATATATTACATTGTTTAATAGGAGGTTAGGAGGGTTCTAATACTTTTGAAAATGTACCTTATTCTTTAGAAATTGGATCAACTTAAAAAAAAATACTTCAATTGGTAACATCTAATAAAAAAGATTTCAACTTAATTTATTACCTTTATTTGTAATAAGTTAAGTTGAAAAAACAAGCATTTTTTTAGGTGTTACCAATTGAAGTATTTAAAAAAAAGTTTTTAAAGTTGATCCAACGGTTCTCTTTGTTCAGTGTATCTATCATAGACTGTATAAAAACAGCTATCTATTAACAAACGTTTAAGACATCTACACTTTATAAATCAGTGCAGTCCAAAATGTCAAATAAATACATTACGGTAACACTTTCTATGAAGCCCATATTTATAATACATTATAAGAGTATTCTTAAGGCATTATAATGAATGCATAATGCACTATAAACAACCTTATAATATGTTATATTGTCAATTTGAATACATTATAATGCTTACACATTTGTACATATAGCTTTTAAGATTATAATTATTTATAACATAATAAACACCATATTAAATCTTCTTTTACACTGATAATGGACTATATATCTTGACATTATTTCAGATCTGCACAGTATCTTACTACAGTACATCTGGTGAGTGGTCAGGTGTGAAGTGTTATTTGTTCCCTGTGAGGCTAATATTCATTTTGATGTGAGCTAGTTAATAATTTCAACAGAAAAAAAAAAAGGTTAGGTTACATTTTATTTTGATGTCCCCTTTGTCTATTGACTCTATGCAACTTTGCAACTCTCATGTAAACTAGTACTAGTAGGTTTAGGTTAAAGTTAGGGTTGGCAGAATGATAAAGTACTCATAAAGTTGCTTATAGTCAGTTTGTCTGTTGGGGAACCATCAGAATAAAGTGTTAGCATATATTTAGCAGACATACTACTATACTCCAATGACTGCTAGTTCATGTAGCTGCAGAGTTACTAAACTCATATTAAAATAGAAATAGTTCAAAGCAATCTGATCTTATGGTTTTTTGAGAGAAAAAAAAATAGTATTATTATTACTATACCTATAAGTGGTGATTGATAGCTTTAGGTAAAGTAGCATGAGAAAGGTGGCAAGATATGAGACTTATAATAGATTATAACTATGAGAAATATGATCCATTGTAACTTAAGATGATGCAATCTGTTCACTGTGTGTTATAAATCATCATACTCTTAAAAGCTATAACCACTAATAAGTAATTAGTTGTTTGTAGAAATAAAGAAAGATATAGTCAGTCAGGCACATTACAGAGTGTAAGCTGTGTGTGGTATTAAGAACACGTTGTACAAAAGACACCAAGAAAATGCACTTTTTACAGCTTGTAATACTCTTTACAAAACAAAACGAAAAGTACATCAAGCTTACCTCTTCCACTCCTCCACCGAGCCGCCGCTGAAAGTCCTCTTCTTCGTTTATTTGACGGATCGCAAAACATTAGCACACTACCGCCACCAGGAGCATGAACCGATACTACAACCTACACATTAAACAAACCAATCAAACTCTTCTGTTGGTTTGTACAGCCCACTTGCAGCTTAAGTCCCGCCCACCTGCAGCCGGCTCCGACCTCCGTTTATACCCATCTCTGCGCGCCAGTGTTTTCCAGGGATGGTGTTCATTTGGCCCGGTTTCTCGGTTTCTGTCTGGAGGAATCCCACTATGGCAAAGGCTCGGGAAGCGCCCAGGCGCGTAACTTACACTGAAAGCTTCGCCATCCGCAGTTCGCCAGCGGACTCCCGCCTACTTACCGACTCAAAGCCTTCAGCTAATCAGACAGCGGCGTGACGCGACGCGACGCGTGTAATATTCATGAGGCGAGGCGAGCCTTTGCCGTAGTAGCGCAGTTCCAGCGCCGCAGAGGGGAGCTTCTGTCGCGGCGCGTGAATGAGGTTGATGCTGCTCTGCTGCTCCTGGAAGGACGAGCGCATGGGAGAGGAGGAAGGTGAGTGTCTCGTGTATGCTGCTGCTGCTGCTGATGCAGGGCTCGTGAGGATGCGGGGCGCTCTGCGCAACAAACTGCGTCTGCTCTCAGTGATGTGTTGTGTTGCTATAGCGTGCCCTGTGAAGAAGCACATGTGTGCTCACTGCTGCTGCAATACTGCGGGAAACATTCACTCATTAGGGCTCAAGTGTCTCCTCAGCTGCTGTTCGCTTCAGCAGCTGTCTGATTTAAAGAGGGAAGGTCTGAGCTGCTTGGCTTTTACACCATCATCATGTACCAGTAACTTGTTTATGGATGGTACCATGGGGTTTAGCACGTCACGAAAAACCTAATATCTAGTATTCCCCGGTTTCCTGTAAAAGCTTGCTGAAACTCTGAAAGTCTGTCTGTTGAGGGTCTCAATGAAGACACAAGTAATCATTTAGGCTAAATCTATTGGTACAAATCATTGAAATGTTCTGGAAGTTCATGGGCCAGAAAGGCTTGGAATGTCAATGGCATAGGCATGCATCGATCCGATACTCCGGATCGGTATCGGCTCCGATACGGTCATTTTCTGCGGATCAGGTATCGGTCAGATGAGACCAATCCAAATCTGATATTGTGCGTATACTATTCTGTGTTATTGTTGAGCCTCACGAAAGCACAAAAACATTATAAAGCACCATAAAGTTTTGGTGCACTATATTTCAAGTGTTCTGAAGCCATGATTTTTCTAGAGTATATTTTGCTGTAATATAAACCACGTTTATAATAGTATTTTTATCATAGATTATGATTACATATTTTTTCATTAGTTATTTTTCATTAAAATGACGTTATGTATATGTAGTAGATTGTGTTTAACACAGAGTAACACACACAGACACACAGAAGTATAGAAATCCTACATCGATTTAATAAAACTGCGCTGGTATCGGATTGGATCGGATCGGTATCGGCAGATACTCAGAATTCTCAGGATCGGATTGGTATCGTTGCATCCCTACATACTAATAACTTAACTATAACTTAAAATATACTATAGTATTATAATGACATGCTGTTCCACAAGACTTGTTAAAAGCTTATTACTACAGTGTTACATGTCCAAAGTGCCATGTTAGTATTTTGTATATATTTTGCATATTTAATGTGATGCTATTCTGGAAAATGGCACGCTGCTCTTCCTGTATCATCTGTCCTCATGTGAGGTTATGCTCATGTAAATGTGTGTGGTTTTACAGGGAACTTTGTGCACTGGTTTGAGTGTTTTTTGGGGACACAAATGTGTATATTAACATGGGTATGACAGAGGTATTACAATATGAAGGTGGTTTATGAGGACACTGCCTGTGTCCCCATTAGGGTGTGCGATATGATGATTTTTGATCGTGGATGATAAAAATGTCTCCATGATCTGCTTTTGAAGAAATATGGTAGTATCGTGCTACAGCACACATTATATCAAATACAGTTCTGGTCTCCGTCTCTATATACTGTACAACATGACATACAGCAGCAGAGTTACTCTGACAGGACACTGCACTTATTCGCGATCGCAAAAGTACATTATTTGCACACAAGGCTTGCTGGTTAAATGTTTAATTCCCGCGCTGGTCTGTGCTTGTTCTGAGCGCATACACCTGAAGCACGCACTAAACACCTGTCTAACAGCGCCTGATTACTCAACTAACTTATATTTTGCGCTAATACTGTCAAACACACACAAGGTTTACAGACAGACTCAGTTGGTTATCTCTAAAATGAAAGTAAATAGTTAAGAGAGAAACGGATGCGTGCCTGTATATTAGATGCGTGCAGCTCTTAAAGGGACAGGACACTAAACATGCTGTCGACTGTCATTAAAGGGATAGTTCACCCTAAAATTTAATTTCTGTCATTATTTACTCACTCACATGTTGTCCCAAACCTCTATTAATTTCTTGTGCTGAACCCAAAAGAAGATATTTTGAAGAATGAGGGTAACCAAACAGTTGCTGGTCCACATTGACTGATAGCAGGAAAGAAAAATCCTATGGAAGTCACTGAGGACCAGCAGCTGATTGGTTTTCCACCTTCTTCAAAATAGCATTTATGTTCAGCAGAAGAAAGAAACTCACTCAGGTTTAAAACTACTTTTGAGTAAATGATGATATAAAAATACAACATTATGACAGAATTGACAGACAGATGACAGAATATTTATTTTTGGGGGAACTATTCATTTAACGTTAACAAAACAACAAAACACAAAGAGAAAAATCACTCGCTATTCTTGACTGAAAATCTTTAATACAGTTGCTTTAGGAATCAGTCTATCTAGTGTTTTATTTTTATATTTGTTCATTCAATTTCATTGAATGCTCTGCTAAATACACCTATTGTACCTGAAAATAAAGCACTGTTTGTTTTATTTGTATATTATGTGTATTTGTAATGTGTATCTTTGTTCTTATTTTTTAATAAGAAAGATAGAATGATGACAAAGATTTGTATCTTCGCCCACTTTGGCCTAAATATCTGCCATGCATCTTTGTCTTTCTAGTTTGGTTGTAATGCTTAGACAACTTGTAAAACCAAAATAACATGACAAAGAATCGTGAAAAAATCGTGAATCGTGATATTTCAAAAAAAAAAAAAAAATTGTGATGTGATATTTATTCCATATCGCCCACCCCTAGTCCCCATAATTCAAAAGGCTTAAAAACATACTAAATGGTGTTTTTTTAGGGTTGTGTTGGTGTTGGTCCCTCACAGTCCATACACACCTCCAGTTTATACATGAAGCACACTTATGCACAGAGCAGATTGCTAAGAGACGCACAGCACAAATGATAAAAATGTCACTTATGATGAATATTGGAGCGTTTGTCTGCTCAAGACAACTCAATAACAGTTTCACTGCACACAAGATCTTCATTCTGCCACAGACCAGAATCTCACACAAACCATAGAGAAAGAGAACAGATGCTCACAAATACAGGAGTCTGTGTTAGACAACTCCATCACATAAAGACTAGGGACATTTGTTGTTATTGTCATGTATTTAGGCCTTGAGTTTATTTGACTGGGTTTTGGAAGCTCTGCTATAGATCAGTGTTTTTCCATTAACAGTTGGCTGAGTTTGTCAGGGAAGCCTTTCTCAGCTGCTCATGATCATGTTTATTGTGAAAGAACTACAGCGAAGCTTCTCCTGCTGATTCCTGATTATTCATTGCATCATGCCCTGTTCCTGTGGAAAAGATCTGATCATTCAGTATTAACAGCATTATATATATTCATACACTGAAGACTGACACTCCCCATCTAAAATCCCCATGAAGCATGTTTGTATTTTGTTCAAGTCAAGTTGAGCTTTATTGTCATTCCGCTACATGTGGGGACATACAGTGGAACGAAATGTCGTGTCTCGCAGGACCACGGTGCTACATAAATACAGACATACAACAATGAAGTAAAAAACACTATAAACCTATACACAACTAACCTACTGACAGATTTAACTAGAAGTATACTATATATAAGTATTTACCCTATACAAACTAAAAGAATAGAGGATAAAAATACAAACTATACAAATGCTTCACATAAATACTGTACATGTGCAAAGAGAGGCATTTGAGTCAGCAGCTGGTTGGGGAACAGTGCAGGATGATTTGTAGTGCATGAGCATGTAAACATACATATATTGCTGAGTCTTTTGTGGGATTGTGTTCACGCAGCAGTGTGTGTAAAGTGTCTAGTGCACATAGAGGAGAGTGTGTTACTACAGGTGGTTTGTACAGGCCCACTCACCTGTGTGCAGCACACTTCCAATTGCACAAAAAAGGTCCATGTTTCAGGAGGTAGGGGTTTGCATGGGGTTTCAGAGGGGGGCGGGGTGGTTTGAGTTCAGGGCTCTCACAGCCTGGGGGAAAAAGCTGTTGAGCAGTCTGGCGGAGCGGGCTCTGATGCTCCGGTACCGTCTTCCTGATGGTAGGAGCTGGAAGAGACTGTGGGAGGGATGGGTGGAGTCCTTCACGATGCTGTTGGTTTTGCTGGAGCATCGTGTAAGGAAGATGTCCAGGATGGAGGTGAGAGGGGCACCGATGATCTTTGCAGCTGTGTTCACTGTCCGCTGGAGGGTCTTGCGGTCAGCAGCACTGCAGTTCCCGTACCAGACAGTGATGCAGCTGGTCAGCACACTCTCAATGGTGCCTCTGTAGAATGTGGTGAGGATGGGTGGAGGGAGACTTGCTCTTTTCAGCCGGCGGAGAAAGTGTAGGCGCTGTTGTGCCTTTTTGGAGAGTGACATGGTGTTGGTGGTCCAGGTGAGATCCTCTGTGATGTGCACCCCCAGGAATTTAGTGTTGCTGACTCTCTCCACAGTCGAGCTGTCGATGGTCAGTGGGGGGTGGTCAACGGAGTTTCTCCTGAAGTCCATCACAACCTCCTTTGTCTTCTCCACATTGAAGGACAGATTGTTTGTGCCACATCATTCAGCCAGCTGTGCCACTTCCTCTCTGTAGTGCGTTTCATCGTTGTTGCTGATGAGACCTACCACTGTTGTGTCATCAGCAAACTTGATGATGTGGTTGGAGCTGAACTTGGCAGTGCAGTCGTGGGTCAGCAGTGTGAAGAGCAGCGGGCTGAGCACACAGCCTTGTGGGGCACCTGTGCTCAGTGTGGTAGTGCTCGAGGTGTTGTGGCCGACACGGACTGACTGAGGTCTTCCAGTTAGAAAGTCCAGTTTTTCTTCAAAATGATCTGAAAATCATCTTACTCACTCATTCAGAGAAAACAATATATTGATTTAAAATTTCTAAGTCACTTTTTGAGTAGAAAGGGTCTATGCGAGAGGGCGTGAACTATCATTATCAATGCTGTGATTCACACCTGAGAAGACAAAGGTCCGCATAATGAGCTGCATAATGAGCCATTCAGTCAGGTGTGTGACTGAGAGGGAATTGCTACAAGAAAGAATGTGAGGAAAAAAGAAATGTATATATTTTTTGTTTGTAGTTTATTTAGAATACAAAGATATCTCTCTCTCTGTCTATATATATATATATATATATATATATATATATATATATATATATATATATATATATATATATATATATATATATATATATATATAGATTAGTGTTGTCAAAAATATGGATATTTCGATAAATATCGATACTGAAATATCTGAACGGTACCAATATTAATTTTCCGAAGTATGGATACACCGATACTAGCCGAGCTGTCACTTTCACTTCTCTCCAAAGGCGCGTGGACAAGCACCACACGTGACCGCACTCGTCTCCTTCGCTCTGGTTAAATAGCAGAAGTGAAGTGAATAGAAAGATGACTGCTCTGGTTGTTAAAGAACACAGCAGGAGCGCTATCTGTAGGGATCTATGATCTCCGCGATGCAGAGAACGCCACGGAATCCAGTCATAAACACGGAATTTACAGTTTAACGCGGAATGGCACGGAATTTGTCAAAGTTTGGATGAATTAATCAAAAGTAGGTCATTACACTTAAATCAATCATGATATGGACTAGTATCTGTAAATATTAAGCTGCAAAAGTGGATTTAAATATGAATCCTGCATGTTCTGCGCGTCTCTGTGTGAATGTGCTGCACGTGCGGTTGTGTTTACTAATGTGGCGCTCGCGGTGATTTCAGCGTCTGGTTAATTTAAAATGAGACATTTCAAGCTTTCTATACATATATTTATCTTGTCTTTGAGGCATGTTTTTGCTGAGATTCTGGTTGTTTTATTTCCGTGTCTGTGAAGAGAGGTGACAGAGACAGAGATGACAGAGAACGCACCCTGTTTATTTTCTATATTCTACAAAATCACAGCGTGGTGTTGTTATTATGAGTGTATACAAATAAAAGTAGACCCCTTACAGATTCGAATGGTGTATTGCTCTTATCTGAACGATCAAAAATGGCAGAGTAATTAAAGCTCATTTCTGCCTTATCAGGAAAATCTGCCTCCAAACGCGTATTCGCATGGGGTTGGTTTTGACTAGCCTCTCAAAGCACTTCATCATGAGTGGAGTCAGTGCTATGGGACGGTAGTCATTGAGACAGGACACAGGTGATTTCTTTGGTACCGGTATGATTATTCATTGTTATTAAAGGGCGCCTATTATGGAAAATTCACTTTTACATGGTGTTTGAACATAAATGTGTTGGCAGTGTGTGTACACAATCACACTAATGATAAAAATCCACCCGCTCCTTTTTTTTAATCCCCATAAATCATGAGTGAGCCACACACAATACACCATGTTTAACTTCACTCTAGAGCATTTATGTAAAATCAGCATTCAAGTAAGACATGTCTTCTTATTAAAGCTACAGAAGTTTTTCAGTCAAGAGCAGTGAGTGATTTTCTGTTTTAATTGTATTGTTTGGCTCATATTAACAGTGCAGACAGCAGTGCAGGTACTGTCTTAGGCTTGGTGGTGATACCGGTGTTAAGATTTTAAACTATGTGTGTAAGTTATTTGTTATTTTATATTAGGCATAGCCTATAGAATGGTGTATTTTGATTTGTTTTGTTAAAAAAAGTTATATGATTTATATATAGGCTTAGTTGAGTTTGAAGTTGTTGCTTGAATCAACACCGAATTGCTGCTGGTTCGAAAGTGAAAGTAAAATGCGCAGGGTGCGTTTAAGCTATTTAATTGTGAAGGAAAGCGAGGAAAAGAGGGAAAACTCACAACAAACTAACTACAAACAATTGCTTTATGCCGAATTGCTGTTACTAATTTGAAAGTGAAAGTAAAATGCGCACCCTGCTTTTGCAAGCTATTTAAAAGCGAAGGAAAGCAAGAAAAAGTGGGAACCCAAACGGTGATACCGGTAGTACCGGTGTTGTTACACGTAGGGATGGGCGATATGGGCTTAAAAATATATCACTATATTTCTGATATTTTTCGCTAGAACGATATCAATGACAATAATTCAGGGAATCCTGTTTCTTTAGATAAAAGTATGATCTTTCCTATTTTTTTCCCTAAATAGGGTGTCGTGAGCATTACTGAGTACACACTTAATGCAATGAGTGTTTAATTCATACTGGAAACTGGAAGCTGGAAGGCGCCCTTATGCACAAATGCATCACAGAAGTAATAGTACTGACTACACTCTGTGAAGGTATCCAGTTATTGCTGAATAAAACGCACAATGGAGATAAAGAAATTTTAACTGATGAAACTTGAATACAATAAACATACGATTGTACAAAATATATGGTTTATCTTTATTCTTCAGTCTTGGGTATTTTTATAAGGAAAGTATGATTATAATGCAATGCTAATCAATATGGCCTTTATCACTGAATATAATACTATCATTCTGTAATATGAAACAACAAAAATAAGTATTTCAAACACTCGACTATGTTATGAAGTTAATTGGGAGAAAAACCATGTCGATAAATGGTACCTTTGTTGGACAACAGGTTTGTAAACAGACTCATACACATGCAAAACTGTATTTCACACGTGCTACCGTACTACATCTATTCAGACAGATTTTTGTGCACTATACAGCCCTGACCAAACCAGCTCCAGACTGTAAAAGGAGCTCGAGCTACTCATTTAGTGATATACTCCTCCTCAATGTCACGCCTGCCCGTCGCTCCGCATTGTCGCACACAGGAATATGTCAACGACTTTATCGTTATTATCGCGGGAAGACTAATTCTTATCGTGGAGAGAATTTTTACTGGTATATCACAAACGATAAGATATTGCCCATCCCTAGTTACACGCAGATTAACCGGTGGGGAAATTTCAAAGAGCACTTAGTTTAGTACTCACAGGCCGTGCTTTAAAATGCATGATTTCAGTGTGATAGATGTGGTAATCTAAACCAAACAGATGTTTTTTGGCAGAGTATCTGATATACGAGCTGTAAAGGCACAGTCCTATTCTGGAAAAGGAGGCGGGGAGCAGCAGCTCATTTGCATTTAAAGAGACATGCACAAAAACAGTCTGTTCAGAGCTTCCACTCAAAATAGGCATTTTCTAAATCATAATAAATGATCTGTGGGGTATTTTGAGCTGAAACTTCACAGACATATTCTGAGGACACCTTGTAAAAAGTGGCATAATAGGTCTCCTTTAAGGTGACTTAGCATCTGCATCAGTTTTGTTTCTCCATGCATGTTTACAGTGAGGTTGTTGTTGGCACATTGAGTTGATCTGTGTTTGTGGGAACAAAATAGATTTTCATATTGATGTAATTAGTATGAATAATTTATGAACTATGGATTGTTCAGTCAAATGAGGTTTCCAGTGTTTTTTATGTAATTTACAGTGGCAGCACTGCCACACATTCGGCTGTCGATCATCAGTAACTGACTGCACTGAGCTGCGTGACGTACGTCCGGCTCAGTAGTGTCCGGTTATGTGTATTAACAATGTGCCTCTGTTGCTCACGTGTAGTTCTGTTGATAAAGCTTTATTCAGGCTAGAATTTTTCAAACTACAATTTTTAACAGTGGCAGTGAAAGGGAAATAGATAACTTAAATACACAAGAGTTAACAACAAAATGCTGTTAAAGGGACCGTTCACCCAAACATGACCTTTACTCACCCTCAAATTCCTCCAAACCTGTTATTCTTCTGTTGAACACAAACGATATTTTGAAGAATCTGTGTAACCAGGCAGTTTACGGATCCAACTGACTTCCATAAGTGGAAAAGAGAAAGAAGTTGAACAAGAATATTAGGGAAATACCATACATTGTTCAGTCTAATTCATCAGTTAAAGCTGCCATAGAATGGAAAACTGTCTTTACCTTGGCATAGTTGAATAATAAGAGTTCTGTCCATGGAAATACAGTGAGCCTCAAACACCATAGTTTCCTCCTTCTTATATAAATCTCGTGAGTGCTAAAGACCACTGAAAAATAAGCGAATCAGAAAATAACACAGACTGTGACGCAACAGTCGGGATCACTACGCCCCCGACATTTGCATAAACCCGTCCATATTCTAGGCCAACCGCCAGCTGAACCATCAGAAGTTCTGCAGGTATTGTGAAGAAACAAGCGAGGACAACAGCGAAAATGGCAGAACATGGAAATAAATGTTATGTTCCAGGCTGTGCAGGGGATGTGAAGTGCAGGGATGGGTTGGTGTCTGTATTCAGAAAGGCACGGAAAGCAAATAACGTGTTCTAATAAAGGGACATGGTTAGTGGCCAGCGGTAGCCTGTTACATTACGATACATAAGATTTCACTTACCACATAAACAGAGTAAGGAGAGATGACTGAGGATGATGGAAAATGATTTACAGATCCTGAGCACCACTGACAAGCATCTGATCTTGTAAAATGTGTGATAAATGCTGCTGCTCCATAGTATAAACAGAGGCTGTGCGATCGCGAATCTTGAAAGTGAAACTATAACGCAATCGACCGGTCATTCCAAAGCAGTTACAATGCCCTGATGCCCGCATTTTATATACAGTATAATTATCAGACGATATAACTGCGAGAGAAAGTATTAAAATATAGTTTCCTCCCTGTGTTTCCTTCTTGCTGTGAGCTACTGAAATGAGCGGCACTGTGACAGCCAATCAGAGCAGAGCTCATTATTATTCATGATCCTTCCAAATAAGCCAATAACAGACCGTTTCATTGTAGAGACAAATCCTAGGGTTGTAAATGGACATGTAAAACCATTTCTGGAGATTTTTTGCCCATACCTAAGCCATATACCTTCTATGTAGATCTCAGAGAACAATTTAAAATATTGTATCAATGCATTCTATGGCACCTTTAATATTTAAGCATTTTGAAATGATCAGCATTGGCTAACAACCCTAAAACCTACCATCAGTCTTGCCTGTGGATAATGCACAACTTCTGTTTGCAGTAAGAAATATTTTGTAGTGAGAAATGGCACTGTATATCAGGATGAGCTGTGCAGTGTGCTGATGTGAGTGTGTGTTGTGTTGTGTTTTTGCAGCCGGCAGCAGGTTGCCGGAGTGTGCGGGCTGCAGACAGCACATCTCTGATGAGCAGTACCTACAGGCCCTGGACACGGACTGGCACACGCTGTGTTTCAGGTAAGAGCTGCGATCCGTGAGTGTGACAGGGCAGCATATCTGCATCACGCCTGTTCTTCTGACCTGGAGTTTGCATATCAACAAAACTGTTTGCATTGCATCCTGAACCGCTTTTCAGTAGGGCTGCTGCTACAAGATCTACACCACCAAGACAAGGCATTTTATTTCACCCGAGTTGGCAATTTAGAGTCCAAATGATGAGAGAAAAACAAAAAATTAATGGTAGAAAAAATTCTTTCTACTGAGTTGTCCTCATGGGCCGCACACAAAAACTGCCATGCAGTGCAGCCGGTGCAGTCCGATTGACCAACAGATGACCCTAATGAGACGCTTCGTCAAAGACTCACTGACTCCATCAGAGCAGATCATTTTACATGCTCAAAAATCATCCAAGATGGTGGACAAGTCAAGAGAAATGTTGAACATGCCATTCAATAGGAAATGCATTTCATTTGATGCCATGTTTATCAATAAAATTTATGAAAATAAATTGAAATTGGTTCATTTTAATTACCCAAATATTTGTGTGCTTATTAGAATAAGACAATGGGTCTTGTTCAGTAATAATTGCGTAGATTATTTGTATTTACAGTATACTCATATTCGGACTTCTCACGAAAAGTTTCCACCTAATTCTCAACACCTGCATACACACATGAATTAGTTCTTAAGCTCGTCCTAATATTAGTGAATGTGGAGTATTCTAAATGAGCGTCCGCATGCATGAGGTCAGTCATTTGCATTAAAGACGCCCCAAACCATCTCCATATAAGGGCTTTCCTCATGCTTTCCTTACAGCCTTTCGTCACTCTCGTCAAAGGTCCTCCACGCGACCCCATATGACGCTCACTGTCTACAGACGCACTCTCGCCAGATCTTTGAGCAATGCAAAGAGAGCAGTCCTCAAAACAAGTTCATACACAGTAAAACACCTATTATTTAGCCAGCTGTACAGATGCTGTTATTCAGAGAAACCTTGCAGCTCGAGCTATAGTCTACATATGCTGCTGCTTTTCTTACATTTTCACTGTATATGATATCATGTTAACCTGTTAACCTTCGCCCCCCATTGTGGGCCTCACAGGTGAAAATAACCTACCTAAATTAAAATGGTAAAAGTTCCTGACAAAGTGTGCTACACAAACAAATTAGGTATCTTTGGAAAGAAGACACTCTAGGCTTTACTATCTATCATCCAGAGTTGATAATGCTCAAAAAGATAAAAAGTTATAGACACTGACGTGCCTTGGAAAATATTTTTCAGAAAAGTAATGGATCGAAAGCCACATGTCTCATGAGTTTATATTTCAAATTTGAAGAAGATACCATGAAAAATGAGATTCCTGCAATATTTTTTCTGAAACTATTTATAGTCCCCCCCACCCCCCTGTTTGAGGAAAAATAACAACCAAATGGATTGCAGAATTATACAAGCTATTTTAGTCATTATACATATTCCTGCATAGTTTTTCCATTATAGAATAATAGACAGATTTATTTGAGCACTAAAAAATACAAAAATAATTATTTGAGTAATAAAAAAGGAAAAATAATAGAAGAAAAATGCTTTGTATATAGTATGTATACTGAAGTATTTTGATTGCCAGACATGAAGTGATATTGCCAGACATGGTCATAGAGTCAGTAAACACACGCTGATGTGCTTCCATTCAGATGATAATCATACAGATGGGCCATATAATCAATAATAGCTGATCATTGAATCACAATGATAGCCGTCATAGAGTCGCTAATAAACACGCTGATGTGCGTCCATACATATGATAATCATGCAGATACGGCCACATTCCCCACACAATACACACATATAAAAAATGTAGAAGAAAAAAAAAACAGTTTTTATGGATAAAGCAGATCGCTAAGTTACGCCCCGCTCAGATGACAGCTGCGTCAGAGCATGCGTCACTGCTGGCAGGAGGGAGCGCCAAATTCAAATAAACTATATTCCGCTTTTCTGAGACTTTTTTCTCCGTGGATGATCTCATTCTGTTTGTAAAACTGTATGCTATAGCACCGTGTTGTTTTTGTACCACCAAGTTTTTGAGTGTAATTTATTCCATAACGGACGCGAACAATAACTCTCCTGAAGAAATTAAACATACAAAGGAATATTCATCCTTATTACAACGTTATTGTTTCGCTGGACTAAAAGTGCTCGCTGGATGTTGTTCTGTGGACCCTTACCTGTCTAACTAAACTGGGATTTCAGCAGTGGACGCGTTTGTGGCTCGTTATTACAATGAATCTGTTACGTACTGCTTTAATTTTTTTTTATGTCTGTTTTGATGTGTACTGCTTACGCAAATGTAGCAAATACATTCCTCATAAGCTTTCCATCGAAAAACAGCGATCTGTCGTCGATGCTTGAGGCTTAGACCTTCAGAATGATATATAGTTTGTCAAGATTAATGATATTCTTTCACGTTAAATTCATTCATAAACATTAAACTAGTGGGGGAAAAATGTTTCAGTGCGCCATCGCTCTGGTAAACGTTAACAGGTTAAGATGAAATATACATTTTACCGTATATTTATCGTAACTATTATCCTGAGATTAATCATATATTGGTGACACTTTACAATAAGGTGTCATTCAAGGGCGTAGGTTTGCTTTTTACATTGGTGGGGACATAAACCCAAGTGCCCCCAAGCAGACCCCCCCCACCCCCACCCCCACCCACCAAACACCCAATCATTTACGCATTTTTGATAGACCTTTGACCTTGTTCCAAGAGTCCTGGTGGCCATGGCAGAAGGTTCGAAGGAATTGTGCTACTTCCTGGATCTTTCTTTCGGTCTGCCCATTCGTCTGGGGGTGGTATCCGGAGGATAGACTGATAGTCACACCTAGGAGCTTGAAGAAGGCTTTCCATACCCTTGATATGAATTGTGGTCCACGGTCAGAGACGATATCCTCAGGGATACCAAAGTATCGGAAGACGTGGTTGAACATCAACTCTGCAGTCTCCATAGCTGTGGGTAAGCCTTTGAGAGGAAGAAGACGACATGACTTAGAAAATCGATCAACGACCACCAGGATGCATGTGTTACCATCGGAGGCAGGTAGGTCTATAACGAAATCAACTCCTAGGTGTGACCAGGGCCCATTGGGAACGGGCAGAGGAAGCGGGTTGCCTGCTGGTAAGTGGCGTGGACTCTTGGACATGGCACAATCTACACAGCCTTGGACGAACCTTCTAACATCTCCGGCCATATTGGGCCACCAGAAGCGATCTCTTAGCAGCGAGAGGGTGTTTTTGGCCCCTGGGTGGCCAGTGCCCAGAGATGAATGAACAGACTGAATGAGGGGTGTGCGTTGAGCCCTGGGAACATATTGCAAGCTGGGTGGACAGCCCGGCGGAGTGGCCGTGGAAGCATTGGAGGGGGTGAACGGACTTGAATTCCACTGAATGGGACTTACGATGATCTTCTCGGGGATGATGGATTCAGGATCTTCACTAGTTTCTTCCTTGGAGTCATAGAGGCGAGACAGGGTGTTGGCTTTGACATTCTTGGGACCTGGATGGTAAGAAATCGTGAAGTTAAAGTGTGTGAAAAAGAGGGCCCATCTGGCTTGACAAGGGTTCAGTCTCTTGGCCTCGCTCAGATATTGCAGGTTCTTATGATCGGTGAGAACTGTGCAGGGATGTTGTGCACCCTCCAACCAATGCCTCCACTCTTCTAGGGCCAATTTAATGGCGAGAAGTTCTCTGTTACTTATATCGTAGTTTCTTTCCACCGGCTGAGCTTGCGAGAGAAGAAGGTACATGGATGGAGTTTAGCTGGTGTCCCCTGTTGCTGGGAGAGTATGGCACCAACTCCTGAGGTGGATGCATCGACCTCCACAATGAATGGTTTCTTGGCGTCTGGGTGTACAAGGACTGGGGCGTTCATAAACGCTTCCTTGAGCATTTCAGAGGCTTCGGTGGTGGCTGGGGTCCAGGAGAGAGGTTTGGGTTTGTTGCAGAGCAGGTTGCTCATTGGGCTGGTGATGGAGCTGTAATTATGGATGAAGCGGCGGTAAAAGTAGGCGAACCCCAGGAAATGTTGAAGCTCTTTAATGGTGTCAGGAGTGGGCCATTTACGAATGGCGTCCACCTTCCCCTCGCCCATCTGGATGCCACCGCTGTCAATGTTATATCCAAGGAACTGCACTGAGGACTGATGGAAAGAGCACTTCTCTGCCTTGAGGAATAGGTGGAAGTCTCTCAGGTGTTGCAGGACCTCTGCAACATGATGGCGATGTTCGGCCATGCTCCGGGAGTAGATGAGGATGTCATCTATGTAGACCAACACGAACTTATGGAGATACTCCCGGAGCACCTCATGCATAAAATTTAGAAATACGGAGGGGGCGTTGACAAGACTATAGGGCATGACCAGATATTCATAGTGGCCAGTAGGGGTCACAAAAGCAGTCTTCCACTCGTCCCCCTCACGTATTCTGATGAGGTTATAGGCGCTGCGGAGATCCAACTTGGGGAACACGGTGGCTCCGCGAAGATATTCTAACGCCACTGGGATGAGAGGAAGGGGATAACGGAATTTGACCGTTATTTTGTTCAGGGCCCGATAATCGATGCAAGGTCGTAATCCTCCGTCCTTTTTGGTAATAAAAAAGAAGCTCGAAGAAGCAGGGGATGTGGAGGGACGGATATAACCTTGCTTGAGTGCCTCCTCAATATACTCCTCCATGGTCTTCTGCTCGGGTATGGAGAGTAGGTAAATTTTCCCACGGGGCACTGGCTCGCCCGGTAAGAGGTCTATTGCACAGTCCCATGGCCGGTGTGGAGGCAACTGGGAGGCTTTCTGGGGGCAGAACACGTCACTGTAATGGGAGTAACAGGCAGGAATGTCTACTGATAACTTCTCTGGAGGGCTTTCAATGGTCGTGGAGTTCAAGGTGATGGACTCAACTGAAGGAGAGACAGGTTTAGGTGCATTGGGAAAACAGTTAGTGAAACATTGGTTACCCCACTTAAAGACCTCACCAGTATGCCATGAAATATTGGGCTCATGTTGAACAAACCAAGGCCATCCGAGGATAACATCAGCAGTGGAACCCTCCAGAACCAGTAAATGGATGTTCTCTTCATGCAGCAATCCAATTTTCAGATGTACAGGCCCAGCACTGTGGTTAACACATTTACAACTGAGTGAGGTGCCGTTACCGATTGAATTTGGTAACTGCTCTTTGTGGCTGTGGTTGAGAGGTTGAGCTGACAACAGAGGTTTCCCGAGATGAAGTTCCTGGCTGACCCGGAATCGAGGAGGGCGTAGACTGAAAGAGAGAATTCGGAGGCAGTAAGCAGAACTTCTATCGCCAGTGGTTTTAAGTTGTGTATAACCGGGTGAATGGTACTCACCAAGAGACGAGGGGGTCGCACGGGGCATGCGGCTCGAAGATGCCCCTTCTCTCCACAATACAGACACAAACCACAAGCAAATCTTCTTTGTCGTTCCTGATTAGACAGTTGTGAATGGTCTACTTGCATGGGTTCGTTGACTGGTTCTGGAGGGTGCTGGCCTGTTGGGTGGCAGAGGAGTGAATTGCAACCTGTAATGGGAGTTAGTTCCTCAAGACAAGATATCATTCGTGTAGCGTGTCGAATGGAATGTTGGATGAGACTTTCCAATCCATGGGAATCATCGTAGGCAGCCAGTTGTAAGCGGAGTCTGGGCTCCAACCCTTGACGGTAGGCAGTTAAAAGGGCTCGATCATTCCATCCGCTGGCTGCTGCAAGGGTGCGGAACTGAAGGGCATAAACATTAATGGACATGGTATCTTGACGTAAATTATATAATTTATTTGTCACTTACTGAAGTGTCGTGCGCAGGTTTGCCAAAGACTTCTCGGAAATGATGTACAAAATTTTGCAGGGATTGAGTGACTGTACCTTCTTGTGCCCAGATGGTTTCTGCCCATTGTAACGCCTTTCCCTTCAGAAGAGAAATGATAAAAGCGAGCACGAACTGGACACACACCTCACCAAGATGGCAGACTGGGACAGAACACAGGAGCAGACTGACTGGGGATCGCTGGAGAACAAACTCGGGAGGAGACACTGCAGGTAAGTAGACAAGGAGGTAAGTAGTAGGCATTGAGCTGTGATGGCTATGGCAGTCCTCTTTGCATGAACGAGACCAGACACTGGAGTGCTGTGAGGTGTGTGTATTTATGGCATGGCTAATGAGTGGTTCAATGATGTGCAGGTGTGTGTGATCAGTACTCAGGTGAGGGAGTGCGCTGTGATTGGCTGGTGACAGAGCCTGGCAGATCTGTGACACCATCACTTTATTTTAATATTAATCGAATTGGACCCAGGATGATTCTGAAAGAATAGTCTTCTGTTGCTTTAGTAATGAACACAACTTTCATGTGCATCTGATTGACAGATAAACTGCACACTATTTCAGTGTTGTTGTTTTTTATTTTGTGGTGGATATTTCAGCTAACAGTTTGAGTTGTACATTCTGTTGAACAACAAGTTAAAGACTGTCTGCGGTGGCGACTCACGATGCTATTCCGAGATACACAGAGATTATTTTATTTGGACAAACTGAAAATTTAGCCTCTGTAAATGTACATTTGGGTCCTCTGGCCGTGCACAACAAAGTAGCTGTGTAAAATTTAGGTGTTTGGTTTGACAGAGAACTCAAATTTGATAAGCAAATCAACAATGTTGTTAAATCATGCTTTTTTAAGATGAGACTTTTAGCTAAAGTAAAACCTTTTCTCTCTACTACTGATCTTGAGAAACTCATCCATGCCTTCATTTTTTCGAAACTCGATTATTGTAACACTTTATATATAGGAGTTAACCAGTCAGCTTTGGCGCGTCTGCAGGCAGTGCAAAATGCTGCAGCTAGGCTGCTGACAGGTACACGCAAGCATGAGCATATTACACCGATTCTGCTCTCTCTCAAATGGCTGCCAGTTCGGTTCCGAATAGAATACAAACTTTTAGTGTTTGCTTTTAAATCCTTAAATGGCCTAGCTCCAACATATCTCGATGCCAGTAAAACGTCATACCTCTGCTAGATCCTTGAGATCTTCTGATCAGCAACTTTTAACAATTCCCAGAGCTAGATTAAAACTTAAGGGCGATCGCGCTTTCTCAGTTGCTGCCCCGAAACTGTGGCATTTGTTACCTGTGAGTATTAGATCAGTTCAGACTATCTCTAGTTTTAAATCATTGCTAAAATCTTATTTATTAACTCAGGCTTTTATGTTTCTTGTGTCTTTTGTTGTTTGGTTTTCTTTGGTTTTCTATTTTTGTACAGCACTTTGGGCAACAATGGTTGTATTATTTTGTGCTATAGAAATAAATAAATAAAATAAAATAAAATAAAATTCCAAATCCTGCTGCACCACATAGTGCCACTTGCATATTTTTACCATAAAATCACATTATATTTGTCGCAAATTATTGTTAATGTTCATAAGGACTTTATTCTTCGCTGGAAGATTATATATCTTTTCGCACAACCTTTTTATGTCCGTATGCTTTATATAGGGAGCTAATAATAGCCATAGATTGAGAAAGATTCTCTTTCTGTTTGCTCTGTTTTGTCAAACACCATACTTCAAACTCATCGACTCAACTTTGTTAATTCCTGAAGTGAACTCCGATATTAACTGTTTTGGACTGCTGTCTTGAATTGGTTACAATACCTGTGAGTTGTTGTAAACGCGGCTGCGCTTCTCGTCTGGTGTGCGACAGTTCCGCCCACGAATAAATGCACGTCCTTGAAAGCACGCAGTTTTCTAACATAGCCTATTTACTTTAACTTCTTAGGTAATATCAATGCTATGACATTTCATATCCCTCCGAAATTACAAAAACATGTACATATTAGGGCTGTATACCTTGGAGAACCTGGCGATACGATACATACCTCGATACACAGGTCACGATTCGATACGTACCTCGATACAGAGCTGTCTCGATACGATTTGATACAATGTGACACGATTCGATACGATTCAATAAAAATACATGGGCCAGAGCCAATTAGTTCATGCTGAACACATTTACTCAACAAACAGAACTCTGCATTTTTATTCAATTTAATGAAGACAAAAGTGCATTATAACACAGTGCATTTTGCTTAAATATTTGCAACTTTAAGTGCTCTGATTAATTGTACACAAATTGTATTAATCTGGAAATTACCACAAGTCAACATTTAACTTTCCAAGGGTACAGTCTGAGCTCACACAAGCACAAAATCTTCTTATTAAATCTTCTTATAATTCTTTTTTGTGACAACATGTACTGCCATAACATATTTCACTATGAAATCGCTTAAATGCTACATCTTGCTTTAACATTTTCCACGAGTTTTTTGAAACTCGCGGGCGCCGCTGCGCCCCCTAATGGCTGGGCGGAGTATCGATACTAAGGGCTAGAATATCGATACTGTATCTTTTTTTATTATATCGGTATGTATCTAAGAATCGCTATTTTGAGCACACCCCTAGTACATATATTTAATTGTTTGATTAAAATTGCTAGGGACAGTTTGGCAGTCGCTGGATATTGGTAGAGAGACGTCCCTGGCATCCCCCCCTAATTCTACGACCCTGGTGTCATTTGTTAACATTAATGTATTAACTAACATGAACAAACAATGAGCAATGCATTTATTACACTATTTATTAATCTTTGTAAATGTTAGTTAATGAAAACACAGTTGTTCATTGTTTATTCATGTTAGTTCACAGCAGAGGTGGGGACAAGTCACACATGGTCAAGTCCAAGCAAGTCTCAAGTCTTAACCATCAAGTCTCGAGTCAAGTCTCAAGTCACAGTTCAGACAAATCAAGCAAGTCAAGTCAAGTCAAGGGTTCTCCCTAAGCAAGTCAAGTCGAGTCGTGATAAATTTCAAGTCAAGTCAAGTCACAGTACTAAAATAAATAGAGGTTAATTTTTTCGTTACATATTTTTTTTTGCACAGAAAAGATTAACTTGTATACATATATTATGTATCTTATTCATTATACATTTGCTATATATGAATTATATGCATATGTGTGCTACATTAATATCTGAAAATAAAATTGTGTTGCTTACACAAAACTTTTAAAATCCAATCTAAGATGTATAATCCAATCTGTCTAATTCAGTTTAATTGAAACTGTCTAAAATGTGTTGCATTTACAGAAAATAAGGTTTGCCAAGATGTTAGCACTAAGCTAGCTATATATGTATATATATATATATATTAGTGCTGTCAATCGATTAAAACAAATAACTAATTAATCGCACATTTTTCTAAAATTAATCGTGATTAATCACGCTTAACCCCATCTAACATTAAAGTTTTTAAACAATCTTCACATGTACACTGTACAAACAACATAAAGACAGTATATTTTTAATATTTCTTTAATGGTATCTTTTTTAAGATTGAAGGCCAGCATCACTGATATCAATACTACTGATGTCTCTATAAAACATTTTTTTCCCCTGAATATTTAACCATTGACTGTAGCCATTCAGCATTACAGTATAATTGAGAGCTATCAATTTTAACATTTATTAGACTTAACGTCTAATTTAAGTGAACTTAAAACAATCTTCACATGAACCCATTATAATAAATGACATATTTAGCTAGATGTGCCCTTTAGCAGAAATATACAGAAAATTAATACTTACCAAACACTAAATTCTAAATTAAATATAGATGAACCCCTTAAAACTATAAAAGTTATTGATTTGCTCTTTTTTCTTTTGTTTGGATTAATAGACATCACAGCAGCTGGTTATAAACTTATTTGCCTGCTATTGCTTTAAAAGCTGCTGCTGCTGAAGGTGATGCGGATCTGACATGCATCTTATTTTCTCACAAATCTCTTTACATTTTCTGACTCACTTCAGGTCTGAAAGTCTCAACTAATGAGCGGATGAGTTGAATTGGGTATTTTAGATAACGTTAATTGCGTTAAATATTTTTAACGCGATCTGAAAATAATTAATAGCATGCGTTAACGCGCTACTCGTCATCTCTGCGATGGACACGTAATATACACGTTTCATACTGATTATATAATCTGAGAATATTTGTTTTCTATTTGAACTGGTTCATTATAAAAACATTTCACATTCTATATATTTATCCTGTTTGGTTTATTTTCATTATTTTACAGTGCACAACATTTTGTTGTTATTGTGAGTGTACACACACACACACACACACACACACACACACACACACACACAAAGTAGACACTTAACAGATTCAAACGATGTAATTATTCTTGTCTGTATGTCCAAAAAAAAAACGTTTTAAGTGCAAGTGATCACACCAGCGCCTCCATGTTAGCCTGTCATGCAGTATAAGCGCACTGCTATTCAGCTTCCACACGCAGTCCACACAAACACTTGAAAATGCGCACATTTAATATTGAATTATAGCCTACGTTACATGCCCGCTCATTTTAAGATGCCCCTCAACATTAAAATGCAGGCTACGCCACTGTTATAGTCAAATTCCCCACATCTACAAGACATATCAATGATGATAATGATCACATCTAATAATAAAAAATAAAATATAATATGCAATCAAGGCCAAATTATGACAAACATAAATTATTAATTAATTAGATTAATCGTTACTGACTAAAAAGAAATGACTTTCCTTGTGGTTCTTGAAATGTCGGATAAAATGTGACGTTGTGGTTGTCGTGTCGGATATTCTTGCGTTGCATAGTCTGCATCTGGCAAATCTTTTTTTATTGGCACGGTCCAGTTCAAAGTCCTTATAGCCAAACGAGACTATTTGTGGAGCTTGACTACTGTTTGGCGCAGTTTCAATTGTGCAGCGTTAAAGGCACAGACGCTGATTGGTGCTGACGTCACAATAGTTATTTTTTAAAACGAATTTTATTGCTGTTTGTTTATTATAAATTCAAGTCATTGTCGAGTCTTCCACTTCAAGTCAAGTCAAGTCTCAAGTCACTTGCTCTCAAGTCAAAGTGAAGTCAAGTCATTTTCATACTTTAATCAAGCAAGTCGCAAGTCCTGAAAATTGTGACTCGAGTCAGACTCGAGTCAAGTCATGTGACTCGAGTCCCCCACCTCTGGTTCACAGTGCATTAACTAATGTTAACAAACACAACTTGTGCATTTAATAATGCATTAATAAATGCTGAAATTAACATGAACTAAATGCCGTAGAAATATTGTACATTCTTAGTTCATGTTTACTATTAACTAATGAACCTTATTGTAAAGTGTTACCCATATATTATATACATACACTGTAAAAAAAAAAAAAAGAAAAGTTAAAATTTAACTTCCAACTTAAAATTGTAAGGCAACCAGCTTCAGCAGATTTTTGAGTTCTCTCAATTTATTTTTGTAGGAGATTCTCAAATGTTTGTTGTATAAACTTTACATAGTAAGGTTACATAGTGTGCATTCAGCTGTTCCTATATTTTTTTTCTTAAATTAAGAATACATTTTAGTATGACATGTTTCTAGTGAATCATGATTTCTCCATGAAAAAATGTGTACGCAGGTTTCAGGTTTTGTGCGTATGCTTGCTCTGTGTGAATGAGACCCATTGTTAGATATTCAAGTTTTCTGACATTATGTAGGCAGTCCGCTCACAGAACGTGCGTGTTACTTTACTCTGCTTGTGTATTTTATTAAACCTTTCTTAAATCCCTCAGTTACTGAGGTACAGTAGACGCTGAAGCTGACACGTCTGCATTCCCTCAGATCAGGCACGTGCACACATAGACACAAGGGGGCTTGAGCACCTGCCCTTTTTTCTGGGGAGTGTTTTTGTTTTATTTTTTTATAAATTAATATAATGTAGCTTATAGTGTGTGTGTGTGTGTGTGTGTTTCTGATTGTGCACAGCTTTCTCTGTCAAACAAATAAAAAACAAAATTCAAAATCTCAGGTCGGGTTGGGAAATGAAGATTCTGTCGAGTTCCAATGCCTTTCTCCCCTCCGCGTCTCTGCTAATTTGCATACATTTGACAAAAGGCATTGCAGATGAACAGGATAAACAAAATAACTAAAGCATTTCACTGCCAATGTTGCCAACTCCGCGGAATTGGGCAACTTTAAACTGTTGCTGCGGGTTGTTTATCATATCTGTGGTTAAAGCGACCCAATAATGTGATATTTAGCCCCTGGAATGCAAATTTTAGCAGGGAAACCCTGCCAAAATAATGTGTATTTAATCCCCCGGAACACAATTTTTACCGGGGGACCCCCTTGAAATGCAGTTGGGCAGGTTTTATTGTGAAAACCTGGCAACCCTGACAGAACTTGCCCAGTTATTAGTTAATGATTTACATCAGGAGTCTTTTCCCTTTAAATGTAATGTTTGTTGATTTTGAAGTCTTACATATATTACAATAACATCAAAAAAGTAAACAATTTATTGTCTTGTGCAAAATAAACAAATTATTAGTGAAAATTTGTCCCTCTCCTTTGTGCAGTTATTTATTCTATATATATACTTGAAACTAGTAGCATAGGAAACATGCACATTCTGTCTTAGTTTCCTTTCTTGTTGCCTGTTCTTGTGATAAAATTAGCAAATGCTAAAGAAGACCATGGTCTCTATGTGAACGGATTATTTTGTAGACATGTTGAAAAATTAAACAACATATGATACAATTGGGTGAGTGTGAGAAAATTAAAATAAATTAAGTCAGAGTTGTCTTAATATATTTAACATTTTGTTTAGAACATTTTTTGTAAAAAAAAAATTGTAAATAAATGAAAAGTGCCTTTTTTCCCACTTGAGCCCCTGCCCCTCAAAATGTCTGCACGTCCCTGCCTCAGATCCAAACTAACGCTGATCGACTCATTTCTTGCCCTAGCAGAGGACGTAAGATGCTTACAGGACAGATAAGCGGCTCTCCGTGTTGAACACAGCTGCTTTTGTCTTTATTTGCTGTGTTCACCTCTTGTTTGGGGCTTATTTGCTGTATAATTGCCTCTTTCCCAATCATCCATCAGGCCGCTGCTTGGTCAGCTGATCGTCTGTGCCGATGGGGAGAATCCCGACAGCACATGAGAGGGATCTGTTCCTTCTACCAATAACTGGAAGATTTGTGTGTCACATGATCCCAGGTGGTGTGTCGAGGCCTCCATCTGACCTGATGAAAACATGCTCGGGTTAATGCAAGCGATCCTGAGATTGGGAAAAACATTCCCAATGGAAGGCTGTTTCATCATCATCAGCAGTGGAGGAAAACACTCATTGTGTGACTCTGAATAAGTGAGATTGTAAGGGTGTTTTGGGCAGTCTGACCCAATTAAAAAGAGCCCGTCCTTGCATCTCTGTGATCTTTGGTCTGTAGATATAGCTCAGGTTCATCCTTCAGCGTGTGTCTCCTCAACAGCGCACCTGATCTGAGGAGTCATTCATGTCTGGAGCACATGTTCAGATCCCTGAGCGACTGAACCACTGCAGAGACAGTGAATAGACACCAGACTCGTCTCAAAGTTCTGCTGTGTTCATGTGTCAATCACAGTCATGAGGTGTATCGAACACAAGGTGTGTTCACACACAACACACTCATATTTACACAATCCGCATCTCAAAGCCTCTTCTGAATCGCTCATTGAAAGGCTGAAATCAAGTGCTGGCTGCTGATCCAAACACTTAAAGAATGAGTTGTTCTTTATTCTAGCTAGCCTGTTACTGAATTGCATGACTGAAATATCAACAGATAAGGTGGGATTTAGGGTAAACAGATCTATTGTTACTTGTAATATAGTTTAACATGTCACAAACCTATAGCAAGTACTGTAGACATTTATTGTGAACTTTACTTTGAATACGTAGCTAGTCATATATTAAAATAAAACATCGAAAACATGCATACATTGGTTACAATATGTAATTAATCCTTATGTAGGGTGGAACATATAAAAATGATTTTCTTACTTAGATTTTTTGCCTTGTTTCCAGCCAAAATATCAAAAAATTCTAAAAAGTAAAAATTGTCTTGTTTTCAGAAAACAAGAAGTCAAAATTAAGTGAGATTTTGCTTAGAACAAGAAAAATAATCTGCCAATGGGGTAAACAAAATCATTTAGTTTTCTGTTTGAAATAAGATTATTTAAAAAAATCCTTCTTGATTTAATAATTTTTAGATATTTTGGCTGCTGGAGTAAGAGAAGCATTTTTTGCAGTGTAGGCTTCTATTACAGGCACTCATATGCAATAGTTAGATGAGGTATTATAAGCCATTGGCTCACCTATGTTCTCCCTGGTCTGAATCGTGTGTTCATCTGTTCCAAACGAGAATGTTTCTGGAGCCAGTGCAGATAGCTCAGCTCACTCAGAGTCGAGTGTCATGGAGGTAGGAGAGAAAGCATAGACAGAGAAACACCCTGACACAGATGCTGCCAGTTCCTTAATACTGAGGCTCTAATTAACTGTAAATTAGCCTTTAGGATAGGAGGAACTGTGCATGTATGTCACACACACACACACAGAGAGAGAGAGGTATCACACTCACACACACACCTTTACACCACACGCAAAAATGCACATGCAGCACATACTAGCAACACTTCAGCATACTTTAATTCACAACTAATTGTATATCATAGAGGATTTAAAAATGTAAAAATCTGTTGATACACAAACAAACACACAACTATTACTGCTGCTACTGTTTATAGTTTTTGCTATATATTCTATTCCCATTTGTGCTATTATTACTGGTTTGTATTCTTGAGTATTCCAATGTTGAGAGCAGTCAGAGAAAACATTTTGCTGCAAAGTTTACACCCTATACTGTGTTCATTAACTAGGATGTTGCTGGAATCAGTGCAGCCAGAGAGCCCTGGTCTTCCAACACTAGTGCAGTGAGGAAGGATGCTACGGTAGGCCTAGCAGACACAGGGAGGAGTGTGGTAGAGGCTAGGGAAAAAACAGCGACACACAAATATACTTTGGGTTTGGAATCAACTTAACAGTAGTAAGCATTGTTTGCCAGTCACATATATTAAATATTTAAATATCTGTTACATAGGGTACTGCTTATATTATTTTGCCATCTGTACACAAATGTAAGAATGGATAAGCGTGTCCGTGGGCTGAATTGTTGTCCCAGTCCGCCCCTGAGCAGGGCGCTCACTTAAATACTCATGAGAGTGTTTGAAAGCAGGCGCTCATCACCCGGTAACAGGTTATGTTTCAGTATTTTAGTATCGACTTGCTACCAGAGTTCTGGTACTTTTGATAACACAAATGTGTATGAAATAATCACGTTTGAAATCAGTCATCTTGATTGAAAGCTGATAAAATGTATATGAGGAGTACTGGTCAGATTGTGGTTGTCTGGATCAGAGCTCATGCAGATATCCTGAGGTCCGTGTGTGTATCCCCTCACCGCGTCATCGCTTCCCTTGCTGGTTTTCTGGTGTGTCACTGAGTCACGACGCGCTAATCAAATGCAGAAGCTGAACTTCCCTATAGCACTGAACCGCACAGATCTGCAGACCTCGTCTTCCCTGTGTGAGACACGTCTGTCATTGTCCTAACACACTCTAATCCAGCGGGTGGAGGATCAGTTCTTATCCTCTGAACAGTCCAGATCCGCTTAGGTACCGTGAATGAGCGGATGGCCGGATCTGTCAGCGCAGATGCCGTGTTTGTGATTGAGATAGGACTGGAATCATGGCGTGATCGTTAGGCTGCCTAATCATCAGCTCTGATGACGAGGGAATAATGGCATCGATGTGAGGTGATTAGCTGTGTGTCAAGCGCACTCATGAGGGCCGGTCTTGTGGTTCATGTAAGAGGCGATTCTTGTGGTCTGCATGCAGCCTGTGTCAGCTGAGAGACCTGCGCAAGTGAGCCAGAGTTTCCAGATTAGATCACATCATATTTTAGGGGAATTTACTTCCTTGAGTTTTACTCTTTCATTCACTCTTTTGATTTCATTCTTTCCCAGGGAGCAGTTCAAATATTTGTGTGTGGGATTCAGAAAATAAGGGTGTACTCACACTAGGCTATCTTAACTGTGCCTGAGCGCGTTTGCCCCCAAAACCCAGTTCATTTGCCTAGTGCTGGGGTCTGCAACCTTCAACATCAAAAGAGCCATTTTGGCCAATTTCCCACCAAATAAAATTCACGTGGAGCCACAAAATATTTGATGCCCAAATAAAGATGGCTTTATTTGGGAAAAAAAAAACACGGCTTATAGCTAAAGTTTTGGTAACACTTTAGAATACTGTTTCTTACTTACTGCATAACTAATAAGGAATTACTGAAGAACTAACAGGTAATGATTCATTAACACTTAGCGCACTACTGTTAACTACTATGGAAGATGTGTTAACTAATCAGTATGTAATACAATTTTATGATTGTGTTAAGTAACAGTTAGCTAAACAATAACTAATGTATTCTGTCACACCTCCTGAAGAACTACTATTAATTATCTACTAGTTAAGGTTCAATAAAAATAATTATGAAGTAACTACTAATGAACAATTATACGCAAATAGTCACTATAATATTCAGGTTGTGGCCCACAAATCAAGTACTTGAGCAAAAGTACAGATACCCAATAAAATATTACTCCAGTAAAATTATAAGTAGGCCTATTAATTTTTAAAATTACTTTAGTAAAAGGACACTATAGTACCAACTTTGTTACAGTCCACTACTACTATTATTAGCCTATAGTGGAAATGAAATATGCATTTTGTTTGCTGCACACCCAAAAGGACTCATTATTATAATTGTACATAACGAGGGGTGAGAACCAGAAGGGCGTAAGTGACATTTTGGGTGAAATGGATATATTTAATATATATATATATATATATATATATATATATACTGGCAAAAGTATACTGTCATCCATGAGTATACAAATGTTTATTATAAACGATTGAAATCAGAGCACAAAGTCAGATCAACCTATGGTAAGTGTTTGTTTTGGCCCTCCTGTAAAGTTAGTGGAATGTCACTTAAGCCTTTCTGGTTTAACCCCTCATGTTTTTGCCTGTATGGTAAATAATTTCCTTGTTCTGTAGGAAATCTGCTTCGGAAAGGAACCGCAACTCAACTGTCTTGCCATAACTATCCAACTTACTACAGATACAGTACACTCTGTAAAATGGTGCTTTGTTAATTAATCAATTAATCAATTAATTTATTTTCTGAAACACTGGGATGAAGCTGTTGGGTCATATTTGTTTTTTAGTCTTAGGTAGTTTTTGTGTTGTGTTAATGCCTAGTTAACGGCAGTTTCCCTGAGCCCAGCTCCCGTATAAGTAATTAATTCCTTATTAATTACTAAAGGTTTCGCTATATTTTCACTTTAGAATAGGCCTACTCTTGCAGGTTCAAAATAAGTCCTGCATAATTATTTGATAATTATTTATTAATTACTAATTGGCTCCCTATGTTTTCACTTTAGAATACTGTTTCAGGTTCTAAGTAATTATTGCGGAATTATCTAATAATCCTTTATTAATTACTAATGGGTTACCTGTATTTTCACTCTCGCTCAGTCCCAGCCTTACATACAGGAACTGAATTAATAGTAATATGGTATATGCTGAGGAGGCACACATACAGTACTGTATATAACATATAAAAACTAAGGTAAGTTATCGCATGGCACTGGAGAGGTGGTGGTGTTCCTATCGGATGCTGATTTCTTACAAAACAAACTCAAAACAATTCACTATACAGGCAAAACCTCTGTAAAATGTATTGCATTTATTAATATTGCATTTTCATACTGCTAATAACATTTATATGAAAGGGTCACAACTCAATGTAATTGCGTATAATTGTTCATTAGTAGTTACTTCATAATTATTTTTATTGAACCTTAACTAGTAGATAATTAATAGTAGTTCTTCAGGAGGTGACAGAATACATTAGTTATTGTTTAGCTAACTGTTACTTAACACAATCATAAAATTGTATTACATACTGATTAGTTAACACATCTTCCTTAGTAGTTAACAGTAGTGCGTTAGGTGTTAATGAATCATTACCTGTTAGTTCTTCAATAATTCCTTATTAGTTATGCAGTAAGTAAGAAACAGTATTCTAAAGTGTTACCAAAGTTTTATATTCAGTTATGTTACAGGGCAGGGGAGTAGCAATCATTTCTGAAGTAAGAGGGACAGAAATGTCAAATAGTAATAATAATAATAATAATAATAATATTTATTTATGTATGCATAATTTACAAAAACAATATTATCTCTTACTTTTAATTGACTAAGAAATAAAATCAGGGATTAAAGTTCTCCGTCGCTACGACGGATTTCCGTTAATTGCAACGAGTCTATGACGGATTTCCGTCAATTGCAGGGTTCCGCCTGTCCTTAATGTCTTAAATTCACTTTTCACAATTTTAAGGCCGTAAATAGGCTTACATTTCTCAAATAGTGTAATAAATGTCTTAATTTCAGTTTGAATAGGTCTTAAATTAAGGAAAGATGAGGTGTATTCAGCCTGCTGAGGGGGATGTGATCAAAGCCTGGAGTGGAGTGAAAGCACGTTCCTCTCTCCTCTCGAAGCGTTCTGTAATCACTCCGCTCTGGATCCACTCCGGGTTTTCTTTTCCCGCTCACGGAAAAAAGTGCTCCGTGTGTTCAATCCATTTTAAAAGTTATTCTAATATGTTTATTTTTTGCATGTCAGGCTACAGCTGAGGTAGAACTATATTTCAGATAGCATGGACACACTTATAATGCAGGAAGGCTCCGATGTATCAGAGATCGATAAAAGTGTAAAAAATAAATGGAGATGGGCTTGGCTTGGCGAAATGGGGGAGAATGGCAAGCCTTTTAGTTCGTGGGCTAAAAAAAAATCAAACAGCCAGGTACGTGTCTTTGCACAGTATGCCACAGGAGACTTCAATATGGCAATAATGGCAAAAAAGTGCAAGCGCGCCATCAATCAGAAGCTAGTCACAACCGTTCGTGCTCTACAGTAGTACACATGCTCCCTGCCTGGTGCGACAAGTACCACAACGGAGGTTAATGCAGGGGCGTAGATTATAAAAAGTAAATTCGTCCCCCGCACTTTTTCATTGGACAGTTGTGTTCTCGGCAACTTGAGGTTTTAATGGAGCAATGTATATAAATGCAGAATGATTTAAAATTCAAAGAGACAGGATCATTTATACATGAAGTTTACGTTTCCATGGCAATCAGTCACTCAGTTTGTGACGTCACGACATGTCCAGGCTCGCGCCCGCGGTCCCGCGCTGTATCCATCATTCATTAGAGGTCGAGATGAGTTCAAAGCGGCAAGAAACTCTTCACTCCTTTTTTACGAAGACGTCAAGCAGCGTAAGTTGGCATGTGGGATCCGAATAGTGTTGCACAATGTTGAGTGACTCTGCCTATTGCTCTTGTTGAATAATTAGCGATTTTTTATGTTCATTATATGGAGAAATAAAAAACTGCCTGGACAAACATGCACTTATTTATTTTCAGTGTATTTTTCCGTAACTCTTTTGTAACATCTTTTATTTTAACACGTATGTATGTTATTAGAACCCTTCAAATAAGATTAAAGATAATGTTGAACTGAGATTTTACAGCGTTTGCAGCATTGTGACACTCTGCCAAATCTACATGATGTATTTCAATCAAGTATGCTATGCAAGCACTGATCTGATACAGGACCGATCTTCATTTAGGGCTGCTCTGTCATTATTGCACTAATTTGACGTTTTTATGTGTTGTCAAGAATGAACAAGAAACAGTCAGCCTAGGTTTGTTAGGACAGAATCAGGACGACACACAAGAAATACAAACTTCACAGGTGAGAAGAACTGATAGAGTGGCTTTTAACACCTGGCTGTTTTTATATTGTATGAAATCTATTAATACACAAGCGTTTGTAGGATTATATATGGACCAATCATAGAAAACACATAATTAGTCAAATATAAAAAAAAAAATAACATTAGTATGATGAACAACTTCTCTAACTACAGTAGGTAATTATTAGCTTGCATATTGGATGTTTATTAGTACTTAAGCACATATTAATTCTGTATTCTTCATGATCATATTCTGCATCCCATAATCCTAAATTTAACAACTACAACGACTACCTTACAAGCTATTAATAAGCAGTAAATGAAGAGTTTATTGAGGCAAAAGTCATAGTTAATAGTGAATGTGTGTTCCCCATTCTAAAGTGTTAAAACTTAATTTAGGATACAAATGATTGGTTATTGTCCAGCAGTGTACTTAATGTGTTATTTTCTTCTGTATGTACATGTTTCAAACACTGCTTTATTTGCTGTAGACAGAGGCAGAAGTGAATTCAGAGATGAGAGTGAATGAGTTTCAGTGAGGCTTCAGAGGTAAAGATTATTTACAGCATTGTCTATGATAAGATATTTCTTTTAACATAGACTAATCAGACTAATGTATAATAGAACAGAACAGAATAAAGACGTATGTGAATGTGCAAGTATCCATTACTATGTGCCATGTACTGTACATACAACACACACACAATACAATCTGAAATATGTCAACAATAGTACCCTTATAAGGACATCTTTGTAACTTATACTCAAAAAGGTGCATATTAGTACATTAGAGTACCAATATGTACAACTATGAAACTTTTTGGGGTAAATAAGGTACAAAGATGTGCTTTTAAGGGTACTGTCCCAGTGACAAGCTGTTCTATTTCTTTCTTTTTCTTTTTCTATCTTTCTTTCCTTCTATTTTATAATCATATATAATAATATCATCATAAAGCATATTAAGCAAAAAGGTATGATTAAAAATAAAACCTGTCAATTAGACAAGGGTTAACTGAAAAAAAAACAACAACAAAAAAACAGGTATAACACTAGACCCCCCCCCCCCCCCCCACACACACACACACTTTTGAAATGATAGCTACGCCCCTGGGTTAATGCATCTATGGCCGACCGTGTGTGTGATCTAAAAGTGCGCATATGTTCTTTCATAGCGGAGCATGACTTGTCGTTCACAGTCTCACAACCGCTAGTTAATTTAATGCAATCAGTTGTCAAAGACAAGAGTGCACTTTCAAGATGATTAATTAAGAGTTTCACAAAACATTGTTTGGTCTTTATAAGATAAATAAAAACATGCACTGAAAAGTTATGTTGATGGTTGATTATTTGTCAAGGTATGTATAATTTTTTCATAGATAAAAAAATAGCTTTTAAAATACGCAAACTGGCAATATTAAAGCGGTTTAAAACATCTTCCACGCTATTGGTCTCGACTATTTAAATAAAGTGTTGGTTAAAGGAATATGACTTGGCCTGAAAAACAGTTTCAGTCAGAAGAATTTTTTTCACTTTAATCCCTGTAAAATACACTGCTGGACAATAACCAATAATTTGCTTCTATAATATTTATGATAAATATTTTACTAATGACAATTTTATGGTTATGATTGTACAATCAGTATATATACAAACACTTTTTCCATTTTTATCACAGAATAAGGCAGAACATATATTTTATAGCTTTTGTACTGTAATTAATGCTGTCAGTTACCACTGTATAATTCATATTTACCTGGAGAAGACTTGAAAAACACACATAAACGGAAGAGGTGGGCCAGAGCACGGTTCAGTCGGGCTCGGGCTCGGGCTCGGTGCGGTACGCATGTAGTGTGAGCGCTAACCGCACCGAAGAGCAGATCTTCTGATATGTGCAAGCATGATTGCGGGAACATTTCTGAGTAGCAAAAGCGATTGATCTGTTAAGCAATATATTGTGAGAGGATTCCATTTTATTACACATAACTTAATTTCTGAACTTATTTGTTTGTTTTCTTTATATGTATGGATTACTTGGGATGTTACCGACATCTGGTGAAAAGTCAACTGCACCTTCAGAAATATATTTACTGAGAAAAATTGTGACGTGTTCAATACATATTTCACCCGCTCTACATTGTTTTTTTTTTATTAATTTTTTTTATTATTATTATTAGAGTTACAAAAGTGATTTAGTCGAGCAGTGAGAGATTTTGATTAACATGAATGTAACACAGGAGGAATAATTGCAGCTTCCCCTTTAAGACCGAACATCTGGATCCAATATACTGTTATACGTGCATTTTCTTTCCCAGCTGTTTACTTTCACGCAAGATCTGAATGACTGTGTTTACAAGGAAACTAACAAAGATGGTTATTTTGACACATATAAGTATGCATATTTAACCATTCAAGGCCAATAAAGAAACAATCAAACGCTCTATGAGCAGTGGATTCGTGCTGCTCAGACCGCGCTCAGAAACAGTCTCACATATAGCACTGTTGTTTGCATTTATGCGGCTTACAATAGTGAGTGCATAACTGCAATAAAGGCGATAGTCCCATGCTGTGTCCCAATTTGCCTACTTATACTATGCCTGTCAGTCCTCTGTCGTGTGTGTCTTGTGTTCCTGCCTCTTGTGTCCATATTTGGTTTGATTCCTGTCCTTGCTAAATGTTATCATTAGTTAATTCTTGTCCAGCTGTGTTTGTCTCGTTATCTATGATTATCCTGTGTATTTATAGTCCTGTCTGTTCAGTTTGATTTGGTCTGGTCTACTCGTTACTCCCCGGTGTTCCTGTCTGTGTCTGCCTTTCCTTTCCTTGCCTTGTCTTGATGTCTTCAGTAAAGACTGTTATTTTGAGTTACATCCTCGTCTGCGTGTTCCTTGTTCCTCCCTCGTGTGTGCACCGTGACAATGCCCTAAAGTACGCCTATAGCCTATACTCTTTTTGTGAAGAAAAGGTACATAATTTTGAGTATGTAGCAGAATAGTAGGCAAGCTTTGGGACATAGTACTGTGTCTTTAACGGACGCCCTGTTGCTTAGTTACGTGCATCCTGTCACCATTTAAACTGCACCGTAAATCATCTTATTACAGTTAACATCATCCACATTTCGTTTAATTAAATTTCCTACCATATTGGAGAGAAATGAAGAGGCACATTGATCTGCCAGTCGTGGGTCTATAATGCCGAGAACTCCCTTCATATATTCATCTCTTCATAATGAGTACATGTATCATTATAAAAGTTCACAATGGTGCTGCATATAAAATATAATGCACATAACATTAAATAAATATTTTTTTAATCAGGTTAGACATTGATTATTTATAATTCAAACCCCTTTCTCTGCCTATCCGTCGGTCTCGCATAACCGCCATGTTTGTAGTTTTTAAACACTTTTTGTGCATGTTTGTAGTTCTAATCGAATCCTCATCCACCGCACAATGTGCTATTGGCAATATTAGCCGTTAGAGTGCACATCTATCTGCACTTAGAATTTGAATCTCAAGTATTAGATCGTCTGGGAATCTTTGGCATAATCTTCAGCATACTATGATTTGGGACATACTAATTCTATTTTCGAATATTTAGGACGGATAGTATGCGAATTGGGACGCAGCACAAAATCTCTTCCGGCTGACAAATCTCTACCGGTTAATCGTGTCTAGCAGTACATCACCCACCCCTAGTGAGAGTTAAGGCTGGAGGCTCATAAGATACTTGTGTTGACTTTTGTCTTCCCTGTGATTTTAGGGATTGTTGATATTAGGGTTGGGGATTTCTTTGACATGAATGTTGTTCCATGGCTATCAGAAGATCTATTGACGACTCGCTCCTGTGACTGTCAACTAAACACAACTCAATGCTTCTTAGTCCTGGATAAACATTTCTGTTTGGCAGATTTTAGGGATGGACTTAAGGGCTTGAACAGCATCCCTGAGGATGTACCATTTCCCTCAGATTTGAGGTGGTTAATGGTGAGGGGCTGGTTAAACAGTATAAGGTATAGAGAACATGAACTAATAAAACCGTTTAGTTCCAGAGACACATCCGTCCTGCGGGGCAGAATAACCTGCTGCAGTGTTTTATCTGGCACATCCCTTATTCTGCTGAGTCCGCAAAAGCATTTCCACTGGGTTTGAAACTTGGCACGATAGAGAACCGTCTCCATGCTGAGATGGAGGACATTTGGCAAGCACATCAGGGCCGAGGGAGAGAGGACTGTGGATTTTTGGAGATGCAGTTTTCACATCTGTCGCCTCAGCTGTGAGCGGAGAGAGGCGGAGGTTCAGTAAAGAGGTCACTCTGTTCCCGTCTGTGACATAAGTAGCTTAGTACCTGCACAGGAAATATATGCAAAAATGGATTGAGTCCATTTTTTTTCGCTTTGCTGTTTCAGTTCTCACTTTAAATATCAGTTCAGTTTTTTGTTTAACTGCTCAGAGGAAAAGTTCTGGTGGGGTTTTAAGTCATGGAAGGGATGAAGGCTGTCACTGAAAGCAGCCTGCAGACTAAAGCAATGTCAATATTCATCGTCCACTGCCGTCCAGACAGACACGAGTGACAGCGAGCGAAGAGTGCTTGTGGAAAACAGCTTTGTGGTCTGGTTTATTTGCAGGGCTGTTAGTTGTCCCTTGGGTGGGGGAACACAGTTTTCCTTGGACGACATAAATGGAGCTTTAATTTCATGGGAAAGTAGCTCTGAAGCAGAATGCAGTGTTCCCTAACTCTCAGCAGGGGCCGAAAGCACTCCACTTCACATGAGAAACTAGAAAAAGTGGGCATTCATAACGGTGTCCATCACGCTGATGTCTTCATCCAAACAACAGATCACTTATAAATTATAACTTAAATTTAGGGCTGCAAATTTTGATTAATCGATTAGTTGCCCGATTCTTTTTTCGATTAATCGGATTAAAAAGCTAAATTTTCTTTTTTTATTTTATTGACAAAAAACGTACACATTCTGCCCATTGTTCTTCAAACAAACATGCCAACTGAATGCTATGAAAACATACAGTGCTTAACAATTTATTACACCATCTGTCATAGTAAAGAGAAAACAAATATTTTAGGAATTTGTCAAAGAATTGTTTAAATCTAAAACTGTTAATGTCATTTCAAGGGATTTCAGCCCAAATGTGCTCTGTAATGCTGCTCTGTGGTAAGTGGTATAGTTAAAAACAGCATGTAAATGAATTGAGTTTCCATCCACGCTGCTGGGAAAGTGGTGTGAGAATATAAGAGACCCCATTACTGCCGATCCATCAATCATTGGTTTGTTTTATGGAGATGTTTCTCCTGGATGTGTGCAGTGAGTCAGCAGCTCTGTGCTGGAGAACATCTGCTTTAGGATTGAAACCCTAAAGCCATCATAGATGATGATGGTGATGATGATATAAGTCAAGAATGAGTCCTTGGATTGATTCAAATCAATTCATCATGAGTTCAAAGCTCGTTGTTTTTGGCTTTTATGATGGATTAAACAGAATCTGCTCACACCGGTCATTCATTGGTCAGATGGACCACACTGCATGGCCACAGGAGCTGTGTGTGTTTCTGTATTTGGGTCAAAGACGAAAAAGTGTTTTCAAGCATCAAAACAATGAGTGTAGTACAGCTTTGAATTGTTGTTGTTGTTTCAGTACATTAGAAAGTGTCCTGTTTAATTAAATAGCTTGTTTTTTTTCTGAGCAAAAAATAAATATCATACTTTTTTACCATGATTTACAGAAAACAGCTACTAAAATGTTATTGAGTTTAGCAATCTTGTCAGGCATATTTACCACAAGAATCAGTCTATGACATATTAAAAGACCAAAGAGTGAAATTATGAGATAACAAGCATCAAAAATCCAATTATGAGATAACAAGCATCAAAAATCCAATTATGAGATAACAAGCATCAAAGTTTGATTTCAACCATTAATTTCACTGTGATATCAATCTTTGACATGGTCTTACTCAGTCAGTATTAAAGATATCAATGTTACATTTTCACAGAATGTTCTTTACCTTATGAAGGATGATTTATTTGACAACAGTAAACCACCAAAAAATGACTTTAGCTTGGTTTTCACAGCCAGGGTCACAATTAGTTTACCCCAAATACTACTTGTAATTTTACATTTGTAAACTTTGCCTCTATTTTTTACTCATTTAAAATGCAATTAAATTTAGTATGTTCACTTATGTTATTTGATATTTGTAATGTGTATAGTTCAGAACATTACACAATGGAACATTTCACCCATATTTTGACATTTTATTCTCCCAAAACTTATTTGAAACTTTAAAAGTAGACACTTTACTTGCATTGAATGTGCTTTCTAAGTATATAAAATCACATTTGTAAAATGTATTTTGACGCGGACATTTAAATGTCTTTGATCCTTTTATGTTTGTTTGTCATGGTTTTGTCATGACATTTGATTCAGCAAGAGATTTGATTCAGAGATTCAGTAGTCACGAGTCAAGAGTTAGCACAGCTTTCTGGTGAGCTGAGGCTTGATTCCCGATGCTAGCAGACACTAACAGCTGATCCCAGGTCAGTCGTGGCTGGGGAAGTACAGGCGGGTGCTTTGTGTTTCAGCGCAGGTCAGATCAGATGAGACCCGTGTGAGGAACTCAGTGTCATTCACACACGTCTCCTTCAGCAGCCAGGCTGGATTTCACTCCGTTCAGAAAGATCAGTTTGATTCATCCACACAGAACAACTCTGATGGCGTTCCAGCATCGCAGAGGAAGGTAGGACGAGTTTGACTAAATAACCACCACAGATGCACAGTAGTAAATATCATTCTGTGGCAGTACCACGGTAAAATAACACTGTCATCTGGTAGGGCCACGGTTTGTTGATATACAGTTAAAGGTTTGTGTATGCTTAACCCACACTTAAAACGATGTGACTGCTGCTGCATTAAAACAGTGTTTTGATGATTTTAGTGGAAGTATGAAGTTAGTTCCCCTCAGGAACCTAGCAGACTAACCGCAGGTGTACTTCCTCACACTAACACCTTTATTACAGCACTTTTTGAACAGTATATCTGTTGTTTATCTTTTAAAAGTAACATACTTCTTTTTATCAAGCGCTTTCTTTGTAAAATTGTTTGTACTGTATTTATGTAAAGTATGTTATTCGGTTGATATTTTGCTGATGCACTGGTGTTTTTATTTTAAAACAAACTTCAGTAGTTATTTAAATGCTGTAAAAACAGAAAATATGTAGGAATCCTATCATTAATATCATCAATAATAAAGTTACATTTTTACAGTTTTATAGATGAATATTTAGATCACCAATCCAAAACATAACCACATTACTAAAAGCGTATCGGACAGAAACTGTGAAGTGTACCGTGACCATAGCTGTAGTTACACTGTAGCATTATATGCTGTAGATATCTCTAAACCTGACTCTAACCATTTCTCAAAAATATAAGCAGCATCAAGAAAAAGTATCAGGCAGATCCGCGTGAGCATTTTTATCCAAATGTATCGCTCAGGTTGGCTGTAAGGTTCTTTGAATTAGCTGGAATTATTTGGTTGAGTCTTATATACAACTGTGTAGGACTGTTTGTTTAGGACTACACCACTGATTTGTATGTCAGTAACTTTGTTCATACACAAATTAATTATGTTTTAGATGCATTCAATGCATAAATATTATGTGTTTCAGTTTGTGTGCACATGTAAGTAAATGTATGTGTAGTGGAAAAACACTTTACTTCAAACACATACAAATACTTGGTAGGTCATGGCACTGTAAGGACCTTCAAAGAATGCCATCTTCATCTAATATCAGGATATAGGTTCACAAAATGCAGTATTATCATTCTACAAATAAAACATAATAAACAAAACAAACTACAAGACTAAACAAAACACAAAAGTAAACAAAGCACAAAACTAAAGTTAACTAAACAAAAAAAAAACAAAAAAACGAAACAAAACAAAATCAATTCAACAAAACAAAATACAAAACTAAACCAAACACAAAACAAAACACAGAACTAAACAAACAAAGCGACTGTCCCATAAAGTTGTGATCTTGGTGAGTGTCAGTCAGACAGGAAGTGTAAGGGAAGGGCGGAGAGCGAGAGAGCTGGGGTCATGGGGTCACAGGAAGTGCTCTCTCTCTCTCGGAGCAGCAGAGCCGTGTGGTTCTCTGTAGAGATGAGCGGAGTCATGAGTGATCCTCCAGCAGCGCAGCAGAAGATCTGCAGGAGCCGGTGCTACCGCCGCACCACAGGCACAGCGTAAGACCTTCACATACGCCTCTGATTAGTGCACAGCTGTACTAATTAATAAGAGTTCCTCACAGAGTTCCTAGTTAATAATGATCTCTCTGTTATTTGTGTCACAAACATACTGTGTCAGTCCTTGTTAGAGAATCTTTCTGTTGGAGTGGTTTGTGATCAGTTAAGAAGGGCGTGCGTCGCCTGTAGTTTCACTTGGTAGTGTTTCAGTTGGATGTGGTTGTGTGCGATTAACCCTTGTGTAGTTTTTGATACAGTTTTGCAGTGTGACTGGAGTTCTTTGTCAAGCTGTCTGACCACTAGGTTGATCCGCAGTGTCTTCTCATCCTGCTCTCTCTCATGACTGCGCTCTCTCAGAGCAGAAGGTCCAGTGAGCGGTCAGTGTTTGCTTTCTGTCATGCAGCATCCGCAGTGGGAGACATAGACAGACAGACATGCAGTGCTCGCTTACAGTTCTGTCAACGTCTGGACGACTTGATTTCCGGCATCTCAGAGTTGTGCATTGTAGGAATGTGCTGACATTCTGCCATAAGCTGATGAGTTTATGAGGAGACTTTCATATTATGAGCAGTAACTCATGAATACTGATGGAATACTAACATTGTTTTACATGCTACAAGTGAATTTAGGCATCATCATATTGTGATATGCAAGAATAGATACATATTCATTGTGAAATCTGCTTTAAAAATTGATATTAAGTGCACGCATGGTCCATAAACGTGTCATTATGTGCCAGTAAGAATGAAAATGAAATGAATGTGTGTTTGTGATTGTGTGTGAGTGAGAGTGTGTGTGTTTTTATTTTTATATACCGGTGGGGACTTAAACCTGAATACACACAGACTCATGGGGACTTGTGTCACGGTGGGGCCTAAATTGAGGTGCCCACGGGTAAACAAGCTTATAAAACACACACAGAATGAAGTTTTTTGAAAATCTAAAAATGCAAAGTCTCCTGTGAGGGCTAAGTTTAGGTGTAGGGTTGGTGTAGGGTAATAGAATATACGGTCTGTACAGTAGAAAACCATTACGCCTATGAGAGTCCCCACAAGGATAGTGAAACGTGTGTGTGTGTGTGTGTGTGAGAGTGTGTGTGACAGAGCAGGCGTCAGTTTTCTTACTGTGTCTGTGTTTGTTCAGATGTGTGAGGGCTGGAGTTTGTAATACACTGAGTGCTTCTTGCAATCTTAGCGGTGCTCAACCATTTTAAACTATGCAAAGAATTGCTTTTTGACATTGTTATTCAGAATATTAATTTCCAATGCTAACGTGAAGTCATTTCAGGTGCTAGTCTGTGATTTTATTCATATTAATTGCAGTGTGGTAGATGAATGCAAAAAAATAATAAAAAATTAAGCGCATCTAAATTTAGTTTTTGGTCTGTGGGCTAAATATTTTGTGATCTGAATTAAAGCAAATGTAACTTTTGGGCACAAAAACCAGACTGTCACCCAAACAGCACCATGTTCACGATGAAGTGCGGTGGTGCAAACATCAAACTAAAGCTGGACTGAGCTGAACACGCTGTCCAGCAGATCCACTGATATATCACCAATCTGTGAGAAACTGACAAATGAAGATGATAGACTCTTAATCAAAAACACTGGCTGCTGTATTGAAAGTAAAAGATGTTTCAACCCAGATGAAGTATTAGTTACACACTTGTGCAACCAAGTTATTTTAAGTCTTCTGTTTTCTTTTTTTGTATCTATTTGATACATTACACTTTTACTTTCATGTTTTAAATCTCAAAAATCAACAGTTTAATCAACACTTCATTATAAAATCCACTGCTCATGTCCTACAGAACTGGTGTCTGTCAAGCGTCTGAGGTTTGCTGTGATGAAGTCAAGTCACCTTTATTTATATAGTGCTTATAACAATACAAATTGTGTCAAAGCAACTGCACAATATCAAAATAGGAAAATAGTGTGTCAATAATGTAAAATGACAAGATTAAACACTCAATTTTCAGTTAAAGGCAGTTCATTATTGAATTCAGTGATGTCATCGTCCAGCTCAGTTCAGTTTAAATAGTGTCTGTGCAATCAGGTCGACGATATCGCTGGAAATGAAGCGTCCCCAACTAAGCAAGCCAGAGGCGACAGCGGCAAGGAACCAAAACTCCATCGGTGACAGAATGGAGAAGAAAACCTTGGGAGAAACCAGGCTCAGTCGGAGACCAGTTCTCCTCTGACCAAACAAACCAGCAGTTCAGTTCCAACTGTAGCAAAGTCAGATTGTAATGTCTCAACTGGTTCCAGTGGTCTTTCCCGATGGCTGTCTAAGTGGCGGGGTCCTCACTGGGGATCTGTCTCTGGCACTCATCTGGGTGTCCTGGTCTCCGCTGACATTCAGGGCTGTAGAGGTCATCTCTAGGTGCTGATCCACCATCTGATCTGGATACAGTCTGGATCTGGGTGGCTACGGTGATCTCGGAATAAGAAAGAAACAGACTAATATTAGCGTAGATGTCAATCTTCTTACGATGTAACAAGTACATCAGGTGTTTTGGGAAGTGTTCCCGGTTCCGGTTGACCTAATTAATGCAGCCTTTTCAATCCTGAATTATAGAAACAATAGTGTATTAGGTGTACGCCAGGTTAAAGAGATGGGACTTTAATCTAGATTTAAACTGACACAGTGTGTCTGCTTCCCGAACAGTGTTAGGTAGATTGTTCCAGAGTTTGGGCGATAAATAGGATAAAAAGGATTTTGATTTTGACATTCTAGGTTTTACCCTGACTGTAATGACTGTAAATTTGCGTACTATGGTAACTCTTTAACTCTTAAGGAGACCCATGGAATTAAACACATTTTATTAACCATGTCCATATTCCTGACCCTAAAAAAGGAAGTGTAGAAAGATCAATATAGATTTTTTTTATTTTTATAACCGATACTGATAACTTGTGTTTCATGAGTTCACACTTACATATAACTTAGCACGAGTAAGGTAATGCGTATTTGGCGAGTATGGTAATGCATAGTTGGCGTGCTGTCCTGGGGAAGGGCTCCGAGCTCAGGAATGGCCCGAACCCAGAGTACCCCCCAAAAGCAATTGAGTGTTGGACAGCCGCCAGACTAAGATCCCGCCCCAAAATATGCACTGAGATCTGGCAGGAGCTAGTTTCAAGAAGTAGCCTGTATGGCGGGCCGGGGGAGCCTACGTGCTCCGTGGGAGAGGTTTGTGGCATGCATGGGTAGGCCCCACCAGCCGCTGGTATGGACTGCGTGGTTTGGGGCGACCGGTCGGGGAGGGCTCAAAGCGATACTCATCATCGCGTTGGAACGGGTGAGCCCTGCCTGCCGATGGAGGAGCAGCGTGGTTGTGGCCCTGACCAGAAGGACCTGAGTTGCATTCAGTGGGATAGTTCACGGAGTCGGTGCACGGGCCCTACTGACCATCAGCCCCTGTTAATCAGAGGGTGGGTATCTGGCCGAGAGGGCCCATGAAGCCTCCGACTGGAGCTCGATACTCCAGACATCGGAAGAGTGGGTCCTATCAACTTGGCAGATAAAAAGAGTTTGGGACGTCCAACAAGGAGGCTCTCGCAACATCCGACGGGAGATCAATACTCACAGCATCGGATGGATGAGCCTCGCCGGGCGGGTAGGGAGAAAAGAAAAGACTCGCTGTGTCGAACGGGTAAGTCTCGCCAACTGTAGGATGAAACGGTAAGTTAGTCTGGCTGGGAGGCTCTCGCGGACGCCCGACGGGAGCTCAATACTCATTGTGTCAGATGGGTAAGCATCGCCAAGCGTGGGACTTGAAAAGGTAAGGTTGTCTGGCCGGGAGTGCTCTCGCTGGCGTCCGTCGGGAGATCAAGACTCACTGTGTCGGACAGGTAAAGACAGAAGTGTAAAGTTATGTGGTCGGGAGGCTCTCGCCGACATCCGACTGGAGATGGATACTCGCAGCCTGGATGGGTAAGTCTCTCCGGCCGCAGTATGGAAGAGGTAAGTTGTCTAGCTGGGAGGCTCTCGTCGACATCAGACGGGAGATTAAGACTTACGGTGTCGGATGGGTAAGCCTCGCCAAGCGTGGGACTTGAAAAGGTAAGTTTATCTAGCTGGAAGGCTCGCGCCAATTTATTTTTTATTTTTTTCAATGAAATGGTTTCGCTATCGAGAACTGTTAGGTCTGAGATGGTGGGGTTGGTGTCCAGGTCGAATTTAGAGGAGATGGTGAGCTCTGAGCATCTCAGAAACCCGAAAAAGGCTAGAATGAACATGGCGTCCAACGGAATATCAATACTCATGGCATCAGACGGGTAAGCCTTGCCGGTAGTTGAAAGGAAACATATTCACTCAACTGGGAAGGCTCACGCAGCATCTGACGTGAGTTCACTACCCACAGCGTCGGATGGGTGAGCCTCGCCAGTAGTCGACAGGGAAACGTATTTGCTCCACCGGGAGCACTCTTGCAGCATCTGACAGGGAGCTCAATACTCAGAATAATTGAGTCGTCTAATAGGGTAGATGTTATGAGAATTGCTTGCATGATTCTACGACAAATCTTTTGTGACAAAAAATTTTTGGTGCTGCTTGAGTCCAAAAGTTAAGCGTACAACGAAATAGAATTTCCTTTGCTAGCGTACACAAATAAGTGTTATACATCAATCGAAACTGTGAAGTGTCTATTTTTTTTTTTTGAGTACACTCACGATTACAACAAAACTTTGTGGTTTTGGGGAAAAAAGAAAACAAACAGGGTGCGCTGTCTGTCTTCTCCATCTCCGCGATCTGTTTATAGTAACACGTCACTAAAATGAAGTGTAACTCAGCAAATTCTCAACACAGAAACATGAGAGTTCTCTCTATAGAAAGCCTGAAGCGTCTACTTTCAAATGAAGTAAATCATATCGAAAACAAACATTCTGTGATAAAGTAATCCGTATCAAACCGTCACGATGTTCAGTCTGTCCAGTCTAACTCATTATTTCTAATGAGATCCCGCCCCCTCGTGTTCACATGTAAATAACCACGTGACCCGCGCGTGCTTGGAGCATAAACAGAGTCAGGAGTGAAGAGATCATCATGGCTATACTGTTAGTGTCTGGAAGAAGACGCGCTGAGTAAAGGCTGGAATTCCCTCAAAATAAGAACAAGAGTTCATCCAGAAGAGGAGATCGATCTGATGAGTAAGTAATGCTTCTTTTTTTGCATTAGTTAGCGTGCTATTGTGACAAACTTGAACACGTTTAGTTGGGTTTTTCCCAAACGACAACATGATGAATGCTACACCTCTAAGAATGTTTAGAAGAATGTTTCATGTTCACAAATAGATTTAATAGCGTGCTAAACAATAACAATTAGTTTCTCAGATATAAAATATACTTTTTTTATGGTACAGAGTACATCCTTTTGTAGTTTACAGCATACGTGAGTCTATGGCTGCAGAATCATAACAGCTGCTATAAAATCATACATACTAGACTATATGACTGCACAATCAGAGTTGTGTTTTCCCAAACTGTAATTCCAGACTACAGTGTTTGAATATGATGAGCAATTCATTGTATTTAAATTTCTTACGGCACGATGATGTTTTCATGCTCTATATAAAACAATAAAAGTAATATGAGAGTACATTGTAACATGATCAATGCTACGAGTCTAAGTATGTTTACAACGTTTATTATTAATAGCCTACTCTGTTCAAAAATAGATTTTAATAACATGCTAAACAATAATAATTAGTTTCTCAGATATAAAAGGTCTATAAAAACATATATATATATAGATGCTCCTGATGTTAACATGCTCACAAATGTTTTTGGTTGTTTGTATTTTATTGAATCAGGTACCTGAACCACAGATGAATCCTGATGACTTTCTTCTGCTGTTGGTACAGTGCTCTCAGAGGAACACAGTTTGATGTTCAACTACACTGATATTCTATGGTAAAACAAGATCCTTGACTACTGATTATGCTTTTTTCTTCTTGAATCCATGGAAATAAGTAAATGTCAGGTACTTGTTTCACTTGTTGAACAGAATCTGTTGCAGGAATGAATTAAAGTCTGTTCACATCTCTGTGGTTAGATCAGTGCACAATAATGTGTCTTTGACCTTCATTATGTATGTTTTGATTATACTGTGTTGTAAATAAAATACAAATAATTGCTAAAAAAAAAAAAAAATTCAGTCTCCTCACACTCTGTCTTACCTGCCTCAGTCACAGTCACACTGATGGGCCATTAGCAGCTTTAGGGGAGGGCCCTTTGTCTCTCAGATGAGAACCACTTAATATTCAAGCCCATTACCACTCCCTCGCATATTGGCTTTAGATCACAAAACATGTCTTTAAACATTTAAATCAATATATTGTTTTCTGTGAATGAGTAAGCAGAATGATTTTCACATAATTGTGAAGTAAATATTCTAGCCTAGAAGACTGATTACACAAAAGTCTTATTCAGGACGATTTAGTGTGGCTTTTATGGCCTTATTTCAGCTACATTTTTTTCCCCAAAACTTACTAACCAGGCATAATATTTTTTTTTTGAAAAAATGCAAACATGTACATCCATCTTGGTCACATATTATTGTAGCACAGTTTGTGTTGAATACAAAAAAAATACATGTTGGTCAATAGTACATTATAAATAGCTGAAATAAACACAAATATCAGGGCATGTCAACACATCTCAAGGGCCCCAAAATCACCTCGGACCCCAGAGGGTTAAACGGGGAGTTATGCAGAGCTGACAAATCGATTAGAAGGTTTCTTACCCTAGTTTCTTTTCCTAGCAGCCACTCCAATGGGCTAATGCTGAGACGGCGGTCATTGAAAGGCCTGATCATGAACCCTCGTTTAATTTGCGCCGCCTATAGGGGATAGTTCACAGATTTCAGTGAAACGGCTGAACTTAATGAAGAATTTGGAAAAATGGTAACTTTTGACGTCCATATTCAATAATTTACGATTGTTGCGGCGTTTCTGTCATAAAGAAATGGCCAAATGTTAAAGATTAAGTGGACATTTGAATTGGATGTTTAGCCGAACGAGGATTAGATAGCACGGTGACATGTAGACAATTGTCGGGCCATTGGAACCCTCTGTAGGCTTTGATGTACTGCGTATGTACATGATATTGTATAATACATTATATTAGTTTTCAACAGAACCATGTGTTACTTACTTTTGATACTTTATTCAAAACGATTATTATGGCCTATGTGGTCTGCAATGCATCGGTTACCCAATTACTCATTAATGACGGCCTTAGATGAGGGGTCTATGTCTGCACCTGCCAGGATCTGCGCTCGGATGTTGTAAGCCACTAGCGGTGGCACTGAGGCAACAGTATTTGGTGGGACAAGCAGTGATGTTGCTGTAAAAGATGATATTGTGACTTTAAATGGAGTAGAGAGCTGTGAGGGAGAGGAGCAGGGGCCGCAATTTCCAGCGGAGGCAGCCTCACGCTGAATATCGGCCTCAGGGGCTTGAGGTGGGAAACTGATAGAAGCGTAAGAGAAAAAGGAATAAAAGACTGAGATGTGTGGGTCTGTGTTGTGAGCGGAGGCAGCCTCGTGCTTGCTCCTGCTGCTGTAGCTGTAGGCCACAGGAAGGGAGTCCTGAAGAACTATCGTAGCCTGCTCTGATAACAGAGGTAGCCTCATGCTAGTGTCTGCTATGGGAGCTGGAGCTGGAGGCCACTGTAAAGGAAAAAAGGGGGTTATTAGTAGCGGGAGGAAAAAGACTGAGATGTGTGGGCCTGTGTTGTGAGCGGAGGCAGCCTCGTGCTTGCTCCTGCTGCTGTAGCTGTAGGCCACAAAAAATGGTTTGTGACATTTAGCGGGACATGCTGGAATGTCCAGGTAGCCTGCAGTGTTGCCGATTTAGCCATTTGTTGCTAGATTAGCCATTCTCGCACTAGCCTAGCAACTTTCAGCAACAAATGCCACGCTTTTATAAATATTTATAGTTTTTTTTTTTTTTTTTTTTTTTAAACCTATGATTGTTAATCATTTACTGTTGGTCCACTGTGATCAAAAATGTATCCACAAAACAAATTAATCTTATCCATATTATCTATCCATTTAAGGAATGCAATGTGTAAATTAAATATGGTAAGAAATGCTGGTGAAAAATACAGAAAGTTTAAGTAATTCCAGTGTGTATTCTAGGCATGGACATTAACATCCAATGATGTTGCGACGTCCTTTAACAACTTTTATCAACAAATTACCTGCCTTTAGCGATTTTACCTGAAAATAATTTGGCAACACTGGTGGTTGCGCCGCTAGCGGAGCCCGCCTCGCGTTAGCATCTGGAAACAGAAGCTAGAAGCCCGGGCGCATACGGCGCTGCTGCCGGGAGAGCCGCGGTGAAGGCTGAGGAATTGTTGGCACGGATGAAATTCGTGCATCCGAATGATAAGAGGATGGAAGTGATGCCGGTGGAGGAGAGCGTGTGGCTGGTTGAGCAGAGAGCAGTGGCCACGACGAAGCCTGGAGCTCGGTGGCCGTGTCTGGTGGAGAAAGACCGATCCTGGGGCCGGCAGATTGGCCGGAGGATCCAAAAAGACCCCCAGCATAGGTCTCGTTGTTTGGACGGGAGACGTCGAGTCTGTGATGTAATGGCAAAAGGTGCAGACCGAATGCTGATTAACCGTTAAATGAATAGAGGTATGTCAGCTGTATTTATATCTGTGCATTGATTGACTTGAGTGCGAACCACTTGTGTTTAATTAGGCTAAGTATCTGACGTGCTCCTCCCAAACTTTAATAAAACATCATTTATGTTCAATAACAAATATGTATTGCATGTTTTATTTCTTGTTAAATTTCATCTTTGTATCACAGCAATAAAAGCACATATTTTTATAACAGCAGCAGCACCAATAAGCAAAACACATTAACAGATGTTTTCAAATGAAGAACATTCATATATTTACAAGTCTGTTGGCTTCGCATAAATGTAATAATTTGCTTTAAACTACAGTTTGAAATGAATGTTTAGGTGTCGTTAATTTGGCTAAAGAGTGAAGACAACTCGATTGCTGGAATAATTATACATTGTATCAGTTATGCAATGTAAACAAAACATGAATATGTTAGATTTCCATTTTGAATGGCATTTTATCAGAGATGTTCATGGTTTTGTTGATGTCTAGAGTAAATCGAGGAAACACCTGCTGACGATACTGCTTCTGTTTGTTGTTCTTCCTCACACGCAGAACTAATGTGCTGTTAACATGTACTTAAAAACTTAACATTGTGTTAACGTGACATTATTACCATGGTATTGACATGTCCTCACGTATGTTGCTACAAGTATTCTTTGAGCAGACTTTTTAATCTGAAGAAACACAAATGATAACCAACAGGAAAATACAGATTCCACAACGAGATGCTTCTCCAAGATGAGGAAAAGAGCCCAGTAATAACCAGTGATGTCAGTTATTGTGCTGTAAATATTTTCATCCAGAGATAAATTGATAGTTGATAAATGAAGTTTAACTGCAGATGCTGTTGAGCTCGTGAGCTATGACAGAAATCCTCTGGGATGGGGCTGATGTCATGTGTTTTTGGTGCTCTGACCCGGATCGGTAGATGGCGCTGGATGTAGGAGATGTGCTGTAATGAAGGGATAGAGGCCAGCTCTGATGAGAGATCTGAGACGCTGAAGCCAGACAGATCGAGGAGTGATTCATGGCATCCGCTCCGTCTCTGCTTTCATCGTTAGCGCTGATAACAGAGCCCTGGGGATCACGGCATGGATTACCCAGCATCCCCCCGCGTCTGCCGGCCAAACGCTTTCCTGTTCTCATCTGGCTAATGGAGAGGCCTTCATTGACGAACACTTCGCTCTCATTCAGGCCAGTGCTTTATGTGCGTCTGCTGAGGGAAGCATGACTATTGCTATTGCTTAGTGATTCAATCAAACCTGAACACCAAGCATTAAAATACGACCCACAACATTTGTGCTCCAGACACGAGTGATTCCTCACTTCTGTGCGATCACACTGCAGATTTGGGCCTTGGCTTATGTTGAACTAGCACACAGCAGCGTTGTGGTCAGACTTTCTGTAGATGAGGTCTGATGCTCAGAGCGGCTGGGGTTGGACTGCTCTGACACGTTCTATATCTGTAGTCAGTGAGGAGAAACCGTGTTCAGTGGCTATAAAGAGTTATAAACACACAGAGACCTGCTGCTTCTCTCACTAATGACAGGTGCATTACGGCACACATCAGCATTCCCACTTCAGTACAATAGGAACGCTGAAGTTCTTCCTTCTTTCTAAAAATAATCTGCTTTATTTGCATTCAGTAGGCCACGTATATCAGCTCTCACCCGGTGAACAGGAATTAGTTACTAAAGCATTTAACCTGGTTACTCACCGGTCTATAGAGCCATTGTTATCAGGACAAATGCGTTTCCTTGTTGCACATGAATACAATAACGCTTCAAGTTCATGTGTCATAATTACCATAAAAAAGGCTAAATATGAGCTCAAATGCATTTGCTTTTACAATACATTAATTTTAGCAGATGCTTTTATCCAAAGTGTCTTGAGGAATCAGGAATACAAGCGATTTATTTTAAGTGCTAGCCGTAAAGAGTTTCAGCATCATTCAGAGTAGTGCAAGCTAGAGATACAAGACAATAAAAGCCCAGATGAGTTTTTACCGGTTTCTCGTCTCTTGTCATTGATTCGTCTGTCTGTAGGGTTAGAGGAACTACAGCAAATACTCAACACTTCACTCTCTTTCGGTAGAAACATCTGCAAGTGCATAGGTGTTGTATTATTATAAAATATTATATAAACACACTTCTGTAATGCATCATAGTTCCGTGTTGAGATCTGGCGGGTACCGTTTCTCTTGCCTTGCTTGAACTCGCCATGTTCTCATTCAGGTCCTGTAGAGTGTATGTGACATCATGAAATACTCTCCACTAGATCTAGTACTTGTACTGATTCACAGCCAGTGTTGGGTAAGTTACTCAAAAAAGTAATCCACTACAAATTACTTATTACTTCTTTAAAATTGTAATTTGATTACATTACTGATTACTGCATTTAAAAAGTAATCAGATTACTAATTACATTACTTTCAAGTTTACTTTTCAAGTTATCAAACCTAAAAAAATACACTACAAAGGGAAACTCATAGTTCTTTCATTAAATATTGACTGAAAAATTACACAAGTATCATTTGTATACACTCGCAATATCAACAAAACCTTTTTTTGCTTTGTTAAATAAAGAAAACAAATAGGGTGTGCTTTCTGCATTCTCAGTCTCCGCAAATATCTTCCTGAAAGAGTCACGAAAATGACATGAGAAACATATCTAAAGAAAGCTTGAAGTGTGGAAAACAAATATTCTCTGATAAAATAATCTGTATGAAACCACCGCAGTCTTTCCCGTCGGAGCTCATGTGGTCACACACATCGCGTGCTGTAAGATAATCATCCGCGCCAAACCAAGCGCCAATATGTGAACGTCCACATCACCTCCGTAAACAAAGAAAGACTCCAGTTCCTCTCGGCTACTTTTCGTTTTTGGAAGAAGACGCTCTTGTGAGGAATACGCCTTGAATTTACCTCAGAAGAAGAATGTGATGTGACGCGGAAGGATCTCATTCTGATAAATCATTTATTTGTATTTTATTAGTGTTACTGTGACATAAACTTGTACACATTCATATGTTGCATTTTTCCCAAAACTATAATGCCAGACTAAAAAAGACATGCCAGAAAAACAATTTCTGTATGTGAAACAAGTGCAACATTTTGAAATATGATGGACAACCTTTCATTGCATTTAAATGTTGTAGGACTCGTCTGTATTTTAGCTGGCATTCTCCGGTGATTTATTAAAGGGCATCCTGATGTGCAAAACATCATTTTTACTTCATATTTTTTAACACTGCATTTGTAACGCAATTTTATTGACATTAGTAACTGCGTTACCAGGAAAAGTAATTAGAATGCAGTAACGCGTTGTACCCAACTCTGTTCACAGCTCACTCTGCACTGGTTTGTGATAGTGAGGCAAACACAGTCAGGAGGTGTTTGGTCTGCTCAGGGGTCATTAATGAGCTGGACTCCCTCAGGCTCTCATCAGATCAATCCTCACACACACAGAGGACAGTGAGGCATCAGTGTCTGGCTGCTGTTATGACACACACACACACACACACACACACACACACATTTGCTCCGTCTCCTGTCAGCTCTGCTCAAACATGTTACTGAGTATCAGCATGTTCTTTCCTGGTTTTCTTCGTTGTTTGAGTATTAAACTGATATTTGTGGCTGTGGATCCATTACAGTTCTGTGTATGTCAGTGTGCAGCACCCAACAATTACCTTTCATTCATACCATATCTTCTATCGTCAGAACAACACCAATCGATTTGATTCGCATAATGTTTCCATGACGATTGGAGTCCTTAATATTTACAAACATTTTCTAAAGGCTCTTGAGGCTGTGCTGTGTTGTGTATCATAACTGTTTTCACCACCTCTCATACTCTATTACTGAATTATATTTAAATGAGGCTGTTGCCAAACAAACCTCAGAATTTCGTTGGATGACGGTCATTCCGGTTGGGATTTTGTTGGCCAATCTCAGGCCTACGTGGTCTTATTGCTAACTAGCATTCATACTCGTCAAACCGCTCCGCTACCAACATACAAGAGCAGACGTACAACCTCAAGTGTGTAAATATGTGTTACGACGCAAGTTGGACCCCAACATGAAAAGTCGTTTAAAGAAGTAATGAAACGTGCAGCAATCAGGGAAAACGGGGACTCTTCTTCAGTGAACGAGGCTCCTTGCATGAATTTGATCAGAATGCTGATCTCTGCCCTTGTGTTTGATCTGCAGGTGCTGTGAGTGCGGCGCGTCTCTCTCACACTGGTACTATGAGAAGGACAACCGGCTCTTCTGTAAGAAGGACTACTGGGCTAAATTTGCAGAGCTGTGTCATGGATGCTCGGAGCCCATCACCACCGGACTCATCATGGTGAGTCCAAACCGTCCGAAACCCAATCTCTGCCGTCTCTCCTCACCCCACAGTCCTGCTGTCCATCCGTCTGTCCTGCAGTTTCTCACAGCCGCTCCAGTTACGCCATTCTCAGTCACTGCTGCCGTATCACTCGTGAGCAAATCAACAGCACTCCTGTGCGTTCATGAAAGAGCTGCTATCTATAATTCAGACGCAGTGTTCATGAAGGAAGCGTTTGTGTGGCCTGTTGTTTTAATGCATTCACTGCTGGCTGTATTATTTAGTGTTTCTACAAGAGCGAGAGCTGTTTATTTGACAAGAATCATTTAAATCATGTATGACTGTTTGAATTCCTTCATTGTGCCTGAATCTTCACGTTAACTCTTTTACATCCGGACCTGGCATAGCATATCTGTATCTTAATGTCTTAATGCAAGGTGTCATCTGGTCTGTTTACATCTGCGTTTTCATCAAGTTTTAAAACTTTCATTTACATGCACGAATCATATCATTTGACAATATATAATCAAAACGTTCCACAGATGTTGCAGTTTGGTTCCCGTAGTCAAAATGTGTCAAAGTGTATTGACGTTTTAAGACCTAAAAAAAAAACCCCTGCCAGGTTATTTATTTATTTATTTTTTTTTACATTTGCAACTTTTCATATAGTTGCCGTTTGGATTTTTCCTGATCCAAAGACCAACTGAACATCATGTTGTTGTTTTTTTCAGGTGTTTTCCTTCCCTTCTTTCCTTAGAAAAAAGCATTAAAAAATAATAATAACCACCTTGCTGAAACCAAACCACTTAACTACAGCCAAAATGCAAAACTTTGTTAAAATTTTTATTTTTTTTTTGCAGCACAGCATTCCTTAAATGGCATGCAATTTTGTATGAATTCAAACCTGTCTCTGTTGTTTTTGATTTGAAAAAGAAACTGCATATGAGAATGAACGTTACTATTTTTTTCAGCATATATGAAATGAGGAGACCAGCGTTTCCTCCTGAGGCTGATGGTGACAGATTCATATCATTTATTCTCATGAAAGCGGTCATACAGGCCGAACCTTGATCTAGTTTCAGCTACTTCAGTTCTATCTCGGTGTTGATCCAAGTTGATCACAACTTATCTTAGAGCCTGAAAAGTTACACAAAATGAGACGATTGCTTGTGTTTTTATTTTTTATTAGTTTGTATTTTGAACATGTACATATGATAACCACAGAAATTTAATGCAAAGCATTCTATAACCGTTACAACCCACACAAGTAGTAATTTTGTGACAACAGCGCTCTTCATGTGACGGATGACTATGAGAGTACTGCATCAATGTCTGCAACACAAATGCAAAACAGCTTAAAGATATTAAAACTAAGTGTACAACACTCCCTGGTCTGTCTGTCTGTCAGTATGTCCACGATCTCTCATCAACACTGACTCTCTGCTGGATTTATAGCTAGCGTTCGGCCCACACACTTGGCTCATAAAGCGCAGGTGCAGCTGACAGGACGACTCGCGGGAAAGATGAAACCTCTCACGCATCTGTTACCTCTCACCCACACGGCACGCTGTCATCTGCTTTCTCTCACTGTGTGTCTCCACTGTTGCTCGTGGGACGGTGACCCTTGCTCTGTGAAGAGAGACGAGAAAACCAAAGTTTAACCAGTTTGGTTTCGCTCGAGTAGTTTCTCACTGTCAGTGTGCTCCTAATGGAACTATAAAGCAGATGGCAGAGTCTGTGGTCTGTGTTTGTATATATAAAACGTCTGGTCTGCTTTGGCCACAGTGCTGGCTGCATCACTGAGTGATTTAGTGACACACAGACCGCCTCAGGCAGTCAAACTCCCCGAGCTCGGCATAAGTGAATTAAAGATGGCTCAGCATGCTCTTCCTGCATGTGATTGACACACACACACACACATCTTCATTAGGGGGTTGGATGCTGCAGCCTCTGAGGACCCATCTGCAGATGAAGGTCAGGTCTGTAGACTGTGCTTTAGCTCCGGCGAAGAAAAAGAGACAGAACAAGAGCATCAAGCCACAAACGGGACTTAGTAGCAGTTTAGAATTTGAGAAGGGATGCTTAAATAAAAATAATGTAGACCTTAGTATACGGCATGCTTCATTCCATAGAAACAGAAATGAGGCTATAAAACTCAAAATAGTAAGTAGGAAGTTTATTGTAAGAAGTATTTTAAATGTTGCAGTGGCAGGATGGTCAACACTGGACTGCGTAAAATTAAATGTGTTATCCGCTGCAGTAGAGGTCTGTAAAGGGTCAATGTTTCTTAGTCCCACTTCTGCTAGATTCTGCTATATTGCAATATCTTCTGGAATTTTGTTGACAATGATAATTAGACAATATTTTGCTGAGCTTGTTATTATGCTGGTATTTTATTCAATAGTGATATTTGAAATGTTTTTTGGGGAAAAAAGGGAAAATATACTTTAAATGAAAGCCTAAAATGGACAGCAGATGGTGGCAAATCACTGAATGAGTGAGTCATTGAGTCATTCACTCAACCGATTCATTCACACGGCTGTTTGATTCAGTGAAGAAACACCATTGTGTGTTTCTTAGAGATGCAAAACGCTTCTGTTTCTGGAACTATTTTCATTGAAGTAATAGAGCAAAAACAGGAAATTGTGTCTAAAATGCAAGTAAATTCATATTAACTTGTTTATTGGACTGCTTTATAAAATCTATATCACATTGGCAATCATACTGATATTTGGAGAAAAAAACCTACTCTTTGCGCCAGATTTACTAACAGCTTGCGCCATCACAAACCACCGTCTTTTGGTGTTAAAATAGTACTGTCAGGATTTACTAAAGACACGCAGTGATGAATTAGCGCTGAAATGGCGTGGACACAGTTGTTTTTTACACCTGACCTTATTGAATATGCATTTGTACTGTACTGGTATTACAGTAAGTTACTGGTATTTGCACTATGATTTAACGCCCCCATAAAGCATGTAAACTGTTTTGCTCTTGAAATGGCTGCAGTTGTTGTTGCTAGAGGAGGCACCGCACACAACAGAGAGCGGATTGTGGAAGGGATTTTTTCCACACGTATTATTAATTTATTTGGAATGCCAGAAGAACACATCATCCGAATCCGAGCATATACTTACACTAATGTACGCTGCGCTTGGTAGATCATGGTAGTCATTATGGAAGCGAGATGTTGCGTCTGTGATCTTGAAGTTGTGCATTGCCAGTAAATCACCCGCAGAAAGCCCCTACCGGCAGCTAACGCTCCAGAGTCTCACGGAGACACCTCCACCACGTTAAGGAGGTGATACAAGCCATGGAAACCGCTTATTTTTCATTGTGCAGTTTTTTTATTGACAATTTATTGTTGTCAAATAAAGTTGGACAACAACATCACAGTGCCTCAAAACAAAACATTGATCAGATTCTAAAGCCCTGTTCACACCAAGAGCGATAACTATAAAGATAGCGATATTAGCGTCCACACCAGCGATCAATATCGCCTGTTTATTCTAAGCTCGTCTGCAATTCTCCAGCTCATTATAGCAGGATGGATTCTGATTGGCTGTCAATGTTTGTATCGTTCATCAGCTGGAAATCATTCTGGAAGTGATTTCAACGATATCGTTTATCTGTGCTTTTATCGTTATAGCTGTGGTGTGGACTCTTTAATATTGTTTTTTAGAACTATATCTTTATCGTTATCTTTATAGTTATTGTTCTTGTAAGGCAGCATTGTGACTTTCTGCCCATGAAGAGCTTTTCAGATCATTCACTTACGAGCTTCATTTGGGTTAAAAGCTAGCCTGCTTCACAAGACAGACCCCTGGGTTATAGTCTCTTTCTGTGTGAGGTTCTGTAATGAAGTCACTCTCACTCCCTACACATGACACTGAGACGCATCCCACACGAGTGGATCTTCTCTCAAGGTCATTCTGTGGAAATCCCTCCTCTCACCGCTGACACACAACAGGCCTGTGCGTGATTCAGAGCCATCCAAAGACACTATCCCATCAGCCTTTGCTCAGTATTATCAGGTTCTCGTGTTTACTCGTGCTTCTGTGAGCTCACTGAAGATCCACAAGCATATCTGTCCAGATCTGCCTTTATTTACACCAGACTCCCGTCCACAGTTGATGCGGACCCTCCTGCTAGTCTCACTGCCATGACTAACTTCAGTCATCTGTAGTGAAAAACAATGTGTGTGTTGTTCTGTTAGGAGTAGTGTTTCCTCATTCCACTAGCTTCATGTCTTATCACAGAGCCATTGATGGGAATATCTTGATTCCTGGGAACGTTAGTGTTGCTGACTGTGATATTCTACTGTTTGTGGGAAATGCACAGTTTCTGTCTGTTATCTGACCTGTTCCGCCTCATTGTTTGGTCTGTAGCAGCCGAGTCTCGACCCGCAGTTCTGAAGTATTTTGTATATACACAGAAATGCTGAGAGCTGACTGAGACCGGTCTGACTGGCTGGATATTTCAGGGTGCAGTTTTTTTATCATGCAATACTCAGTCAAGCAGGCCTGCTTTACCAGGTCAGTGATATCAAATCTTTGAGAAATACTCTACACTACAGATGACTTGAGCTTTCACAGCTGAAGCTCCTCGGAGAGAGGGCTGGGTCGAGTGGGGGAGGTGTGTGTGTGTGTGTGTGTGTGTGTGTCGGAGGAAGTGATGAAGCTCAGAGAGACCGAGGCAGTGACAGAGCTGTCTGAGATGAGCTCAGCGCTGGCTGTGTTTTGTTTTTGTGCCGCGTTCGCTAGAATGATCTGTAGCTGGTGGTCATGGTTGGAGATGTGTTTTACTGGAGCTTCTGCTGTCTGAGACTCTGGAAGAGAGAGAAGAAGGTAAGCAGATGGGAGTTCACACACGATGACAGCGCAGTCTTCACCTTTCATTATATGATGTAAAAGGCTATTTCAGTTTGACTCTGATGCTGATGGATTTAACAAACATCATAACATTCAAGCATGTGTTTGGATGAGAAGATGCAGCTTAGCAATTGCCTTTTATAGTTCTCCCTCTTCAATTAATTTCATCTTTATTCATTAAGCTTGAAGCTGGATGTTCACCTGGTTTATTCTTCATCGGATCAGACTCAGATCAAATAATCATTCTCTGTTAGATTCGTTCTGTGTCTTCTGACATCACATGGCATGGGGAATTCATGACCTAAAGAGAACAGTCCTAAAGTCTTCTAATTCTTAATAATACTAGTTTATGTTTCTAGATACAGCGGTGGATTAGTTTGAGACCTTCATCTTTGGATCACATCCTTGACTGGTTACGGGTCACAGTGTTTGTGTGTCGCTGATGTCTGAGGCTCTAACAGCACAGACACACTCGTCCTTGCATTCCTTCATTTAGCACAGACTCAGAAAACATCAGTTAAACATCAAACCCATGACATTAGCACTGCTAGTGCTGTTTTAGTACTTTTGAAATCTGGCAGAAAAAAAACCCTTAAAATATGCTGTTTATTTACCATAATATTGTGCTGCGTAGAACACCATATTTAATGGGATGCTATTTAACACAAGGCTGTGAGGAGGACAGGCATACAGTAGGTTTAACCGGTTCAGTGCTTTATTATCATTTGCTAGTCTCTTTGGATAAAAGCACGTGATAAATGTGAAGTGCAGTCGGTTTAATAGTGTGTTCTGTCTAAGGTCAAGTGCAGTTTTCAGAGCGGATCTATCAGGCTGTATGCCTTCGTTCACATCAATCACGCATGGTTTCGGCTCTGATCGAATGTTGTGTTATAGCAGCAATAACAGTAGGATGCTCGGAGGGTTTGTGAGCGTGTCAGATTACCCCAGAGCAGCTTCACCTTGAGCTGGAGCTTGTGTGACATCATTAATGAAACTGTGTTGCTGAACATGAAGTGAGTGTGACCTTAAGGTGGTGAATTCCAGTCTTTCTCATTTTAAAATCACTCTTCCCACATGTGTCATTTCAGCCCAGTTGTTAACAAGCATACAGTAACACAGGCAACATAAAGGATGAGTCAACCTGCTTAACCACAGCTCTTTCTAATCAGAGAATCAGATTCAGATGCTGTTTGTTTGGAAATGTTTCCAGACACTGTACCAGGACATGGTTTTCTTCAGCGGTGTGTCATGGATTCATGTCTTCTGTCCTAAAGCGGATCGTCCATCAGTGACACAACAGAAGATCTCATGGTGATCACATGCAGTGTGGAATCTTCTAGAAACGTTCCTTGCATGAAAGCTGTGCTGCTTTCCCAATAACAGTGTCACGAATCTGGTCCATGCTCTCCTGGTTTACCACCACCAGAGGTCACCCATTCACCACATTGACTCTCACACTACACAGCACACTGGACTCCATTTCCCACTATGCATTGCACAGATCACAGCTGTCACCATTTACTCATCACACGTACCTGATGCTCATTTCACAATCACACACACTATTTAAACCATGGACTTCCTCAGCATCAGGGCCGAGTATTGTTAGCGTATATCACTCATCTAGAGATAGCAACTTTACAGAGCCATTCTTATAGTCTTAGTCTTGCCTTGTTTTCCTGCCGTGTCTGACCCTGCCCGTGTTTTCTGGATTTACCCCTTTGCCTTGCCGTTTGGACTGTGTTTGCTCCCCGTTTGGATTATTGCTGCCGTCTCTGGATTATCTCTCTGCCTTGCCCCTTCGGATACTGTTCGCTGATCGTCGACCCACGCTTGCTCCACGGATTACTCTGTCTTGCCCTTGCCATACCTGTTTGCCACTGTCTGACCCTGCCTGTTTACCGACCATGTTTTCTAATAAAGCTTTGCATATGGATCCGCACGTCTCACGTCTCGTCAGCCCCGTAACAAACAGCATGGGGGAGATGGGGGATTTCTGCTGATTTATTTACAAAACAATGTCCATAACTGAATCGAAAGTCAATGTCAGGCAGCAAATGATGTTCAAGTCTTATTTTACACAGCAAGTTAATGAGGGACTCTACATTTAGTCATTTAGCAGATGCTTTTATCCAAAGTGACTTATAAATGAGCACAATCGTAGCAGTCAAAACCAACAAAAGAGCTATAACAACTGGCAGTTAGCTTAACGCAGTACACGTAACACGTTTCTTTTATTATTATATAAAATTAATTGTATAATAAATAAAAAGAAAACAAATAGAATACAAAATGAATAGAGAAGTTTTTTTTTAGGAAACAAGCAGTTAGTAAATGAATAGTTTGTTTAAGAATAGAATTAGAATAGAGAGTGCTAAAGTTCGAGGGTCAAATACAGATGCAAGATATGACTCTATAGATGAGTTGTGTGTAGCGTTCAGGTGTGTGTGTTCAGGTGTGTGTGTCGGTGGTCTGTTTTCTGTGTTGGTCGAGAGCTACAGAAATGAGGAAGCGGTGGGCAAACAGTCACGTCACTGGAGAATCCGTCTAAAGGCGTCATTCACACTTCAATTAGCCCTCTCTTTTGATTCAAAAAATGGACAAACTCTGTTAAACAATTGAGTATGCATCTAAGATCATGTCATCATTCATTGTGATGTTTCATATTTGAAAAAAAACACCAAAAAGCTGTTGCATGAGAAGCCTTTGCCAAAAGGTGGTCTTACAATATGGTTGTGTAATGACATTTCTCAAAATAATTTGATCCCATAAGTCATATTTAAAAATCTCTAAACATCATTGCATTGCGTAGCAAAATATCAAAGCTACAAGAATAGCATGAGCACACATTTGACCTAATGCACAGATCTCATACTGTTAGTAGTGTTGTTATAAAGAATAGATGGAGTTTGTCATCGCTGACTTCATCAAGAGATGAGACTTGATATAATGTTTATATGACATTTATTGAAGTTATTATTATTTAATAGTGCATGGAAACAAGGACGAGTCTGATCGTGTTTGTAGATAAACTAGACTGTCATTATTAGATCATCTTCAGTTTCAGGCTGGACTCTGTTTCGAATGTCTCTTCTTTTATATGGAAATCGATGCAAATGAAAGTTCAGTGTAATGAACGTGAAGAGACGTCTGTGTATAGATGTATGTGAGTGTAATGAGTGTTTCTCTGATTACTGTGAAGGATTTCACTATTCTCCACCATAAGATGACATGCACAATCATTCAGAAGTCATTTTCTCTCTGGCTGATCCATTACTGACGGGTGAACCTACAGCTAGAACAGAATGAGTGAATGAATGAATGAGAGACACACTCTCTCAGCAAACACTCTGATATTGATCAGTGATGCTGCAGAAGATCCTTCAGCCTCGGCACAGAACGGCTCTGATCTCAGTGTTTGTGTGCTCCAGGTCGCCGGAGAACAGAAGTATCACCCAGAATGCTTCACCTGCCTGAGCTGCCGGGCGTTCATCGGTGATGGAGACACGTATGCTCTGGTGGAGCGGTCCAAACTCTACTGGTGAGTGACAGCGGCTGTCAGTTACCTTCACACTGTTCACATGACAAACGGCTCCGGTTCTTGTTCTTGACTCGAGTGTGTGCATTATGGGTTATTAGTATGTGCTGCTGTGTGGGATCTTCATACCGTGCCATCACTAATGTTTCCCAGCGGAGTGACCATAGACCTTCATATGGAGCTGTGAAAGCTTTATTCATGGGAAAAACACTGAGACTTCAATAAGCTGCTCAATAAAACATTAGTTTGAGTTTTTTCTAAGAACTGGCAATTCTGCAAATAAATAAATAAACGAATAAATAATAACAACAACAGTTACTGGAGCAATATGTTGAAATACAGTTTGATCATTTGAATCAGCTGGTACACATAGCATGATGTACGAATATGATTTGAGCCAGAACAGCATATTAATAAATCACTAATAAACCTAGTAAGTGTTGTTGTGATGTTTAGCATAAAATATGGGGACATCTGGCTTTAATTTCAGCTTTGCTTTCCAAAACTTATGTAAAAAACGGGAACACTTGTAGATTAGGGAACACTATTCACTGTTGACTTGTTGCTCGTATATGGACTGTTTATTAGTACTTATAAAGCACTCATTAATGCACGTGCATATTCTAGATCCCTTAACCCTACCGCATACCCAAGCATAGCTACTACAACAACTACCTTACTTCCTATCAATAAGCAGCAAATTAAGAGTTGATTGAGGGAAAACTGTTAATAGTAATAGTAGCGCTGTCAAATCATTAATCGTGGTTGATCGCATCCAAAATAAAGTTTTTGTTTACATAATATATTTGTGCGTACTGTGTATGTTTATTATGCATATATAAATACACACACATGCATTTATTTAGAAAATATTTACATGTATTTACATGCATATATTTATATTCATATAATTTATGATAATAAATGAGGAGAAACCCGAGATTATTGTCTTTAACCCCTCAGATTCATCGACTGTTTCTGAACCAAATCTTGGGTTATCCTCGTGTTAAGCATTACGTGAAAACCTGGGGTGGTATTAGATGAACATCTGAAGTATAGGCAGATACATCCTGTGGTCAAATCATCCTGCTCTTGTCTAAAGCTAAGACTTTTCTTTCTTTTAAACTGTTGAGAAAGTGATTCATGCTTTTATTGCTTCTAGACTAGATCACTGTAACTCACTCTATGCTGGGATTAGTCAGACAGCTTTATCCCGATTACAGTTGGTTCAGAAAATTGCCAATTTATATTATTTATAAATATGTTTTATATACAGTATAAACATGACATATGTATTTTATATACACATAATAAATATACGCAGTACACACATTATGTAAACAAAAACTTTATTTTGAATGCAATTAATTTAATCGTTATGAATTGAATTGCGATTAATCGTTTGAATGACTAGTGAGCCCTTATCAACTTACTTCTGTAATCATCACACAGATTTATGACTGAACTGTTTCATGGCAGCTCAGATACTGTTTAACTAGTTCTTATATTAAGCATTATACGCAGATGTTTGCTAATGTTAATAAATAAAAGTATAAAGTCACCAGATTGTTTGACATCTTGTCCTTAAAACATGATATAAACTTCTAAAATCATGTTCCCGTGTGATCTCATTGAGTGATGTCTGGCATGTTTTGTGATGATGTGATGGAGAGAGTCTGTGAGGATGGGACATGAGCTCTTCTGCTGATGTAATGATCGGCTGTGTCTCCCTCTAGTGGACACTGTTATTATCAGACGATCGTGACTCCGGTCACCCTGCCTGACTCGCCCTGCTCCAGGATTCCTCACACGGTCACGCTAGTGTCCATTCCTGCCTCCACCGATGGGAACCGAGGCTTTTCTGTGTCCATCGATCAGGGCTCCAGTCCCAACGGCTTCAGCCCCGAACACACACACACCATCAGAGTCGCTGAGTGAGTGTGCAAACACAGACACACAGCTGGGATCTGCTCACTTAGACCTCAACACAAACAGAACATGAGAATCGCTGACTGTGTAAGAGCTTCTGTGATGATCCGGCTCAGTTCATGCAGCTCCATCACAGCTCTTATGCTGATCATTTACTTTAATGACAACAACACTGATGCATTTACAGATCAATAACTAGGAGTGCAATATAGGTATGACTGATAACTCATATCAGATGTGTTTGATATTTTTGCGTAGAATTTACCAGCATACAGAAAACTATTTGAATGTGGGGGGGGGGAATAAAGACTGATGATGATCTGCCAGTATCCAGACTAAAGATACAAGTGATGATCAGCAGAAGTCTGGCCAATCATGTAGTTCCATTAGAAATCTTGTGTTCCTTCATGTCTTCATGGGCTTTTCTCTGTGTGTTTAGAGTGGACCCAGAGTGCATCAGTCCAGACGTCAAGAACTCTATTCATATTGGCGACCGGATCCTGGAGATCAATGGAACCCCAATCCAGAACGTTCCTCTGGACGAGGTGAATAAAACCCTTGTGCAGATGATTCACACCTATGTGACGGCTTTATTCTATGGAGCGACAGTTAGATTGACTGCAAACGGACTGCAATTCATGCATTCATTCATGTTTCTGGCCCTCATGAGTGTGTTTGTCTCAAAGCCTTGTGTGTGTGTGTGTGTGTGTGTGTGTGTGTGTGTGTGTCAGATTGATCTGCTGATCCAGGAGACCAGTCGTCTGCTGCAGCTGACCATTGAACACGACCCTCATGATCACGGCCCCTCTGAGGACCAGGTGGACGGGCCGTCACCCCTGTCTGAGGGGCCCAGTCCCATCACGCCCATCACACGGCCGCCCAGCCAGGACTTTAACAGCCTGCGCTCGCGGATCATCACGTCAGTAAAGCACACCATGCTTTTGCTGTGGCTACAGTTAGTTACGCACACGTATCACAGACAGCCGGTGTTTGTTAAGTCAGGAATCATTTGTTCTTGTGCTTGATCACCGGCTCGATGTGTGTGTTTGGTCCATTTAGTTGTCATCGGCTGTTGTGATGCATGTTATGCTACGTGAGTTTTTCAAGGCTGATTTTAACACAGTGGATGTGTGTGTTTGCGCAGGCGCAGCTACAGTATTGATAAATCCCCGTGCTCCAGTAACACTCCGTCTCCACTGTCTCTGAAGAAAGACATCGGCCGCTCGGAGTCGCTGCGCGTCGTGTCCAACCCCACGCACCGAATATTCAGAGCATCCGACCTGATCCACGGAGAGGTTCTGGGTAAGGGCTGCTTCGGACAGGCCATAAAGGTGAGCACACACTCTCTGTCCTTACTACACACACACACACACTCTCTGTCCCATACACTGTAGAAAAGTGAAGCCAAAATGCCCCAGATTTGGCAGCTATCTTTTATGTCATTTGGAGGCTGAGTCTGCAGCAGTGATCATGTGCTGGAGCTGCGGGATCAAACTCCCATAGACCCGATCGCAAGCTCACAATCATGACACCACATCCCATTTTTCAAATCATCAAATAACTACCTAAAAGCAAACTATAAAAATGAACATTTATTTGAAGTGTAATTTGATTATAGTTTGGCTTGCATCCCATTCGTTTACCCATTGGAGTGGGCGGGGTTTACGAGCTATACAGCAGCCAGCCAGCAGGGGGCGAAAATAATGTTTTGGCTTCACTTTTTCAAGACGTGCAGCACACTTGGGGCCTGTCCAAACACCCACACTTGCGGTCTTTGCACTAGACCACTTGTCTACTTACATGATGTATTTCCTGTGTTTGGCACAAGTGTTCAAGTGGGCATGAAGATCAGAATATGTGTACTTGTCATTACCTGATGGGACACATTAATAGTGTTGTAAAATAAGTGTTTATATAGCTATATTTAGAATTTTTAAAATGATCCTCTAAATGCCTGTTCAGTGGTCTCTATAACAGATGACATGATTTACTAATTACAGTGCTTCCAATTAAGTGATAGAAAACCGTTGCAAATGTTGTGCAAAATACACACTCATCTTCGCACCAATAAAATGTACAACATTTTATTTTACTACCAAATTATATGCAATATGTAATTATCAATATTTAACGTACAGTGGAAAGGTCTCGTGAGATCTTAGCAATAAATCTCACAACTGATTTCTAGAATATGCTGGGTTATGCTCCTGAGCAGTGTTCAAGCATGCATGTATTACATACAATTAACACAAATACCTTTTTTGTTTAAATAGAAATGGAACATTACTGTAATTAGTGCCTGAGATATAGTCATTTGACTTTTTTTATTTAATATTATCTTAAGACATCATAACTGTTGGTAAAGAAATAGACGTTATAAATGTGTTAGTAATGAATGAATGATTGATCAATGAATCATTCTCAATAATGATGTGTGAACACTGCAGCAGCCACATGCTGGAAACGCTCTTCTCTGCAGAATGCACTGCTTCACGGTCTCGTGTTAAATGTCAGTATATACTGCGAGCATACTGTATACTCAGACTCCACACAGCAGACTGTGGCAGATGCAGCAGGATAAAGTACAGAACGAGTCTGATAGCACTGTCAGCGTCTCATCAGTGTGTGTGTGTGTGTGTGTGTGATGGTCAGGTGACTCACAGAGAGACGGGAGAGGTGATGGTGATGAAGGAACTCATTCGATTCGACGAGGAAACACAGAGGACCTTCCTCAAAGAGGTGATGACACACACACACACACACACACACAAACACGCAACACATCTAGTTTGGACGACAGGTTTTCTGAGACACTGTTAGAGTGTATTTGACACACATCTGGAGGAGCACTGATCATTTGCACATCATCTGAAGCTGAATAAATAATCTCTCCATTGATGTATGGTTTGTTATGATAGGACAATATTTGTCTGAGATACAACTATTTGAAAATCTGGAATCTGAGGGAGCAAAAAAATCTAAATATTGAGAAAATCTCCTTTAAAGTTGTTCAAATGAAGTTCTTAGCAATGCATATTACTAATCAAAAATGAAGTTTTTATATATTTACAGTAGAAAATTTACTAAATATCTTCATGGAACATGATCTTAATATCCTAATGATTTTTGTCATAAAAGAGAAATGTATAATTTTGATCCATACAATGTATTGTTGTCTATTGCTACAAATATACCTGTGTTACTGATGACTGCTTCTGTGCTGCAGGGACACATGTATAAGTGTATCATTGACGCATCGATACCAAACACAGTAAATGCTGTGCTGCCCGTCATCAGAATGAACATTATTAGACCTTCCATACACTGCTTTCGTGTGTGTGTGTGTGTGTGTGTGTGTGTGTGTGCGTGCGTGTGTGTGTGTGTATGTGCGTGTGTGTGTGTGTGCGTGTGTGCGTGTGTGTGCGTGTGTGTGTGCGTGCGTGTGTGTGTGTGTGTGTGTGTGTGTGTGTGTGTGTGTGTGTGCGTGTGCGTGCGTGCGTGTGTGCGTGTGTGTGTGTGTGATTTGAACAGGTTTAGTTTACGCTCTGTTATTGCAGATGTGTGTGTGATTATTGCTCTGTGTGTTCAGGTGAAGGTCATGAGATGCTTGGATCATCCCAATGTGCTGAAGTTCATCGGCGTCCTCTACAAAGACAAGCGGCTCAACTTCATCGCTGAGTACATCAGAGGAGGAACGCTGAGAGACATCATCAAGAATATGGTGTGTGTGAACTATATGCCTGAAGTGATCATGTAAAGCACGTCTCATGCTCAGGACAGTTTGGACCGTGCTCTTTCCCGCAGCAGCTCATGTTTTCAGCATCACAGCTCTGCACATACCACTGCTCTCATGCTGCACTGTTGTAAGGCTTTATGAATATTGTCTTTCTGAATGTGAATGTGTCTGATCTGTGCAGGACAGCGATTATCCATGGAAACAGAGAGTGAGTTTTGCCAAGGACATTTCCTCTGGGATGGTGAGTCAGTGCTGCCCTCATCTGGACACTGAGCCGGCGTCACATGACTGCTGGTCACAGGCTTCATTTCAAACGGCTTTAAATGCTTTCTCTAATACTTCAGTAGTTATTTTACATTCATATTTTATGAGCTAAAAGGGTGAAAAACTTCAAAAGAAATGGTGAAACTGTTTTGTTATTGTTGTTGTTCATGAAAACTAAACCTACATTAAAACATTAACATATTTAGAAAAACAGACTGAGCTAAAAAAATAATTTGGACTCCAAAACTGAAATAAACTGTAAATACCACATATTCATTTTAGTTTTAGTTTATAATGCACAGTGTATTATAAAATGTTAAAAACTAAACTAGAAACAAACAAAAACTTTGATTTAAAACAATAATGATGAAAAACAAAATCAATTCAAATTAAAAATGTGAAACAAACAATCAAAAATCACTGCGGTGAATGATGTCAGCACCTGAGTGAAATCTCTCTCATTCTGTGCCTCAGGCGTACCTGCACTCCATGAACATCATCCACCGAGACCTCAACTCACACAACTGCCTGGTCACAGAGGTGTGTGTGTGTGAGAGTGTGTGTGTGTGTGTGTGTGTGTGTGTGTGTGTGAGTGTGTGTGTGTGTGTGTGTGTGTGTGTGTGAGTGTGTGTGTGTGTGTGTGTGTGTGTGTGTGTGTGTGTGTGTGTGTGTGTGTGTGTGTGTGTGTGTGTGTGTGTGTGAGAGTGTTTGTGTGTGAGTGTGTGTGTGAGAGTGTTTGTGTGTGAGTGTGTGTGTGTGTGTGTGTGTGAGAGTGTTTGTGTGTGAGTGTGAGTGTGCGTGTGTGTGTGTGTGTGTGTTGTTTTTTGTGTTGTTTTGTGTCACATTTTTGTTTTTATATTGAGAGTTTTTTAGTCTGCATATATAGGCAGCTCTTGACGTGTAATCTTGTCAAGGCTGAGTTATTTTAATCATCTATCAGATGTGCTTGGCTGAGTTATTCTCTGTTAGAGGTTGAGTGTTTGATACACATTAGAGGTCTGTATTAGCGCAGTGTGGCAATCACATTTAGCTGAAGAGTTAAAGATTAAAGTTCCTGTGCTCTGCGTCTATAGATCACTGTAGTTTTAGTCAGTGTGTTGATTGTTGATTTTCCTGCTCTTGACAGAATAACAGTGTTGTTGTGGCTGATTTCGGACTGTCCCGACTCATGGTGGAGGACAAGAATCAGAAGGTGTCGTCAGGACAGATCCCGGGCGTGAGGAAACCCGACAGGAGAAAGAGATACACCGTGGTGGGAAACCCATACTGGATGGCTCCAGAGATGATTCACGGTCAGAGACCACAGGCTTTATCATCCGTCTCTTATTAACATATTATTCTGTGTTGTGTTCTTACAGAGGGCGCTTGTGCTGTTTTAGGATGAATCATATTTTAGAGAAGATTTAGTAAAAGTGCCAAGTTCTTAGAAATCATGTGTAAAATCATGTTTGTCTCCTAAATGTAAAAAGTAATTGAATACTTTCCTTACACCTTGAATGTGAGTGCACACATCATTATTTAAAAAAAAAGGTTTCAAACATATATATTTGTTATTTTATTTATTCCATTTGATGAACCTGAACTTGCAGGTTAAAAGATGCAAACAGACAAAATGGTTAAAATGTCAGTGTGTGAGACTGATGTTAGCGGTTTGTCCATCTGGTCCTCAGGGAAGAGCTACGATGAGAAGGTGGACATCTTCTCGTTTGGCATCATGCTGTGTGAGGTGAGTGTGCATGCTGTAAACCGCTCTCTAACATCAGGCTGTGGGCTCTGTGTTTAATGAGAAACGCTGTGAGTTACTCCGTCATTACAGAGGAAGCTGTGGTTGAGGGACGCTCTGTTCTGAGTCCGTCTCTCCTCTCTGTCTCAGATTATCGGCCGAGTCAACGCCGATCCCGACTTCTTGCCCCGCGCCATGGATTTTGGGCTGAACGTGAAGGAGTTTTTGGAGGATCACTGCCCGCCTGACTGCCCGGCCGCTTTCTTCCCCATGACGGCGCTCTGCTGCGATCTGGACGCTGAGAAACGGTTAGACTATCCAGCACTAACATAACATGTGCATCTGAACATTAATATAAACTATCGATTCAAGTTCTTCATCTAATTAATTACATGATGTGCTGATTAATTAACTGCAAATTAATCGCACATCAATTTTGTCTGAAAAAAGATCAAAAGATCATTTAAAGTCATTGTGTTACATCAGAAAAGCATTGTATAGACATTACAAAAAGGTAGCTTGAGAAATAAATATTTTGATTCAGCATTGCATATACTATGATAACAAATGGGTATCAATGGGGTTTTTAAAAATAAATACATAAATATTGAAATATGAAATGATTAAAAGAAGATGAAATGATCATCTAAATTTGAAACTCATACTGCCAGTAGGTGGCAGCGAGGCACTTAATGAGTGATTCGTTCAAACAGCTGATTCAGTTCAGAAATGGAGCAAGCTACTGTCTTTATGAATGAATCATTGACTTGTTAAAAAACATGTATTCATTCAGTAATGAATCACTGCTGTGTGTTGATCAGAGACGCTCAACAGTTCTGCTGTGGCTTTATAGTAATATTTTTGTTTGCAGCAATATTGACAATATAAATCAATCTCACATTTGCAGTGATGCAGATATTGGGGAATCAGCACTCTTGCTGGTGTGATATTACTAATCTCTATCAAATGATATAAATATAAGAGGAAGAGCATTTTTGCCCTCATTTATTGAATTTTTGGCTCATATAACAGCATTCTGATTGACTCCCACAACACACAGTCAGTCAGTCGTCCTGCATCATGTCATATTAATCACACAAAATGAACATGACAGGGATGCACGATATTAGATGTTTGCCAATATCCGATATACCAATATTTTTCAACTAATTTTAGGTGATAGCCAATGCCTATACTGATATACAGTTGGGCAAAAAAGTATTTAGTCAGCCACCAATTGTGCAAGTTCTCCCACTTAAAAAGATGAGAGAGGCCTGTAATTTCCATCATAGGTACACTTCAACTATGAGAGACAGAATGGAGGGAAAGAATCCAGGAAATCACATTGTAGGATTTTTAAAGAATTTATTGGTAAATTCCTCGGTAAAATAAGTATTTGGTCACCTACAAACACGCAATATTTCTGGCTCTCACAGACCTGTAACTTCTTCTTTAAGAGGCTCCTCTGTCCTCCACTCGTTACCTGTATTAATGGCACCTGTTTGAACTGGTTATCAGTATAAAGACACCTGTCCACAACCTCAAACAGTCACACTCCAAACTCCACTATGGCCAAGACCAAAGAGCTGTCGAAGGACACCAGAAACAAAATTGTAGACCTGCACCAGGCTGGGAAGACTGAATCTGCAATAGGCAAGCAGCTTGGTGCGAAGAAATCAACTGTGGGAGCAATTATTAGAAAATGGAAGACATACAAGACCACTGATAATCTCCCTCGATCTGGGGCTCCACGCAAGATCTCACCCCGTGGGGTCAAAATGATCACAATAACGGTGAGAAAAAATCCCAGAACCACACGGGGGGCCTAGTGAATGACCTGCAGAGAGCTGGGACCAAAGTAACAAAGGCTACCATCAGTAACACACTACACCGCCAGGGACTCAAATCCTACAGTGCCAGACGTGTCCCCCTGCTTAAGCCAGTACATGTCCGGCCCGTCTGAAGCTTGCTAGAGAGCATTTGGATGATCCAGAAGAGGATTGGGAGAATGTCATATGGTCAGATGAAACCAAAATAGAACTTTTTGGTAAAAACTCAACTCGTCGTGTTTGGAGGAGAAGCAATGCTGAGTTGCATCCAAAGAACACCATACCTACTGTGAAGCATGGGGGTGGAAACATAATGTTTTGGGGCTGTTTTTCTGCAAAGGGACCAGGACGACTGATCCGTGTAAAGGAAAGAATGAATGGGGCCATGTATCGTGAGATTTTGAGTGAAAACCTCCTTCCATCAGCAAGGGCATTGAAGATGAAACGTGGCTGGGTCTTTCAGCATGACAATGATCCCAAACACACCGCCCGGGCAACGAAGGAGTGGCTTCGTAAGAAGCATTTCAAGGTCCTGGAGTGGCCTAGCCAGTCTCCAGATCTCAACCCCATAGAACATCTTTGGAGGGAGTTGAAAGTCCGTGTTGCCCAGCGACAGACCCAAAACATCACTGCTCTAGAGGAGATCTGCATGGAGGAATGGGCCAAAATACCAGAAACAGTGTGTGGAAACCTTGTGAAGACTTACAGAAAACGTTTGACCTCTGTCATTGCCAACAAAGGGTATATAACAAAGTATTGAGATGAACTTTTGTTATTGACCAAATACTTATTTTCAACCATAATTTGCAAATAAATTCTTTAAAAATCCTACAATGTGATTTCCTGGATTCTTTCCCCCCATTCTGTCTCTCATAGTTGAAGTGTACCTATGATGGAAATTACAGACCTCTCTCATCATTAAGTGGGAGAACTTGCACAATTGGTGGCTGACTAAATACTGTTTTGCCCAACGGTTTATTTCCCTTTGTTTTGAAACTACTCCGAAACAGTCTCTCCTGTGCAGAAATTATAAACAAATTATAAACAATCTTTTTCTTGTTTTTAATGACAGTACATTAAAGCCTTGAAAATAACTGTAATAAAATCCATTTCTGCTGTGTTGTTGTTTGTTTGTTTTTTCTCAGACAGTGGAAACCTTAATATTTTATTTGTGGATTTAACATTAATAGATGGTCTAAAGCAAAAGAGCTCTACAATTTCTAAAAGTCTTTCAAAGCTCCTATATTTAAGTTTTCATAACCCATTTGAAAAAAAAACATCTTACTGAATAAATCTGAATAAATTAAATGATTTAATTAAGTGTCATGTTTGTGATTTTATTCATGTAAGCTATAGGCCCTTTTTGTGCCGACGTCACAATTACATCACAGCGCTAGCTGGAGGCTAAACGAAGCGAAAACTGGAGGCGGCCGATTCAAACCAGCGCAGAAGGAGCTTAAAATAGCATCTTGTTGTGATGTTGGGTGCCAGAATCGATGTTGTAGAGGCTCAAATTAGAAATTTTAAGGCATGCCTGATGCCACTGCCAGACAAAAAAACGACCACAGCTGTGGTGAAACGAGATAAAACGAACGGACTGGACAGAAACCATCGTCAAAAATGCTCACATTTGCAGCGCACACTTCTTTTCAGAGAAGGTTAAATAAAGTATTGTCTTTTGTTGTTATGGGCGCGTCTAAAGATTTCTTAAGCATCTCACTATGTCGTGTGTGTGTGTGTGTGTGTGTGTGTGTGTGTGTGTGTGTGTGTGTGTGTGTGTGTGTGTGTGTAAAACAACACACTGAGTTTGTCTTAACTATATTAGATGTGAGTCACTCAACCGAAGCGAATTCTGGTTTCGTCGATTAAAGTTAACCTTTTCAAATAACAATCAGAGTCCCGGACAGTGCATCTAAACCTTGCATATGCAGGTAAAATCGGAATTTTTCCAGTTATTGTTAAAAAAAACAAGCATTAGTGAAGCGGTCAGTGGAATCTTTCTGCCTCCAGCTAAGCTCCGCCCACAGAAAAACGTCACAATGTTTACTAACAGAAAAAGGGTCTATAGCTTCTGAGCTTTAAATCAAAACAGACTCTTGATTTTATGATAGCAATACTGCTGTATTTATTTATTTATTGTGTGTGTGTGTGTGTTCACTGCTGTGTGTGTGTTCACTGCTGTGTGTGTGTGTGTGTGTGTGTGTGTGTGTTCACTGCTGTGTGTGTGTGTGTGTGTGTGTGTGTGTTCACTGCTGTGTGTGTGTGTGTGTGTGTGTTCACGGTGTGTGTGTGTGTGTGTGTGTGTGTGTGTGTGTGTGTTCACTGCTGTGTGTGTGTGTTCACTGCTGTGTGTGTGTTCACTGCTGTGTGTGTGTTCACTGCTGTGTGTGTGTGTGTGTGTGTGTGTTCACGGTGTGTGTGTGTGTTCACTGCTGTGTGTGTGTTCACTGCTGTGTGTGTGTGTGTTCACGGTGTGTGTGTGTGTTTACTGCTGTGTGTGTGTTCACTGCTGTGTGTGTGTGTGTTCACTGCTGTGTGTGTGTGTTCACGGTGTGTGTGTGTGTGTGTTCACGGTGTGTGTGTGTTCACTGCTGTGTGTGTGTTCACAGTGTGTGTGTGTGTGTGTTCACTGCTGTGTGTGTGTGTGTGTTCACGGTGTGTGTGTGTGTGTGTGTTCACTGCTGTGTGTGTGTGTTCACTGCTGTGTGTGTGTGTTCACGGTGTGTGTGTGTGTTCACTGCTGTGTGTGTGTTCACTGCTGTGTGTGTGTGTGTTCACGGTGTGTGTGTGTGTGTGTGTGTTCACTGCTGTGTGTGTGTTCACTGCTGTGTGTGTGTGTGTGTTCACGGTGTGTGTGTGTGTGTTCACGGTGTGTGTGTGTTCACTGCTGTGTGTGTGTGTGTTCACGGTGTGTGTGTGTGTGTGTGTTCACTGCTGTGTGTGTGTGTGTGTGTTCACGGTGTGTGTGTGTTCACTGCTGTGTGTGTGTGTTCACGGTGTGTGTGTGTGTTCACTGCTGTGTGTGTGTGTTCACTGCTGTGTGTGTGTGTGTTCACGGTGTGTGTGTGTGTTCACTGCTGTGTGTGTGTTCACTGCTGTGTGTGTGTGTGTTCACGGTGTGTGTGTGTTCACTGCTGTGTGTGTGTGTTCACTGCTGTGTGTGTGTGTTCACGGTGTGTGTGTGTGTTCACTGCTGTGTGTGTGTTCACTGCTGTGTGTGTGTTCACTGCTGTGTGTGTGTGTGTTCACGGTGTGTGTGTGTGTGTTCACTGCTGTGTGTGTGTGTGTGTTCACGGTGTGTGTGTGTTCACTGCTGTGTGTGTGTGTTCACTGCTGTGTGTGTGTGTTCACGGTGTGTGTGTGTGTTCACTGCTGTGTGTGTGTTCACTGCTGTGTGTGTGTTCACTGCTGTGTGTGTGTGTGTTCACGGTGTGTGTGTGTGTGTGTGTTCACTGCTGTGTGTGTGTTCACTGCTGTGTGTGTGTGTGTTCACGGTGTGTGTGTGTGTGTTCACGGTGTGTGTGTGTTCACTGCTGTGTGTGTGTGTGTGTTCACGGTGTGTGTGTGTGTGTGTGTGTTCACTGCTGTGTGTGTGTGTGTGTTCACGGTGTGTGTGTGTGTGTTCACGGTGTGTGTGTGTTCACTGCTGTGTGTGTGTGTGTTCACGGTGTGTGTGTGTGTGTTCACTGCTGTGTGTGTGTGTGTGTGTTCACGGTGTGTGTGTGTTCACTGCTGTGTGTGTGTGTTCACTGCTGTGTGTGTGTGTTCACGGTGTGTGTGTGTGTTCACTTCTGTGTGTGTGTTCACTGCTGTGTGTGTGTGTGTGTTCATGGTGTGTGTGTGTTCACTGCTGTGTGTGTGTGTGTGTGTTCACGGTGTGTGTGTGTTCACTGCTGTGTGTGTGTTCACTGCTGTGTGTGTTTGTTCACTGCTGTGTGTGTGTTCACTGCTGTGTGTGTGTTCACTGCTGTGTGTGTGTGTGTTCACGGTGTGTGTGTGTGTTCACTGCTGTGTGTGTGTTCACTGCTGTGTGTGTGTGTTCACGCTGTGTGTGTGTGTGTTCATGGTGTGTGTGTGTTCACTGCTGTGTGTGTGTGTGTGTGTGTGTGTTCACGGTGTGTGTGTGTTCACTGCTGTGTGTGTGTTCACTGCTGTGTGTGTGTGTGTTCACTGCTGTGTGTGTGTGTGTTCACTGCTGTGTGTGTGTGTTCACTGCTGTGTGTGTGTTCACTGCTGTGTGTGTGTGTTCACGGTGTGTGTGTGTTCACTGCTGTGTGTGTGTGTGTTCACGGTGTGTGTGTGTGTTCACTGCTGTGTGTGTGTTCACGGTGTGTGTGTGTTCACTGCTGTGTGTGTGTGTTCACTGCTGTGTGTGTGTGTGTTCACGGTGTGTGTGTGTGTGTTCACTTCTGTGTGTGTGTTCACTGCTGTGTGTGTGTGTGTTCATGGTGTGTGTGTGTTCACTGCTGTGTGTGTGTGTGTGTGTTCACGGTGTGTGTGTGTTCACTGCTGTGTGTGTGTTCACTGCTGTGTGTGTGTGTGTTCACTGCTGTGTGTGTGTTCACTGCTGTGTGTGTGTGTGTGTTCACTGCTGTGTGTGTGTTCACTGCTGTGTGTGTGTGTGTTCACGGTGTGTGTGTGTTCACTGCTGTGTGTGTGTGCTCACTGCTGTATGTGTGTTCACTGCTGTGTGTGTGTGTTCACTGCTGTGTGTGTGTTCACTGCTGTGTGTGTGTGTGTGTGTGTGTTCACGGTGTGTGTGTGTGTGTGTGTGTGTTCACTGCTGTGTGTGTGTTCACGGTGTGTGTGTGTGTTCACTGCTGTGTGTGTGTTCACTGCTGTGTGTGTGTGTGTGTGTGTGTTCACGGTGTGTGTGTGTGTTCACTGCTGTGTGTGTGTTCACTGCTGTGTGTGTGTGTGTGTGTGTTCACGGTGTGTGTGTGTGTTCACTGCTGTGTGTGTGTGTGTGTTCACTGCTGTGTGTGTGTGTTCACGGTGTGTGTGTGTGTTCACTGCTGTGTGTGTGTGTTCACGGTGTGTGTGTGTTCACTGCTGTGTGTGTGTTCACTGCTGTGTGTGTGTTCACTGCTGTGTGTGTGTGTGTTCATGTTGTGTGTGTGTGTGTTCACTGCTGTGTGTGTGTGTTCACGGTGTGTGTGTGTTCACTGCTGTGTGTGTGTGTGTGTTCACTGCTGTGTGTGTGTTCACTGCTGTGTGTGTGTTCACTGCTGTGTGTGTGTTCACTGCTGTGTGTGTGTGTTCACAGCTGTGTGTGTGTTCACTGCTGTGTGTGTGTGTTCACGGTGTGTGTGTGTTCACTGCTGTGTGTGTGTGTGTTCACTGCTGTGTGTGTGTGTTCACTGCTGTGTGTGTGTTCACGGTGTGTGTGTGTGTTCACTGCTGTGTGTGTGTGTGTTCACTGCTGTGTGTGTGTGTGTGTTCACTGCTGTGTGTGTGTTCACGGTGTGTGTGTGTTCACTGCTGTGTGTGTGTTCACTGCTGTGTGTGTGTTCACTGCTGTGTGTGTGTGTGTTCACGGTGTGTGTGTGTGTGTGTGTTCACTGCTGTGTGTGTGTGTTCACGGTGTGTGTGTGTTCACTGCTGTGTGTGTGTGTTCACGGTGTGTGTGTGTTCACTGCTGTGTGTGTGTGTTCACTGCTGTGTGTGTGTTCACGGTGTGTGTGTGTTCACTGCTGTGTGTGTGTGTTCACGGTGTGTGTGTTTTCACTGCTGTGTGTGTGTGTTCACTGCTGTGTGTGTGTGTTCACTGCTGTGTGTGTGTGTGTGTGTGTTCACTGCTGTGTGTGTGGGTTCACTGCTGTGTGTGTGTGTTCACTGATGTGTGTGTGTTCACTGCTGTGTGTGTGTGTGTGTGTTCACTGCTGTGTGTGTGTTCACTGCTGTGTGTGTGTGTTCACTGCTGTGTGTGTGGGTTCACTGCTGTGTGTGTGTGTGTGTTCACTGCTGTGTGTGTGTGTGTGTGTTCACTGCTGTGTGTGTGTGTGTGTGTGTGTTCACTGCTGTGTGTGTGTGTGTTCACTGATGTGTGTGTGTTCACTGCTGTGTGTGTGTGTGTGTTCACTGCTGTGTGTGTGTGTTCACTGCTGTGTGTGTGTTCACTGCTGTGTGTGTGTGTGTTCACTGCTGTGTGTGTGTGTTCACTGCTGTGTGTGTGTTCACGGTGTGTGTGTGTGTTCACTGCTGTGTGTGTGTGTGTGTTCACGGTGTTTGTGTGTGTTCACTGCTGTGTGTGTGTTCACTGCTGTGTGTGTGTTCACTGCTGTGTGTGTGTGTTCACTGCTGTGTGTGTGTGTGTTCACTGCTGTGTGTGTGTGTGTTCACTGCTGTGTGTGTGTGTGCACGTTGGATGAGTTCACTGCAGAGCACGAATTCCGAGTATGGGTCACCATACTTACGCATTATGTGACTTCACTTCACTTTATTTATTCAGAAATACAAGTTGATACTCAAAATGTTATTTGTGTATTTTACTTTTATTACAAGTAGACCAACAGCATCCCCTCAGTAAATAAAGCGCTTTAAACATTTATATAAACGATATGTATATAACTGGATAGTTAGTTACTTTTAAGTAATTACTGTTGTTTTGACAAAGCTAAAATAATAGAAGAGTGAACGTGTGCTGATAGACGTGTGTCTGCTCTCTGCAGGCCTCCGTTTGTGAAGCTGGAGTCGTGGCTGGAGAACCTGAAGATGCACCTGGAGATGGGCCTTCATCTGGTGTCCGAGCTGGAGGTCATTCATCAGGACTTCTGGCAGAAACACTCGAGCGGCAGGAACGGCCTCCACACGCACCCAGAGTAACAGCGGAGCAGATCCAGGAGCCTCAGAGCACGTCTGCCGTGCTGTTGTCCACGCGTTCATGTCTCACTGATGAAGCTCTGACTCTGGTGTTCAGGCTCGATGAGATGTGAGCGCACCAGAACACATGAGACTCGAGCATCATCTGTGTTTTCCTTGGGTACATCGCGTTAATAGTCCTCATGTCAGGCATTTCCTGCTGTGTAAATAGTAAATAGAGTTATATTGTAAATGTTTGACACATTGTATATGTGCAGACATTATTTTGTATAGTGATTGCGCATTAGCGTACTTTCATCTGGATGTTTGCTGAAATGCAAGATCAGGAAAATAACGAACTGTCCGTGTCCGACACGTAAAACATCATACAGGGCAACTCTAAGCTTCATGGGATTGACTCTCCTCTTTCCCCCAAATCAAAAATACATGTATAAATGTGTTTTGCATAAAACAATGAAGCCTTTTCTTGTAATGATGATTTATTTAAATTGTAAAGTAAATATGCATCACGTTAGTATTTGTTGTAATGAATGTATTTTATGGTGATTTCTCTCAAAAATCTTCACAGGCTTCATGTTCTTGTGCAAAATCGGATTTCTGATTTCTTTCTTTTGATTTGGGGGTGAGTCTCGTCGAGTTGACAGGACTTCCTGTGGTTTGTGGTGATCTCAGCCAATCAGAGCGCTCGGTACTGTTGGACTGATCTGGAGCAGTTTGTTCCCAGGCCTGTGTTTGGAAGGCAGAGCCGGATTTTAGACCCGCATGTGGGACGGAGCGTGTGTGTGTGCGTGTGTGTGTGTGTGTGTGTGTGTGTGTGTGCATGTTTATATGGTTTATGAGGACACAAATTTGTATAATGGTACAAATAGGTGATTTATGAGGACATTTTCAGTTTCCCTGTCATTTAAACTGTTTATAAATCATACAGAGTGAGTTTTTTGAGAAAGTAAAAATGCAGAAAGTTTTCTGTAGGGTGATAGAAAATACAGTATAAAAACCATTACTCCTATGGAGAGTCCCCATAAACCATAAAAACCATCGTGTGTGTCTCCTCATGGGAGCTTCAGCTTTACACAACACCGCTGGTGTAAATATCTTCTCTGGATGCTCTGCATACGTCACTGTCCCGTGCTCAGCTACTGATCCAGCTCTTCTCGTACAGATCAACAGATGATATTAAGAAAACACAAAGGAGGACCGCCAGGAAAGCACGTGTACAGACGAAACAAAAAAAGAAGCAAAAACAGCCTCTTTTTGCTCTTCTTGAATAGAACCACTATTTTCTCTTTTCTGAAATGTTGGAATGCTTTGATTTGCACTATGTGTGAAAGCGGCTGCTTTCTTTGGTTTGGTGATGGTGTGAATGCTCATCCCTGATGGAGCCGCGGGCCCCGAGCAGCAGATGCACGTCTGATCCCAGCACAGTTACTCATATAAAGCACCTCATCGAAGCTGGCGTGAACCGACGGAGTTCACCATCAGTGTGATTCTGACAGATGTATGGCTATTGGTTAATACTGTGTGTATTGGTCTAGCTGACCTCAAGCCAGTTACTGCTTTCCACGCAGACAAACACCGGCTTGGTTTACTAGGATAATAAATTAGAGCCCTGTTGATCATATTGGATAACAACGATCTCAGTATTGCCATTAACAAAAAGCCATATGACTATGAAAGCCATTACAGAGAGTTGATGAAGAGTGCATCGTTAGAGGAGTCTGCGGCTGGACACGAGCACTTCACAGACGTCCAGCTCAGGGTCCCGCTGCTGTCCAAGAGCGCTTCACATCTGTTCACAAGCTCATACGCATCAGTGAGAACGTGCTGAGGAAGCCAGAAGTCCATCTGGTGACAGAATGCTGCAGCTTTTCCTTCTGGAAGCCATGGTTTTTTACCTCTCCACATTGCTGTGCCTTTGTTTTATGCTAGCCTTGCCAACGACTGAGCCGGATGAGTTAATGTCATCATCGCTTACCTGTTTCAATCAGGTTTCCTTTTGTTCTCGTGATATTTATATGTTCCACGTTTCCATGTTCAGTTTGATGTTTTAGGTTTACGGTTTCCTGTGATTTAATGTTTTTACTGAAGCTGTGAAAATGACTCTGCACTTTAAACGCACTGGCGGTGAACGGAGGTGATTCAGGACAGAATAAAGTGATGCTCCTGATGATACGCTGCGGTCTCTGTCCTCTCTCACACTCACTCATGCAGGGTTTCATATCCACTAACGAGGTCTTCAGCTGATGAGGACTCTTCTGGATACAGTGGCAGTACAATGTGTCATGTATTCAGGCAGCAGGGCTCATTTACAGTCGCACATTTACTGCACATTGCCAAAAACAGCCTGCTTATTTCCCAGAGAGAGAGAGAGAGAAATGCTCATGAAAGACATGCAAGAAACCTTGACTAACATCGTAATTTAAGTAACGTCAGGGGAAACGCGATTAAAACATTAGTCATTACTTGCTACTATTTATTTTGTATTTAGCTAATAAGAATATGGGAATATTTACTCATGTGTCATGAAAATTTCATCATAATCAATAATAATAGCAAGATTGAGTTTTTTTCATATAGTATTATCATGACTACATTATATTTGCCATGCATTTGTCCTGACAGGGAGATGAGGAATGAAGCGCGGGTTTGGCTCGTCCACTTTATATTTTTTTTAATGCAGAAATTATTGAACATTACAGAAAATTCTGACAAGTAAATCCAGATACACACAAAAAAGAAGAACAATCTTAATCTGTAGGACATTTAAAAGAAGAGAGACAAAAAACACAAACAACTAAACAATAGTTCAAGTTTTCTTCTTTTTTCCTTTGCCTCCTGAGAGCCGGAAAAAAAAAATTTAGGACAAAAAATAGTATTTTTTCATGTCATTACATTGTTTAGAGCATAAAAAAATTACTCTAATTTGCATATTAATGTGTTTTGGGGCAACATGTAGCCGAATGAAAAAATAAGTGTAATAATGGGAGTAATGACAAGATTTTCCTAATAATATATAATATTTCATAGGAATATTGAAATATAATGTATTTCCCTATTCATTTGTTGTGTCTGCCAAAATGCATAATAAACATGCTTTTAGTCCTGGTGTCCTCATATCAGGTCAGAAATCAACTTCCTGTTTCCTAACAGAGTCATATTTTGATCTGAAACCCCATCACATTTTCCTGAGATGTTGATTTATGACACACAGTTTAAGAATGTATTATCATATATCATAAGAGTGTCACTTAATTCATTTTTGAAGAGCAAGGAGAGGGTGATGGTCATTTAGTATCTGAACAGACTCAAATATAATGTGCTCATATACAACATCAAATCCTCCATGAAATCTAACAGTATCCCATTCTTTGTGTTATTAATTCGCATTAGAGACTTTTTCAAAGATTCCTTTTCTAATAAAAATAAATTACATTTCGGTATGCATTTCGCAAATGTCTCTTTATGAATAGGCTATAATATTTACCTTGCAAAAATATAAAAAGTCAACGACGTCATTTTGCTTGTGTGAATAAGTGCAACATCATTTAAAGAGAACTTTTCTTTGTAATCTAAAAGACAAATCACAAATGATCAAATAATTGAGACAAATCTTCCTCGTGTGCGTTATTATCAATGTCCATGGATTTTGAAAGAGCTACTTACATGGGTCAATTTTGTGAGGTATTTTGAAATGTGCCTCTTTAGCACATTTTGAACATCAGACATACATACGCTCCTCGGCTCGTCCATGTGCGATTGTTTTGACGGCGCGCGTGACGTCAGCGGGGAGGCTGTGCATGCGCGTGACGTCACGCCTGCTGCGGAGCTGCATTTAAAGCAAACTCCAGCCGTCTGTCCTTTAGTCGCTGGATTTCACACAGAGGAGTCTCTAGAAGACGGAAGGAGCGATGGAAAACTCGACTGTCAGCAGCCGCTTGAGGACTGCGTTCTTCAGCCACGGTGAGTGACGCCTTTCTGTCTCAAACGCGGCGTTATCGCGTCGCGTTCCTGCGGGAGAAACCGCTTACATGAGCCGAGCTGATGCTCTCATCCAGAGCTTCACCAACAAACCTGAGTGTGACTGACACCGGCAGAAGTCCAGAACTCTTTCTGATGCAGTTACTTTAGAAGCATGAAGTGTTCGCAATGGTTTAACTTGCTGCCTTTATCTGTCAGTGTAATAACTATAACCATAACCATAACTCTGCGCTGGTCTGTGATCAACACCTCACCTCTCCACGAGCTCCATCAGAGAGCTCTGCTCCTGTGTGTGCTGTCTGGAGATGCTGCTAGTGAAGTCTGAGAGACTAGTTATAACATGGGTGAAGTCTGAGAGATTAGTTATAACACGGGTGAAGTCTGAGAGACTAGTTATAACATGGGTGAAGTCTGAGAGACTAGTTATAACATGGGTGAAGTCTGAGAGATTAGTTATAAGATGCGTGAAGTCTGAGAGACTAGTTATAACGTGGGTGAAGTCTGAGAGACTAGTTATTACACGGGTGAAGTCTGAGAGACTAGTTATAACATGGGTGAAGTCTGATAGACTAGTTATAACATGGGTGAAGTCTGAGAGACTAGTTATTACACGGGTGAAGTCTGAGAGACTAGTTATAAGATGAGTGAAGTAGTTATTTCATGGGTGAAGTCTGAGAGACTAGTTATAACATTGGTGAAGTCTGAGAGACTAGTTATTTCATGGGTGAAGTCTGAGAGACTAGTTATAACACGGGTGAAGTTTGAGAGATTAGTTATAACACGGGTGAAGTCTGAGAGACTAGTTATAACGTGGGTGAAGTCTGAGAGACTAGTTATAAGATGCGTGAAGTCTGAGAGACTAGTTATAAGATGGGTGAAGTCTGAGACTAGTTATAAGATGGGTGAAGTAGTTATTTCATGGGTGAAGTCTGAGAGACTAGTTATAACACGGGTGAAGTTTGAGAGACTAGTTATAACACGGGTGAAGTCTGAGACTAGTTATAACATGGGTGAAGTCTGAGAGACTAGTTATTACACAGGTGAAGTCTGAGAGACTAGTTATAAGATGCGTGAAGTCTGAGAGACTAGTTATAACGTGGGTGAAGTCTGAGAGACTAGTTATAAGATGGGTGAAGTCTGAGACTAGTTATAAGATGGGTGAAGTAGTTATTTCATGGGTGAAGTCTGAGAGACTAGTTATTGCACGGGTGAAGTCTGAGAGACTAGTTATTGCATGGGTGAAGTCTGAGAGACTAGTTATAGCATGGATGAAGTCTGAGAGACTAGTTATAACACGGGTGAAGCTTGAGAGACTAGTTATAACACGGGTGAAGCTTGAGAGACTAATTATAACACGGGTGAAGTCTGAGAGACTAGTTATAAGGTGGGTGAAGTCTGAGACTAGTTATAAGATGGGTGAAGTAGTTATTTCATGGGTGAAGTCTGAGAGACTAGTTATTGCACAGGTGAAGTCTGAGAGACTAGTTATTGCACGGGTGAAGTCTGAGAGACTAGTTATTGCACGGGTGAAGTCTGAGAGACTAGTTATAGCATGGGTGAAGTCTGAGAGACTAGTTATAACACGGGTGAAGCTTGAGAGACTAGTTATAACACGGGTGAAGCTTGAGAGACTAGTTATAACACGGGTGAAGTCTGAGAGACTAGTTATAACACGGGTGAAGTCTGAGAGACTAGTTATAACACGGGTGAAGTCTGAGAGACTAGTTATAACACGGGTGAAGTCTGAGAGACTAGTTATTACACGGGTGAAGTCTGAGAGACTAGTTATTACACGGGTGAAGTCTGAGAGGACTAGTTATTGCACGGGTGAAGTCTGAGAGACTAGTTATTACACGGGTGAAGTCTGAGAGACTAGTTATTACACGGGTGAAGTCTGAGAGACTAGTTATTGCACGGGTGAAGTCTGAGAGACTAGTTATTACATGGGTGAAGTTAGAACAGACACACACAGCCTCAAGCGCATATTTGCTTGACAGTGACTTTACATTTAAACCTATTATTATTAAGCTATCAACATCCTTGCTACCACCTAGCAACCAGCTGGAATATCACAGCTACTTGGCAACACCCTAGCAACCAGCCAGAACACTGCAGTATATAACATTCAAACATGTTACACAAGTACTCAGGACACTGAGTTTCAGTAAATCATGATTTTATGAAATAATGTCACACAGCACATCCTTCCTCTGCGCTAGAGATGTGGTGTGTGCTGAGAGTGTGTGGTGTAGTGAGTGAAGTATGTTCTTCAGGTATGTAGACGTTAACTATCAATACATTCCAGACATATTTCATCAGCCGTAAGCTATTGTTCTTTCAGTTTTTTTTGCCAGCTCCTCAACTCCCATGGCATTATAGGGTAGCTTCCAGTGCATTAAAACATTCACTCCCTAAAAACACCCACAATGCACCATGATAGCAGGGAGCATCTTTACTCACTATGTTCCCTTAACAGAGTTAGGTGTCCCGGATTCATGGACACAGAGGAAGCCGTTTGAGATGCTCTCTGGGTATACTATGTTAGTTTGCCAGTGTTGGGGAGTAACTAGCTACATGTAACGGAATTCGGCAATTTAATTACAAGATAGATGTAACTAATCAGTGATGGTTACTGAGAAAAAAATGTGTAATTAAATTACAGTTACTTATGAAAATGTTAATGATTACATATATTCAGATCGGAATATATTCACACACATACACAGATTTGATTGATTTCTTTCATAAATTGCATTGACTGCTCTAAAATATGAGACAGCAATATTTCAGGAGTTTAGGACACAGAATAGGACACACTCTCATTCAGTTACTCTTTCATTACCTATTTTGGGTTTATATGCTTTATTTTTTAAGATGAACTGTTTTTCGCAAGGCATTGTTAGATATCAGTGTTTCCTGTCATAGTTATGCAAAGATCTGATTTCAGAAACAGAATCCTAGCTATTAAACTCTATCTTATGATTTTGAATCTGTATTTATCCTCAGAACGATCTCCAGGTAAAAAGAGCTGCTGAAGTCTGATTGTGTGTCGCTGTGCTTTAAACTGAAATGATGATCATGTTTATTGAAGAGATGATGGATTGTTACAGTCTGACAGTAATCAGTGTTGAGTAATACTGTAATGATACCCTGCCTGCTTTACATGTTTCAAAATGACAGTTGCAAACATTCATCACAAATTAAGAGAAATAATCAAATGTAATCAGTTACAATACTTTAATAAAGTAATTGGAATACTTACACTAATTATTATATTTTAAATCGGGTAATATGTGACCTGTTGCATTCAGCTTCCCAGCGCTGTCTGATGTGGTGTTTTCCTGCAGTGAGTGTGTTGAGTCCCTGACGCTGAGGGACCGTGTTGTTGATACGGCACATGATCAGGTGTTACCGGAGCTCTGTGATCAGATTCCAGAGAGGAGAGGTGTTTGCGTCACGCTCCTGTGGAGAGAAGAGTGGAAAAAGGAAGCACACTAACTGTTGACCATCTGTAGTCACGCTGCTGTGAGCCGCTCGGTCCAGCAGGATCGCCGCTCCTGTGCAAGCAACACGTTTGCGCTGACTCAATGAGTGTTTTACACACTGTTTACTAGCAGTGTTGAGAGTATTGCAGCTGATGCAGCATGCTAGTGTTCTCTTCTGAGCACAGTCATCATTACTGCAGTCAAACACTCATTAATGCATTAAAGCTGTTGAGACGTTCCTCCTGCTGGACTGGGGTCTTCTCTGAAGTGCAGCTGAATCAACAGTCTGCGGTCAGATGCCAGATCGAGGCTAGCACAAATCACGTCTCTGCTTAGATCTGAGTCAGAAGTGCAGAAATGGGCTCTGGCTTGATTTGGAGGCCGTCAGTGCCATCGATGACTGGAGCTCAGCATCATCTGACTGCAGATTCACACACACACACACACACACACACACTCACACACACGCACGCACACACACACACACACTCTCACACACACACACACACACACTCACACACACACACACACACACACACACCACACACACACTCGCACACACGCACACACACACACACACTCATACACTCACACACACACGCACACTCACACACACACACACACACACACTCACACACACGCACACACACTCACACGCACACACACACACACACACACACACACTCGCACACACACACACACTCACACACTCACACACACTCACACACTCACACACACACATGCAGACAGCAGCAGCATTCTGTGGTTTGTAGAAACAGAACAGAATTATGTTTACAGAGATAGTCTCTAGGGCAAGCGTGCTGGAGGATTCACAAGAGAAGCTTTCACACTTATTACTTGTTACACTTTATTTGACAGGTCATGCACTGTGTGCTTATGCAAGAAAGAAGTAATCTAGGGTAACTGCATCAATTCACCAAAACACCAAGAATAGGATTGTGCTGCTTATAACACAGTTATTCTATATAGTACAAATAAAGCAGATCCTTTTCTCCTGTTCTTGTTTGATTAAAATCCTCTTTTCTTTATGAAGTAGTGTAAAGGACTCTCTATAAGCTCCGGAGACAAATGTGTTGTGCATGTGCTCTCCATCTGTGAAGGTTTAACACGTAAAATCAGCTTGCGTAAGGAAAACCGTGTCCATCATCACGCCACAGCAATCCTGACTCAAGTCTTGCGTTCACTGAGACTCCGGTATTATTGTGTCTCGTTTGCATTATTAAGAGTGAGTTTGATATTGAAGTGTGTTGATGTGTGTTCTCTGCTCTCTTTCTCTCTGGGTTGCTGGTGCTGTTGGATCCGAACCCTGCGCTGATCAGACGATGAGGTAAGCACATGTGCTGCAGATCTCTGACCGCTGTGTGATGACTGATGCTGGACAATCCTGGATATTAGCACACTGTACTGCTCATACTGTACTGCATACTGCAGGCTGTTTACTGTTATTCACCAAACTGGGGATGCCAAATGCAAATGTTAAATAATTCTTTACTTATTCAATTCTTTACTTCACTTTAGCCTTTATGTATAATGCATTATAAAATTAGTTATAATACATTAATTATTATAATGTCTTATAATGCATTGCACAATCTCGTGAATAGCTGTAACCACAGTTAATACATTATAACATTTATCAGTTCATTGTTACACTATGCATTTTAAAATGACACTAGCAGTCAACAGTTTCTGAACAGTCAGATTTTCAATGTTTTTTAAAGAATTTTCTTCTGCTCTCCAAGCCTGCATTTATTTGATCAAAAATACAGCAAAAACAATAAAATTGCGAAATATATTTACGGTTTAAAACAGCTGTTTTCTGTGTGAATATCTGTTAAACTATAATGTATTTCTGTGATCTGCAGCTGTATTTTCAGCATCATTACTGCAGTCTTCAGTGTCACATGATCTTCAGAAATCATAATAATATACTGATTTACTGCTCAACAAACATTTCTGATTATTATTATTATTATTATTATCACCATCATTATCAATATTATTATTATTATTATTATCAATATTATTATTATTATTATTATCAATATTTAAAGCAGTTGAGTACATTTTGTTCAGGATTCTCTGATGAATAGAAAGATCCAAAGATCAGTATTATCTCAAATAAAAAGCTTTTGTAACATTATACTCTACACCATTCAAAAGCTTGCAGTCAGTATAATGTATTTTTTAGAAATACATTTTAGAAGTTAATACTTTTATTTAGCAAGGATGCTTGAAATTGATCAAAAGTTATAAAAGACATAATATCACAAAATATTTCTATTTGAGATTAATGCTGTTCTTCTGAACTTTCTACTCTTCTTCTCAGCTGTTTTCAGCATAATCAGAAATGTGTCTTGAGCAGCAGAAATGGATATTATTATGATTTCTGAAGATTATGTGACACTGAAGACTGGAGTAATGATGCTGAAAATACAGATTTGAAATCTCAGGAATAAAGATGTTCAAATTGAAAGCAGTTATTTTAAATAGTACAAATATTTCAAAATTGTAGTGCTTCTGCTGTATTTTGGATCAAATAAATACAGGCTTGGGGAGCAGAAGATAATTCTTTAAAAAACATAAATTATACTGTTCAAAAACTTTTGACTGGGAGTGTATTTACAAGATATAATGTATTACAATGCACATTATGAATAATTATAATGCATTATAGCCTTTAACAAGCTTTCATGATGCAGCATTCTACATAAAAGCTTGAAGTAAAGTGTTAGTGATTTCTTCACATGATGAAGGACCTCTATCCAGACGTGCCTCAGTGTTGTCACATGACCTGTTCTGCTGCATAAATACAGAAAGAACAAAGACTCAATCAGCAGGAGTTGAGTGCGTTGTGTACCGCAGCATGTTTGGCAGATGCTGTAGGACGTTATCCATGTTCTGTATATGCTGTGTGCTGCAGTGTGGCAGCGCGCTATGAATCCTGGGATGTCATGGTCATGCTCATGATGAGAGATGAGTTCTCATGCTGTGAATAAACCCTGAGCAGTTTCTCATTCCTGCTGTTGCTCAAGAGAGGGTTTGGTCACTGGTTTCACCGAACCCAGTTTTTCCTGTTGCAAACATTCCCGTCCGGTTCTGTGGAATGCTGCCGGATTAACGGCAGGCGCGGCGATGAGCGACATCGGTCTTCATCCGTGTAGAGAAGACTGAATCCTGAGTGTTTCTTCTGTTTCCCAGCATGCTCTGGGCCATCGAGTGAAACGTGGCTCTGCAGCTGTGTTTGAACGTGTTGATCTGTGGCCAAACAGAGCAGACAAACAGTGTGCTGCTGTCAAGAGCGTCTGGTTTATTCACGTTTATCATGCCTGCAGATGCTGTTTGAGATGCTTCTCCTCAAACCCCTGATCATCGAGCTCTGAGCCAAATCAGCTGCGTACAGAGCTCAGGTCATCAGACTTCTGACCGACCCTAGCAAATCTGAGCAGAATCTGTCGAGATCTTCTCAAACTCTAGAAGAGACACACGTCAGATTTCTGAAGGAGAATATGAGTTTTCTTTTCAGACTCATCTCTGCTCTCTCATTTCATCTCATTGATGTTTAGGAGAATCAGTGAAGCTGTTAATCAGTTTTGTCATCTTCCCTATGCTGCTGTTGCTCTCTGCTTGTAATAATATTATCTCAGTTTCCTCATTTGTATTTTCTGCTCCATTAGAAAAGCAAAGATGGAAACATGCTCCGACTCTAAGAATACAGTTTTTCTATATGCTATAAACATGCCATGCTATAGTTAAGGAGTAGCTCAGCCCTAAACAGAAACAGTGTATCATTTGGTCGCCCTCACACAGCATAAAAATACCATAAAAGTGATCTATGCACTATGTTCCTACAAGTCCTTCTCTGAAAATACCCCACTCTGATGAATCTGTCCTAATGCATCGCACCACAGAACGACATGAGGATGAACAAATCAGAGCAGAGTTTTCTTTTCTGACTAGAACCTACGAACGAAGCAGAGATTCCTTCAATGAGACTATTCTCAAATGTTGTATTTTCACTGGTGTTTCTGACGGAAGACCCACAGACTGTGAAAGTGGCTGCTGTGAATTCTGTTCTGTGGGGGTCTAAGAAGACTGACAGCAGTGTTTGCTTTCAATCACAAGCCACCATAAACCAGCCCATGACAAACCGCTCTACAATAACATGCTATTCATAGCATCTGCAGTGTAATGTGATGGATGTTGGTGATTGTTGTGGCTCTGGGTGTGGTGGATCTCTCTCTGCGCTGCTTCTAGTGCAATAAACACAGAAAAAGGCCCAAAGCTGCAGAGAAGCCAACTCTGAGGTTATGATGTCATCGTGTCCGGTTTCAGATTTGCAGACGGCTTCTGACCGCAGATATGTGCCTACTGTACAGTGTGTGAGTTTGATGCCTGCGGTTCCTGCCTATATTTGGACTTCATTGGGCCCATAGCTGGCACGTTGACTCGCACACGCTCACAGTCCCTGTTTCTCTGTCCTCAAGCGTCCTCCGTTGGAAACACCCAGCGGTTCCTCCCAGAACCTCTCCGACCTGCGCGCCCAGTACCGCCTCGGCTTTAAATATCACACAACAAAAGCATCTCTCCAGCAGGCTTTGTGAGCGATGACGTCACGCCTCGTGGCATCTCTCCACCCTCCTCAACTCCTACACACACCTCAGCAGTGCTTTCGCTTCACTAGCTCAACTCAACCGTCCATCACCGGGCCTTCCTGCGACTGCAGTGTCAGACTGAAGCACTGTTTCTGAATCAAGTAAATGGGCTCTGTGAGTTGGAGTGAAATGACATGGTCTTTTGTGACAGCGGTTACTGGAGTAGAGCATCTATAGAGCCTCAGGAGGATTAAATAATGATTGTTTTTTATTATTATTATTATCTAAATAATTATTAGATTATGGCTGCAGAGAACATGTTCTATTTATAAAACCTGTATTTATTCCAACAGATGGGTACATGCATATATTTGTCATAGTGTTGATGAGTAATTCTAAATTATGGATGTGTCTGCAGATAATAATTTACATAAAACACATTTACATCCTCTTGCTCACTCACTCTCTGATTGGCTTCTTGTAGGGTGTTATTTTACTTAGTTATAAATAATATATATATATATTTCAATCATGACAACTCTCTGAAGATTTTAGCATGGTGATGGATATCATCAGTTACGTTAAAACCTGCGCCATCTAGAGTTTCATGACTGAAATATACATATATATATATACATACAGTATATATGTATAATATATATACTGTATATATATATGTGTGTGTTTGTGTGTCTGCACTTTGTTTTAAGCAATGTTTCTTTCCTAACAGCTACAGAAAGTCAAATAAATAAATAAATAAAATTGAACTATTCCATTACCACAATCCCAAAAATAAGATCTGAAAGCCAGGTATTATATTGAGTGAAATTTTGTTTTGCAGTGCAGTCTTTTTCACAGTTTGGTATTAATACACTTCTCATTACAAACCTCGTTAACTCTAGTTCTCAGTCCATGAAATGTTTGAAATTTAAAAATAAAGTCAAATAAGTGAAATAAATAATAGTTTGTGCTGCCTTCATCAAATAATAATGCTGTTACTTTGTCTCATTGTAGACATCATTCAAAACAATTATGACCTGAAAACTCTTGTCTTTGCTTTATTTGAATAAACAATACATTTAAAAAAAAATATAATAATAATATAGCTGCATGCAGCGATTACCGGGGTTCAAGCGCTGTAGTTATTAAAGCACATAAGGAAAAAGACATTAGATATTATTTAGCAAGCCTGTACCCACCTAAATCAATTATTTTAAAGGCATTTTTGGCAAATCCAAATGTTTTACCGGTAGTCATAAACGTTATAAAATCATCGTATTTCTATTACAGCGCCAGCTGTGGTCGGATTTCCCTGAAAATTTTGCATGCTTGTTTAGAATCACCTGTCACATGTGCTCAGCAGGTTTCGTGAAGTTTTGAGTTATCGTTTAGGCTTTATAGGCTTTTGGGTATATTTGGACATTCCCCTTTTCTCAAGCACCCTGTTATAGCTTCTCAAAGGGGAAATTTCAACATGTATTTGATAATTATTGACCTAGAGAGTCCAGAGAATTGCACTGCAGTGTTTTTTTCCCAGATTGAGCAAAAAACCTAGGAGTAGTTCACAAAACTAGGTTTTTCACATCTTCTCAATCATAAAAATGGTTTGATTGGCAGCAGTGGTTCTAGAGGCAAAGTTGTTTGAAACAAGGAAGTATATCATAAGATACGAATATCGCGTGTATGTGCAGAAAACTGCACAATGTACAATCGTTTACGACCTCAAAAAATGTGATACCGCCTCCCAGTGGCCGATTTCTTTCAAATTTGTCACTGACCTTTGGGGCCGTGAGTCAAACAGGCCCACCGAGTTTCGTTCCGATCAGCCTCCGTTAACCTTGTCTAATAGGTGCTCAAACTTCATCGGCCAATAGTGGCCATGTTTTTTGGAGATACACAAACATCCTTTGTAAAGCGCTTTGAGTGCTTAGAAAAGCAGAAAAGCGCTATATAAATGTAATGAATTATTATTATTATTATGCTCATAGACTCTTGTGGCACCTTGGACCAAGACCGTGCACAGCGATTGTCATGTTGATAGGACAAATGGTTGCCTAGTTATAGCCATTTTTATGTTTTTCCCTCTTATATCACCACCAAGTGGCCAGTTTCCGTGATTTCCTGTGACCTCAGCTTGAGCTCTTACATAAGTATTCCGAATTTGGTGAAGATTTATAGGGATTTATAGTAAATAAGATTTATAGTAAAATTATAGGGAATTTTACTAAAAGTGACCCTGCCCCCTTCAAATGTTTTGGCATCCCTTTGCGACGGTGAGTTGAAAGTTCAACTTTTTTTTCATAATTATTGATATTCACTCTCCAGAGAATCTTTCTGCACTGGTTTGGTTCTGATTGGGCGAAAAACCTATGACTAGTTCTCAAAAGCAGGTTTTGCCATAAATGCCAGGCTCACGATCAAATCTGATTCCAACGACATAAGCCACTTGAGCCTGCGACTGACGGTTTAGGAGTTATGAGTGATTTGGTACTTTTAACCGCTGTAGCACCCCCGACAGGCCGATTGGGCCGAGCCTCGGTCACGTCTTAGGTGGTGTGAGTACTGCCATTCCTCCAAGTTTCAAGTCTCTACGACTTACGGTTTGGTTTGCACGATCAGTTTTACGTGGAAATCGCTCATCCGTGACCATTCTAACAATTACAATACACGCTTGAACCCTTAACGAATTGTCCTGCAACTGGGTTTATTTGATGTACTACAGCTCCTTATATGAAATATTAACACATTACATCCTAAGATTGCAAACGGATTAGATTCATGTACGAGTGTGTCTGTGCACAGATGTCGTCTCTCTCGCTCAGCCCGGGTCTTGTGGTCTGGAATGACTCTGGAATGCCTGTGAACACCCAAAGATGCTGGCCTTACAGAGGCTTTTCTATAAATACACCCCGGCCTGGTTCTCATGGCTCTGTGCGACCCCAGGAGATCTGGCAGGCACCGAGTGCTGCATCAGGGCTGCTGTTAGACCATGCTGGGCATGTGGTTTAAAAGAGACCAGTCAGGAAAAATGGCATTTCAGATCTCTCATTTGAGAAATGCTTGTGAGAGGGAATCTTCATAATATTGCTGATCTACTGTTCTGCAGTTTGCAGATGTTCTGTGTGCACAGTTTACCCAGTGAGCCATCATGACCTCTTCTGTCAGAGATACGCCATTTCCTTTCACTACAGCTACATTTCCATGGACACTTTTTCATTTTTTCATTATTTTATGTTAATTTTCACCCACCTGCTGCATGGACTGCAGAATAAATGATCTTTCCATTGATGTATGGTTTGTTATGATCGGACAATATTTGTCTGAGATACAACTATTTGAACATCTGGAATCTGAGGGTGCAAAAAAATCTAAATATTGAGAAAATCTCCTTTAAAGTTGTTCAAATGAAGTTGATAATTTTGAGCCATACAATGTATTGTTGGCTATTGCTACAAATATACCTGTGCTACTGATGACTGCTTCTGTGCTCCAGGGACACATATGTTTATTACTGCAGCAGGTTTGACGAGTTCTTCAATCTTTAATACCAAAAGGTGAAATTGGCTGTAGATCACCTGCTCTTTCAGGGAATATGAAGCATTGGAATAACCCTTCCTTCATCGGACCGCGGTGGTCTGAAGGTGCTCTGGACTCAGAGCTGGTGTTTCAGACTGGATTGGTGGAGGTGACAGACGGGGTGTGCAGCTGCCGCTGTGCCCTAAACGCCTCCAGATGTGCCCGGCGCAGACAGGAAGCAGTAAACAGGCTGAATTTAACACTGGACGACAGGCCTGGATCACTGCTGCTTCTGAACAGGATTTTACAGCCCAAACCCTGGAAGACACTGGCGACAGAAGCCCGGAGAGCTGCTACAGTGTGTTCAGTGTTATATATTATTTACCATCGCTAATGGCTGCTGCTAGACTGACACAGACAGAACTAGATTTTCTGAAGTTCCACAATCTGTCGGTGGGATGCATTTGGCACTGCGGTGACTGGAAGAGCAGGCCAGTGAGATGTCAAACATAAGGAGAGATGCTATAGGTCGTGTTCATGTCATGTGACCGAGAGCCTCCAACTGACCTGTGTGTGGAATGTTGAGCCACACTGAGACACTTAATGAACTTAACGAAGACATTCATGAAGACTCTGTGTGTTTCCTCTGGCTGACTCACATTACTTTAACATCTGTCTGGATGTTGATGCACAAACATACTGCTCTGTGTGTGTGTGTGTGTGTGTGTGTGTGTGTGTGAGAGAGAGAGAATGCATGATGTGGCCAGAGACCGTTCTCTGATTCCCTTCCATGCATTTATACCAGATATTCACTGTCTAAATACAGCTGGTTCAGTCAGTTATTATTCACCCTCATTACGTTCTAAAACTCAGTGAGATGACCCAGCGGCACCTTGATGTTGAAAACACATCACATTGAAATTAAACAGTCAAAAATGCTAATCAAACTGACGTCAAAAACTTCACGTCCATTTGACATCCACACACTGATGTTCTTTCGACCACCAAAATAATGACACAAAAGCAATGCAATAAAATAAAATTTTATTCAACAAACTTGATATCAATAATACAAATGTAAATTCTAAAAGAAATGGACCTATTTTGATTGTGAACAAAGATTGCAGAACAACAGATTAATAATTACTGAAGTTAGTCCATATCACGATCTGAATTTGATCAGTTGTGCAGTGCTTATTCCTGATGGATTCATTCAAATTGACCAAATTCCGTGACATTCCACATTATGTGTGTGTGTGTGTGTGTGTGTGTGTGTGTGTGTGTGCGAGAGACCCAACATGAGTTTTTCATTCAGAGATCAAAATGCTTCCCTTCCTGTTACCTTACACACACACAAACGTGTGTCTGCTGAAACTCAACCTCACTGTCAATCATCATATCCTATGCTGGACATACAGGACCTTTAGATTCACTCCTGCAGTTCTTACTGGGTAACAAATCTTCACCCTAAACACAGATCTGTGTTAAACTGAGACAGGTTTATCAGAGATTTGCCTGCCATCTCAAAGCATGAGGCTGGCACCACTGTATCTGATGATAGACACGGTTTTGTATTGTCTTGCCTTACATGTGGTTTGTATCAAATCAAAGGCTTTGCTAGTAGTTGAAACAACTTTATCGGGCTTTATCACGTTTCAGGTTTTGCATCAAGGCTTACAGAAGCTTAATTTTATACACTTAAAATGATAATTTATTCCAGCATTTTTACTCTCCTCAATAATTCCAATCAAAGCATGCTGGAAACTAGAGTTTTAATGATGTGAGTAGCAAAAATAATTTTCCATTGTTGCTGAACATGCCTGCATTTAATCTAGTCAGTTGCACATTTTAGAGAATTACATTAACAGAAAGCAAAATAAATAAAGACAGAAACAGCTTTACTGTGTAGGTCATTAATAATATTATGTAATGCAGGCCTTGACCTGGAAGAACCAAAGATATAAAGATCCTAGTGAACGTCCTGTCAGGATATGAGTCTCCCGACCTTCTGAATCAAACATTTCCTTACAGCTATACAGATGAGGTGCAGTCACCTAACAGACGTCCAGAACTGACTGTGTGTGTCTGTGTGATGCAGACAGTACTGAACCAACTGAGAAACAGAAGGTATAAACCGAGCAGCACGTATTTCAGGCTCTCAGCAGAGCAGAGAGTCCATTACAGCAGCAGATGGAGGATGCTCTTGACTCTTTCTGATGCGCAAATACATTTGTATTGACATCCCAGTAACCCACAACAAACACTCCTCTGTTTATAATTGCCATATATATTCCCCTGATGTACTAATGAGAGATAAGTCTTCATGCCACATAAATGCTGATCTCCATTAGTGGAATCAAATTAAATTGTCAAGGCTGAAGAAATTAGGGCTGGAACTCTTTATATCTTTAGAGTTCTCTCTCTTTTTTACCTCTAGTCCTCTGCTGTCCTCCAGAGTTATGCTCCAGTCCTGATCAAACACACTCATTACCACGGGGCAAAGTAATTTTGTTTTATGTAAAATACACAATGGAATGAATCACATCGATAGGAAAAATGTGTGTGTGTCTGTCCTGAAAGTGATTTGTGTGCTCCAGTGAATCTCAGATGCACGGCTGTAAGCAAACACACACTTCATTTTATTTAAACTAATTAGGCTTTATTTATTTAGTTTTTTTTTTTTTTTTTCTCTGATTTTTTCAGCATGAAATTAAAATGGACCCCTTTTTATTTTTTTATATACATTCCCTGTGTTCTTGTGCTCAATAAAAAGCTTGCTTTTAGCAACTTTCTTCCAAATGTTCTATCTTTAAGATGGTTTTGTGTTTGATATGTTTGTCTTTGAAGATTTTCTAAAATATTACCAATAGTTAGAGCGGTCATTTCATGCTGACTAATATAATAAAGGTTATGGTAATCACAGCAAACATCTGGGATAAGTGGAGATGTCTGGAGGGTGAACTGTGCTTCAGAAGGAGAGTGAATCCCTCGGACTCTGTTCTGTCAGACACTTTCATTCATCTTCAGAAATCAAGGTCTTCTCTTCACATCGTTTGACTCAGAATGACACATCAGAAGTGGAGCGGGTTGTGTGTGAACGCTGTGTGATGTTGACTCTGGATCTCATGCACCACAGTGGGACTTCAATTAAACGAAAAGAGAACTGTTATGTGACGTTCTCCTCAGGGAAAAGTGCTTCATGTTTCACTGGATCACCGGATGTGTTTGGAGGAAACGGTCTGCGATGAGACTGATTGACACAGAAGTGTCCAGAGCCCCAAACCTGGCCCTGATGGTGTGGACACGAGCTCAGTTTGAGGCGGCTTGCAGAAGTGTTGGACCGGTTGAGAGGAAGCAGGATTATTTTCCTTTTGAACTAGGCTGGTCAGAGCGAGGCACTGCATCATGGGAGATTTCTGGGTTATTTATAGAGTTAGCCTGAGAATTCAGGCGGAGGTCACCTCGAAAAATTCAGCCTTTGCAAGTGGCCATGAAATATATTCTCCTGTGATGTGGTGAATTCCAGACGTTTTATTTTCTGCAGCTGATGCATTTATCAATGTGCTGTTCAAACCCGGCTCTTGTGCGGCCGTTTGAATCTGAATTCATTTTACTGGACTGATTCTTAAATGGTCTCAAAACTGTTCACAGCTGGATGAGTTTGCTGGAGTTTGTCTACTTGTGAAGATACTGTGCTGCACTGCATTTGAATATAATGAGTTTTCAGACAAACAGTCGCCAATTTTTTTGCAACTCACATATGTTCAGAATAGTGATCTCATAAAATATTGTATTTCTCCTCAAACATGCAGTTCATCAGCATCATCAGAGCAGACACCTGAGCACATTTATACACAGTGAGCATGCAGGTTGCAGAAAGAAACTATTTGTCATGTGGATGTGCTGCTTTATAAAGATGTGTCCCATGACATTCAGAGAAAGAAAGGACTTCTTCTGTAAATGTGTAGACTTGGATAAAGATGGTCCGTTGGTTGATGGCTCATGTAGGCGTTCAGTACTGTGGTTTGTCATGAAGAAGCGCTCATATTTCCTCCCACGGCTCTCACAGGAGAACACGTCCCCCATCACACATGTCTGATTACTGTTTTTATCTCATTCACTCTCGTCTTCCCACCTCTCCATGATCAGAGACCTCCCCACCTCTCTCTGACATCACCATTACCATTTGTATAAACATAATTGTACAAATGCCATGGTTAAACTATGTTTAGTGAGGTTAATGTACCATGGTTTAACTATAGTAACCATTTTTATTTGTATTTATTATATATATATATATATATAATTTATTTTAATAGTAAACTATGGTTAATTTTTGTTAGGGAAGTTGTAAAAGAAGCCAGTTTACATAAGTTTTCACAGTTACAGTAATTGTGTATTTTGTCAGCTTATTTAGGCTAGATATTATTAAGTCTAGTAGTCATAAGTATGTTCCAGCCAGGTTTGCTTCCCCTAAACACTTCCGATGTGATCTGTGTGCATTTGCTGTGTGTTTCTGTATTTGTGAGTATTTGCTGTCAAACTGATGAAGATGCTTTCTTAATTTGAAGGTGTTTGTTTTTATTTGCATGTGTTTTTTTGTCATTTGCAGCGCGTTGAGGTCTCTCGGTCACCGTAGAAATAAGTAAATAAATACCACTTCAACTGCAAAAAGAAATATGATAATGCCAATGAGTGTAGTTCTGCATTATTCATATTCTCAAAGATAGTCTGTTACACATTTTGTTTCTGGGGTAGAAACAACAGCAACTGTCAAGACGTAAAGTGCTTACAAATGATCAGTGTTCATCTGAACTCAGTTTCCCTTCTCAACATTATTATTTTAGTGTTCAGCGCCTCAATTAAATGTTAGTAGGTGTACAGACAGGTCGACCACAGGAATGAGTGCTGAAACACCGAAGGCAGAACGCTTTCTGTTGCTCTTTATCAGGATGTTTAGGGATTTTCAAAGCCCAAGCGTTCAACACTGGTGCGTAACTCATTCACCTGAGCTCCAGACGTGGATGAAGCAACCTCATAATAACCGCCTGGCAACCACTCAATAACCCTAGCTTTGAGTAACGGAGTTTTAGACACAAATCCCTCATGTTTTCAGAAAATCTGTGAATGGAGCGTATAAATAGAAATGCTTGGTTTAGATGTGTTCTGTGAGCTAATGAACGTGGATCAAGCCCCTTAACCTGTAATTAAGCAGCTGTGTGAAGCCGCTGGTGTGAAATGTCACTCGATGATTGGCTCTACAGGAGGCTAAAGCCCTGCTGGTGCTCAAATGTCCTTTTAAATGCTCTTTCCATATCCAGACTGCGATTGCGATTGGCATCGTATTTATTGCGCTTGGCAACGATAAACGTCGTTTAGTTAAGGCTGTTCCCAGGAAAAGAGCTTCCAGTAGATGCTAAAGTATGTAAGTGTGTGCTTTTTACATGAATGACTCTGGCCGATCCTTGTGCGTGTATTTTGAATAAGACCACATCAAATCAAAGGGTTTAGTAGGGTTTTGATTTTGTCCACGTCTGTAGGTTTGTATATTTAAAAAGTACAGAGTTCTCCAGAAATATATTGACAAAATATTGATGGCATCCCGCACAGGTTGTACAGCTCACAAACTGTATCCACTCAATTAAAAAAGACAAGCCTTTCAATATGTCCAGTCCCAATGTTCTGTTTGTTTCAACAATAAATACAGTTGTGTTCATAAACCATCACATTGGGGATCTTTAAGACTTTCATGTAGCACCTTCTCACGCTTTCTCGAGATATTAGTTGTATAATCTTTGCCGACTGCAGCCTGTAAAGTATGATTCCACATCAGGACTCTGCTGTGATTGGAGTGCATCATTACTGGATGTGTTTGAGTTAAACGGGTTCAGTCTGTTTAGCAGTATCAAATATAAACATCTGCACATGAATATAGCCCGGTCTCATATTTCCTAAGCACTTTGATGAGAGCACATTAACTGAGCGAGGCCTTTGCTTGCATGTCAACACATGCTGACACTAAATTATTCCTCTGTGACGTGACTCGACGACTGTTTCCCGCAGCATTCGTGTTTGGTGCTGTAGATGTTTTGTAAAGTTTGAGAGGCAAGTTAGAGACAGGAGGACCATGTAGAGCGACCCATCGGTTTGATTCATGCATAAGTACCGTTTAGTGCCCTGAGTGCAAACACAACCTTCATACTCCTGGAATCAAATAAAATCAGCCGATCTGATTAAATCTGGCTGGACTGAGAGAGATATCCAGTTCTGTGTGCATCATACTGTAAAAAAAAATACGGTAAAATACCGGCAGCTGTGGTTGCCAGAATTTTACCGTGACAAATATGGTAGCAACATTTTAAGATTTTACAGAACCGTTTAAATTTACAGTGAAAACGCATTTCATTAACTGATTAAATGTTAATATACAAACTTTTCAGTTAACTTTTTTAGTTTTTGCACTTAAATTGTCCAACTGCCATTTGTTTATAAACTAATTTTTATAATGTTTCAGTAAAGAGTATTGAGAACTGTTTTGCTTAAATACATGGAGAAAAACCTACTGACTTAGGCTTTTTTTAGGCTGATGTTTACTGAATACGTTAAGTCATTAAAAGCATCAATTTAACTCAAATCTCATGCAAACAACGGCAGCACACATACATGTGCGACTCCGATGAGCAAAGAGCTTGTCGCTGCATCAGTAACTCCACAGTTACTGTCTTTAAATAAAGCAGCATGCAGCATAACATCAGTGTTTCTCTGTCCGTCCTTGACTTAGACACCGGCTCTACTCTCCAGCACAATGGTGACCCACAAAGCACAACAGGAAGTTGACTGTTAGGTTTTACACTATTTTGCTGTTTTGTTTTTTTTTTCTTGATTTTACGGTGAAATACTGGCAGCTGTGGTTGCCAGTAATCTACTGTTTTTTTTCATTTATGGTGTATTTCTGTTAAAATTACGTTTGTGTATTTTGTTTTTCATGTCACACATTTAACCCCTTTAATCCCACAGGAAAATGCTCGGTTTTAAAGAGCACTTATATGTCCACACTACAGAGTGTTGAAGTAACACTGAAATGAATGAGCTAATTAAGTGACTAATTAAATGAGGATTGAGCTTTAGTGATGAACAGCTGCTGTTAACAAGTAGAATCACCGAAGGAAAGAGAAACGAGCAGAGAGACAAAACTTACAGCCAAAGCCAAAGATGAAATCATCTGATATAAAGCACGTTAAAGCTCTCAAGATCTCAGAAGAGACTGATTAAACAACTCCACAAACAGCAGCTTCTTACAAATCCCTTTGACTTTATTTCTGTCATATGTACAAAAGCTCTTTTAGCTGTTGTGCTTTCTTTTGAAGTCACCATATTGGCGATCAGTGGTTGCTTTAGTTGGGCTCTTGAACCTTGACCTTTTAAAGTTAGTTTTTATTTGGTTGCTTTAACTTTGTTTATTAAGTACGGTTTTTAAAGCAAGAATAGCCCAAATAATCTACGATCAGATGAGATGTTTGTGATGTCAAAAGCATCGTGATCTCACCCAGTGTTTCATCTGTTCTTAAATATGTGATGTTAATACACTTAAATTGCACCGCTGATACTACAGCTATCAAACGTTGTGAAATGGTTCTAAGCACAAACAAATGTATTGAACCACGGGAAAACTACAACACACACAGACATCAACAATCAGTGTATGAATCTCCAAATTGGTGACAATCAAAAATGATAAAAACTATAACAAATAAAAACATCAGTTCAACTCTGAACATCACAAAACAGTCTACTGAAAAGTCACAACCAAAACAACACCAAATAAGAGCAAATAAAGAAAATAGTAAGAACTTTCAGCTGCATAATGTATTCATGCTGCAATGCATGCTGGGAGTTTTGTACTGGCACCCAGCATGCTTTGAGGCATGAATTGTTTTGTTTATTATTGATAGTCACCATTGTTGAGGTTCATGTGCTGATTATAGATGTCTGTGTCTAAATTGTGATGTGGCTCTAAAGGCTTTGTGCATCACGTGCTTTAAAATTCCTTCATATTAGTATATCAGCTTATCTTGTAGAGTTATATTACTACCATAATTAAGAACTGCGTTCCAAATCACCCGTACTGTTTGAAGAGCTGAGATCAGTGAATCAGGTTATTAATTGATGATGATCAGCAACAGTTAATCAGAACTATGTAATACTAACTTCTCTCTGCATAACAAATATGCTTCACAAATACAGTTATAACAGCCACAGAAAAACTAGCATTAAAGGGTCAAGATCATAACTAATGCAAACACCAGAAGTTTCAAACAAAACATTTGAAATAAAATATAACCCTCTGTTAATCTGTAGATATATGAGAGAAATGAAGTCAAACTGGTTAGTAGTAAGTGGAGCTGGTGATGCTGATGGAGCTGTTTAATCATCCTCTGCTGATTTATTTCAGTTGATCTCATATAAGGCTGTGGCTGTATGTCAGTTATACTCTTGTTTCTGGTTCTTTCCTTCAGTGATTGTGTTTGTTAACAGCAGCTGTTCATCAGTGTCTGAATTCACTCATATGTTCTCAATCACTCTGTCTAGTGGACTATATAGTGAACTAATGTAGGGACTAGTGAATGAGGGAGTAGGGTTTGGTTTCAGACTCAGTCTATGAGAGTCCACTCTGAGGCTACTTTCTCCAAAACAAAGGTTAGATCTATTACAGTTATTCACCGTACATAGAAAGGAAACTTACAGTTAATCATTTAACAGGTTTTTACTGTGGCATTTTTACAGTCTTTTACCGTTAAAATCACAAGCATTTTTTACAGAGCAGATCAAACAAACAGCATTTCACTTCTGTTACTCGACTCGATTGTATTTATTTTACAATGCTCAGAGGACAAGGTTCTGGTTGATATCATCACAGATCTTTTTTTTTCCACCATATCTCGCTTTCACTCAGAAATATATGACATTAGTGGTGTTTTTCCCGGAGGAGAGCCTCCTTTCATATCCTCAGTTTATCTGCGTCTACTGCTGGTATTTCCTGAGCTCTATTGCGCCGGGCACGTCTGGTCTCTCACACCGCTGCGGCCTTCTCCTGCAGGCGTGCGTGTTTGTGTGTGTGTGTGTGTGTGTGTGAGAGAGTGTGTGTGTGTGTGTGTGTGTGTGTGTGAGAGAGTGTGTGCGCGTGTGTGTGTATGCGCGTGTGTGTGTGTGTGTGAGTGTGTATCTGTGTCTGTGTGTGTGTGTGTGTGTGTGTGTGTGTGAGAGAGTGTGTGTGTGTGTGTGTGTGTGAGAGTGTGTGTGTGTGTGTGAGAGAGTGTGTGTGTGTGTGTGTGTGTGTGTGTCTGTGTGTGTGTGTGAGTGTGTGTGTGAGAGAGAGTGTGTGTGTGTGTGTGTGTGAGAGAGAGAGTGTGTGCGCGTGTGTGTGTATGCGCGTGTGTGTCTGTGTCTGTGTGTGTGTGTGTGTGTGTGTGTGAGAGAGAGAGAGTGTGTGCGCGTGTGTGTGAGTGTGTGTGTGTATGCGCGTGTGTGTGAGTGTGTGAGGCTTCATTCGTCTCGAGCCGAGCTGAGCGAGTGTATCAGCGTCTGCGGGATGGTAAGTGGATCCGTGCGTATATCAGCTGCTGTGGGAGAGCTGATATCTAAGTGTTTAGGGAGCGTCTGGTCGCTGTGATGCTGCTCTGCTGGCTTTGAGACTGAGATCGCTGTAGCTGTCGCACCGTGCTCTTTCTCAGCCGATGCTGTGATGTTGAGGCAGATCGTTTAGCTGGAGCTGTGACAGGCATCAGGTTTGTGTGTCTAAACATGTCATGAACAGACCCAGAGGGAATATACAAACTCCTTAAGTATTTCTGCAGTGCTTTGGGGGAAATCTGAAGAATTCAGTGTGGTCAAATGTGTTTGAGTATAATGTTCTTTGGTAATATGACTTAAAAGAATGAGGATGTTCAATGAGAACAACAGGCTCAGGTCTTGATTTTATTGATTGAATAATTAAACGTGCCTGCATTTGTCAGTTGGTTACATTATGCATTGAATAGCATGCATACGAAGTCAATTTTGATTTCATTTTGACTTTAATAAGCAGACAAGCAAAAAGGCGAAAAAGGCAAAGAGATGCGTGGACTTATTATGGTTCCTGCTGCTTTTTGCTGAGTTCTGCAGGCACAGATACCGTAGGGAGATGATGAGTGAATATGTATCTTTTACTCACTGACAAAACTCATCTTTACATGTCGGATCTTAGAGAGATTTCCCAACTAAAACTTCAGCAGCCTGGAGTCTGTGGAAAATTTGACTAAAAAAACAATAACATGTTAATTTATAATAGCAATTTAATTAATGATGTAATGAAATCATTTATTCTACTAAAGACTAATATCAAATATTACATTTATTGTGAAAACTGCTATATAAATACACATCTAACAGTGTATCTTTAACAAGATCCACTGCCAACCTAAATGTTCCAGGTAATCTCTACTAGTTCAACAATAATTTAACTAAGTCGTGGCCTAATGGTTAGAGAGTTGGACTCGTAATCCAAAGGTTGTGGGTTCGAGTCTCGGGCCGGCAGGGATTGTAGGTGGGGGGAGTGAATGTCCAGCGCTCTCTCCACCCTCAATACCACGACTGAGGTGCCCTTGAGCAAGGCACTGATTTCCCGGACTGCTCCCTGGGCATGCTGTGAACAAACACTGCTGTGTGTGTGTTCACTGCTGTGTGTGTGCACTTTGGATGGGTTAAATGCAGAGCACAAATTCTGAGTATGAGTCACCATTCTTGGCTGTATGTCACTTTCACTTCATATTGATAATTTTTTTACACATGTAAAATGTAGCTGCTTTAATATTGTATCTTGCATCATATTTGGTGGCGTTTGCCATTTAAAAGGTTTAAAAACCTCTGGTCTGTCAGCCTGTCCCATTAAATTCCCCAGTGTTAAATCAACACTGTTGATTTAACTGGTTCCCATATATACACCAACAGTGTTGATTTTATACCAGGAAATTTACTGTGTAGACTTCCATTGGTCAAACATGTGTCCTTTTCATTTTTGCTAACTTAATTTATTGTCTGTGGCAGTTGACAGCATGGCATAGATGTGGTACATGGAGGCTGAAAATAATCCAGAATATTCTGTCAGGATCAGCTGTTTTCTGTGAAGTGTTTGAACTGCAAGAACCTCATTCAGTCTAATGGCCTACAGCTTTGCACATTTAGAAGCGGAAAACCTGAGGGATTTATGGAGATTGATCGGTTGACTGTGATTGGTTTAGACCACAGGGCGGTCAGAGTTAACTGACCCAGGACACTTGAGACTCCAGACCGCTGTAATGATGAATGTGGTGTATATTCTCTAATGTTGGGTCTCTGCTGAAGGACTTGACAAAGCGCCACATGTCCGCCAGCCGTGGATAGACACCAGTGATTTGTGACCTAGAACACTGCAGTCAGAGCTGATGATTGACAGCTGCTGAAAACAGCAGATGATGAACGCACACTGTCCCTTACATTGAGGGCCTGATCAGTGAGACAAATCCAGCTTTAACCCCAAACATGAGCTGAAGCCACAGCCGCTTTGTGTCATATAATGCCATGTTGAGATGCTAAATAAGATTTGGATTTGATAGTCGTGTCATAACCGTGCATGGCACATTGCCTAGAATTATATTTTTATGGACTATATGTTTACAATAAAGCAAAGTCAATCCAAAACCTACATCCTGCTGTCTGTCCAGAGGAAAGTGTTGTGCTTATAGAATGACTGGATGAACATTTCAACATGAACAATGAACGTGACTCATAATAAACATGAAACTTTTTTACATGCTTGTGGCTGTTCATAAAAATATTTCATCATAGAATTTTTTTTTGTTTTTTTTTGTTTTACATTTTTCTATTCTATTTTTCTATTCAATAAAATGTATATTTTAAAAGTGAACGTACACCTGTTATTTAGTCATTAGGTATCCAGAATCAAGCTTTCATCTCTTTCTCCTGTCATTGTTCATTTACAGTAATAATGTTTTATTTATATAAAGATCATGTAGGCAAGATGTTAAAGAAGAGGGAGGAGTTGGGCTGTGAGGTAAAATAGATTTGGGTATCATCAGTGTAACTGTGGAAATTAAGACCATGGCACTGGATGATCTGACATTGAGGGAGCATGTAAATTAAAAACAAAAGGGGACCAAGAACAAATCCTTGAGGCACTCCACGGGAAGAATTGACAGAACAAGACTTGTGTTTATCAATGCTAATGAAGTGTTGCCTGTCTGAGAGATATGAACTTAGCCACTGCAGGACAGTTCTTGTAATGCCGACCGCAGACAAATGAGACAGGAGTACAGGATGGCAAACAGTATCAAATGCTGTGCTCAGGTCCAAGAGCACTAGGAGACTGAAGACACCAGAATAAGGGGCAAGGGGAAGGTCATTCACTACTCTTAGAAGAGCAGCCTCTGTACTGTGGAGAGGGCGAAATCCAGACTGAAAAGGTTAATGCAAATAATTTTTGTCCAAATGAGTCTGTAGTTGAGTGGCAACCACCTTTTCTAGGACCTTAAACAAAAAGGGAAGGTTGGAGATTGGTCTAAAATTGCCCAGGACCACGCCAGATTTATTCTAAGCGCACACTCGTCTGCCGCTTTAAATTCTCCAGCTCATTATAGCAGGATGGATTCTGATTGGCTGTCAATTTTGGTATCGTTCATCAGCTGGAAAAAAATCATTCTAAATGTGATTCCAACAAAATCATTTATCTGTGCTTTTATCGTTATAGCTGTGGTGCGGACTCTACTATTCTTTAATATTGATAACTATTTTTAGAACTATATCTTTATTGTTATCTTTATAGTTATCGTTCTTGGTGTGAATGGACCTTTAGAGTTCATAATCAGCTGTTCATCCACAGATGCATTGGTGAGTGTAAAGTTAGAGAGTGAATAGGGTATCTGAGAGGCACAGGGTTCTGAAGGAGTAAGGGAAGGAAAAGATTGATAGATATTGTGTATATTGTTTGAGATGGCGCCGCACATGGCAGCTACTGTGCTTTGCTCTTCAGTGTTTGTACTGTTTTTGTTTGTTTTTCCTGTTTTTTGTTACTCAAATACGATCAGTTTTACCAGGGATGACCTGCTGAACATTCGGCAGAACACACCACAAAATCTTTTATCGTATTTTGACGACTCGGACGTTTTGCTGGACATTGTAGTTGGCGGAGCCGTAGCTGTGGACAAAAGCTTCAGCGCGGATTTCAAATGCCATTGCCTAGCATCCATCTGGCGAATCTCCGCTCCCTACCCAACAAAACAGATGAACTCCTTCTGCTCTCCCAGACAAACAAGGATTTTTCTAACTCTGCTGCTCTGTGTTTCACGGAAACCTGGCTAAATGGCGACATACCAGACAGTGTACTACATCTACCTAATTTCCAGCTGATCAGAGCAGATCGGGATGCGGAATCAACAGGGAAATCGCGCGGCGGCAGGACGTGCTTTTACATCAATGAGAGGTGGTGTACAGATGTAACTGTGTTAAAGAAGATGTGCTGTTCGGTTCTAGAAACGCTCTTCATTAACTGCAAGCCGTTCTATTCGCCGCGGGAGTTCTGCTCGTTCATTCTCGTGAGTGTTTACATTCCACCGCAAGCGCACGTGAGCTCAGCTTTACAGAAACTCGCTGATATGATCACAGAGAGTGAGCAACAACACCCGGACTCTGTTTAATCATTCTCAGGGACTTTAATAAAGCAAATCTCTCCCGCGAACTGCCAAAATACAGACAGCACATCACATGTCCCACCAGAGACAGTACTATATTGGACCACTGTTACACAGCGATAAAGGACTCAGGTATCACTCTGTCCCACAAGCAACTTTAGGACTCTCTGATCACTGTTTGGTTCATCCTATTCCGTCCTACAGGCAGAAACTTAAATCTGCAAAACCTGTATTAACCTGTTAACCTTCGCCCCCCATTGTGGGCCTCACAGGTGAAAATAACCTACCTAAATTAAAATGGTAACAGTTCCTGACAAAGTGTGCTAATGCTCCAAAAGACAAAAAGTTATAGACACTGACGTGCCTTGAAAAATATTTTTCCACATTGAATGTTTTTTTATTTCATATACAAATACATGAAATAAGTCCTGGAGCAATCCAGAAAAGTAATGGATTGAAAGCCAAGTTTATATTTCAAATTTGAATAATATAATTTGAATAATTTCAATACCATGAAAAATTAGATTCCTGCAATATTTTTTCTGAAAATATTTATAGTCCTCCCCCCCCCCTGTTTGAGGAAAAATAACCACCAAATGGATTGCAGAATTATACAAACTATTTTAGTCATTATACATGTTCCTGCATAGTTTTTCAACTATAAAATAATAGACAGATTTATTTGAGCACAAAAAAATACAAAAAATTATTATTTGAGTAATAAAAAAGGAAAAAAAAAAGAAAAAAAAATGCTTTGTATATAGTATGCATACTGAAGTATATATACTGATTGCCAGACATGAAGTGATATTGGCAGACATGGTCATAGAGTCAGTAAACACACGCTGATGTGCTTCCATTCAGATGATAATCATACAGATGGGCCATATAATCAATAATAGCTGATCATTGAATCACAATGATAGCCGTCATAGAGTCGGTAATAAACACGCTGATGTGCGTCCATACATATGATAATCATGCAGACACGGCCACATTCCCCACACAATACACACACACACACATAAAAAATGTAGAAGAAAAAAAAAAAAATTTTATGTAAAAAGCAGATCGCTAAGTTACGCCCCGCTCAGATGACAGCTGCGTCACAGCGTGCGTCACGGCTGACAGGAGAGAGCGCCAAATTCAAATAAACTATATTCCGCTTTTCTGAGACTTTTTTCTCCATGGATGATCTCATTCTGTTTGTAAAACTGTATGCTACAGCACGTGTTGTTGTTTTACCACCAAGACGCTGTTTTTGTGCGTAATTTATTCCATAACGAACACGAACAATAACTCTCCCGAAGAAATGAAATGTAAACAAAGGAATATTCATCCTTATTGCAACGTTATTGTTTCACTGGACTAAAAGTGCTCGCTGGGATGTTGTTCTGTGGACCCTTACCTCTCTAACTAAACTGGGATTTCAGCAGTGGACGAGTTTGTGGCTTGTTATTACAATGTATCTGGTACGTACTTGTTTTTTATTCTGCCTGTTTTGATGTGTACTGCTTACACAAATGTAGCAAATACATTCCTTATAAGCTTTCCATCGGAAAACAGCGATCTGTCGTCGATGCTTGAGGCTTAGACCTTCAGAATGATATATAGTTTGTCAAGATTAATGATATTCTTTCACGTTAAATTCATTCATAAACATTAAACTAGTGGGGAAAAAACGCTTCAGTGCGCTGTCGCTCTGGTAAACGTTAACAGGTTAAGGTCTGTTAAAAGATGGACTAACGAAACAGAGCGGGATTTACAAGCCTGTTTCTCTCTCACTAATTGGACTGTTTTTGAAAATGCTGCAAATGATCTGGATGAGCTCACAGAGACTGTAACATCTTATATCAGTTTCTGTGAGGATATGTGCATTCCTACCAGGACTCATTTAACCTACAACAATGACAAACCATGGTTCACTGCAAAACTCAGACAGCTCCGTGAGGCCAAAGAAGATGCTTACAGAAAGGGGGATAAAGTCTTGTATAAGCAGGCCAAATACACACTGGAAAAGGAGATCAGAGTGGCAAATAGGAATTATTCTGACAAGCTAAGGATCCAATTCTCTTCCAGTGATCCTGCTTCAGTGTGGGAAGATATGAAGGATATCACCAGTTACAAGTCACCATCCCCCAGCGCTCTGGAGAATCAACAACGGGCAGACGATTTGAATGACGTTTACTGTAGGTTTGAAAAAACAACCCACACCCACCCTGAACACCTCTCCACACAACCATTAACACCTCCAGCAACCCTCCTCTCCCCCACACCTACGATTCAAATCAGTGAAGATGACGTGTGCCAGGTCTTCAGAAAGAACAAAAGAAGGAAAGCACCAGGCCCAGGCGGTGTGTCACCAACCTGCCTAAAAATCTGTGCTGATCAGCTGGCCCCCATCTTCACACAGATCTTCAACAGATCACTGGAGCTGTGTGAAGTCCCCTCATGCTTCAAACGCTCCACCATCATCCCCGTCCCAAAGAAACACAAAATTACTGGACTTAATGACTACAAACCTGTGGCTCTAACGTCTGTGGCCATGAAATCATTTGAAAGACTGGTTTTGGCTTATCTGAAGGACATCACTGGACCCTTACTGGACCCCCTGCAGTTTGCCTACAGTGCAAACAGGTCTGTGGATGATGCAGTCAACATGGGACTGCACTTCATCCTGCAGCATCTGGACAGACCAGGGACTTATGTGAGGATCCTGTTTGTGGACTTCAGCTCTGCTTTTAACACCATCATCACAGACACCCTTTAGAATAAACTGTCTCAGCTCTCCGTCCCCACCTCCGTCTGTCAGTGGATCAACAGCTTCCTGACAGACAGACAGCAGTTAGTAAAGCTTGGTAAGTCCACATCCAGCACCCGCACCATCAGCACTGGAGCTCCTCAGGGATGCGTTCTCTCCCCACTGCTCTTCTCCCTCTACACCAATGACTGCACATCTAAAGACTCCTCTGTCAAGCTCCTGAAGTTTGCAGACGACACCACACTGATCGGCCTCATTCAGGACGGTGACGAGTCTGCTTACAGGAGCTGGCTGTCTGGTGCAGTCTTAACAACCTGGAGCTCAACATGCTCAAAACTGTGGAGATGATTGTGGACTTCAGGAGAAACCCCCCTGCTCTCCCCCCACTCACCATCATGAACAGTACTGTGACTGCAGTGGAGTCATTCAGATTCCTGGGCACCACCATCTCTCAGGACCTGAAATGGGACATTCATATTGATTCTATTGTGAAAAAGGCCCAGCAGAGGTTGTACTTTCTTCGCCAGCTGAGGAAGTTCAACCTGCCACAGGAGCTGCTGAAACAGTTCTACTCTGTCATCACTGAATCTGTCCTCTGCACTTCAATAACTGTCTGGTTCAGCTCAGCTACCAAATCTGACCTCAGAAGACTACGTAGGGTAGTCCGGACTGCTGAGCGAATCATTGTTACAACCCTCCCCACTCTCCAAGAACTGTACTTATCCAGAGTGAGCAAAAGGGCTGGTAAAATCACTCTGGACCCCTCACATCCAGCACACAACCTCTTTGAACTGTTACGTCTGGTCGATGCTACAGAGCTCTGAGCACCAGAACGACCAGACACAGAAACAGTTTCAATCCATCTCATGAACACTTGACAATAAAACGCGGAACACACAACTCTATTATTTATTCACCACACTTGCTTACTTTTTTATTTATCAAATTTTTTCATTTCAAATTTGCACATATCAGACCTGTACACACATAATTGTCTATATTATATATTGTGTTTTTGCTGTTTTGTACATTGCCTATTTGTATATTTGTATTATTCTTTATCATTTGTGTCCTGTCCTGTTGCTGTCTCTCTGTTGCACTGTGGAGCTTCTGTCACTATAACGAATTCCTCGTATGTGTAAACATACCTGGCCAATAAAGCTCATTCTGATTCTGAAATATGTCACAGAGAAAATTTTCACAGAGGTCAGAAGAGTCATTATGAAAAGGAGATGGCAGTTTGATAAGTTTGTTGATCTCAGAAAATAGGGTCCTGGGTTTACACTTTGCTTTGTTAATAATATTGAACAGGTAAGTAGATCAGGCAGTATTAAGTGCTTTTTTATATTGCAACATGAACTCTGAGTAAACGGTAGTGTGAACAGGAAGACGAGTCTTCTTATACAGTCATTCAAAGCATCTACCCTTAGATTTCATTAATCTGAGCTCCAGGGGAAACCAAGGGGAAGAATGAGCTAAGGAGACAGTTCTGGGCCTGTATTTATCAAGCCTCTGAGAATTGCTCACAAGAACACTGCTAAGAATTGACCTAAGGGCTTAAAAGTTAGTTTTCAAGCATCTCAGTCTATACTGACTTGATTCATACTGACATCTATACTTCACCCACCGACTGCAATGATAGAGCTTAGAAGAACCAGGACAATTTTTAATATAACTCCGATTGGATTGGTCTGAAAGAAGAAAGTCATATACACCTAGGATGCCTTGAGGGTGAGTAAAACACAGGCTAATTTTCATTTTTGGGTGAACTAACCCCTTAAGACTAAATTGGCAGTTTGAGGAGCTTGATTAATATGGGCCCTGGTGTTTAGTGGGGCCAGAGCCTCTAAGACATTCAATGTAACATTATTATATAATGAGAGAATCTCACCAGTGCAAGAGAGATTAACAGAGAGAGACAAAGTGGAGGCAGCAATAGCAGTAGATAATTTTTCAGTACTAATGTTTCACATGTTTCAGTAGGATATTGTGGATTTAATTTGAGGTTTTACAAGGAGGAGAGAAAAACTAAAGTCAATGAGTTTATAGTCAGATGTGTCAACTCCGAGACCCTGGACACAAACCTTATCAATGCCAACAGAGCAGATTAAATCACGACTGAATCTGACTGATGCTAACATCATTTACCTGACTCTTCATAACTAACAAATCCCTTGTTGCTGAATTGTTTTTTTCTCTGGATGGAGACTGTGTTTCATGAGCTATTAACCTTTACAATTTTAAAACACATAACTATATATGATATGCTTTCATTACATATGACAAATGTTATGCAATTTCATATTTCTTGGCATTATTCTCGTAATAACATACTGTAAATAATGTGTCTTAGACAGAAATCTAAATAAATCTGAAATTCCAGTACAGTCCACTAGTGCTGTTTAATAAATAATAAAAACATACATTGTAAGTCACTTAGCTTTAGCTATGTAAGGCAATGCATCCTCCAAAGCATAAATGCACAGGGACTCAAGTATTTAAACACTTAATAATGTTATGTTGTAATATGACAAAATATCAAAGCAAGTGTCATCTGTGTTACAGAGAGATCGCAAAAGAGATCTCTTTAAACAAAACATTGCACCAAAAAAAAAAAAAAAATTGAATGCAATATAATTCATACAAGTGAGCAAAACACAGAAGTATTTGACCACATATTTATTTACCCAAAAAGTCACAAAATAACTACTTTATTCTCAATTGTTTCTGCACATTTGTGCAAAGCTCCTCATTTGAGATGTTTGCTGTAAGATTGGTCTGAGTGTGTGTTCAGATGAGAATATAGAGATCTCAACATGTGCTATCAGTTTGATCTGAATGCTTCAGCTGCACCCACAGGCGCTTACTGTGCTGCTTATATCTGCCCTCATATAGCGCTTTTATTCATACTGCTGGAACAGATGGAAGTTCAGTGCTTTTTTTGTGTGTGTGTGTGTGTGTGTGTGTGTTTCTGCTTATTCGTATTTGAGGTGTTGCGTCTGGTGTTTCAGATACACCACACTGGCATATGCACATGTGCAGTTAAGTTTTGAGAGCTACAGTAACATTTGAAGTGAAAAATATAAATTTCAGATCTGTTGCTGCATTCCACATGGACTACGGTTGTTGTGTCGACAGCCGTGGCAGTTTTTTTGTCTCAAGGAACAAGGAGTGGGTTTTGACTGACATGAGGGTAAATGCACGTTTCATTTCTAGATGAACTTTTCCTTTAAGGCTGATGGCTTCAGTGATTGGACAGCGGAAGAGGACAGGCAGTTGTCTTTGATTGTTAAATCACATCCTCAGGGAGAGTCTAATGCTCTTATTAAAGCAGTTCATGTCTTCCTGCAACAGGAAATGACCGTCATATTTTCTCTAATGGGGAACGGCCATGTTGCTCAATTATATATTCAAATGTTTGTATGTGTGTGTGTGTTTGAGTATTTTTAGATAAAGACGCATGTGAAGTGTTCCCTGGCAGATTCGCTTGTAATACTGCTGTTTCCCCGTCTGTTCTCCCTGTAGTCTTGTCCTGGTTTCTCAGTAAAAATGGAAATAATGTTTGGCATACTTTCACAGGCACGTGCAGCAGAACTGATGAGCCTCTGAATATCATGTAACTGTTGTGTTCACAATCGAAGCCTTCATCTTCATTTCTATGGCTAATGCTATATTTCAGTCACTCACTGGGCAGGGAGTGTCCCGCTGTAGTATCCTGCGTTTTTTTCCTTGGCCATATTGGCTCATAGCTCACCACATTCTGGCTTGAAACAAATCCTTCCAGTTTTTAGCCCTGAGCTTACAGTTGATCTTTGCTGTTTTTTCCACCTTTTATTGATATTATTGATAGGTTGACATGCTCAAGATGACTCTGTGCAATTTCAAAACACCACTCTGAGCAGCATGCTACAGCTGCCTAACTTCCAGTTGATCAGAGCAGTTCGTGACGCAGAATCAACGGTGAAATCGCACGGCAACGGGACGTGCTTTTACATCAATGAAAGGTGGTGTACAGATGTAACTGTGTTAAAGAATATGTGCTGTTCAGTTCTAGAAACGCTCTTCATTAACTGCAAGCCGTTCTATTCGCTGTGGGAGATTTGTTTGTTCATTCTCGCGAGTGTCTACATTCCACCGCAAGCGCACGTGAGCACAGCTCTACAGAAATTCGCTGATATGATCACAGACACTGAACAAAAACACCCAGACTCTGTTTTAATCATTCTAGGGGACTTTAATAAAGCAAATCACTCCCGTGAACTGACAAAATACAGACAGCACATCACTCTGTCCCACGAGCAGCTTTACGACTCTCTGATCACTGTTTGGTTCATCTCTCACGACCTGCAGGCAGAAACTTAAATCTGCTAAACCTGTATTAAGAACTGCTAAAAGATGGACTAATGATTGCTGAACTGCTGATTTTGTCCGGCCAGAGGAGAATGACACTATTTCGACAAACTATTTCCCCGTCTAAATGCTGTAAAGCTGATATAATGATATAATGATATCAAGCCGATGTAAAGCTGCTTTGACACAATTTGCATTGTTAAAAGCGCTATACAAATAATATTGACTTGACTTGACTTAATGAAACAGAGCGGGTTTTACAAGCCTGTTTCTCTCTCACTGATTGGACTGTTTTCGAAGCTGCTGCAAATTGTCTGGACGAGCTCACAGAGACTGCAACATCTTATATCAGTTTATGTGAGGATATGTGCATTCCTACCAAGACTCATCTAACTTACAACAACGACAAACTATGGTTCACTGCAAAACTCAGACATAGGGCTGTGTATTGGCAAGAATCTGGCGATACGATACGTATCACGATACAGGGGTTATGATACGATATATTGCGATACATTGTGATACTGTAAGCAAGGCGATATATTGGGATATTTCTTATTTTAGGAATAGATATATTTTTTAGGAAAGCTGTCACTAAGAACACACCACCATATGCAAACCTTAGCAAAAAATAAATAAATAAAAATAGCTTAACCAGAACACACTCCAGAACACACTGGGATCTGCATTTGCAATAATCAGTCCCTATAACATTCAACATTATTGAACCACTTTTTGTGCAGTACGAGTAAAGGGGGAAATATTCAAGTGCTTGAATGATTCTTTAGTTAAATGTATGTATAAAATGTATTTTATAAAAAGATAAAAAAATATATATATATTTATAGACTCTAATTTAAAGGTTCACAGTTTAAGTTTACAATTGTGACATGCAGTGTCATAACATTTGATCTGAACACAAAATGACATCTGCTTAATATCAATGAAAAATAAAGTGCTTGCAGGATTCCTAAAGAAAACTAAACAATTGTAAAACAATAAAATAAATACAGATGTTAAACATTCTCAGAACTTTTCAACTTGGATTTCACAGGATTTTCAGTTTGTATTTATGTTCCGCATGGAATCGCGAAGACCGCGACGCGAGCACCGCCCCAACTGCACAAAACGCCCCCGAATTACGAGAAAGCTGCAGCTGCACGGCGACTCTACCGCCCGCCGCGCCCCCCGCAAAGGCTCTTCAGCACGGGACGCGGCAAGCGGCAGAACCGAGATTGTGCTCGCGCCGCGGTCCCGGGGCGGACATTACCACAAAAGCCCAGATGGTGCCACACTTCAGCTTTGTACATCGAAACGAGAGCTGGAACAATTCTTTCATCCTCCATTACTGGCAGCGAACTATATTAACGCTAACATTAGTGGAGTGCCCTGATGCTAGTATTTCCTGTCACTGTTTAAGTTCAGAGCTGAAGACTGATATCTAGCGGTCGGGATATGAACTCAAAACTAAACAACTGCCATGAATCTTGTATGATTTTTTTATTTATTTATTTTTTCATATCGATATTCTGTTTTGGAGAATCGATACAGTATCGCCAAATAAAATATTGCGATACTCACGTGTATCAATATTTCCTTACACCCCTACTCAGACAGCTCCGTCAGGCCAAAGAAGAAGCTTACAGAAAGGGGGATAAAGTCTTGTATAAACAGACCAAATACACACTGGAAAAGAAGATCAGAGTGGCAAAGAGGATTTTTTTCTGGCAAGCTAAGGAACAAATTATCTTCCAGTGATTCTGCTTCAGAACTCTGGAGAATCAACAATTCTGAATTAGTTCTACTGCAGGTTTGAAAAAACACCCCACGCCAGCCCTGAACACCTCTCCACACAACCATTAACACCTCCAGCAACCCTCCTCTCCCCCACACCTGCAATTCAGATCAGTAAAGATGACATGCGCCAGGTCTTCAGAAAGAACAAAAGAAGGAAAGCACCAGGCCCCGGCGGTGTGTCACCAGCTTGCCTAAAAATCTGTGCTGATCAGCTGGCCCCCATCTTCACACAGATCTTCAACAGATCACTAGAGCTGTGCGAAGTCCCCTCATGCTTCAAATGCTCCACCATCATCCCCGTCCCAAAGAAACCCAAAATTACTGGACTCAATGACTACAAACCTGTGGCTCTAACATCTGTGGCCATGAAATCATTTGAAAGACTGGTTTTGGCTTATCTGAAGGACATCACTGGACCCTTACTGGACCCCCTGCAGTTTGCCTACAGAGCAAATAGGTCTGTGGATGATGCAGTCAACATGGGATTGCACTTCATCCTGCAGCATCTGGACAGGCCAAGGACTTATGTGAGGATCCTGTTTGTAGACTTCAGCTCCCCTTTTAACACCATCATCCCCACATCATGTTCTCTCCCCACTGTTCTTTTCCCTCTACACCAACAACTGCACGTCTAAAGACCCCTCTGTCAAGCTCCTGAAGTTTGCAGACGACACCACACTGATCGGCCTCATCCATGACGGTGACAAGTCTGCTTAAAGACAGGAGGTTAAGGAGCTGGCTGTCTGGTGCAGTCTTAACAACCTGGAGCTTAACACGCTCAAAACTGTGGAGATGATTGTGGACTTCAGGAGAAACCCCCCTGCTCTCCCCCCACTCACCATCATGAACAGCACTGTGACTGCAGTGGAGTCATTCAGGTTCCTATTTGTATAATATTCTTTTATTATCTGTGTTCTGTCCTGTTGCTGTCTTTCTGTTGCACTGTAGAGCTTCTGTCACTATAACAAATTCCTTGTATGTGTAAACATACCTGGCCAATAAAGCTCATTCTGATTCTGATTCTAATACACAGAATAATACTAGATAGTGGCTAAAACACAGCTGGAAAAGAATTAACTAATAATCACACTAAACTAGGACAGGAAAATAATCATATAAGGACACAAGAGGCGGGAAACACACAACACAGGACTGACATATGTATATAGTATTCTCCTCTTATACTGCAAAACGTGGCATAATATCAGACTAAGATGATAAAGACCTGGAATTTGGCCACCTTGATAGTGACTAAAGTTCTTTCACAATGCAGCAAGCAAATCCAAGACTGGATACCTTCCACATTACTCTGTTGTTATGTCTACAACTATTGTTTGTATCTCAGGTGAAGTCGGTCTCCACCCCTTGTCGTTTTGGCACAGAGAACTTTACGTAAGAACCATAGAAGACCATGACTCATTATTCCTTAAGGGAGAAGTATTGTGGCATTCATGATTTCTTTCACTCGAGGTCCACTGAAAATCAATAGACAGTGTAATCCTGCTTTTGTCATTAATCACTTACCCCCATGTCGTTCCAAACCCGTAAAAGCTATGAAGCTACGAGAATACTTTTTGTATACTTTTTTGGCAGTCAATGGGACAGTCACAAGCCTTCCGGTTTTCATCCAAAATATTTGAAATTGTGTTCTGAAGACGAGCTAAGCTTTTACGGGTTTGGAATGACATGGGGGTAACTGATTAATGACAAAATTTTCATTTTGGGGTGGAGTAACCCTTTAAGGGTTGAACAACAACCTGAAGCGTAATGTGTTTGCTCATTTCTCTTGTGAAAACGAAGTCACAAGACGAAGCAGCAAAATTCAGTGCTGCCTTTCTGATCCATAAATCAGCATGCACAAGCACCTATAATTTTCATTTCTGTCAGCCACTAGCAGAGGACATGAATGGGAAAGGTCGGGTCACAGCCGCAGGTGCTAGAGACTCTGGAGCGCTGCCCATGATAACGGCATCTCTCCGCACCTCTAATGGCCTCGTCTGGCCTTGCTCCTGCTGGGGGAAGTGCTGGATCAGCAGATCACGACCGCCCGAGCTGCGTCGCGTTTGAACAGGAACCTAGAAAACTTGTAGATAAAGACTCTAATTGAATGCGACAGGAAGTCTGGGAAAGGTACTTTGGCAGCGTCAGTCAGTCCTTGAGAGAGCGTAGTCTGCCGTTAAGAACTAACTAGGTATGTGGGAAACAATGTTTTTCAGATCTAGAGATTTATGTCTGTTGGAAGTATTGAACATGCTTTGATATGTTTGCTTATGAGGACAACAGATGCAATATAATGATGAGATTGTGCTGTGGCATTTAAATCAAGCATAAATATTACTGAAATAGGGTTTGTTCACATGGTAGTAAGCTTTGGCGTGTAACTCATCCTGCACCATTAAGTTTCATTAATGATTTATTGAGGAAAAATACGCTGTTACTTTACGAAGTGATCGGATTTAGACCTGAGACCAGGATATCCTGGAGAAATGGGCTCTTACATACCATGTTAAAACAAATATCCATTTAATGGAATACGTACATTCATATACAGCATGCAACAGATCAGAGAATACATAATGATTTGTTAAGCGTTATCATATAAAATGGTGTGGTGAGTTTAAGATTAATATAACTGCTAAAATTAAGTATTTTTTGCCTCAGACTTTCTGTCCATATCCGCGGATCAGTCCTGGTGTATATATGTCTATAAACATGCTCACTTATGCCATTAGCTATGTTTCCATCCAAAGATTCGAATTTAAAGGTGCCATAGAATGCATTGATACAATATTTTAAATTGTTTTCTGATATCTACATAGAAGGGTTAGGTAAGGGCAAAAAATCTCCAGAAACAGTTTTACATGTCCATTTACAACCCTAGGATTTCTTCCTTGAATGAAATGGTCTGTTATTGGCTTATTTGGAAGTATAATGAATAATAATGTTGAGCTCTGCTCTTATTGGCTGTTTCACAGTGCGGCTCATTTCAGTAGCTCACAGGAAGGAAACTATATATAATCAACATATAAAAATATATATTTCAACACTTTCTCGCGGTTATATCGTTGGTTAATTATACTGTAAATAAAATGCGGGCATCAAGGAGCCGCTATTAATATGCTGGGCATTGAAACTGCTTTGGAATGCACGATTGCATTTTATTTTCTCTTTCACGATCGCACAGCCTCTGTTTATACTATGGAGCAGCAGCATTTATCACACATTTTACAAGATCAGATGCTTGTCAGTGGTGCTCAGGATCTGTAAATCATTTTCCATCATCCTCAGTCATCTCTCCTTACTCTGTTTATGTGGTAAGTGAAATCTTATGTATCGTAATGTAACAGGCTACCGCTGGCCACTAACCATGTCCCTTTATTAGAACACGTTATTTGCTTTCCGTGCCTTTCTGAATACAGACACCAACCCATCCCTGCACTTCACATCCCCTGCACAGCCTGGAACATAACATTTATTTCCGTGTTCTGCCATTTTCGCTGTTGTCCTCGCTTGTTTCTTCACAATACCTGCAGAACTTCTGATGGTTCAGCCGGCGGCTGGCCTAGAATATGGACGGGTTTATGCAAATGTCGGGGGCGTAGTGATCCCGACTGTTGCGTCACAGTCTGTGTTATTTTCTGCTTATTTTTCAGTGGTCTTTAGCACTCACGAGATTTATATAAGAAGGAGGAAACTATGGTGTTTGAGGCTCACTGTATGTCATTTCCATGTACATAACTCGTATTATTCAACTATGCCAAGGTAAAGACAGTTTTCCATTCTATGGCAGCTTTAACTTGTGGGCAAAACTGGAATATCACATAAAACATTTGCGAATAAAGCATGTTTCCATCCAACAATTCAAAAAGAACAAAATCGTCACTTCCTGATAAATTGACACCGAGTATCACTAAGAAAAGTAGGAGAAGCCACTGAATATAATAATTTTCATATATGATAAATGACTTGCGCCTCAGAACGAGCAGATGAAACACAATAAATTAAGTCATTGCTTTCAGAGGTGGATGCTGCTGTTTGGGAACGCAGTCGTGTAAGACAATTGTACAGAAATACTTTGACGACAGACTTTGGTCAGGGATTTCAGAACGACCAAAACAACACATAGATGCTGTGAACGAGATCGGTCCGCTGCTAGTCAAGTTAATCCCGTCTCATAGCGCAAAGTCACATGACATGACATTATACACATGGTGGAATTTATTCAGTAAATGTGTTTACATTGTAGTTTATGCACAATTTTTCTTATCGGATATAAAGTTTATTCTACTTATTTGTACACATATGTTTTTTTATACACATTTTTAGAATTTATGCGCATCTTGGCGTTTCCATCCAGTTTTTTTCATGCGATATTCCAAAATGCTAATAAAAATAGGTGCATGGAAACATCTAGAAGTGCACAAAGGTTTCTGTGAGGGTTAGATTTAGGCCTAAAGTTAGTGGATGGAAAATATAATACCTTATTACAGAAAAGTAATAGAAATCAACAGGAAATTTCTAAAGCCTCTAAAGTCCAAACCAAATATATAAATAAAAATGTCTATGATATGACCTCATTTATATAGCCAGCATTGTGTGTTTGTGTTGATCTGCAGCAGTCGGCCAGCAGAGGGTACCGCTCTGTCCCTTCATCAGCATCCGTGTGTGATGTCATCATCCCGAGCCCAAACACATCCATGGTCCATCAGTGCACACACACACACACACACACACACACACATAAAGCTGAACAGAGCAGCTCATGGAAACACTGTCACATACAGCATACGCTTGATCAGAGAATCTGATTCTGATGGTGGCTGTCTAGACAGAGTTTCCTCAGTGTGTGTGTGTGTGTGTTATCTGAGACAGGAGCGTAGCTGTCAACTCACCTCACAATATAAACACTGATCAGAGCTGCGTTTGAATATGATCCAGGTCGACTGTTTGAGGAGCTTTCCTTCAGATAGTGTGTCTCTTCTCTTTTGGTTTTGACCATTACATCTGTTGGAAAATGTTCAAATAATGGTGAAATGAATATTTGTGCTCATGTCTCATGTTTCATTAGTGAGTAAATGAGGGCTGATAGTCTTTTTCTTTCTCCAGATCAGTGCTGTGCTGGTTCAGTGTAGTGGTGCTGTTAGATATTAATTTCACAGGGCTTTGATATGCCATGGTACTAAAATATACATAAATAAACTACATAAATATAAAAGCTTTATGTAAAGCTTAATGCATCCTTGTCCATCATGACAACTGAACACTAATCCTGTGAGATTATCGTCTGCTATGGACACTTGAATGGAGTCAGAATGCTTTGCTGTGAGTTCCAGCAGATGCGGTCAGTGTGAGAGCGTTCCTGCAGACGTGAGATGTTTGAGGGTTGTTGTGTGTGTGTGTGTGTGTGGCTCAGATGTGTGTGTGACGTGTTCAGCGGCGGCACCAGGCTTTGCTTGGTACTGCGGTCAGAGACGCCTTGAGCCTCATGGACGACTGACCGCAGACCCCAGAGCTTCACAAACCGCTCTGAGACTGCAGTGCTAGTGTGAGGCACATTTCTCACCCAAAACTAATCTAGCAAATCATTTATTAAGAACATTATGCTTGCTGATAGTCTGTATCACATTATGATAGTCATGTTTATGGTAATGAGAATCAAGGTATGTGCTTAGATGCCATGGAAATAATTTAACAATGCATATCTTGTCCCATAGATTTAGGCTGAAATATGACAAAATAAAATATGAAATGTGTGTGTGTGTGTGTGTGTGTGTGCCTGGTATTTATCACGTTATGGGGACCAAATGTCCCCACAAGGATAGTAATACCAGTAAATTTTGACCCCCATGAGGAAACAAGCTTATAGATCATACAGAATGAGTTTTTTTTTTTTTTTTTTTTTTTTGAGAAAGTAGAAATGCACAAAGTCTCCTGTGAGGGCTAAGTTTAGGTGTAGGGTTGGTGTAGGGCAATAGCACACACAGTTTGTTCAGTATAAAAACCATTACGCCTATGGAGAGTCCCCATAAACCACAAAAACCAACATGTGTGTGTGTATGTGTGTGTTCAGGCTTTGCAGATCAGGGACGCAGTGGCTTTTTAAAGTCACTGGACAGATGTTGTTTAAAGCCTCTAGCAGGACAGCATGACTCAAGACGAGTGAGAGACAAACAGCAGCACTACTGAGGGAGCAGAGAGGAATCAACATTCGTTTCTAGCTGCTGCTTTTTTCAGATATTCTGTGATGTCCTGGATGAGTCTGTGACGGCTCTCATATATATGACTGACAGTGTGTGATGGGGGTGTGTCTATGCAAATGAGATACAGCGATGGCAGAAGATATGCACATGATGTAAGTGTGGCTGTGCAAATGAGCTGCAGTGAGCGGTGGACAGTCAGTCAGTGGGTCATGTGTCTCTCTCTCTCTCTCTCCACACACTGACCGTTTGCTCTCTATCAGTAACAATGGCAGCAAACTCTGAAGTAAACAGCGATTCTGAGGTATGTCTGCACTCTGCACACTATTTGAAACTGTGGATGTTGGCTTGGCGTTTGCACAATGCAGTTACAGAGACAGAGACGAGTCTAGACTGAATAGCAGGACTGACTGCAGCGACAGACGTCTGCAGATGTTTTAGTCGAGCTCTGAAGATGTTTTGGTTTGATTTCATCAGATCTGGATGTGATCAAGAGAATTCTAGTCTGATCAAGCAACTGATCCGCTTCTGTGTAAAATTCATATTTAATTGTATGCTTTTTAAAATTTGTATTAATGATCAGCTGATACGAATATATCTTATGTATATATATAAGAAATAAATTGTTAAGAAGCTGATTCTTCTGTTAATTGGTGGAGCAGAAAGACAGCTGATGTTTTCATAATAATAATGATAATAATAATAAACAAGATAAATTAGAAAACATGAAAAGAAAAAGTTACAAAAATGAAAGCAATTTTTAATTATATTAATATTAATGTATTATTATTAGTAGTAGTAGTAGTAGTAGTAGTATCAGCTTGCAAATATATTTTCAGTGTACCTTGAACATTTTCATGATCACATCAATTTATTTTGTCACTTTGATATTTGCTCATGTTTATGTTGTGTATCATTTTGATATTGTTGCACCTGTGCTGGACTTTCACTGGAGTCTGGACCTCCAGCCCTGACCTCTTTGGCACACACACACGCACACACACACACACACACACACACACACACAAAGAGCTCTGCTGTGCTGACACAACAGCTCCATTGACACACACTCAGCTGCTGTCACACACACACACACACACACACACACACAGTCATCAGCAGCAGAGCTGATGTGAAACACATCTGCAGGGTCTTCAGTGAAACCCATGCTTCCTGAGGTTTGACTCAGCGGGGACTGAAGGATGGCTCAGGTGGATCTCTCACTATTGACTGAGCCATCGCTTGACATTTAGGAAACATTCTTTAGCAGGTCAACTGCATATAACTACAAGATAGCATTTTATAATTCAAAACCTTTCAGACAGCAGCTTGAGCAAACACTGGAAGAGAGATGAGAGTGTTGTGATGTCTGTCAAACAATCCCATCAAACCCTGTGAGCTCACAGCTTCAGTCCTTCAGATGGGATGGGATTTATTTATTAAAAATAATTTAACTCACATTATACTGAGACTGATTGATATAAATGCAATTCTATTCATCAAATAAGTAATCCCGATTGCCCTAGTGACTGATGTCAGACTTTACCCTCTCCAGCTGTGGTTTGTCTTTGGGCTGCTTGAATAGTGTTTTTGTGATTTCTGGTCTGAGATCAGCTTTCTTCTCTCACTGCGCTGAAGTCTTCATGTGTGACTGAGCTGCTTTGATCACAGTAACCTGACTGACCTGCTTTCTCTTCACTGACTCAAAGGTGGCTATTTATATATTTGTTCTGCACCTCTAATATCAAACCAGAACATGTCCAGGATATTTCCAGGTCTTTGTGTGTTAGTGTGGTTGTGTCTTTATGTGCTTGTGTGTTTGTGTCTTTGTGAGGTTGTGCGTTTGTGAGGTTGTGTGTTTGTGAGGTTGTGTGTTTGTGTGGTTGTGTGTTTGTGTGGTTGTGTGTTTGTGTGGTTGTGTGTTTGTGTGGTTGTGTGTTTGTGTGGTTGTGTCTTTGGAGGTTGTGTGGTTGTGTGGTTGTGTGTTTGTCTTTGTGGTTGTGTGTTTATGTGGTTGTGTCTTTGTGTGCTTGTGTGTTTGTGTCTTTGTGAGGTTGTGTGTTTGTGAGGTTGTGTGTTTGTGTGGTTGTGTGTTTGTGAGGTTGTGTGTTTGTGTGGTTGTGTCTTTGTGTGCTTGTGTCTTTATGTGCTTGTGTGGTTGTCTTTGTGTGCTTGTGTGTTTGTGTCTTTGGAGGTTGTGTGTTTGTGTGTTTGTGAGGTTGTGTGTTTGTGTGGTTGTGTGTTTGTGGTTGTTTGTCTTTGTGTGGTTGTGTTTGTTGTGTGTTTGTGTGACACCCTCAAAATAAGTTTTTGTTGAGATTATTACTTTGTTTCTTTTCTTTCTATTGCAATCATATTTTATTTTATTTCTGATTTATAGAATTGAATACTAATGAGAGATTACAAAGAAGCACACAATGACATGCTGTTTCATAAAATGGACACAGGGTGGCAGCACCCACCAGCAGCGTCACTCTGGGACTCTTAGCAGTGCGCAGAGCAAGGTGAGCTCATAATCCCAATGAATGGAGAATGAGCAACTATTGTCCTGCATCACTGATTTCTGTTTAATATTTCCAATATTTCCAGGTTAGTTACACAGCTTTTAGGTGACTACAGATGTTTATAAGCTAATATGAGTCCCCGGTGATGTGTGGTCTGTAAACTAAAAGTATATCAAATGTGTAAACAGTTAAGTCTGACGGTACGTAGCTGAGAAAATGGCGGCCAACTCCGCATCAATTGTTTGTTTTGTTTGTTCCTTGGGCTCCGGGGCATTTGTGGGTTATTGCTGTGTGTGTAGTACAATGTTTAAAGGGTAGTAAGTTAATGCGAATGTATAGAGTAAGACCATTTACGGCTGCAGCCTTGTTTAATGGCACACGTTAATATTAGACAATGATACAGTGTCAGTTCATAGGAGTGGGCGCCAAGTTATGAAACGTCTATCATCAATCATGTCTGCACTTCTCCCTTTAAACACCTGTATCTTTGTCCTCTCATCAAAATAGTATTTTTGTACTAACTGTACATTTTATAAGTGTTCACTTTATACATATGTTTATTATTGAAGTTTGTGTTCATATAGTGGGAATGTAATACAGTTTAACTGCAAATGAGATTTATTCTGTTGTACGGAATATGTGATTTAAAGGGAAAATGTTTGTTTTTGGTTTTATACAAATTTTGATAAGTTAATGTTTGGAAAATATGTGAGGATACATTTATGTGAAAACAGACCTTGAAAGAATATATGGCTTATATGGCTTAATATTTCCAATATTTCCAGCACTCCTATCAGAGGATTACACATATATATCTGCCAGCGGAGACCTAGCCGGGACCCGCTACAGATTCTTGGGGGCTCGTCCGGGATACTTCGGCGCCACCTATTGGAGTGGGAGCCAAGTGATGACAATGCTGACCAGCAACTAGCCCCCATCAGCGAACTGGGTTGCCAGCCGTGAGGGAGACGAGGAGCCATCATGTCGAGTGGTGGGAGGAAGAGCCTAGTGTGGGACATTAGGAAGGGCCTACTCACCTTGTCAGCTGAAGATCTTCTTCGAGTCGCCAGAGCGGTGAATCCAGTGTCGGACGTAGACCAGTCAGAGCTTGTGGAGGGAGATCAGGAGGAATGCTACGATCATATCAACTCGTTCATGTACTATAAGCAGTTACTTGAAACAGAGGACGAGGGAATGGCCCAGTTGCTGATGTTAAAAGACGCTATTGATGATGTAGTGAAATGTCGTGATGATGATATGTCACTTCTAAATGTAAAGGGTAATTCTGAGTTACATACTGGGCAGAGTGGTGATAAGCTTGATGACCATATTGATTTTTCTAAGGGTTTTGTCATTATCCAAACACCTCCTGAAATCACCACAGACACTCACAAGCAGAGTCGAACACACCTATTTCAGTCAGTACTGCATCGCCTAGTGATATTGCTGAACTAGATCCAGGCTCAGTTAAGGCTACAATATTGAATGCACCTGACACAGCGAACGCTGATTTGCTTAAAGTGCTCGCTAGCTACGAAGAGCTTAGCAAGAAACTCATACAGTGTACTCATACCAGTACATGCTTCACCGCCACAGACACATATACCCCCATCCTCAGCCCTGCTTAGGCAGCCAGGCAGAAACCCACCGGGTGAGCCTGCCTCTCAGTCGGCTTGCGAGGGGATGGTGTCCTTAAGGGAACTCAGTTACCTTCCTCGGGGAGAGTTCAAAGTGCAGGGCGGGCAAGTCGGTGATCAATCCTCAGATATCAGCTACAATAATGTCTGCAGGCAAATTGATGATGGAATCAGAGAAGGATTCTCCGACTCAGAGATTGTTCGTGGTGTGCTCAAAATCATAAGACCAGGCATATTCAAAGAGATGTTGATAAACAAAGACGACATGGCAGTGACTGAACTCAAGGGATTTCTCCAAACCCACCTAAAATGAAGGAACAGCACAGAGCTATTCCAAGAGTTGATGTGTACGAAACAGGATGAGAACGAGACACCACAACAATTTCTCTATCGTGTGATAGGTTTGAAACAACGCATCCTATTGACATCAAGACTGGCTGACACTGACTTTAAATACTCTGCAGCTGCAGTGCAAGATGTTTTCCTACATACAGTGTACCAAGGCTTTGGACACAAATACACTGACATACGCAGAGAGCTCAAACCTTTGTTGGCAAAAAGTGGGATCACTGATGAGATGATTCTGCGTCATGTGATGAAAATCACTAGTGAAGAAAACGAGAGAATGAAAAGACTTGGCTTGTCCCGCCAGCAGACTGTAACAAATGCGCACAGCGCACAGCTCGAGCCTGATGTGGTAAAGACACCGAGCACAAAGTCAGAGAGTGTAGGGTCCAAGTCAAGTCAAACAAAACCAGATCCTCTGAGAGACCTCACGACCAAAGTAGAGGAGCTTACCAGACTGGTTGAGACCATGCAAAAACAAAACCAGATCCTCTGAGAGACCTCACGACCAAAGTAGAGGAGCTTACCAGACTGTTTGAGACCATGCAAAAACAAAACCAACAACAGCTAACTCACAGTCAAAATAGGACACAATCTAAACGTGGAAAACCCTATGGTTGTCCAAGCTGCGTGGAACAAAACAGACAAGACTGTAAACACTGTTTCACATGTGGGGAAGAAGGACACCGTGCAGTAGATTGTCTAAAGCGACCAAAGAGACAGGGAACCTCCAATCGGGCACTAGAGAGGGACATCTAGTGACCGAGTCTGAAAATAAGTCCCAACCAGAAAGTGAGGTCAACAATGACAAAATACGCCCGTCCTCACCCTCAACCACAGTAACGACAAGCACATTCAGTCACTGTAACCAAGTAGCTCAGCTCCCTCCCCAGTCACCACGGGTAGCTAAAGCTAGAGCTGTTGCTGGCCTGATTGGGAAAAAGGCCCTAGTTCAGAGCTATCTAAATGGCTTAGCAGTCACCTCTTTGCTCGACTCTGGGTCACAAGTCAGTATAGTCAGCCGTGCCTGGAAAGAAGAGTACCTACCTGACCTCAGTATTCACTCAGCTTCTGAGATCTTAGGGGAGGAGGAACTGAAGGTTATTGCAGCAAATGGCAGTCTCATTCCATTTGATGGGTGGGTAGCTATTACAGTGAACTTGCCAGGGAATTTGGACCCCAACCTGTCCATTAGTGTCCCATTCCTCCTCAGCAGCTACCTCATGGATAGACCATTGATTGGCTTTAATGTTTTGGAAGTACTGATTTGTGGCAAACCAGAGAGACTAGTGCCAGTACTTGCTAGCCTTCTTAGCAATGCCATATCTGTTCCCAAAGAAACAGCTGAAGCTCTCGTCAACTTTATTCAGACGGCCAAGCCAGTCATGCAGCAGGGACGCTTAAGAACAGGTGCCAAGGATATCGTGCTCTCAGCTGGTCAAGTGTTGTGGGTGAGGTGTCGTGTTCCGTCAAACATGGATGCCTCTACCCGATTAGTGTTGTTTGAGACAGATGAAGACAGCCTATCGTCTGGACAGTGGGATGCAGGGCCAGGTTTGTTTGAAATTCAGAACCCAATCAAGCCCTATGTCACCAATACTGACAATAACACCAATCAAGACATCACAATACCACATAAAACAGCTCTAGGGATCCTGCAGCATGCTGAAAATGTGGTGGAGGCAGATATCCTGGACAAATCACAGCCTGCAGCGACTGTCAGTCAGGTCACCACCACTCAGGTCAGCAACTCAGATCCACCTCTGTGGGACCCACCTGTAAACCTCGACCATCTGGAGGAAGAACAGCAAGAGGCTGCCATAAAGATGCTTCATGAGGAGTCAAACGCCTTTGCAAGGGATGAAATGACCTTGGCTGTATCTCAAATCTGCAAATGGTTATCAACCTCAACGATGATGTTCCTGTGCAGAGAGCGTGCACATCCATTCCCAAACCACTGTTTAAAGAAATAAAAGATTACATTCAAGATCTTCTTGTAAAGGGTTGGATAGTGAAATCTAAGTCTGCCTATTCTGCCCCAGTTGTATGTGTGCGGAAGAAGGACGGCACTCTTCGCCTCTGCATAGACTATCGTCTCCTAAACCAAAAAAACGTACTCGACAGACATCCACTGCCGCGAATACAGGATTTGATAGACACGCTAGGTGGGTACTCAATGTTCAGCATACTTGACCAAGGTAAAGCTTACCACCAGGGGTTTATGGCAGAAGGGTCACGCCATCTCACTGCCTTTATCACCCCCTGGGGGCTCTACGAATGGGTAAGGATCCCATTTGGACTTTCTAATGCACCTGCAGCTTTTCAAAGGAGCATGGAGGAGATGTTAGGCTCTCTGAGAGACGAGTACTGCATCCCGTATCTGGATGACCTACTGTGCTACTCCAGATCTTTCAGTGACCACGTGGAGGGGATTTGCAAGGTCCTCCAAGCACTGCAGCATCATGGGGTGAAGCTACGGGCAGAAAAGTGCGAGATGTTTCAGAAGGAGGATCGCTATGTTGGACGCTTGGTGTCGGCAGAGGGTGTTCAAATTGACCCCAAAGACCTCGAGGCAGTGATGGCTTTAAAAACCAAAACGCCCCAAACAGTTGGTGACCTCCGACGGGTTCTCGGCTTCCTGAGTTATTACCGCTCCTACATACAGGACTTTGCTAAAATAGCAAAACCATTGTATGAGCTGCTCCAAGTTAAGTCCTCCATGCCCCAACCACTTCCATGTCACTTTAAGTCCAAGGGTCCACAACTCTTGTCCAAAACAGCCATCATGTGGAAGGCTGATCACCAAAGCACCTTGGAAAGGCTTGTCAGTATGCTGATCAACCCCCCAGTCCTCGCATACCCCAACTTCGAGGAGCCATTCGTACTACACACGGATGCATCGGAGAAAGGACTCGGCGCAATCCTCTATCAGCGACAATGTGGGAAAATGCGAGTCATTGGATATGGATCACGAACTCTTGACACCGGCTGAACGGAACTACCGACTCCACAGCGGAAAACTCGAGTTCCTTGCTCTGAAGTGGGCAGTATGTGAGAAATTTAGAGACTGTCTTTTCTATGCTCCACATTTCACCATCTACACTGATAACAATCCGCTTACTTACGTCATGAGCACTGCAAAACTTAATCAAGGACGTGAGTTTGAGAACGACCTTTTCCGCACCCTTGGACGGCTGTCAGAGGTCGGACACTCACGAACATCCCCATACCACCCACAATGTAACCCCGCTGAGCGGTTCAACCGCACACTGCTGCAAATGTTACGGACACTGACAGACAGAGAAAAGGAGAGATGGAAAGAACATTTGCCACAAATGATACACGCATATAACTGTACTCGCCACGAGTCCACCGGATACTCACCTCATTACCTGCTGTATGGGCAACACCCCTGTCTCCCCGTGGATCTCTTGTTTGGATTATTGGGAAACACCGAATCAGTGACACACAAAGGATATGTGGATAAATGGTCAAAAAGGATGAAGGAAGCGTACAAGATTGCAAACAAATCCAGCCTGTCATCAAGTGCAAAGAACAAGTCCTACTATGATCAAAAGGTGAGGGGCGTGGTCCTCAGAACAGGAGATCGAGTACTGGTTCGAAACATGGGTGAGCGAGGTGGACCCGGTAAGCTACGCTCATACTAGAAGAAGAGGATCTATGTGGTGAACGAGCAAATCTCAGACAATCCGGTATATGTCATTCATCCTGAGGGAGACCCACATGCAAGGAACAGAACCATACACAGAAACTTGCTGCTGTTAGTAAATTACTTGCCTGTTGAGAGCCCACAACAGTCATCTGATTCTGTTGTAACTCCGCATCAGAGACAAAAGCAACCCCAACAGAGGGCAAGCTCTGCTGACAATGATGGAATACCGGATACTGATGATGATGATGAGTGGACAGGAGGTTATTGGCTGAGAACACCTGTAGTCAGGATGGAAATTGTTCAAGATGGACATGGCAGATCAGCGGTCTCAGGGAGAGAGCAAAGTCCAGTGTCAAAGTCATCTCCTGCAACAGTGCCTGGTCAGACTCCAAAGAAACCGACCATGACCCACAAAGAATGTCCAAATACATTACCGACGAGAGAAACTGAACCTATGGACACATACTTACCAGATGGACGAGAGACACCTGAAAGAGACAATACACACACAGATGAGACAAACCTACCTGAAAGAGAGCACGAACAAAACATTCCTGTAAAAGAGGATAAACAAAGCTAAAAAGACAGAGAAGTGGAATTACTGGGAGATGAATCACAGACAGGTGAACAACCGGATTTCACTTACCTACCTCAGCTCCAGGATGAGAAAAATGGACATGCTGAACAAGTACAGGAGGGAAGACCGAGTTATCCCTCTATTATGACTTGGCCTGCGGAAGATGCACACAGAGAGGTTAGGAGGTCGACCAGAGAGAGGAGACCGAGGCCGATATTCACTTATGAGTCACTGGGCCAACCTTCAATACAGACCCATGTAGATTCCATTTCCTCACGGATTACCTCGGGCCCCCTGCCTTTCATGCCACACATAACCAGACAGTTCATCCTACCTGCTCCTTACGCACCACAATTGTACATGCCCCACACATACTACATGAAAAAATACTACAGGAAAAAAAAAAAAAAAAAAAAAAAAAAAAATGCCAGTCACCACACAAGTTTATTAGAAAAAAAAAACAATTTTTGTTGTTGTAACAAATGTCGGGAGCCATTTTTGTTTGTTGGGGTGGATGTGACTCTCAAAATAAGTTTTTGTTGAGATTATTACTTTGTTTCTTTTCTTTCTATTGCAATCATATTTTATTTTATTTCTGATTTATAAAATTGAATACTAATGAGAGATTACAAAGAAGCACACAATGACATGCTGTTTCATAAAATGGACACAGGGTGGCAGCACCCACCAGCAGCGTCACTCTGGGACTCTTAGCAGTGCGCAGAGCAAGGTGAGCTCATAATCCCAATGAATGGAGAATGAGCAACTATTGTCCTGCATCACTGATTTCTGTTTAATATTTCCAATATTTCCAGGTTAGTTACACAACTTTTAGGTGACTACAGATGTTTATAAGCTAATATGAGTCCCCGGTGATGTGTGGTCTGTAAACTAAAAGTATATCAAATGTGTAAACAGTTAAGTCTGACGGTACGTAGCTGAGAAAATGGCAGCCGACTCCGCATTAATTGTTTGTTTTGATTTTTCCTTGGGCTCCGGGGCATTTGTGGGTTATTGCTGTGTGTGTAGTACAATGTTTAAAGGGTAGTAAGTTAATGCGAATGTATAGAGTAAGACCATTTACGGCTGCAGCCTTGTTTAATGGCACACGTTAATATTAGACAATGATACAGTGTCAGTTCATAGGAGTGGGCGCCAAGTTATGAAACAGATATGTTTATTATTGAAGTTTGTGTTCATATAGTGGGAATATAATTACGCTTGCTGCGATAGACGGTGTTGACGGTGATACCGGTGTTAGCCGCAACACCGGTTACTTCACTTGCCCACCGCGGCACCGTCCCTCACCGTAATTTAGATTTTTTTTAAATAGCAATAAAAATAATTTAATTCAGTAAGAGAACAGGCACTACAGTTAAAACTGAACACTGCTGCCCAATGCAACACATCGAGCGAACGACAGTTGCGCATCACAGATCAGATTTCATTGAACACGTGAGGAGAGTGAGCCGAGCTGACTGACAGAAGAGTGAGGTGAGACAGACAAGACGATGGCTTTTTGGTGATTTTCCCCCCAAGTGAAAGTAAAATGCGCACGGTGCTTTTACAAGCAAAGTAAAGTGGGAAAACTCAAACAAACTAAAAACAAACAACAGTTTGATGCCGAATTGCCGCAAATTTGAGGAAAAGAGGGAAAACTCAAACGACCCCACCACCACCACGGTAATACCGGTATTACCGGTGTTGTCACACGTCGATTAACCGGTGGGAAAATTTCCTCACCGTCACAACCCTAAATGTAATACAGTTTAACTGCAAATGAGATTTATTCTGTTGTATAAAGTGAACACTTATAAAATGTACAGTTAGTACAAAAATACTATTTTGATGAGAGCACAAAGATACAGGTGTTTAAAGGGAGAAGTGCAGACATGATTGATGATAGATGGAAGATGTGATTTAAAGGGAAAATGTTTGTTTTTGGTTTTATACAAATTTTGATAAGTTAATGTTTGGAAAATATGTGAGGATACATTTATGTGAAAACAGACCTTGGAAGAATATATGGCTTCATGTTATCCAAATGTGGGTATAGCCTGTGCTTCAATGTAAAGCAGATAAAATAACAGAAAATAATTAATGATTGCAGATTCAAAGTTAAAATGAAGTTAAAAAAATAAAGATAACCCGAATGAATGGAGAATGAGCAACTGTTGTCCTGCGTCGCTGATTTCTGTTTAATATTTCCAATATTTCCAGCACTCCTATCAGAGGATTACACATATATATCTGCCAGCGGAGACCTAGCCGGGACCGCTACATTTGGTTGTGTGTCTGTGTGTTTGTGTGGTTGTGAAGACAAGAAAAAATAAACTATAGATCTTATTGAGATTGTGTTATTATTTGATTCAGGGAAAGAAAAAAGTCTAAAATGTTAATGGTCAACTTAAATAAATACTTCATACTTTTAAATAAATGTGTTTTAATTGCATGTGATATTAATTTAAAGTGCATTTTCAGTTTCACAGCATAATACAAAGCAAGTTGACTTCTACAAACCTAGATCTGTCTTGACTGAATCTTTTGTTTCTTAGACCTAGAAATAGAGTTCTTAAGGGGGGAGTGAGATCTGGGGCATGCTCTGAAATTCCTTAATCTTTCTCAGCTCTGATTGAGATCTGTTAAGACTTTAATACAGAGTCTAATCACACATGTGCCTTAACTCACGCCAGCTTTACCCTCTCGCCCCGCATTTCCAGCGTGAGCAAGCTGAGCAGAGAAGTAATTACAGGAATACAGATCACAAACATTGTAGAAATTTACTCATTCACATTTTCAGACCTGCTGTGTACAGTTCGATGTAAATGAAACCAAAGGCCAACCGAACAAACTTGTGTCATTTTTAAAATGTCATTTTAAAACAAAACTGTTTTTGGTGAAAAATTCCTTTTTTACAATCCCATCATGCACCGTAACGCTAAAAGAGTTGCATTGATCTGCAGAGGCCTACGAACTGAGCAGTTCCCCCAACATCTGAACAGTCATTGATTCCCCACAATGCACCATCAAACTGATGGAGATGAGGGCTCCTGCTCTAGATCCGGTGAGGATGTGAGTGTGGTTGTATCCGGGGTCTGGTCCAGTGCTTTGGGCTGGACTTGTGTCGATCTGCTGTGGTGGAGCCGGCTGCTGATTGGGGCCCTGGGGCCGCGGGCAGCTCGATGCAGTGAAGGGCAAAGCGTCCCTGGATATTATGCTATAAAAGCCCGAGCTGGTCCTGAGCGGGGAAAGGGAATGAGGAGCTGGCCTCGACAAGGCAAGAAGTTTAGATTGTTTCATCCTCACAGAGGCGTTTCAGGTGAGAGTCTGCTTGCGTGCTGGGATGAGTGTGGAATATATGTGGCAGAGATTATTCTTCCTCATTTGTATTATTTTATTAATTCTGGAAATGCATTTTATTCGGCCTAGCTTCCACGAGACCAAACAGAGAACAGATTCATTGGGATGTTGCTGATGAATACTTTGCTATTCAGAAAATAAAGAGCAATGTGCGTCTTAAAGAAGCTTTTTTTATGAGGCGTTTATTGGCACAACAAGTAGAAGAGTTGAGTTGTTTACGGTCGATGACCAACATCACAGCTTCCTTTATTAATGCAGAATTTAGCTGATGTGCTCCCAGTGTATATGTGTGTGTATTTCCTAGTTCAAGTAAACCAACTGGTTTCCACTCATCAATTTACATTTAACAATAAAAAAAAAAACTAGAAAAAACTGTCAAATGAGTTGTAGTAGCTTTTATTTTGTAGCTGTCTGTTCTGGAAGCTGTGTTTGAGTGGTATTGAGCAGAGAGCAGAAATAGTAAAGCCCATGGCGATGGAGATCGAACATCGATATCTGCAGAACACACGGGGTGTAAAGCAGGTCACCGCCAGCTAATCACTCAAACTCTTAATTAGTGCTGCTGGTCAGGTCACGCGGCACTACTGATATTGTTTTAGCATTGTAATTATGAATCACTAGATGTATTAATGGTAACTTATTAATCCAACCTGCTGGGTTTATGATCTCTTCAATGAGAAGAATGTTATGTAGCACAGCAGCCATCACTACAATTCTAACATTTTGTAATGTAAAAAATTTAAAAATCTAGTTTCTTTTTACCGTAAGTCAAGCTGCCGTGGTGACCTGTGCTCTAAACACTGACGCTGGATGTAGTGTTAGCATTAGACATTCGACAGGCTGTTGCTTTATTTCTTTATACTGACGTGAAGTGTGTTCACAACACCAACAAAACTGACTGTGGTAAAGCTCTGGTATCATACGGTGGTTTTCTACACTGTGTATATCTACTTTAGATATATTAGCATATTGAAATATCTCCAGCGTTCTTCTGTAGCTAATGGTCCTGAGAGTAATTCCAGTGAGCGCCGGCATCTTCTGTTCATTGGCTGCATCAAGACCTCTCGCTTTAATTCATTGCATTTATTCAGTCATTTCATCTTTTTCTTTTTCTGTCATTCTCTCGCCATCCTCTCCACCAAACGTTACCCCCGCCCCTGAAACGCACCTACGCTCCACCCGGCTGCTCTGGGGTTGGAGATGGCAGAGTGTACAGTAGCCCCGGTGGCCATGGAGGACAGTGACCACGAGGCCGACTCGGCGTCCGATGAGCAGGTCTCTATGCCAGCATCGCCTGAGCCCAGGCCTTATGAGGTGGACAAGGTACTGATGCAAACCCCCTCCCTCTTGACCTCTGACCTCTCAGGACACTACCCCACTGACTGCCCTTATGGTGTGGAACCTTCTTCTGCAAGCCGGCATATTTAAGTCAAATCACAGTCGACCTTGTGGACTTTCATTTTGTGAGCAATTACTCAATGCACATTATTCTTACGGAAAAAGGGTTGTCTTCATAATCTTTCATCAAAATTTAATAACTGAATCAATCATAAGTCAGATAGCTGTTTAGGTCCATGCTAATGCAGTGCCTGTTAACGTTATATTTATCCCAAGGCACAGCCAGTGGAACACTTGGAGAAACTCTGAAACTTCAGCCTCCATGTTCCCATTAAAAGGCTCCTCAAAGTGTGTGAGAACGGTGTTTCAGGAGAAGAATAATCCCCCACAATCCACTGCACACTCGGAAACACACCATCCCACCCACTCTTCAAGCTCTGTCTCACATTGTTTTCTTGTTAAATATCTTGTTGCGTTCAGAAATGTGTTTCATTACTTGTCAAATGGGTTGCAAAAGCCATCTCATGTTGACTTTAAAATGTTCTTTATCAGCTAATTTCATATCAGATGTGGCCTTGAAGTGTTCAATGACACAAATCAGTTTGACAGAAGGGACAACACAGAAAGGAACTGGATTAGCCAGCCTTTGGGAGCTCCAGCATCGCTGCGACCCTACAGAACGAGCGGTTTGGAAAAGCATGGATGGAAACTCAGCAGCAGGACTCAGTGTTTGCCTCTTCCAGGTTGTGGCAGCAGATTGACCGTATGACCATTATCAAATCACTTTTCCAGGGTACAGGTCCATGTCTGCACCTCAAACACAAATTCACTTCACCGCAATGCATTATTTATCTGCACAGGTTTAGAGCAGTGGAAACCCGAGTGAGCATTCACTGGTTCTGTTCTTCAGGACACGGGCTGCTTGTGCTGTTTAATACAGGCGTCCTTTCATGACCTTCTCTGAACAAGTTTCCCAAGACAACCTGGCCATTGTAAGAGTGTAATGACAGCAATGCAGTTAAATATGGATGTTACTCCTCTTCGAGTGTTTAATAGAGGTCTGTACACATGAAGTTAGCTCGTCAGAAGCTCATGAACTATTTCTCTGCCAAACACTTCATTTTCTGAGTTTCTGTGTTTTCACTGTTAAACGCTAGGGGGCATTATTACGCATCTCCTGAATGAGTCTAGAATCACTCGATCAAAAACAGACCAGGAAGACACAGAAAACATCTCATATGTAAGCATATGAAAAATAATGCGATCATCAACACTAACCGCATATAAATGAAAACTGCCTAATGATACAGAGTGAAATGTTGATCAGAGAGTGGTAAAGGCCAGAGCAAGCTTTGGGATACTGATGGAAGACATCTACTGCATCTTTGCTTTGATAATTGTACCGAATATGATGCAGATGGAGTATTTGATAAAAATGCGATTTTCTCAGCTTTTTGCTCAAAATGTGGCTTTTTTATGAAACTTACCTACATTCAAGTGTTAGCTAGAATAAAACTTTTTTTGTTTAAAAGTAGCTACTCCCTTCTTTATTTTGAGGTATTACAAAATATTTAACTAGAAATTTCTGTGAAAATCCTCAAAAATGCTGGCGGTGACTGGTAACTTTTTTCAAAAACGGTGGCAGGGAAAGAGTTAAAGACCATAAAGCCTCAGCGTGAACGTGGTGGATGTGTTGAACAGATCTTCTCCAGGGTTGGTATGTGTGCTGTGGATAGACCCTCATCAGCAGCATCGGTCCCCTCATTATTAGCACTGATCAGTCTCCTCTGTGTGTCTGGTGTCTCTCGTCCCGTGTGGACACTAGCAGCGGTCATGTGCTGTCCAGTGTCATCTTCCTCAGGAACACTCCTTTTACTACTAATGTGCTTCTCTTGGATTCATTAAGCCTTGTCAAACTTTTACCATGGTAAACTTAATTTTTGGCAAAATGTTTCCCTAATGGTGATTTACTGGGCTGCTAGAAGATAGTAGGTATTTACTATGGTAATCTTTTGTTAGGACATGCACAGTGTTTTGTATCTAACCACTAAATGGTCTATTCTCTTTTTGCTTCTCTTCTCCATGACCTTAATTTTCCATATTAAACCACTCCCGCACTTGCCCGTGTGTCCTGTCCCGACCCCTCCTGACCTCAGCACTTCCCTAAGGAAGACTCGGAGGACTCGGAGCTGGAGCACATCATGGGACATCACCCGCTGGCCCACCACGGGCCCCATAGGGCCGATAGTGAGGGCGAGGGTCATAGCAGACCCCACACCCCGGGGACGCCCACCTTCCTGAGGCCCAGGGGCCCCGGAGACATAGAGCACGAGTCCAGATACGGGGCTCAGAGGGGCCGAGTGGACTTTAGCCTGCCGTCTCCCATCAGCCCATCCAGGCCTAAGAGCCCCTGGGGCCGCTATGACCCCTATGACACGACTGAGGTAAAGCATGCTGGGATAGCCAGCGAACGACTAACCCAAAAGCACTGTAGTACTATATTGGAATGTACCATGGTATTCTTTGAAGATTCTTGGACTAGCATTGGTAATGAACACCATTAATGATAATCCTTCAGTACCATGGTGCATATACCATCCAGCACCATCACTATATCACACTACTGGCACAGGAGGGGTCTCAGTAGCACCTATACAGCAGTTGCCTTTTGTTGTTTTTATGTTTCTGAATTAGAACCGTATTTTTGTTCTTGAGCTTGCGTTTCAAGTGTCACTTCCTTGCATTTTAATGACATGTTTTTAAGTGGATCCTGTTGGTGGTCTATAGCATGTTTGTAAAAGATGATAATGAAAGGCGTAAAGCTCTTTTTGGGGTTATGGTGCTCCACCCACAGCTTTCCTCCTTCATTTCAAGCCCAAGCCTGGCACCTGTGGTTTGTCTTCCAGAGAGAAACGCTCAGTGTGTGTCAGCTCCTGCTGCTGCTGGTGTTATAAAGCCTGGTGATAAGAGACACGGCCCGCAAAATCATGACATTTCACTATACCAAATCAGTTCTGAGGAAATACGTTTCCTTTTTGTTTCTTGGGTCATCTCTCTATCAACTTTTTTAATGTTATTTTTTATAAGAGTAGTTTGTCCGTTATACATTGATGCATCATTACAGGGATTATATATTGTTTATTACATTTGTTGTATTCTTCTCATTTTAAAATATTGAAAATGTATTTTTAATTTCTTTCATATATCTGCTCAGTGACCTTTTTAATACTCGTTAACATTTGGTATTCTCTCTCTTGCTCTCCCTCTTTTTGTTTTTTCTTGGTAGGACCAGGACAAGGAGTATGTGGGATTTGCGACTTTGCCAAACCAGGTTCACCGCAAATCTGTGAAGAAGGGCTTTGACTTCACTTTAATGGTAGCAGGTAATTTCAACATCCACTGAACTTCAAAACAAACAATGATAAAGTGTGTGTTCTCCTGGTCTGCATATTAAAGGTATAGCTCACCCAGAAATGATCTAGTGAACCGTTATTTGTTCACGCTGCTCTGTTCCACTGAAACTGAAGCTGTTGTTCACTGAAATCATCCGCTCCGCTGCATCTCTCGAACCTTCACATTCTTTCAGATACAACAGTCAGTGACTAGAAACCTGGTGTGAGAAGTGATGAGAGAACATTTATTTTTGGGTGAACTGTTGCTTTAATATCAGTGGTGTTTTTGTTGATGATGATGATGATGATGATGATGGTGATGGTGGAGTTTTTCTTCCTCACAGGAGAGTCAGGTTTGGGTAAGTCCACCCTGGTCAACAGTCTGTTCCTGACAGATCTCTACAAGGACAGAAAGCTGCTCAATGCTGAAGGTGAGGATCATCTCTGGCTGTTGTCACTTCTCTTTACTGTATAACAATCTAATAATAATGGCTGTGTTGGCAGAGAGGATCACTCAGACGGTGGAGATCACCAAACACACGGTGGACATCGAGGAGAAGGGCGTCAAGCTGAAGCTCACTATCGTGGACACACCAGGATTCGGGGACGCTGTCAATAACACTGAATGGTACATAAAGAGCTTTAGGGTTTCTGATTGGTGAGCTCAGGAGATCCTTGTTACTGTAAGACAGTGATTCGTTTTCAAAATTAAATGCAGTACACCTAATACTACCATGATGTATAAATGCTGTTTTTGATCTGTGTTCAGCTGGAAGTCAGTGGCAGACTACATCGACCAGCAGTTTGAGCAGTACTTCAGAGACGAGAGCGGCCTGAACCGCAAGAACATCCAGGACAACCGCGTGCACTGCTGCCTCTACTTCATCTCGCCCTTCGGTCACGGGTACGAGCGCCATCAGCACTACTCTAGATCTGATCAGAGGCCCGTGGCTTCACCGCGGTGCTGTGGTGCAGTGGTTAGATTCGAACCCTGTGAAGGCTGATCCGTCAGACACTGCCTCTGTGTTCTTGATGAAAACGCTAACGCTCGCTCACTCCAGAAGACGCATGTGCATCCCAGTTCAGATACTTGTGTGCTATTCTACGCTGCTTTTCTAAATAGTTGATTAGTGTGTTAAAAATAAAAAAAATTACAAAATGAAAAAGTGCCCTTCAAATGTCCAGATGATGCACTTCACCTAAAAAACAAGGTGTGGAATGTCAGACACTTCATGCACTAATGCAATAATCTGATCTCATACATAAATTATTTTAATGCTACATATGCACATTTCCATTTAGTCCAGATATACTTTTCATATCACTTATTTTTCATATCACTTATTTTTTCATATCTCCAAGTGTTTGTTACCACAATGGCTTTTACATGTTGTTTGTACTTGAAGAGCAACAAGATCATGAAATAGTTGTTCCAGACGCTTGACCCAGCAGCTCATATTTTAGAGTCACATCTAAGAGTTTTTACTGGACAAAGAAACGGAAACAGTCCATCTCTTGTTTCAGTCAGTCGACGCAGTAAGTGATCTGTCTGTGTCCTCTGCTGGTCAGATGCTGTTACTGCTGTCTGATGACTGAGAAATCTGTTCAAAATGGATTCAAAATGCAAATGACTGTAAATATCACCTTAAAATGTTTTTAGCAGGTTTAAACTTTAGGACTGGGCTTTATTTAAGCTATAATTCTTTAAGGTAAGTCTTGGCACGCAGTAGTTTGCTCTGTTGTGAGAGTGTTTAGTGTGTGTTTGTGTGTCAGGTTACGGCCTCTGGATGTGGAGTTTATGGAGGCTCTTCATGAGAAGGTCAACATTGTTCCTGTACTAGCTAAAGCCGACACACTCACCCCAACGGAGGTCAAGAAAAAGAAAATCAAGGCAAGTGCTCAAGCTGTCCAAACCTGTCACGTGTGTGTACAGATGTCCTGTGGACTTATTTCAGTGTCAACCCCTTCAGATTCGAGAGGAGATCGAACAGTATGGAATAAAGATCTACCAGTTCCCAGACTGTGATTCAGACGAGGACGAGGACTTCAAACAGCAAGACCAAGAGCTCAAGGTCAGAAAAGACATCCAGCTGTCCAAACATCTTGTTTTCAGTAAATGTTTCAAGTATTTTTCTTATATACCATCGCACATATTTTCAAATGTGTAACTATGCAGACAATAAAATGAGATGATATGTGACCCAGGACCACAAAACCAGTCATAAGGGTCAATGTTTTAAAAACTGAATAAATAATCT